>NC_059159.1:141864423-142489423 GCF_019923935.1 Bubalus bubalis
ATTTGGCCCATGGACTGTATGTAGTGTGCCAGCTCCTTTTCTATAACAATGGCTTCTAAAACTTTGTATACTCAGAAATATGCCTCTGTGATACTAGTACATTTATTTATAAGTTCTATACACATTGTTTTGCACTAATGCAAAGTTGAAATGCAAAAGAAAGAAAGTTGATGTAAAGACTCTAATATTTGTTTGTTCATCCAAGTGGAGTATCTTTACTACCTCCTGCATATGCACAATCACCTTAGAAATCAATGATATGGAGAACTTTAAAATGTTTTTTCTCTGCAAATATGATCATACTGATAATGGTAATATTCGGAGTTTTGACTGTCTTTGGAGTTCTAAGACATAGAACAACCATAATATATTGAGATCTTTACAGTAAGCAAAGTGAAGGAAAGCACTGTAAAGAATTACTTATGCAAATCAATGGAGTAACATAGTCACTCTGTCCTCTTTGAGGCTCATTTGAGAAGTCCTACAAGCTGGGTGCTGAACTAATCACTCTGTACACAGTATCTCATTTAACGCTCACATCACTCTGAGGTAAGGGTGACTGTTTTTCCATTTTTACAGAAAAGAATAATGAGACTCAGAGAGGCTAGTACAAGGCAATACAATTAATTAATATCTAAATTAATTCTGAATTTAGCTAGGTGGTCAGTTGGGGTGTAAAAGTCACCTCTAATTACAATACCCTTACTTTTAATGGGTGCCATTTATAGTCTCATCAAATTATGACCATTTTCCAAAATGTTACTATTTATTTATGATGTGATGTCATCACACTGATGGAAAATCCTGCTGGTTATATGAATGGCTTTAGCAGACCTCTCCTACCAATCCCTTCATTCTGTCAGAAGTTGCAGTTGGAGGTAGTGATAATACTAGGCCTCTGTGGTGAGAGAGAGGGCCAGCTAATTTCAACTCAATTGTTAGTTTCTTTAGTGATTGCTTACTGGCTATCAAATGTACTGAGAAGTTACGTGCTGAAAACCCATTTATTTCCAAAACTCAATCAGAGACGACTAGGTTAGTTGAATGCCTATGAATGCCTATGGCTCCCTTGTATGTAAGGAGGAGTTGAATTGTAAGGCTAACAATTGACTTGCTTTGCAGAGTTTATGCCAAAAGATCTGAATCAGTAAGAGTGAGAGCCTATCCAAACATTTCAGTCAAAACCAAACTATATATGAAAATGCATAAAAGTGTCTAGAAGGCTACATAGCTAACTGGTAGCAGTGGTTGCCTCTACCAAGGGACAGGAGCATGCAAGAAAACTCTAAGTAAGGGGGCTTTTTTTTCAAGTTGATCTCCTTTATTTTTTTTTCATGTCAATGTATTTTCATGAATGTTAACAAAATAAGTTAAATCAAAAAGTCTTCTTTTTGAAAATTTCTCTCTCACACACACACACAAAAGTGAGTTAAGGAACATACAAGGAAAGTATTAGAATTATACTATTAGAATATATATTGTACATGTATTAGAATTGTAATACATGGCTCTGCATTTTAAGAGAGAAGATTATTGGCATACTGAGAAACTTTTATTTCAAAATAAATAATGATGCAGTGGGGTAAATGTGTAGCAATTATATCTAGTAGCGCCAATATTCAGACTGAAGCTTCAGTCAATAAGCTTTGGCCAGACCATCATCAATTGTAAATTAAAAGTGAGGGGAGGATTTGAGAGAATAGCACTGAAACATGTATATTACCACGTGTAAAATAAATGACCGTGCAAGTTCGATGCAAGAAGCAGGGCACCCAAAGCTGGTGATCTGGCACAACCTAGAGGGATGGGATGGGGAGGGATTTGGGAGGGGGTTCAGGATGGGGGGACACAAGCCTACTCATGGCTGATTCATGCTGATGTATGGCAAAAACCATCATAATATTGTAAAGTAATTATACTCCAATTAAAATAAATACATTGAAAAAAAGAGTGAAGGAATTGTTTCAGTGAGAACGACACTGGGAATAAGAGTGCAGACAAATATAAAAACAATGAGATCAGAAACTAGGGCCATGAGATCCATGTTTTGAATTAAAAAATTAGGACATATTACCAGCAGCATGGTATGATACATATTCCTGTTTTCAAACATTCTCTTAGTTAGATTATCCTGAGAAATCTAGGACATCTAATCACTGTAGCTTTAGTCATTAAGAAAGCTAAACTACTTAAGACAACTCCATAGTTGTGACACATGGGCTTAGCTGCTCTGTGGCATGTGGAATCTCCCTAGACTAGGGATCAAATCCATGTCTCCTGCATTGGCAAGCAGATTCTT
Organism: Bubalus bubalis; assembly: GCF_019923935.1. Lineage (NCBI taxonomy): Eukaryota > Metazoa > Chordata > Mammalia > Artiodactyla > Bovidae > Bubalus > Bubalus bubalis. The sequence goes on from NC_059159.1 coordinate 141,866,723, forward strand.
TATCACTGAGCCTTCAAGCTAGGCTTCAAGAAAATTGGAGATATCAAGGGAACATTTCATGCAAAGATGGGCACGATAAAGGACAGAAATGGTCAGGACTTCAGAGAAGCAGAAGAGATTAAAAAGAAGTGGCAAGAATACACAGAAGAACTATACAAAAAAGGTCTTAATGACCCAGATAACCACAATGGTGTGGTCATTAACCTAGAGCCAGACATCCTGGAGTATGAAGTCAAGTGGACTTTAGGAAGCGTAACTACAAACAAAGCTAGTGAAGGTGACTGAATTCCAGCTGAGTTATTTCAACTCATAAAAGATGATATGGTTAAAGTGCTACAGTCAATATGTCAGCCAATTTGGAAAATCAACAGTGGCTGCAGGACTGGAAAAAGTCAGTTTTCATTTCAATCCCAAAGAAAGGCAATGCCAAAGAATGTTCAAACTACCAAACAACTGCACTCATTTCACATGCTAGTGAGGTTATGCTCAAAGTCCTTCAAACTAGGTCAGCAGTCTGTGAACTGAGAACTTCCAGATGTATAAGCTGGTTTTAGAAAAGGCAGAGGAACCAGAGACCAAATTGCCAACATTTGTTGGATCATAGAAAAAGCAAGGCAATTCCAGAAAACCATCTACTTCTGCTTCATTTACTGCACTAAAGCCTTTGACTGTGTGGATCACAACAAATTGTGGAAATTCTTAAAGAGATGGGAATACTAGACCACCTTACCTGTCTCTTGAGAAAACTCTGTGTGGGTCAAGAAGCAACAGTTAGAATCTTACAGGGAACAACTGACTGGTTCAAAATTGGGAAAGGAGTACAACAAGGCTGTATATATCACCTGGCTTATTTAACTTATATGTAGAGTAAATCATATGAAATGCCAGGCTGGATGACGCTCAAGCTGAAATCAAGATTGCCAGAGAAATATCAATAGCCTCAGACATGCAGATGACACTACGCTAATAGCAGAAAGTGAAGAGGAACTCAAGAGCCTCTTGATGAGGGTAGAAGAAGAGAGTGAAAAAGCTGACTTGAAACTCAACATTCAAAAAACTAAGATCATGGCCTCTGGTCCCATCACTTCATGGCAAATAGAAAGGGAAAAAGTGGAAGCAATGACAGATTTTATTTTCTTGGACTCCAAAATCACTGTGAACAGTGACTGCAGCCATGAAATTGAAAGACACTTGTTCCTTGGAAGGAGAGCTATGATAAACCTAGACAGTGTATTAAAAAACAGAGACATCATTTTGTTGACAAAAAGTCCATATAGTCAAAGCTATGGTTTTCCCAGTAGCCATGTTATGGATGTGAAAGATAAAGAAGGCTGAGTGCTAAAGAATTGATGCTTTCAAATTGGTGCTGGACAAGACTCTTGAGAGTCCCTTGGGCTGTAAGGAGATCAAACCAGTCAATCCTGGTTCAGGAAATGAACCCTGAATATTCATTGGAAGGATTGATGCTGAAGCTCCAATACTTTGGCCACCTGATGCAAAAAGCTGACTCATTGGAAAAGACCCTGATGCTGGAAAAGATTAAAGACAAAAGGAGAAGAGGGTGGCAGAAGATAAGATTGTTAGATAGCATCATTGACTTAACGGACATGAATTTGAGCAAACTCCAGGAGATAGTGGAGGACAGAGGAGCCTGGCGTGCTGCAATCCATCGGATTGAAAAGAGTCAGACATTATTTAGCAACTGAAGAACAACAACCACCACCACCCAATAACTGGGACTTTAAGTACCTGAGAACAATTTGTTTCATTAACAAACTCTCTATGTTTATGTTTGAAATGGAAGTTTTAGGTATATTGTTTCTGGAAAGAGTCAGAGAGAAAGAGAATAATCTCTGGAGGCCTTTCAGATTTAATTACATGTTGCAGTGTGAACTCTGTTCAATGCAGACGAGCCTCACAGATCACCAGAGAGACCGACTCATAGCAAAAGCCAGAAGATCAAAATGGAGGCCAATCGAACATAACCTAGGTAAGTTTTTGTTTCTTTTTCTAACTATACTTTATTTCAAAATTAAAAAAAAAAAATGGGGACAAATGCCAAATCCAACAAGATGCCCAGAAAAGAGGCATACATGGGGACTATCCCTGGCTAAGAGGCACTTATGAATAGCCCAGCCAGGTGGCAGGACTTTCTGAGGGGGGAGACTGATTAGCAGAGACTTGAGATGAAGGTGTCAGTGTCCCAGCGACCTCAGGGAGAAGCACTGCAGGCTGAGAGAACAGTCAAGAGCAAATATCCTCAGTAAGAAGACCAATGTGGCTGGACAGAAAGAATGGGAGAGGCGTGAGTAGGAAATGAGGGTAGAGAGGCAGGTGTAACCAGATGATATAGGGTTCAGGGGACCACTGAAAGGAGGCTCAATTTTATTCTAAGTGAGTGGAAAGCCACTGGAAGAGGAGTGAGTGGTAGGTATAATGGTTTATATTTCAGAACGTTGATTCTACTTACTTTATGGAGCGTGATCAACAAATGGTGGCAATAGTAAAAACAAAAAAGAGAAGTCATTGCAGTATTTGAGGCAATACTTGATGTGGCTAAGACCAGTGTACTGACAGCAAGGAGAGGGAGAGGTGCTCAGATGTGGGTATGTTTTAAAGGTAGGATCGAGAGACTGTGCTTATGGATTGGCTGCAGGTAGGGGGTTAGAGAGGAGGTGAAGACTCCAGGTTGTTTTGCCATAAGATTCTAGAATGCATGGTGTTGTTGTTGACTGGGAAGGGAAAGTCAGAGGTGGGAGCAGGGTTTATTTGCTTGTATGTTTTGTGGGAGGAAGAAATCAACAGATTTGTCTAAGAAACTGGAGAATGTCAGTAGATTCAGGCAAATGGATGTACTTGATAAATAAGTGACAAAACCTGCCTATGATTATGATATTGAGAAAAAAGTGGAGGGAATCAAGAAAAATGTCCAGTGTTTGCTTGGGCAGGTGAGTGGATAGGGATAGCATGAGAGCTTATGGCTTAAACATCCAAATTTTCAAGCATACCTGATATATCCAAGAGGATAATTTTTCAATGAAAAGACATGAAGCCCAAGGGAGATACCTTAATAGACTGGAGAAATTTAGGGAGACCTCAGAATTAAGTGAGGGCTGGGAGAGGACTATCTGAGAGTTTGTATGCTGAAACGGGAAGAAGGGATGAAACTCTGGGGGAAAGAGGAGAGACAGCTGATAGGTGTCCAGAGGAGACTGCCTGGCAATTCAAACCCTTGTGAGGGTTAATGTAAGGCTATTTCAAGAGAGAGAGAGACAGAGACAGGGTTAATCGCAAGCAACTGTGCTTACTTTAGTATTTTGCCTAAAGCTGGTCTTCAAGCAGGGATGATGGATGACAATTTATCTGTGCTTCTCAAGCTATTTGCCCTCCTCTAGACCTACTGATTTAGAATCTTCTGGTGCAGGAGAGGAAATGGGCAGCTTATTTCAACGGTGGACATAAAAGCTTATGAATGATAGTGCTAAGGTTCATGACTTTAGGGAAGGTCTCAGGTCCTCATGTGAAGCACTTGAGCTGTTCATGCTTTACAGATACTGGGGGCTCCATACCATTGACTCCTGGATAGACTTGCTTTTAGATCATGTCACAAAAGTCTATATCTTAGTCCAGTAAGCTCTGAACTCGTCTGATCATAAGAATCATCTGAGACCTTTGCTAAAACCACACAGTTCCAAACCAATTCCCTAGAAATTCTGATTCAGTGATGCCTGGGTCTGTGCATTTAACCAGTAGTCCCCAGGCGATACTCATGATCCAGCAAGGTTGAGAAACATTGCTTTAGTTAAAGTAATTTTTGTCTCATATGTGAAAATCTAGGAGCAGATCAGAAGCAAAGGGCAAACAAGCCACCAGCTGAAGAAGCAAAATATTACCCAAAGTCTTCCAGATGTTTCCCTGTTTACAAAGTGAATTCTGGTTTCATTAGCTGCCTTGCTTTCACTTATGCCTCTAGTTGAGTCGAGCATTCAGATAATAAAATACTATACAGAGACAATGATGAGAACTGTCACTTAGATTATCAAAAAATAAACAAACCAACAAACAAAAAGAGGAAGCAAAAAAAGATGGGAGAGGAAGGAAAGTAGGAAATTATATATTCATTTCATTAAAGAATAATTAGAAGAGATTTTTTGAACTGAACATAATATCAAAGTTTCTCTGCTCTATGTAATCTCTTCCTCATTCCCATTCCCCAAGTCATTTCTCAGTTCTCTTACAGAGTGATAGATCTTTTCATTAATTCATAATCCATTGCCTGATCACAGTTAAACAAAAAGATCTACCAAGTTTCTTAAATCTACACTGTTTTGTTCCAACCTTCCTTCTCCCCCATGAAATATGCTCTTGTGAGGTGATTTAAGTATTCATCTCCTAGCAATATACTGAGTTCTGGGCCAATATGGAATACTCAGCCATCAAGTTTAGATAGCAAGAGAGGAAATATTATCTGAATTGATTTGATTCCTAAATTTCAGAGAGCAAGCAGCAACTCTTTTACTAGGAAGGAATTTACCCAAAGTTGCTTTCTAATCTTTCTGGCTTTTAAGTGCAGATAGTAAAAGTTTGGAGAGCAAGAGTTGAAGGAACAAGGGATTACCATAATTTACCATCAGTGAACACTATAGAAATGTGGTGTCAAGTATTGTTCGTAAGGTAAATATTTGAGATCCGAGTCAAATTTACTTAAGTATTTGAGAGAACACCAAAATACTGTCACCTCTAAAATGTCCTTTTTTTTTTAGTTGAAGCTGAAAACCACAGATTGGATTGTTTTAAACATGTGTGAGGATGGAAGGAGAATACAGATGTTTGACAAATTATAGCTCAACACCTTGCCTATGGCACTTGCCCCTACCACACACAGAGACCCTGTGACCTTGAACTTCAGCTGTATTTGAAGACTGAGTAAGTGGGTCTTCCACGCAAACTAATCCTAGACTTGGAGTTCTATGACGTTTCTCCTTAATCTTCTCCTTTGAAATATCCTTGTAAATACCCTTTCTCTCCTTCACATACAATATTACTTACACATACCCAGGTCTGATGTAAAGTGTCCTTTATTTAAATAAAGTAGAGATTGATAAATTATGTAACACATACAGTAGAAAAAATATTCATTTAGTGAGAGTAACAATGTAGATATGTATTTATTGACATGAAAAATCAAAAGCATATCATTTGGAAAAAGACACTTTATTGTTAACATACCCACATATAACTCATAAAGATTTTCAAATATGTTTGCCTATTGTTAATGTCTAGCTTGTCTAGATAGTAAGATTCTGAGCATTATAAATTTTCTCTATCCTTTTTAAAATTTATATGATTTTTATCTTTTATGTAATTGCTTATAAAGAAAAATAACTATTTCTATTCAAACATTAAAATGAAGATTTCCTTGGGTTAAATTTTCATATTGACATCTACAAAAATAGGAAAAAGCTAATGATGTTGAGATAATGAACTCCTTCCGTCCCATCTCTTAGTTACAGTATGTGCAGAAAAAATTTAAGAAGCTCACATGCTCACTATTGATTATATTACCTACACATTGGTCTGGTCTTAAAGTACAGTATTGTGAGTGACAACCAAAGAAATGCAGCACAGTTTCTCCTACACAGTTGAGTGTGTACAGGAATGAATAGATATATGAGTGTTTCTTCAACTACAGAATGATAATGATGAAAAAAAAAAAAATCTAGCTCCTGGAGTTGCTATAATGATTCAGTTCAGTTCAGTTGAGTCACTCGGTCGTGTCCGACTCTTTGTGACCCCATGAATCGCAGCACACCAGGCCTCCCTGTCCATCACCAACTCCCGGAGTTCACTCAAACTCATGCCATCGAGTCGGTGATGCCATCCAGCCATCTCATCCTCTGTCGTCCCCTTCTCCTCCTGCCCCCAATCCCTCCCAGCATCAGAGTCTTTTCCAATGAGTCAACCCTTCGCATGAGGTGGCCAAAGTACTGGAGTTTCAGCTTTAGCATCATTCCTTCCAAAGAGCACTGATCTCCTTTAGAATAATGATTCAACAGGTAAATATCTTAAAATATGCTCTATAAAAATTGTTAGATCAGACTTTTCTGTAGCTTATAACATGACTGAGAGGGAAGCAACACAGTGAATCAGACACCCACACTTAGGAAAAAAAAGTGTAAATTACTGTGTTAATTGGTCTTAAGAGAAAAATTAGTGCATTAATTAGTCTTAAACATAGAAAAGATCAAACAAGTTTATACAAAAATTGAGAGTGTTGAAGAGAAAGCCTTGGATCAGAAGGAATCAGACTTACAGTTCTAATACCTATGTTTCCAAACTCACGTTTCTTTCTTTTTATAATTCTTTTTCCTTTTTTAAGCTGACAAGATATTGAAATGTTAAAAAGGAATCACAGTAAAAAAAATTAAAGGTAAAACCAAAGAACATTTAAAAAAAAAGAAATCCATAGGCATATATATGCAATGTAGATCCATATTTTTTCTATCAAACGGAAGATAGATACAGAGAAAGGTGGGAAATGAATAGAGAGACAGAGATGAAGTGAGATTATGGATTGATTTGGCTTCATCTACTTGGTGACCACTAGACTATTGATAAATTTCCCAAATTTTATGGAACATTACACTGAATTATCACCATGAGGGCATTTCAATGTAAGATTAAAGAAATCAATACGTAATTCACAATTTTAACTTCTGAAATTTTTACTCACAGTAGGTAATATGGCTTGACCCAAACTATTTTATGTCTATTTTTCAGCTTCCAGAGGTCCCATTTTTGACATTTTTGAGACCATAAACCATGAGAAACATAAATCAATATAGTAAGTATAGAATGATTGGTTAACAAGATACATGAATGTTTCTCAAGGTTTTCTAAAGACTTGAATAGCTTTAGAGCCACTTCCACTGATTTAGAGTTTGAAATAGTAGAGAATTATAAAATGTATTTTCATTTTTAATCCATGTTGTACATTACTAAATATAAAAAAATAATTGATATGGTACAGTTATTTCCTGCCATTACTTCAAATTTCTCTTTCTCCTTTTTGCAGTTTTTTATGATTCTGTCATTTTTGACGTCAGAAGGAAGCCAAGAGTTACAAGAGGAATAGGTTATGTAAAGGTAGCTGATTCTGAAGAAGAGTCAGCTTATAAGTTCAAAGAAGAAAATAAGGTTAACCCTTTAGTGTTCTCATTGGTAACATTTTCATTATTCTGCATGCTACTGCCAATTTTTAGACTGGTTCCAAATAGGAAAAGGAGTACGTCAAGGCTGTATATTATCACCCTGCTTATTTAACTTATATGCAGAGTACACCGTGAGAAACGCTGGACTGGAAGAAACACAAGCTGGAATCAAGATTGCCGGGAAAAATATCAATAACCTCAGATATGCAGATGACACCACCCTTATGACAGAAAGGGAAGAGGAACTAAAAAGCCTCTTGATGAAAGTGAAAGTGGAGAGTGAAAAAGTTGGCTTAAAGCTCAACATTCAGAAAACGAAGATCATGGCATCTGGTCCCACCACTTCATGGGAAATAGATGGGGAAACAGTGGAAACAGTGTCAGACTTTATTTTTCTGGTCTCCAAAATCACTGCAGATGGTGACTGCAGTCATGAAATTTAAAGACGCTTACTCCTTGGAAGGAAAGTTATGACCAAGCTAGATAGCATATTGAAAAGCTGAGACATTACTTTGCCAACAAAGGTTCGTCTAGTCAAGGCTATGGTTTTTCCTGTGGTCATGTATGGATGAGAGAGTTGGACTGTAAAGAAGGCTGAGCATGGAAGAATTGATGCTTTTGAACTGTGGTGTTGGAGAAGACTCTTGAGAGTCCCTTGGACTGCAAGGAGATCCAACCAGTCCATTCTGAAGGAGATCAGCCCTGGGATTTCTTTGGAGGGAATTATGCTGAAGCTGAAACTCCAGTACTTTGGCCACCTCATGCGAAGAGTTGACTCATTGGAAAAGACTCTGATGCTGCGAGGGATTGGGAGCAAGAGGAGAAGGGGATGACAGAGGATGAGATGGCTGGATGGCATCACTGACTCGATGGACATGAGTCTGAGTGAACTCTGGGAGTTGGTGATGGACAGGGAGGCCTGGCGTGCTGCGATTCATGGGGTCTTGAAGAGTCGGACACGACTGAGCCACTGAACTGAAATGAACTGCCAATTTTTAATTTTTGTTAATGTTTGAAACTCTAGATCTCTGGTATTTATTTCCAGATTCTTCATGATTTGAAATCAGACCTCTTTTTATGTGTATGTGCATGCTAAATTGCTTCAGAAGTGTCTGACTCTTTGCAACCTCATGGACTATATATAGCCTGCCAGGCTCCTCTGTCCATGAGATTCTCCAGGCAAGAATAATGGAATGGGTTGCCATGCCCTTCTCCAGGGGATCTTCATGACCCAGGGATCAAACCTTTGTCTCTTACATCTCTTGCATTAGCAGGCATGTTCTTTACCACTGAGCCACCTGGGAAGCCCATCTCTTTTTGTAGTTATGTTCAAACTACCATACAATTGCACTCATTTCACATCCTAGCAAGATAATGCTCAAAATCCTTCAAGCTAGGCTTCATCAGGACATGAACTGAGAAATTCCAGATGTCGAAGTTGGATTTATAAAAGGGAGAGGAGCCAGAGATCAGATTGCCAACATCCACTGGATCATAGAAAAAGCAGGGGAATTCGAGAAAAACATCTCCTTTATTGACTATGCTAAAACCTTTGACTGTGTGGATCACAACAAACTGTGGGAAATTCTTAAAGAGATGGAAATACCAGACCACCTTATCTGTTTTCTGAGAAACCTGTATGCATGTCAAGAAGCAACAGTTAGAACTGGACATGGAGCAACACACTGGTTCACAATTAGGAAAAGAGTATGTCAAGGCTGTACACTGTTACTCTGCTTATATAACTTCTGAGCACAGTACATCATATGAGATACCAGGCTGGATGAATCACAAGCTGGAATCAAGATTGCTGGGAGAAATATCAACAATCTCAAATACGCAAATGTTATCACTCTAATGGTAAAAAGTGAAGAGGAAATACAGAGCCTCTTGATGAGGGTGAAAAAGAGAGTGAAAAAAACTGGCTTAAAACTCAACATTCAAAAAACTAAGATTATGACATCCAGTCCCATCACTTTATGACAAATAGAAGGGGGAAAAGTGGAAACAGAGACAAATTTTCTTTTCTTGGGCTCCAAATCACTGCAGACGATGACTGCAGCCCCAGAAGTAAAAGATGTTTGATCCTTGGAAGAAAAGCTCTGACAAACCTAGACAGCATATTAAAAGGCAGAGACATTACTTTGCCAACAAAGGCCTGTATAGTCAAAGTTATGGTTTTTCCAGTAGTCAAGTAAGGATGTGAGACCATAAAGAAGACTGAGGACCAAAGAATTGATGCTTTCAAATTGTGGTGCTGGAGAAGACTCTTAAAGTCCCTTGGTATGCAAGGATTTCAAACCAGGGAATCCTAGGGGAAACTAACACTGAATATTCACTGGAAGGATTGATGGTGAAGCTGAAGCTTCAATACTTTGGCCACCTGATGTAAAGAGCCAATTCACTGGAAAGGACCCTGATGCTGGGAAAGATTGAGGGCAAGAGGAGAAGGGGACAACAGAGGATAAGATGGTTGGTTGGCATCATGGACTCAATGGACATGAGTTAGAACAAACTCTGGGAGATAGTGAAGGACAGGGAAGCCTGGTTTACTGCAGTTCATGGGGTCATGAAGAGGTGAACACAACTTAGTGACTAAATGTCTGAACAACATATAAATTTTTAAACATTTCTAAAAGCACTGTCAAATATTACTCAGGGGCTCGTAATGTGACCCCATGGACTGTAGCCTGCCAGGCTCCTCTGTCCGTGGAATTCTCCAGGCAAGAATACTGTAGTGCATAGCCATTCCCTTCTCCAGGGGATCTTCCCAATCCAGGGATCAAACCCAGGTATCTTGCATTGCAGGTGGATTCTTTACCATCTGAGCCACCATGGAAGCTCAATGGAGGCGTAAATACAATAAAGGAGATATTTTTCAGAGGCAATATTCCAAGCCATGAAAGGTTAAGCAATATACTTAGTGAAAAATGAAAAAAAAAAAAAAAGAATTGATTATATGATGGGTTGAATTGTATCCCTCAAAGATATCTGTTGTAGTCCTAACACCCAGGGTATCATGTTGTGACCTGATTTTGAAGTAGAGGCATTGTAGATACAATTAGTAAAGTTCAAATGAGGTCACAATAGCAGTAGGTGATAAAAAGTAGCCCCTAATCCAATAGGACTGGTGTCCTTATAAAAAGAGAGACACGGGGTGAATGCCAGGTGATTCCCAGGAAGAGACTGGCATGATGCAGCTGCAAATCAGGAGGACTAAGGATTGACAGCAAACCACCAGAAGCCAGGTGATACCAGGAAGGAATCCCTGAACTCTTTTAGAGGGGGCAAGGCCCTGCTGACACCTTGATTTCTGCTCTTTGGCTCCCAGAACTGTGAGACAATAAATTTCTTTTGTTTGAAGCCAAAAAAAAAAAAAAAAGAGCAGAGGCAGAGAGTAATTATTTGCTATTTTAAACCTTCCCATTCTTTGTCCATATCTACCTGGCATCTTAGTCTTACATTCTCATTCTGGTCTCCCAACTTCCTAGAGCCCTTCTCAGCATAATGTTTGCAGTACATTTAGCAAAATACAGCACAGAACAATGTGTTGAGCCCACCTGATTTGATGGTGTGCTCACGACACTAAGGTTGGGTAGCTGTTGCTTTGGTACACAGACAGTGGAAACCTGAGATAAAGGAGCACAGAAATGGTGCTTTAGGGAACTATACTCAATATTTTGTAATAATCTATAAGGAAAAGAAATCTGAAAAAGAATATATCTGTATCTCTATATATGTCTGAATTGCTTTGTTGTATTCTTGAAACTAATACAATGTTGTGAATCAACTACACTTCAGGAAAAAAAATTAAAAATAGTATGAAATGATGCATTTTTTTATTATCCAGAGAAGAGTTCTGTAGCCTGGAACCTACTTTATAATGTTCTCCTGGTATTAAATCCATCTTTGAATGAATAATCATTTTAAGACTTAGGTCTAAGTTCACAGAATCAATCAAGAGATGGCTAAGTGCATGAGGCTTGGAAATGAGTTCTGAGTTCTTGGCGAGGTGACATCAGTCAATTTACCGCACTTCTCTTAATCCCCATTCTGTCACGGGTAAAAAAGGGATAGAAATTCCTCTGACATAGGATCATTGTGATGATTGAATATGATATTATCTACAAAATATTTAGCAAAGTGTGTAGCCCATGGAAAGCACTAAATAAATAGGATCTAACATTGTCACCATTCTTATTCAGCAACCATTGCAACATCCTTAAGTGTTTTTCCTAGTTTAAGAGAATCCAGTTTTTAATGGGTCAAGTACAGTCAGTTTTCCTGCAAGGTATGGCTTCTGTAATGTGAAGAAGTCCACCAACAGATGGTAAATAGGGAAATGCTGTAAATGTAACAGGACATTTGTGCTGGCTCACACACGAATCTTCCTATCCAATGGGAAGCGAGCAAGGAAGAACAGAATTATAACCTTTCACAGAGAAGGAAGACCCCTCAATCTGGCGCTGTACCTGAGGAAGGAGCCCCTTTAGCTACATTTTAAGAAAGTTCAACACAAATTCCTGCATTCTGTTTTTCCTGCCCCTCCTCTACTCTCCCCCAAGATACAGCTCCCTGCTGTGAGGCCTCTCTTGGCTCAGGGCAGGTTCCCCTGCCTCCCACCTTAGCAACAGGGCCCTTCCATCAGTCTGGTCTCAGTTCCTGCAGCTGTGATCCAATCCAATGGCTTGTTGCCATATTCACTCTAGTGGCTTTATTCTCTTTTAATGTCTGCTGCCAAGAAAGTTCATGACACCTTCTTCTCCAGGTTCAAGTCATTGCTTTGTTAAGGCCATAGACATGCCGTGGCATCAGTGCCCTTCTCCTTTAACTCATAAGCCCGGTTATTTTAAGAGCACGATTTTGCAGAATGTAAAGTTTTCAGGAATGCTTTATTTCAAAAACATTTCAAGTGTGGTAGTCACTTACAAATGATCCGCTGAGGAATTACTTACCAAACTCAAACAAAATAACTCGGTAGGCAAACTACAGGCTGCAGTTGAAGATCTTCCCTCCAGATCATTGATGTGACTAGGGAGGAACAGAAAAAGATTTCAGAGAGACAACAGCATGAGGGAAAAAAAAAGAAAGTATATCATGGACTGTCTTTCTAAAAGGTAGTCGTAAATCCTGAAAACAATTTATTCCATTTTGCAACAGCACACCCACAGACATTCTTTCCAGTTGACTTTTTGATTTGAGGGTTTGTGGGTCATTCACAGTGTGTGTGTGTCTGTTATAAGCTTGGTTCAACTAAAAATAAAGTGGGGTCAGAGTTAACAGTCTCACCAGGCAGCCTGAGAGGCTGGGGCTGGAGCTTGTGATTAGTGGTCAGAGCTGCTGTCAAAGGAAACTGACCAGGTCATCATCTCAGGAATGCAGATGCCTCAGTAGAAATAAAATGCAGGGCTTTCTCTGGCCTTTGGTATTCCTATTGTGTTAGGTTTTTTCTTAACCCAAAGGATATTTAATACAGTTGACCCTTAAACAACATGGGGGACTTGGGGGGGTAGGGATTGGCAGCGTGTAAGGGTACCAGCCCTTCACTTGGTTGAAAATCCTTGTGTAACTTATATTCAGCCCTCCATATCCACAGTTCCCCATTCCCGGATTCAACCAACCTGGGACCTTGTAATAGTGTATTATTTACTATTGAAAAAAACCACATGTAAGGGGTAGACCCGCACAGTTCAAACACGTGCTGTTCAAGATCAACTGTATTTACAGTTACTATCATCAGAAATTTCTAAAAGATTATCTTTTAAAGAATCAGCAAACTGGAGTCTAAAGAAATATATCAACGTGCTTCCACCTCAGGGGTTTGGTCCTCGTTCTCCCAACTACTGGAAATCTGCTTTGCACAGACACCTATTGTACATGGCTACCTCCAGGGACACTCACTGACGGTCTTTCCCCAGGTGTTTCCCATTCTCTTTCTTGACTTATTCTTTTTCAGAGCATTATTGCCACTTAATGCGCTCTGTGGAAATGTGCTTGTTGATTGCCAGCAGTTGATCCAGAAAAAAATTCTTTACAAACTCTGATGCTATTCAAATTAAAAACCCCCACCAGTTTCCTATTTGATTTGCTCCAGGTGGGAAGATACTTTTTACCAGGAGAGAAAGAAAAAAATTGAGGGAAGAATAGAAAAGGAAAGAAGGAAGGAAGAAAGGAAAGAAGAGAGAAGAAATATAATTGGAGAAAATACTTTAATGTGTAGCCTTGTTCAAGTCCTTCTAAACGAATCTCAGAGGACACCTTGGACCCAGAAAGACATCATGAATATTCTTGGAAGAGTGCAGAAAACATCTTAAAAGTTTTGCTTCTCAGGTATTCAAAAGTCTTAATAACATTTTTCCTGCTCTGGGGTCATGTTAAGATATAATTAAACCAAAGAGCTTAGCATGGAGGATAAGTGGTGGTCACTGCAGTGAAAAGTACAAGGTTGTGTGACTTTGGAGCAAGCATGGGGGACAGGAAAAAGAACACATATTTTTATAGATCAGGCATAATTCAGGTTAAGAGGTGATCTAAAGAGCTGTACTTGAAAACATCCTCACTTATAAAAATGATAAACTCAAAATGGATCAAAGATCTAAACATTAGACCAGAAACTATAAAACTCCTAGAGGAGAACATAGGCAAAACACTCTCCGACATACATCACAGCAGGATCCTCTATGACCCACCTCCCAGAATATTGAAAATAAAAGCAAAAATAAACAAATGGGACCTAATTAAAATCAAAAGCTTCTGCACAACAAAGGAAACTATAAGCAAGGTGAAAAGACAGCCTTCAGAATGGGAGAAAATAATAGCAAATAAAGCAACTGACAAACAACTAATCTCAAAAATATACAAGCAACTCCTGCAGCTCAATTCCAGAAAAATAAATGACCCAATCAAAAAATGGGCCAAAGAACTAAATAGACATTTCTCCAAAGAAGACATACAGATGGCTAACAAACACATGAAAAGATGCTCAACATCACTCATTATGAGAAATGCAAATCAAAGCCACAATGAGGTACCATTTCATGCCAGTCAGAATGGCTGCGATCCAGAAGTCTACAAGCAATAAATGCTGGAGAGGGTGTGGAGAAAAGGGAACCCTCTTACACTGTTGGTGGGAATGCAAACTAGTACAGCCACTAGGGAGAACAGTGCGGAGATTCCTTCAAAAACTGGAAATAGAACTGCCTTATGACCCAGCAATCCCACTGCTAGGCATAGACACCAAGGAAACCAGAATTGAAAGAAACACGTGTACCCTAATGTTCATCGCAGCACTGTTTATAATAGCCAGGACATGGAAGCAACCTAGATGTCCATCAGCAGATGAATGGATAAGAAAGCTGTGGTACATATACACAATGGAGAATTACTCAGCCATTAAAAAGAATACATTTGAATCAGTTCTAATGAGGTGGATGAAACTGGAGCCTATTATACAGAGTGAAGTAAGCCAGAAAGAAAAACACCAATACAGTATACTAACGCATATATATGGAATTTAGAAAGATGATAAAAATAACCCTATATACAAGACAGCAAAAGAGACACAGATATATAGAACAGTCTTTTGGACTCAGTGGGAGAGGAAGAGGGTGGGATGATTTGGGAGAATGGAATTGAAACATGTATAATATCATATATGAAATGAATCACCAGTCCAGGTTTGATGCAGGATACAGGAAGCTTGGGGCTGGTGCACTGGGACGACCCAGAGGGATGGTACGGGGAGGGAGGAGGGAGGAAGGTTCAGGATGGGGAACACATGTACACCCATGGAGGATTCATGTTGATGTATGGCAAAACCAATACAATATTTTAAAGTAATTAACCTCCAATTATAATAAATACATTTATATTAAAAAAAATGAATGAACTTCCAATATACACAACAACATGCATAAAGCTCACATGCATTATGCTAGGTGAATGAAGCCAGACAACAGAGGCTATGTGCTGTAGGATCTCATTTATCCAACACTTGGACTAGACAAAACTATAAGGACAGGGAATTCCCTGGTGGTGCAGTGGTTAATCTCTGCACTCCCAATGCAGGGGACCTGGGTTTGCTCCCTGGTCATAGAACTATTAATAGATCCCACATGCCTCAACTAAGACCTGGCACAGCCAAACAAATAAATAAGTAAATATTAAAAAAAACAAAGAAACTATTCTCTAATAGGTCAGTGTTTTTACCAAAGTCAAGAGAAGGTGGATGTTGTTACTGCCCAAATTAGTGGAAATCTGTAGATGATGTGGCTGCAGGACTCAAAATTAAGCAAACTCTGGAGTCACTGGTACAAGTACTACCAGAAACCTAAGAAATCAATGGTAGATATGCAAGGGTCTGGAGAACAAGAATGAATATGGGGCCCATGCCCTAGAGTTGGTACAAGGATGACAAGGCTTGGCAAGAGACAGATGCTGCCACTTATGTGAGATTGTTGGGCCTCATCTTAAGATTGCTTATGGGTTTAAAACTGTGGTCTTAAATTCATGAAAGCCCAATCAGAAAGGATATTAAATTCTGTGGATTCTTGATTACCTGGGGCTGAGTTAATCATATGTGGATTATTCAGTGAGGTCCCTCTAATCAAAGCTGTTCTGCCATTGCCTCGTGGCATGTACTTCACTGCAGTCCATCCACTTCTGGATAAGGGGCAGCGGTTACGTTTTCTGTCTGAACCATAATGCAGGGCATCTGTGGCCACCACCCCATTCACCCAGCACCCTGGTCAACAGAAAGCCTATGAGCAGAGGAGTAGAGAATCTGAAGCAACTTCACCCTGACTTGGGGAGATTCAAGATACACACTTTGCAAGGTGTGACTTTTGAGCTGAAACTTGGAAAATAATGTTCTGAGATGGGAAAGACATGGACAGAAGGACCTCCGGAGTAGGAAGCTGCATACTCTAGTGTGAACACGTAATTATGAGGCTAAATTTGGAGCACTTTGAGAGAGATATTATGTTTGTGTGTGTTCACAATGTAATTTTTTAAGAATATAAAAGTGGTGGAGAGATAGAGTACTTGGGGAGACCACGGAGGAGCTTAATTACAATCCAAAGATTGCAGCTTTTTTTTTCTTCCTTTCTCTGACACTTCTCTTGTGGAAGTCAAGTAACATAATCAAAATTTTGCTGATGTTGCATGAGATGGAGCACCATCAGTTGTTTAAGGGTGAGTAAACTGCTAATCTAATGCTGAACAGCAGAAACTTGTTTATATCTATGACTGTAATGGCCAAGAATCAGGCGCACAGTGTAAAAAATATGTTACCTGAGTGAAAGTTGCACAGTCGTGTCCAACTCTCTGCGACCCCATGGACTATACAGCCCATGGAATTCTCCAGGCCAAAATACTGCAGTGGGTAGCCATTCCCTTTTCCAGAGGATCTTCCCAACCCAGGAATTGAACCCAGGTCTCCTGCATTTCAGGAGGATTCTTTACCAGCTGAGCCACCAGGGAAGCCCAAACATACATTAAGTCAATGTCATTTTTTACATGGGCCAATTCTTAACCATAGCCACATTTTAAATTCCGATGTGTCTCTTCCCCAAGTTAATTAAAATGATCAGTGACTCACTGACCTTCAAAGGGATTCATAAGCTTTAAAAGATGAGCCATTAATTAAGGCTTCTCTATATCACCTTCAAATTGATTTTTCTAATCTTGGCTGACTCCTACATATGCAAGCATGAAGCAAGAGGATCGCCATTTTCCTTAAAAAAAGAAATCCTCAAATCAGAACTGGTTTAATTTCAACATGATTCGGCAAATTAAAGAGAGTTAGAAATAAATAAGGAGTATCACTGAATGTGAGGATAAAAAATTAACAGCTTGAGGTTGATTCCAAATTGGCTTATTTGCACTCAATATGCCAGCAAATTTGGAAAACTCAGCAGTGACCACAGGACTGGAAAAGGTCAGTTTTCATGCCAATCCCAAAGAAAGGCAATGCCAAAGAATGCTCAAACTACCGCACAATTGCACTCATCTCACACGCTAATAAAGTAATGCTCAAAATTCTCCAAGCCAGGCTTCAGCAATATGTGAACCGTGAACTTCCAGATGTTCAAGCTGGTTTTAGAAAAGGCAGAGGAACCAGAGATCAAATTGCCAACATCTGCTGGATCATAGAAAAAGCAAGAGAGTTCCAGAAAAACATCTATTTCTGCTTTATTGACTATGCCAAAGCCTTTGACTGTGTGGAACACAATAAACTGTGGAAAATTCTGAAAGAGATGGGAATACCAGACCACCTGATCTGCCTCTTGAGAAATTTGTATGCAGGTCAGGAAGCAACAGTTAGAACTGGACATGGAACAACAGACTGGTTCCAAATAGGAAAAGGAGTACATCAAGGCTGTATATTGTCACCCTGCTTATTTAACTTATATGCAGAGTACATCATGAGAAACGCTGGACTGGAAGAAACACAAGCTGGAATTAAGATTGCCGGGAGAAATATCAATAACCTCAGATATGCAGATGACACCACCCTTATGGCAGAAAGTGAAGAGGAACTAAAAAGCCTCTTGATGAAGGTGAAAGAGGAGAGTGAAAAAGTTGGCTTAAAACTCAACATTTAGAAAATGAAGATCATGGCATCTGGTCCCATCACTTCATGGGAAATAGATGGGGAAAGAGTGGAAACAGTGTCAGACTTTATTTTTTTGGGCTCCAAAATCACTGCAGATGGTGACTGCAGCCATGAAATTAAAAGACACTTACTCCTTGGAAGGAAAGTTATGACCAACCTAGATAGCATATTCAAAAGCAGAGACATTACTTTGCCAACAAAGGTCTGTCTAGTCAAGGCTATGGTTTTTCCAGTGGTCATGTATGGATGTGAGAGTTGGACTGTGAAGAAAGCTGAGCACCGAAGAATTGATGCTTTTGAACTGTGGTGTTGGAGAAGACTCTTGAGAGTCCTTTGGATGTTCAGCCCTGGGTGTTCTTTGGAAGGAATGATGCTAAAGCTGAAACTGCAGTACTTTGGCCACCTCATGCGAAGAGTTGACTCATTGGAAAAGACTCTGATGCTGGGAGGGATTGGGGGCAGGAGGAGAAGGGGACAACAGAGGATGAGATGGCTGGATGGCATCACCAACTCGATGGACATGAGTCGGAGTGAACTCTGGGAGTTGGTGATGGACAGGGAGGCCTGGCGTGCTGTGACTCATGGGGTTGCAAAGAGTCGGACAATACTGAGCGACTGAACTGAACTGAATCTTATATTCCAACCAAGGCAACAAGTCCATGTGAAACCAGTTCCTGGTGTGAAATTCCTTCATTTGGTGTTATTTCCAATTTCCAAGGGCTGTCCTGTGAAGTGTGCATGGGGAGTTTTCTGTTGAAGTGCTCTGAGTATTGCTTTTTACAAAATTATAACTTAATAAAGACTCATATCCAAATTTCAAAACCAAACTTAATGCTCATTACCTGAGCCTCACCATAAACCTATGAGTTGAATCATTCCTATTTTACTGATGAAGAAACTGAGTCTTAGATTTAATTCTCAATTATCCTAGGAGGACAATGCACATTTCTCCTTCATAAGAAGTCTAAGGTGCTGCTGTTTTGTTTGCCTTTTTTGGCATCTAGTTCTTAAAATGTATTTCCTAAATGATCTGTTTACTGTCTGTCTTCCCCATTAACATAAGTACCCCAAAAGGAGGGGACTATGTCTGTCTTGCTCAGGCCTCCATGCCCAAAGCCTAGGACAGTGTCTAGAAAACAGAAGGTTCTCAATATCTGTTGAATAGGTGTATCACAAAATGTCTTTTAAAATCAATTTGTCCTCTTCCTAGCTACTTCAGTTTTTCCTACTATTTGGAGGTTTAGTATTCATCAAATGGGTCCTTATACCTAGATACCCATTAACAGGTTTTATCTCTAATGAAAAGCAATATAAACAAAAGTTTGGATAGTTTTGCTTGCTCTCTGCACTGCAGGAATGAGGAAATTGGTGTATATATTCTAAAGTTTCCATGAGACTTGAGTTTGCATGGAGATGTCATTACTATGGTGATACCAGGCTCACACAGCTACAGCTGGCCTTATGGGAGGAGAGACTCTGAAAGTGTTGGTTGGATTCCGCTTGTCTGAAGATTGCTGGCATGGCCCCGCCATCCCCTTTAATCCTCCCTTTGAGCTGATCTGTCTTGAAGGAGGAAAACTAAGCAAGGAGTAATAGCTTTCTGTTGTTGAGTATGAGAAATAGGATCACAAGGCAACTGTGCATTTCCAAATTGTAGAAAGAGACTCTATCTCATACATTTAAGGAAACATAAGCCTGAAGTAATTAATTTTTCACTAGGAATGATCTTGAATCCTTTTATTGTCAATGAAATCCCCACAGTTCTGTATGAATTTAGCAACAAACATAAGTTTTAGTTTAGTTTCATTCTGTTTTGTTTTTTTCAGTCTCAGCTTTACTTTCTGACACTGTCTTCCGAAAGGTCAGAAAGCTCTATATGTGATTTTTTTCACATACAGAAAGAAATAAAACACTGAAGGACTTGTGTCTTGAGACAAGTTTAGTGCCTACTGGCTGAGTCCCGTAAAACACAGAGAAGCCACTAATGGTGGGCTGAAAATATAGAACTTTGCACCTTTATTTCAGTTGGGTTGGTGTATTTAATTTATTTAGCCATCTGGACAAGGGAATTTAATCTGTTTATGCGCTCACGCAGGGATGTGCCATGACCTACGTGCAAGGGGAATATTTCACCGATTAATTCACGTCTGAAGGCAACATTCCCCTTCCTTCCTGTGGTCATCTGCCTTCACTAGTGTAGATAATACACATGATACTCTTAACCACATGCCAGGGACTTGCTAAGCACTTTACCAGTAATGTCTCACAACCACCTTCCAAGTTTTCTATTTTTATGATCTCAATTTTACAAATGAGACATTAATGCCAAGAGAGATTAATTTCTCCCAAGGTCACCCACTTATTAAGTGCTAAAGCAGAAATTTTGGTGTGTTGAGTTCCAGAACTTGGGTCTATAATCATGATTTTGCACTGCCTTGTCTTTCTAAGCATGTATTGCTCAGAAATGGGGGCTTGTCTAATAGATGTACCAAAAGGACACTGGAGAGACGATTCTCTTTGGACAGTGACAACGATCTAGCTAAAGCTTTTACTTTTGTTGGTTCATCATCATCTCTAGCTAATAAAACATGACTCCCCTCAAAATGTGTTTTGTCTCTCTGGCTCACCAAAGGGATAACTTATAAGACACAACATATAAGACAATGGCAAATATGCCTTGCTAAGAAAAGTAAGTAGGGCTGTCAACACAATCAAATACACTCAAGTTGATAGCTTAATTTTGCTGTAAAAATTTAGAAGCCAAAATCCCTGCATTTGGGCTCCGGATACCTATATTCTGATTCTAGCCCTCTAACTTTGGGAACTTATCCCTCCGGAGCCTCAGCCTCATTTATTCATATGTGCAATGGGGAATAATACTTGTTCTGCTGATTTTCCTTTAGTAACTAAGAGGGGAAAGAAATTCCAGCAATAGCAAACACCAAGGCTTAGATCAATGTGCCAGTCACTCAGCCATTCACATAACAAATAATTTCACTGAGTGTGTACCCTGGGTGGGCACCATGCTATGTCTTGGGGCTACAAAGTCTTCACTCTGAGGGAGGGATATTCTGAACTGAAACTCAGTTTGGCTTGTGGGGTTAATAGCATGAACTTTGTTGGATTTCTTTCTAGGGCTCAGTATGTATTAATATAAACAGAATTGAATATTTTGGAAAGTTCTGGATCTCTCACCTTATATTTGGCCGCAGAATGTGTGGAAACTAAAACAGAAAACCAAGCAACCTAAGAGGAATGAATGGAGCCCAGCCTGGATGGGGGGCACATCACAGGAGATCTTGGCTGTCAAGAGAGCTGCAATTCCCATGACAGCAGCACGGTTGCTCTGTGATAATAGGAGGGAAACATTACCCTACCTGAGCTCCGTCCCAGTGCTATACGGCCCAGATGGTTCTGCCCTCCATGAGTTGGTCCTAGTGCCTGGTGTTTATGGGGCGGTGGAGGGACAGGGGCAGGCATAGGCTTGCCCCATGGAAGGTGTTAACTTCTGCCACCCATAGCCCTTCTGAAACCCTTCTATTTCCTCCCATTCAGAGGCACACCTTTTTATGTGCTAGATGAGTTTTCTAATTTCTGTGAAGTTCATGGGAAGATAACCACCACCATAAACATGTAGGTTGGCCAACTTAATTGGAAACAGGGGCCTGCTCTCAGGAGGGTTGCTCTTAAGAGTTCAATACTCTGAGGATGCCATCTTGCAATTCATAACAACATGATCCTCGACTTTGTTTTATACAAGAAGTCTGATGGGACAATGGGGCTTGTGTTGAATCTTGAAAGCTTTTTCACACAAGGAAGCTTCCTGCATCTACTTTGCAACACACTCTTAGCCTTCTCCTCTCCACTCTCTGGAGCACTGGGTCTTCCTCGGCCTCCTTCAGCTCCCACCCACCAAGTGCCTCAGGCGGGGAACTGGGTACAAGAATGGGGACAGCTGGGGTGTCACATGATGGCCAAGGCAGGCAGAGGGCTCCCGGAGGTGAAGGACAGGAGGAATTCTGCAGGCAGTAGGCTGGCGCACGTGCATATGCCTGCTCTGCGGGCAGGTCCCTGGGGGTCCATGAGAGTCTGAGCCCAATTCAGGGCATTCAGGTGCCCAGGGGGCGTGCTGTTAACTAGGAAATTAACACCAAGGCAGATCGAAAGAAGCCAAAAAGAAAGGAAACATTTTCTATTTTAACACCTTCCACAGCCTTGTTTGCAACAGAGCTTTGTACTTTCGTTTTGTGCTGGGCGGCCTTAAACTATGGAGGGGCCCTGCTGGGAAGCTCAGATTCCAAGGGTAAAGGCTGACTCACTTTTTAACAGTCACAGATTAAAACAAAAAACAAAACAGAGAGCTAACCAAAAGGACCCATCTCCCCATTGAAGGGGAAAGGGAAAACAGAGGGAAAGTTACATTTACTAATGCCCTTCCCAGGCTGGAATGAGGCTGATGCTTTACTGACACCATCCTTGAAATCCCCGCAGAGAATCCGGTGGGGAGGGGCTGGGGGAGGGATTAGCTTCATATTCAAGATGAAGGAACAAAGGCTCAGAAAAGTTAACTGACTTGCCTAAGAAACTGAGTTGGGTCTGATGCAGGGTCAGAATGCAAACCTGGGTTGCTGGGTGCAAAAGCCCGCAAGCTCTGTGTTCCCAGACCCGGATACAAAGTTATTGTAAAAGGAGAAAACTGCCATGGACCTCAACTCAAATCATCCTTATTATGATGTCACTTAAACGTGTAAGAACCTAAACCTAGGTATTAACTTTTTAGCTTTAGTATAAAGTTCTTAGGTGAAATACAAAGGAAACTACACAATCAATTAAATTTGAACTAGCAACAGTAATGTAATAGATGGTGTTTTGCTCAAAGCTAATTAAATTCAAATTAAATTTGAATTCATTATTATTGAATTTAATTGTGGAAAGCTGTATGTTCATGGCTTATTCCATATTTAATTTCTAAATTTGACTTTAATTATCCATCATAGGGAATTCTTGAACACAAAAGCATATAGTATAAAATCATATTAATAATTCAAAGGTGTTTTTATTATTTTGTTTTATTTTATTTCATTATTATTACTGTATTTCCAGTTGAAGGTTATCCGACCTTTATGTTTAAAAATCACTACTCTTGCTGGTGAGTTGTTTGGTCACATAAAATCATACTGTTCATTTAAAGATAAATTTATCATGACAATATTAAGAAATCTGTTCCAATTATTTCTGGACTAGGAATTAGAACACTTTATTGCACATTAAGCACTACACTTTCTGCTAATGAAACATTGTAAATAGTTGAATGGAAATGACAATGGCTACTAACCCATAGGTATGGAGCTATTTCAATATTTTAACATCTGGTTATGGTTGCACCATACTAGCTCAGTATTAGCCATGACTATTACAGAAGCTTACTCTGCCCTTGGCCATGGCCTTCCCAATCATTGCTTATCAAAAAAAAGCATATAAATATGGTTGCTTATGTTCCTATAGTGTGTGGGATTGTGTGTGTTGAGTACATACATACAGATCTATAAATATATGTTTGTGAATATGTGTATATGTACATGTCAGGAAATTTCTGAGCCTGGAGGGAAAATATGAAGCCTCATATTTTATCCTTGTTACTGAAGATATTTGCATATAATGTTGCATTATCTGCATATAATGTTTTTGTTCAGTCATGCTGACTCTGAGACCCCAGCATGCCAGGCCTCCCTGTCCCTCATCATCTCCCAGAGTTTGCTCAAACTCAGGTCCATTGAGTGAGTGATGCCACCCAACCATCTGATCCTCTGTCATCCCCTTCTCCTCCTGCCTTCAATCTTTACTGGCATCACAGTCTTTTCCAATGAGTTGTCTGTTTGCATCATGTGGCCAAAGCTTTGGATCTTCAGCTTCAGCATAAGTCCTTCGAATGAATATTCAGGATTGATTTCCTTTAGGATTGACTGGTTTGATCTCCTTGCTGTCCAAGGGACTCTCATGAGTCTTCTCTAGCGCCACAGTTCAAAGGCATCAATTCTTCAGCACATAAGAGATACACAAGAAACCAGTACTGAATCTTATGTTACCAGATGCTCTCTTTCTTAGGCATTAGTTTTCCCTTGGTTGTGGGTTCCTTACCAACTCCAATATATCTAAGGGTGGGAAAATTGCTTATATATTTACTTCATTATTACTGGTATTTTTCCAGTTTGTCGAAAAGTTACTTGGTGCTTACTGTGAGTAAAAAAGAGTTCTAAAGCATTTTATAATATGAATTACTTCATAGTTGCTTTAAGTTGAATTTCCCTGTGACGAGAATTGAAAAGAAGTAGTTTGTTTGGGAGGTGACTCCAGGGAGTTTTTGTCAGGTTGGAGAATGGGATGGGGATGGGAAAGAAGCCAGGTGGGAGCATTCAGAAGCAGTTACCACTGTGGGAAGGTGGGTTTGATTCTGTTGGGGCTCTCTGAGAGAGGATGGAGAACACCTCAGAGTCTCCCCACAGGGGCAAGGAAGCTGGAGTATTTCCTACCCATCTCTTCCTTCAGTAGTTAAAGGGGCAGCTCCCAGGTGCCATTAGCTCCATGGCACTTCTGGCCTGCCTCACAGGTGGCTAAGTGGTCAGAGAACCCCTTCCAGAGAGGCCCAGGAGGCTGCAATAAGAGGTTGTTGTTTAGGAGGCGGCATGCCCAGGGGCCTTAAAGGGGCCACCAGCATCTGCTGCCATACTTGGAGCAATACTGTTATTACACACATTTGACAGAGAGGAAATGGAGATCCAGGGTGGTTAGGCGCATTGCCCCCAGGTCCTAGAGGCAGTGAGTGCAGAAGCTGGGATCCTATCCCTTGGTTTGGCCATAGTCTGCCTTCTTCAGTACTATAAAGGGAATCAAAATTAATTTTATCCCTCTGGGTATTTTTCCCTAAAATATTCCACTTCAAATCATAAAGAGGTCTTAACAATGCATATTTTCTAATTTGGTGAAGAAGAAATCTGTTGATGATAATATATTCTTTCCATTTCTATCACCTCTGAACAAATATTTCTGAATGTGCTTCTCCTTTTTCTTGGATGGTTCTTGGATGACTCTCCAAGATAAAGTCTGCAACTTTTCTATTAAGAATGAAGGCAAATTATCTAAAAGGAAACAACAGTAACTCTTTAAGAGAGATAGAAATGATGTTACAGTCAAGGGTGGAGTTATATGTCCCAAGGATCAGGGGATGGGACTGAGTAGCTCACAAAATATAAGTTGTACTATTTACTTCTGTGATCCACACAAAGGCTTTGGCATAGTCAATAAAGCAGAAATAGATGCTTTTCTGGAACTCCCTTGCTTTTTCCATGATCCAGCAGATGTTGGCAATTTGATCTCTGGTTCCTCTGCCTTTTCTAAAACCAGCTTGAACATCAGGAAGTTCACGGTTCACATATTGCTGAAGCCTGGCTTGGAGAATTTTGAGCATTACTTTACTAGCGTGTGAGATGAGTGCAATTGTGCGGTAGTTTGAGCATTCTTTGGCATTGCCTTTCTTTGGGATTGGAATGAAAACTGACTGTGAAGAAGGCTGAGCGCCGAAGAATTGCTGCTTTTGAACTGTGGTGTTGGAGAAGACTCTTGAGAGTCCCTTGGACTGCAAGGAGATCCAACCAGTCCATTCTGAAGGAGATCAGCCCTGGGATTTCTTTGGAAGGAATGATGCTAAAGCTGAAACTCCAGTACTTTGGCCACCTCATGTGAAGAGTTGACTCATTGGAAAAGACTCTGATGCTGGGAGGGATTGGGGGCAGGAGGAGAAGGGGACGACAGAGGATGAGATGGCTGGATGGCATCACTGACTCGATGGACGTGAGTTTGAGTGAACTCTGGGAGTTGGTGATGGACAGGGAGGCCTGGCGTGCTGCGATTCATGGGGTCGCAAAGAGTCGGACATGACTGAGCGACTGATCTGATCTGATTTACTTACAACAGTTGCATAAAAGTAAAATGGAGAAAGGCTCAGAGTCCAGGTGATGGCCTTGATTGGGAGACAAAGTGGTCCTCCTGGGCTTCCTAGGGTCTCCCTCTCTAGGAACAAGGCTGACATGCCTTTTAGTGAACACCATCTGGAGTCATGTGACATAGAGACTCCATGGGTCTATGACTCATGGATCAAAGTCCTGGAACTAAATCACACATTTCAACCTGACTCAGACATGCTCAGAATGGGCCTAGCTCATGCATTTCACATCTGTTTCCTGTGTTCAGTGCTATTTGTCAGATGACATGACAAAAAGGCACAACAAACGGCCCCAACTGCAAAGAACAACCCGCTATTGCAGGAAATGTATTGCGATATTCTCTTGAGAGTGTGCTGACTACAATCCCTTTCCCAACCCCTCCATGCTTCCAGAGGGGCTCCTTTGCCTCAGGGGGGTTTTGTGTCAGAGCAGAAAACTTACGCTTCTGGAAACAAGTAGTCTGCCTCTTCTGGCCTTTATAAATCCTAAATTGATAAAGAAATTTTCCAGGGTATCCTTGAGACAAAGGACTGAAAGGGGTGTATCTTTAAGAGCAAAAGGAGAGAAGCAGAGAGGTACTCCCCACCAACCAGGAAGCAAGTTGAGGTGTTGAGTTCTTGGGGAAACAGGCACCTGTAGGGTCTCAGGAACTAATCTCAGCCTCAGAAAAGATTCTGAGCCTCATGTGTGGTCCCAAAACTCAGAGCCACTGTGCTGTATCACAGTGATTGCAACGCAAGGGATATGAGAGACCCTTTCTTCCCCCCAAATTTCAAACACAAGTGTCTCAGATTCTTAAAAAATCTGGAGAGAAGTCACAGTAGCATCTAAAAATGATGCTGCTCAGTAGGATGAGGGTGAGGGCAGTTTTAAAGAAATTTTTTACTGCTTGAATTTGTTAGGTGTTTCATACTCAGCACTGAATAACAGCTAATATCTAATGTGCATTTCAGTGTTCTACAAGCAGAGTTAAGTACTTTGTATGAATATCTCATACAATCTTCCCAGCAGCTCAGTGGGTTTGATGATTTTGCTTCCCCCATTGCACAGATGAGGAAAATGAGGCTGAGAGAGTCTGTGACTTAGCTCAAGCTAAAGCCCCATTGAGTGAGATGTGACCCAGGCCAGCTGACAAAAAGTCTATGCATTTAACTCAATGCTGTAAGTCTAGATCATAAAATAATTAGGGCATCATACCTGAGAGTACATGGGTAAAATTTAAATTCAGTGTTTCAGCTATAAATTTGAAGTACTTTGAAAGAAAGAGAGACCAATGAAGGCTGCAGACAGGAATTTCAGCACCATGAAGGCTGAAAACTTGGTTGATTTTATTCAACAGTGCATCCCAGGTGCCTAGAATAGAACCTGGCTCATAGTAGGAACTTAATATTTGACAAATGAATGAATGAATAAATGAATGAATGCCTTTTATGATGAGAGGGCTTTTGAGAATCCAAAGGAAAGTCATTTCGGGTGGGGTAAACCCCACTTTGCTAAATCACTTTGAAATGTTTAGGGATTTGTATGACTGAACACTTCACACATTTCCAAAATGGGTTCATTATCCAGGCTTGTCTCCTCTACCAAGCCCTGATCACTTTAGTGAAGGGGAAGGAATTCTTCCTGATTCTAGAATGCAGATAGACTCCATCAGCAAAGTAGTATTTTGGGTAGAGTAGAGATAAGCCGAGGTAAATACCCAGATTAATGACAACAGATCCATATGTTTAGCATAGACTTATGTTTTGATTGTCCGTAAGCATATAACTGCTCATTATGTCTTCATTAAAGAGTTTCAAGGGATCCCGGGGTGAATTATAATGATTAAAAATAATGCAAAGCAAAGAGCTTTTTGGATCTACCTCTCAGAACATAAAGACTCTTCTTAGAAGGAGATGGTGGCTTGATTCTAGAATTCTCATAAAACAATCTAAGACAAAGAGAAGTCTATAATAGGGAGTTTTTAGAGTAGAAAATACAAGAATATGAATTCAAGATTCAGTTTTAATTAAAACTATAAGGCTATGTAGCAATGTGTTCCAGAGATTCTGACAAGGTATTTATTTCTATTTTACTACTGGGGCAAGTCAGCCCCAGAGCACTTAAGGGATTTTCCCTAGGATAGCAGATCCAAGCCTCCTAATACCATCCTCAAATCTATGGAGAGACAGATCGAAGGAGAAATCACCTATTAATGTTCTAGGACAGTCTGCAACCAAAATTAATGGTGAAATGGAAAAGTATATACATACTGCTCATTTCCTATATGAACTCAAGCGACCTTCTGGCTGCTCTAAATGAGAGGTCTGATGTTTCCCTTGGCAGTATTGCTGGGAGATAAGATAAATTGAAATTCCTAAGATGATCTGGGATACTTATCAGTAGAAATAGCTTCAAGGGAAATGTCTGCTTTCTATCTCTTGAAAATTAAGAAACCACTGGCAGGAAGAAGTTTTGGTATTTGATAATAAGAAGGCAGCATGTACCACGACATTCTAGGGCATACATGCTCAGTGCAAATAGAAATCGATCTGCATAGCAACTGAGACTCACGGAACCACGACTGCCTGCCAGCTCTTGCCTTAGCCACCTGCAGCTTGGCTCCTCTGTCTACCCAGAGCTGCAGTACTATTAGGTCAAGGGCCCACTGCCCTGTTTGTGTCCACTGGGGCTATTGTTACCTTGTAAAGACATGCACTTCTCTGACATTTGCTCCAACTCCAAGTACAGCAAGGGAAAGAAACGTTGGTGGTGACTCTCAGTACCTAGGGATATAGGTAACAATGACAGCGGATCTCTTCCACTTTCTGGACTTTCGGGTAATGTCCCCAGCTGCCCCCACTGGGGCTGCCTATGGGAATGACATTGGCAGTGCTCCACATTTTATGTAAACTTTTTGGTTCTTTCCCAACGTCAAATTTAATCCCCAAAGAAAAACACTCATTTCACTTCCTCACTTTCCTAAGACTCTGGGCTAAAAATTCCAACATGTTTTGCTGCTGTAAGATTTTAAACTTTTACTGGTTTGGAGGTGTCAGGAAAGGTACAGAAGAACCCTTGCTTGCAGTACCAGCTTCAAAAATGTTGTGCTCAAAGCAGGAGACTCAAAAGCATCAAATACAAACGCTCTTTTGATTAAGACAAATCTTTTGCACTTGTGTTTGCATGTGAATTCTGCTGGCAGGATTAACATTAATTACATAGAGAAAGATCTCCATGGAGGTGAGATAACTCTGCCTGTTTTCAGAGAGAATGGCCAGCATGTGCTGCACAATTGGGCAATTACAGTGGCCTCTCTGAAATATAAATCTGACTGTGCCAGTCTCCTGTTTAAAACCTTGCACTGGTTCTCTTTGACATTAATGAATAGTCATCAGGATTCTATTGGTAGCAAGGCACAAAAACCTAACTTAAAACGGTTTAGGTAAAAAGTATGTCTATTGGCTTATGTGGCTAAAAATCCCAAGGTACGGGACAGCTTCCAGAAGGATCCAGGAGTTCAAATGATACTGCCAAGAATTCATCTTTCTCAGGGCAGGGGCAGCAGGGAGGGAAGCTCAGCATTTAGGGTGCAGGTTTGGAGACAACTGATCTGTGTAAGTGCTGACCTTGAGAGCCAGAGCCTGCTTACTGGGATTTGCCTTCTTATGTTTGCACCTTAGGCATCTTGCTGGTGTCACCTGTCAAGGCCCTGGGACATTTTCACCTCTCAGCTCTTATTTTCACATTAACTTCTTTTTCATGTGAGTTCTTCCCTTGCAATGACCAAAAGGTTCAGGCATGATTTTATCATTTTAATAAACTTTTCCCTTTCCACTTATGCCTCCTTCAAAGCATTTTTCTTGTAAGTTCAAGAAAGAACAATTCGAGAATTTGGCTCTGGTTAACCTGGGTGTGGCAGAACCATTTAATACTATGTGGTCCCCCAATTATTTCCTTTTCTTTCTGGACATACAAGTTAGCTAACCTACATTCCCCAGGTCGCTTGCATCTCGGTTGGGTCATGTAGAGTGATCTCCACATACCCTCTGTCTCCACTCATTGACTGGCTGGAACAGATGACTTAGCAGATAGCTCCAGGGTCCCAGAGGATTCTGAGGTCCCAGGATATGACAGAGCCATTGTTGGAAGGAGCCTGGATCTCTGGGTCACCAGGGGCGGAAGAAACCATCCTGATGAGACACTTGATAATGAATGCTTGTGTTGAGTTTTTTGTGAGCGAGAAATCAAACACTGAGATTTCAGGATGTTTGGTACAAAAGTTAGTGATTCTTGTCCCATTTAATCCACTGGGTATGTGCTTGTTCATGAACATATTACTGTTGTCAGAAAGGATGGGATATTCTGACCGGCTAAGCCTGGGTCATACATACATCTTTGGGGCTATGGGTTAAATAGAGCCCTGCCCCAAACTACACAGATGTAGAATGAAGAAGGAGCATTTCTGTAGAGGACAATCAAGATGCTGTTACCAGAGTAGAGAGGGGAGATGTTGGACAGACAGACAAACAGACAAACCAGAAGTCCACTACAGACCTGAACAAAACCCTTAGGATTGCTTCTGTGATGTTATGCTATAAGAATGCCCAAAGTGGTGAGTCATTAATTATGTTATCAAAACCCATGAAATCCCTCAAAGCAAGGGTAGACATCATCATCACTTCATCCCCAACATTGAGCGTGGTCCTTCCACCTGGAGGAAATAGGCAGATAAATGAAGAAAGGAATATAGTCCACTTATCCAGCTGTGAACTAAACTCACCTTCCCAGAGGATATTCATGGGATATTGAGATCTACTTTTTCATTTATATCATTAAGTAAGAAATTTAGTAATCAAAAATGATCAGTAGCATGAATATTTCTGGAACCATTTATCTGTTTTATAAATCTTACTATGTTAATCTAAAGCATAACTTTTGAATATAAGGTACTTATAAATTTATTTCAGAATAGAGGTATTATGATAACTTAGTTACATCAAGAACTTACCTGCCTTTTTCATGTGTGCATATGTGTATTTAAAGGGAAAAAACAGGCTAAAAAACAAATTATAAGTGAAAACTAATTTTAGAAGTAGAATTTATTCTTTGTCTCATTTTTCTTTCCTTTTCCCATTGTTTGGGGCTTTATATAAAACCAGTATCCAACATATGGCTGATATGAGGATGAAACTGTGAGCAGTGTCTCAGATTTTATTGTGATCTTTCTTTCTCTCTTAAAGATAATGTCCTCATTGTCTGATTGAGACAGAAACTCCCCACCTCTCTATTAAAAAAAAAAAAAAAAAAGGCAGCCCTGACCAAGAGGTTTCTGAAGCCTCCATTGATAACACACAATGGCCTCTTCTTACAGGAACATTTCACGGCCCTTAAGTAAGTCACTGTTGACTCATATGATGAAAGAGTGAAAGATGGAAAAAGAGAACCTGAGGGCTCATCAAAGCCTGGTCTTGGCAGGGGATTGTGGGTATTAGCAAGAATCCATAAATAGCTGCCTGAGCTAAGAGATGCCAATTTTGTACCTAAATGATGAGAAAAGACAAATCTTCAAAGTAAATATTTTCCTGCATCTTTTATCTCAGGAGAGGTAAGGGAAGGGAAGGAAAAGGAGAGGACATGAATAAGCATTGCCATGAGTCAGAACCAGTGCTCTGGGTAGCTTTGCCCCTCCTCTCATAGGCTCTCTGATGCCAATTCCCACTGTCCTGGGCCATAGCTGGGACCATTTTCCATTGCATAGAGGTGAAGGACCCTATGAAGATGTGCTGAACTGTATTCGCTAAGCTCCATGCTTAGTGTAAAAATAAGATTGCCACTTTCTGTCAGCTTGACCTAGGGCACATCTGTGATCTAGGACAATCTGTGATTGTCCCCACCCTAATTCCTGAAGCCTGCTGTATTACACAGTTCACCAGAGCTTTTATTAATTCTTTTTTTTATATCAGAGGAGATTCATTATTAAATTGGTTATGGGAGATGAGAAATTCTACAATCTGCCATTTGCAAGCTGGAGAAACAAGCAATCTGTTCTTATTTATAGTTCAGTCTGAATCCAAAGGCCTGAGAATAAGGAACTCGGATGTCCAAGGGCAGAACACGGATGTCCCAGAAGACAGAATTCGCTCCTCCTCTGCCATTGTCTGAGCCCACAGCAGGTTGGATGGTGCCCACCCATCTTGGGGAGGAAGATTTTCTTGCTCGGTCTACTGATTCATATGTAATCTCTTCTGGAAGTAACCTCACAGACACATCCACACATCATTTTTTACCAACTTTCTGACAGTCAAGTTGACATATAAAATTAACCATTATACCTGTGAATATATGTATACCTTATATGGCACAAGGGGGGCTTCCCTGGTGGCTCAGAGGTAAAGAATTTGCCTGCAATGCAGAAGATGCAGGAGACATGAAACAATTTCAATCCCTGGGTCAGGAAGATCCCCTGGATGAAGGCATAGCAACACACTCCAGTATTCTTGCCTGGAGAACCCCATGGACTGAGGAGCCTGGGGGGTGGGGGTACAGTCCATAGGGCTGCAAAAGTCAGACACAGCTGAAGGGACTAAGCATGTATACGTGACACAAGCATGGTGATTCTGGCTTATCCAGATAAGCCCAATTTAATCACGTGAAAGCCTTTCCTAGCTGGGTCAGAGAGACAGATGTGACAACAGAACAATCAGATGCCATGTTTCAGACTTTGAAGACAGTGGGAGAGGCCACAAGCTGAGGACTGTGGACAGCCTCTAGAAGCTGAAAAAAGGCAAGAAACTGAGTCCATACCCCCTCCGTCAGAGCTCACAGAAAAGAAAGCGGTCCTCCCCAAACCTTGATTTCACCCTGTTGAGACCCCTGTCAAACTTCAAATTTGTGTTAAGTCTCTAAATGTGTGGTCATTTGTTATGGCAGCTGTAGAAAACGAATATATTCTCTAACAACTCTTGAAAAGAACTAGTGACCAGAGGCCAAAGAAAGTTGGTAGTCTGCTTGTCTACCAAGCAGTGGGAGTCGGTAGTGGACACTGAGGAGCAAGCATTAAATTGTGTGTTCTGTGATTCTGCCTTCTAGTCTCATTCTGTTCAGTGATAAAAGTATGTAGAAGAGGGCGGAGATTGGGAGAAACAACCTGGGTGTTTATTTACTGACTCGGAGCAGAAGAAGATGCTGAAGGTCAGTGTGAGAGGAGTTATCTCTGACCACTTAGGACAAATGCAAATCTGGACAGTCACAGAGTTGTGAAAATTATATCTTAAAATCAAAGTTTGGAGGAGGGAATCAAAGTTGGGAGGAGGGAATCAAAGTCAGATTACTTTTGTTCGAGCTCTAGGATTATAAATTTAAGATGACCAAATAAGATGCATTTGAAACCTCTTTGAAGGTTATACAGTACAGGGTGCAATGAGCTGGATGGTAGCTCTCCAAAAAGGTTTATCCATGTCCTCATCCCTGGAACTTTTGCATGTTTATTTCAAAACTTTTTTTTTTTTTGCCGAGGTGATTAAATTAAGGATCTTGATAAGAGAAGCTCACCTGGAATTATACAGGTGAATCCTAAAGGCCATCGCATGTCCTTGTAAGATAAACACACAGAGAAGAAGACACCCAACCAAAGAGGAGGTTGTGGCTATGTGACCACAGAGGCAGAGACTGGAGTGACGCGACCACAAGTCAAGGAATGCCGGCAGTCTCCAGAAGCTGGAAGTCAAAGAATAAAACCTCTCCCTGAGCTCCGGAGTAAGTGTAGCCTTACCAACACCTTGATTTTGGTCCTCTGGACTCCAGAACTCTATAAGAATACAGTTCTATTGTTTTAAGCCACTCAGTTTATGGTAATTTGGTATGACAGCTTTAGGAAGCTATAACACGTAAGCTTATAGACTAATCTATAAAGCATAAGTATTGGTAGAGATTACAGCATATACCTTTATTAGTGCCATTAAGTTGTCCAGAGACATCCCCACATCACAGAATGATTATCAGCATGTGAGCCCCAATCCAATCAATTTTAAATTCATGATCAGGTGGTAAAATCCTTAAGGATTCTTATCACCTCCTGTTGCCACCCCCTGCGGTAGAACTGGGTGCCAGATCGGTGCCCAACAAATATTTTCTAATCTGTATCACATACGAGGAAGTAATTCATCCAGTGAGGAACTCCTTGGGAATGCAGAGAAGTCATATTGCCAAGACCAGAAGAAGTGACTCAATAGGATCCCAGTCCCCCATTTCTTTTGGAAGCTACTGAATTCTCAGAAAAGACCTAAACCAGGTCCAGGGACTTCAGGGTCATCCGAGAGGCACAGTGAGTCCTCTGTAAATGTTTCCCTGTAGCTCCTGACAAGAGGAGTTTCTGGTTGGAGGCCAAAGACAAATTGGCCTGATGAACCCACAGGACAGAAATGAATGGGGGTCAAGTTACTATGGTGATGTGGTCTGAAGCCCCCCTGCCTCAAGGGTGTACCTACCAGGGTCATTTCTCATTGGCCTCTACCCAACCTGAGTCATACTGCACTGTGAATTTGAGATGACTTCTGGTCCTCTTGGTGCTGCCTCATTTCTTTCTAGGAATCTCTAGGGAGTATCTAGAAGTCCCTTGAACATTTCTAGAAATAGTTGCTTTGTATGGAAATATTCCAGGGTCCTGTTCTGGCTATCTCTGGCTCATGCCCTTCCTCCTGTCACAACTCCCTTCCAATCAGCATGACAACCATCTGCCCTTGAGGCTGAGGCCAAAACAAATATGATTATCAGGCTATCTTCAAAGTGTTGACAGCACCCTTGGTGTTGGATGAACTTGCAGCTCTGGTCACTGTGCCAAGTTTGGTTCCCAGGGACTGGAGAAACTGTGAAAGGAGAGAGAAAGCTATATGCATTTGAATGAGAAACATACTTCCATCAGCCCTTTTCCTCCACCCAATTCAGCAGTATGAAGTCACTAAAGAAACCTGCATTTTTCATTACCAGTTTGGTAATCTTTCATTTATCACTATAGAGTCCCATCCTACCCAGAATATGCTTGAGTCGTACTCCCAGATCTCTTGTCTCTCTTGTGGGTGAAATCCATAATTTCTTCAAATGAGATTTTCTGTGCCATGTGGCATGGCCACTTCTTTCCACCTTTAACATCAGCACTCACCCTAGTATATGGTAAGGACCCTAATGTCTCACTCAAGAAGAAGAAACTGTTGTCTTCCTTTCTCAGTTGAGGTCTAGGACAGCTATATTGTACCAAATAGTAGCACCATGTCCTGAAGCATTTTAGCTGATCAGAACCAGAGCCATGGCTAGCCTCCCTCTCCCCACCTCCACCCTTCTGGGGTTTTGGACCTTAGTAAGGAGCAAGTCAGGAGAAGGGAATGGCACCCCACTCCAGTACTCTTGCCTGGAAAATCCCATGGACGGAGGAGCCTGGTAGGCTGCAGTCCATGGGGTCACTAAGAGTCGGACACGACTGAGCGACTTCACTTTCACTTTTCACTTTTATGCATTGGAGAAGGAAATGGCAACCCACTCCAGTGTTCTTGCCTGGAGAGTCCCAGGGACGGGGGAGCCTGGTGGGCTGCCGTCTCTGGGGTTGCACAGAGTCGGACACGACTGAAGTGACTTAGCAGCAGCAAGGAGCCAGTCATCCCTGGACAGTTTCTTTTCAACTTTTCAGCTAGGTTTGACTTTCAGGTTGCTTTGTGTCTTGAATTCAGCATTTACTGTTTTTTTTTTTTAACTTTTTATATTGTATTAGGGTATAGCAGATTAACAATGTTGTAATAGTTTAAGGTGAACATCAAAGGGACCAAGTTATACATATACATGTATCCATTCTCCCCCAAACTACCCTCCCATCCAGGCTGCCACATGACATTGAGCAGAGTTCCATATGCTATACAGTAGGTCCCTGTTGGCTATCCATTTTAAATATAGCAGTGTATACCTGTCTATCCCAAACTCCCCAACTATCCTTTCCTCACCATCCTTCCCCCCAACAACCATAAGTTCATTCTCTAAGTCTGTGAGTCTTTTTCTGTTGTGTAAGTAAGTTCACTTGTATCATTTCTTTTTAGATTCCACATACGAGGGATGTCATATAATATTTCTCCTTCTCTGACTGACTTACTTCACTCCGTATGTCAGTCTCTAGGTCCGGTGCTGAGACTCATACATAGTGGCACTGTGGTCCCTGAATGGGGTAAGGAGTGTGTGCTGTTGGCCATCTCTGCGCTGTGTCAGATGACATCAGTGTACCCATGCAGTGTGCCCACAAAGTTCAGCAGACCGTGGAGGAAGACAGGAGCAGGCAAGACGAGCTTTTCTCTAAGATAAAAGCATCACTCCAAAATGAGTCCTGGCAAGATACCTAATCTCACTTCACCTTCCAAACAGGGCTGTGGTGAAGATGGAATAATAAGATGACATGTAAAAGCACACAGAAACTTATTTATCAGTGAAAGTCAGTGTGGCCACTGTTATAAGTACTTGTCTTTATTTTACTGGTCTCTTTTTATTTTTCTGCAAAACGTGGACAAGTTGCCATATATAATGTAATATAACATAACTAATCTGGGATGTATTTGCTAATACCCTTTTTTCAGCCAAATGGTTCGCCCAGATGGACATGGAACCAAGAGGCAGATCCAATATTGACTGTGCCAAATGAATAAATGGAAATAGATTTGAAAGGTGGGAACTTTGAATGGAAAATTTTTCCCTTTCCTTGCTTTCCAACCTGAATTCTGCTGAGAAGTGTTAGAGAGCTCTTGAAATTCCACTGTGGGAGAGCAGGATTTCAAATGGAAAATGTTATTTTAAATGCCAAGAGCTTCTCGTCTCTAGGATAATGTTTTGTTTTTTCTTTCTTGAATTCTCTGACTTCTTCCTTTCCTTTGATGAACTATTTCCAGCCAGCTTACTAATATTTATCTATTGTAATGGACACATTTTGGTTTGGAATTTTTACAGGTTTTTGTGTGTGTGTTTGTGTGAGTAAAATAAGGTTAAATCTTGTACTTTGTAAAATTTATCCATACATTCCACAAGAAGAATTTACCACCACCCTCAAGGTTGGTGGTAGAGAAAGGAAGGCTGGCCCCAGTTCTGATTCTGGTCAGCTCTAATGCTTCAGGACATTCTCCTCTTCTGGGGTTTGGGGCCTCGGACATTTTCTTTTCCACTTTTCAACTAGGTTTGATTTGCCGGTCATTTTGTGTCTTAAATTCAGTATTTACAGTAAGTAGTCACAGTTGTGCTGAACACTTCACATTGGAGTTCAAGTTGTAGCTATCTTGTGTAGTTAATGGATGTGTTTATGGGATAATTCATGCAGCTGAACATTATATATGCATCTGGTTTCAAATTAGCTAGCCTCACACAAAAGGGCATGGCTATGTAAATATGAGAGAAACAGGAAATCTTTAAAGTTAGCACTGGTCTCCAACTCACAAGGTTGATACACTGAAAAGAATATCCATGCCAAACTAATCCTTAGACCCCTGGGAGATGATCTCTCGTGGGCTCTGATATATGACCATTTGTGACTTCCCAGGGGGAATTATATGGATGAAATGGTGATCTTCATATAGATTGCTGCTGCTGCTGCTAAGTTGCTTCAGTCGTGTCCCACTCTGTGCCACCCCAGAGACGGCAGCCCACCAGGTTCCCTCGTCCCTGGGATTCTCCAAGCAACAACACTGCAGTGGGTTGCCATTTCCTTCTCCAGTGCATGAAAGTGAAAAGTGAAAGTGAAGTCACTCAGTCGTCTCTGACTCTTCACGACCCCATGGACTGCAGCCCACCAGGCTCCTCCGTCCATGGGATTTTCCAGGCAAGGGTACTCGAGTGGGGTGTCATTGCCTTCTCTGTCATATAGATTACCAGGCAGTTATTCTGGTGATCACATAAGGAAAAGGCTCACAGACCAAATTAACATCTTTGAATCATACAATACATTAAATCAATTTAAAATATACAGCCAGAAACAAGAGATGGGGTAAGAATTTAACATACTTATGGTAAGGGCAGAAGGACCACACCTCCAGAATCTTCTGTTATGCAGTGCTTGTACATCCTGTCTCTCTCTTCCACTTTGCTGCATCAGCCTTCCCATGACAACCATGTTATAAAGACCAGAATTAGTTATAAAGACCAGAGTTAAGGCTTCAGTGAGGGGGCCCAATGAATGGAAAGGCCCAGAGCCAAAAATATCTCTTGATTTATTGGAGAGATGCAAGCTATGCAGTTAGCCTGATAAGTGACTTTGAATTTTATCTACCTTTCTTGGGGACAGGACATATGGGGTCATGTTGGATGTCACTAATAGGTGGCTGATGCAAGACGAGTGCCTGTATGTTTCATGTATATTTAGTATATTGTAATTATGCAAAACCTTATATATCTCATGAATTTATTTGATGTCTCTTAGTCCTATCCCTCCTTTCTATCTTTATTTAGTACACATACACTCTTCTCATTGTATATATATCCCAGATTGCCACCTTACCTATATTTAACACATTTCATGAGTTCCATATATTCCTCATGAGCCCATACATCCATCCCATTGATTTTCTTGTCTTCTATAGTGTAGTGAGAGTCACTCAGTCGTGTCCGACTCTTTGCAACCCCATGGACTGTACAGTCCATAGAATTCTCCAGGCCAGAATACAGGAGTGGGTAGCCTTTCCCTTCTCCAGGGGATCTTCCCTACCAGGAATTGAACTGGGGTCTTCCGCATTGCAGGTGGATTCTTTACCAACTGAGCTATGAGGGAAGCCCTATAGTGTAGGGAAAGAACAAATTAGCCAAGATGGTGGTGGTCAGGCTCTCTCACCTCATATCCTCTTGCTCTCTCCCCACATTTTGTAAATAATGATGTAACAGCTGAGATCATTTATAGCACTGCACGTGTGGCTCATGACCTATATATGCACCACCTGAAAAACCCCTATAGCTGTGTCTGTGGGGTCAACTACAAGAGAATGTAGCATATCTGCTGCTGCTACCTTGCTGCTGCACCAGCCAGAAGAGAATAAATGTTTGCAGTTTCTACAGCTTCTAGCATCTTCTTCCAGCTTGCCTACTGTGGGTTCAGTGAAGAGGGAGACATTTAGCAAAATCAAATATTCTCAAATACCATAGCAAACACAAATTACAGCAACATTCAGAATTGGTTGAACGGTGTAGTAGGAAAAAACAGAATTAATAGAATTAATAGACATTCAACAAAACATTTATTGGTAGGAAATATATTTTTGGATAAACACCTTCCTATTTTCCACAGAAACAATGGAATCCCAGAAATCTCTGAAAACAATTCTCTCATTTCAATTAATAGCACTATTATTTTCCCAGAGGCTCAAATCCCAAATTGTGGTTGTTGCTCAGTTGCTAAGTTTTGTCCGTCACCTTGGGACCCCATGGACTGCAGCACACCAGGCTTCCCTGTCCTCCACGTTCTCCCACTATCTTTGGGTTTTGCTCAAATTCATCTCCCAGAGAAGGCAATGGCACCCCACTCCAGTACTCTTGCCTGGAAAATTCCATGGATGGAGGAGCCTGGTAGGCTACAGTCCATGGGGTCGCTAAGAGTCAGACATGACTGAGCGACTTCACTTTCTCTTTTCATTTTCATGCATTGGAGAAGGAAACGGCAACCCACTCCGGTGTTCTTGCCTGGAGAATCCCAGGGACGGGGGAGCCTGGTGGGCTGCCATCTATGGGGTTGCACAGAGTCAGACATGACTGAAGCGACTTAGCAGCAGCAGCAAATTCATCTCCATCGAGTCGGTGATGCCATCCAACCATCTCATCCACTATCATCTTCTTCTCCTTCTGCCTTCAATCTTTCCCAGTAACGGTGGGCAGGCACCATTTGAGCCAAAGCATTGGAACAGTCATTCCAATGAATATTCAGGACTGATTTTCCTTAGAATTGACTGGTTTGATCTCCTTGCTGTCCAAGGGACTCTAAAGAGTCTTCTCTAGTACCACAATTTGAAAGCACCAATTCTTCAGCACTCAGCCTTCAATATAGTCCATCTCTCACATCTGTACCTGACTACTGGAAAAACCATAGCTTTGACTATGTCATCCTTTGTTGGCAAAGTGATATCTCTGCTTTTAATATGCTGTCTAAATTTGTCATAGCTTTCCTTCTAAGGAGCAAGCATCCTTTAATTTCATGGCTGCAGTCACCGTCCATGTGATTTTGGAGCCCAAGGAAATAAAATCCTTCACTTCCTCCACTTTTCCCTCTTTTATTTTCCATGAAGTGATGGGACTGGATGCCATGATCTTAGTTTTTTGGATGTTGGTTTCAAGCCAGCTTTTTTACTCTCCTCTTTCACCCTCATCAAGAGGCTCTTTAGTTCCTCTTTACTTTCTGCCATTACGGTGGTATCATCTGCATATCTGAGGTTACTGATATTTCTCCCAGCAATCTTGATTCCAGCTTATGATTTATCCAGCCCAGCATTTCTCGTGATGTATTCTGCATATAAGTTAAATAAGCAGGGTGACAATATACAGCCTTGTTGTACTCCTTTCCCAATGTTGAACCAGTCAGTTGTTCCACTTCCAGTTCTAACTGTTGCTTCTTGACCTGCATACAGGTTTCTCAGGAGACAGATAAGGTGGTCTGGTATTCCTATCTCTGTAAGAATTTTCCACTGTTTGTTATGATCCACACAATCAAAGGCTTTAGTGCTGTCAATAAAGCAGAAATAGATGTTTTTCCGGAATTCTCTTGCTTTCGCTATGACCCAATGACTGTTGACAATTTGATCTCTGGTTCCTCTGCCTCTTCGAAACCCAGCTAGTACAGCTGGAATGTTTTTTGGCCATAAAAAGAAAAGAAGCTCTGACATATGCTACGATATAGATGAATTTTGAAGAGTTTCTGTCAAGTGAAAGAAGCTAGTCACAAAAGACCACACATTAAAGGTCCATCTAGTCAAGGCTTTGGTTTTTCCAGTGGTCGTGTATGGATGTGAGAGTTGGACTCTGAAGAAAACTGAGCACCAAAGAATTGATGCTTTGAACTGTGGTGTTAGAGAAGACTCTTGAGAGCCCCTTGGACTGCAAGGAGATCCAACCAGTCCATCCTAAAGGAGATCAGTCCTAGGTGTTCATTGGAAGGATTGATGTTGAAGCTGCATCTCCAATATTTTGGCCACCTAATGTGAAGAGCTGACTCATTTGAAAAGACCCTGATGCTGGGAAAGATTGAGGGCAGGAGGAGAAGGGGACAACAGCGGATGGGATGGTTGGATGACATCACCAACTCGATGGACATGGGTTTGGGTGAACTTCGGGAGTTGGTGATGGACAGGGAGGCCTGGAGTGCTGTGGTTCATGGGGTTGCAGAGTCGGACATGACTGAGCGACTGAACTGAACTGATTTATATGAAATGTTCAGAATTGATACAGAAAATACATTAGTGATTGCATAGAGCTGAGGAGGTGTGGATGATGTGTGGAGAAGAGGGAAGTGATAGTTGAAGAAGACAAGGTTCCCCACTGTGTAAATGAAAATGTTCTAGACTTGACTGTGGTTTGTGCATATCTATCAATATACTAAAAATGAATTCTGTGCTAAAATTGAGTAAATTGTATGGTATAAGAATTATATATCAACAATTTTTTTTTTTTTTTTTTAAGTATGGTCAGTGGGCAGGCACCATTGAGCTATCTGGGAATTTGGAGAAATGAAGACTCTCATTTCCTCTCCAGATGCACTAAAGAATCTTGTTATGAATCCCAGCAATCTGTGTTTTAACAAGTACTCCAGGTGACTTTTATGTACAAAAGTATAAGAAATACAGAAATAAATTAAAAGGACAATTCCATAGTAGCAGGTCTATTAGACTTTACACAACTTTTTTTCTCTCTCTGATGCCAATTCGTATCCCAGACACACTACCTCTTCTCTGTGTCATCAACAGGCCAAATGGCTTCTCCTCTTTGGGCCTTCAAACACTCAACTCCCTCTACCTGGAGGACCTTCCCTGAGATCTTAATATGTCCAAATTCTATTTGCCATTCAGTTTTCAGCTTTATTTCCCCAAAGAAGGCTTCCTAGACCATCCTAGCTAAATCGGCCTTCATTCATCTGGTCACTTCCCTTGTTATATTTGCTTCATCGTACTTATGCTGCTCATCGTACTTATAACTGTTTGCTATTTTCTACTTTATTTGTGGGCTGTCTGTTTGCCTTCCTGGAGTATAAGCAGGTCCATCTCTCTCAGTCAGTCAGTTCAGTCGCTCAGTCGTGTCTGACTCTTTGTGACCCCATGGACTGCAGCACTCTAGCTTCCCTGTCCACCACCAACTTCCGGAGCTTGCTCAAACTCATGTCCATCAGGTCGGTGATGCCATCAACCATCTCATCCTCTGTCACCCCATTTTCCTTCTGCCTTCAATCTTTCCTAGCATCAGGGTCTTTCCCAATGAGTCAGTTCTTTGCATCAGGTACCCACAGTATTGGAGCTTCACCTTCAGCATCAGTCCTTCCAGAGAATATTCAGGACTGATTTTCTTTAGGATGGACTGTCTATCTAGTAGGCACTCAATTACTGTTGAATGGATGAGGTAACACACTGAACCCAAGTGTCTTGAAATACATACCTTACCATTCACTCTCTACGACCCATGCCTAGTTTCTGAGCCCTCTGTATCTTGCCAACAGACTGTGTTGGGAATTGTCCCATCAAAATTAGGAACCTTTTCTGGTAACACGAAAGGCCACCCTAAAGACTTAGCTATAAGCTAAGGATGGCAGAGAGAGATAAGTGAAATGGATGAGGAAACCGTTCTTCACCAGGCTAAAAGTTCCTCAAGAACGGCTCCAGTGACTGCTACTAATTAAATGTCTCTAATATATTTGCCTGGGGCTTCCCACGTGGCTCAGTGGTAAAGAATCTGCCTGTCAATGTAGGTGGTTCAATCCCTGAGTCAGGAAGATCCCCTGGAGTAGGAAATAACACCTGCTCCAGTATTCTTGCCTGGAAAATTCCATAAACAGAGGAGTGTGGAGGTGCTACAGTCCATGGGGTTGCAAAGAGCTGGACATGACTGAGGACAATGTACAATATATTTGCCTAACTCTTGAACTAAATACCTGGGAAGTAAAAAGTATTTCATTCTTGCTTTATACCAAATCAGACCCTTAAGAGATGCTTCCTAGACTCCTCCAACCCCTTGCAGAGTCAACTAAATACCCTGTTCCCTGCCCCCTTTTCTCATCCTTTCTATTAAATGAGATATTTGTGTTTTAAATGAAATCCATTGTTGACCTATCACTAGTAGAAAAGAAACAGTGTGCCTGCATTCCTCATGTAATAAGAAATAAATCCCTTAAGCCTATAATTTGCTCCTACTGGTATAGGATTTTGAAGCCCAAGAATGCATCTGCCATCGAAGAGGTTATTTCTGGGGCTGCTGGCTCTGCAGCTATGTATGTGGCCATTGTCCATGATGGAGGAACGATCTGGAGGAGATCAATGCTCTGTTCTCATAATGAACCTTATGTTTCTAAACACAGGTGCATTTGGATTATAGACATTTGTGTTATTAAATGGGGTAAGGGAGAGAAAGAGCACAAAAGCAGCTCAGAAACAGGCTCCTTGGAAATGCAAGATAACATTATTCTAATAGCTCTTATCAACATGATCGTTGTTTCTTTGATGATGTATCATGGTACAGAGATAGTGGTAAGAAATCTAGTCTCTCAACA
Organism: Bubalus bubalis; assembly: GCF_019923935.1. Classification (NCBI taxonomy): domain Eukaryota; kingdom Metazoa; phylum Chordata; class Mammalia; order Artiodactyla; family Bovidae; genus Bubalus; species Bubalus bubalis. The sequence goes on from NC_059159.1 coordinate 141,910,274, forward strand.
CCATGTTTTCACCATGCCACCTTTTACTAAGGGATGAAGGGAACTCTTGCTAGAATTCACCCTATTGAAAAGAGTTGTCAGAGGGCCCCTATTCCATCCTGCAGTCATTTCAATATGCTTTTTACTCCAACTTTGTGTTTCTTCTCTGCTGTTTGATGCATAAAAATGAAAGAGCTCCTGGGAAATGCTTGCTCCTGATGACTCTGATAAGACAGATGTCCTAGGAAACTATCAGAAATGTGCAGGGCAAAGAAAGGAGGGCTACCCAATGACTCATCGTCATTCTGTTGCTCCCATCCACCACTAATTCAGCATATATGTGTCCTGCATCACAGTCCCAGGATTCCTGCAAATCAGACATTTATAGGTATTCAAGACAACCCAACTCTCAGGACAACTAATGTTCTTGGCCGTGTTACAGACACATATGCGGTGGGAATTTTTGAAATTAGTCATATGACATGCTATCGTTTGCCCTTACCGCATCTTGATGAATATTTGAAAAAATTATGACAAAAGTCTACTCCAATGTCAGTAAACAAAGTCAAGTTTAAAAAGGCATCTTAGATGGGCTCATTTGCCTGAAGCAATCTCCGAGGTTTTTACTATGTGTAAGACTATGAGTGAGTATAATGTCTCAGTAAGTTGTAAATGCTATGGTGGCGTTTTACTGATTGCCTCAAAGCTTGAGCTGAGGCTGACGCTAACAGTCATCTGATCCAACAAAACAGAGTTACAGAGAAGTTGGGTGATGTGCCAAGTGTACAACCAGGTGGCTGTGAAGCCAGGGTGAGCATCCAGTCCCCTGACTTACAGTTATTCTTGCTCTTAAACGATGTGTCTCTATCAGGGTGCAGTTAGGGAAGCAGAGCCACTATGAGTGATATGGACTAAGGTTCAGGCCTTCCACAATAGTGTGAGCTGCTGAAGGAGTCTTTAAGAGGACGTTGCTCTGTGTCCAATATGGACCTAAAAGGGCTGCAGGTCAGGATGACTTGAAGTTGGGATGGAAAAACTGGGTGTCAAGTGCAGAAGACCAAGGGCAAACTGGAATTCATGAGGACAACTCTGACCTGCCTCTCTCTCCCCACTTCCAACCTCAACAATGTGGGCGACATGTAGGAAGAAGTTGGCACCTTCTATGCCAAACTACACACGTACTTGGCTGAGGCCACAGAGCAGGGAGGAGGAGAGGAGCACGAGCCGAGGCATCGGAGGCCCAGCTGCGGCCTCTGACACTGTGGGGAACAAGCAGATCTGCACCCACAGGTGGAGCTACAGTTGGGTCCCCTGCTGTGGCCTTGTGGGTGTAATGGCCCTCGCTTCACTCCTGCCTTCCAAATCACACAGAAATGTGTTTTGCAGTCAACTCTATCTAACCTAGATTATTAATAGAGAAGTAAAAAGCCTAAGTAAGCAAAAAGCCACCATAGCGCATTAGAGCCTGGCAATATAGTTGCAGATGCCTTTGATTTTCTTTATGACACCAAATGCAGAATAATTCAAATATACAAGAGAATTTGAATTTAGGAAGTTTCTATGGTTTCCTTTATGGAATGAGTGATTTTCCTCTGCCTTGAGTACCCAGTCATTTTGGTTTATTTTCTTGCCATGTACTTTTTGAAATGAATTAAAATTATTGTAATAAGTAATATTTGTATATTATATATATATGAAAATTTGGATCTATTGATTACCCTTGCAGCAACAGCAGGTCCTCTAATGTGATGTATGTCATGTAAATGAGGGTTAGATAAACTTCAAGATCCATTTGGCACTATTGTCTCTGCATCTGTGTGCTTATGTATTTATGTATCTGGGTAGTATATTTGTATTTGATCTATCTATCTACCAATCTCCATGGAGAAGAAAATGGCAACCCACTCCAGTATTCTTGCCTAGGAAATCCCGTGGACAGAGTCTGAGTCTGGTGGGCTACAGTCTATGGGGTTGCAAAGAGTTAGACACAACTTAGCAACTGAGCACACATCTATCTATCCATCTGTCTAACCAGGTAGTGCTATAGAGACTTAAGAATAATTTTGATGAGTACACAGACAGATATGCTAAAAACTGAGAGCTGAGACTGAAATGCTGGTATTGTAACTTATGAGTGATTGTTTCAACTACTGACCACCTGTCACTAATCCAGAAGTCAAAAGAACTGACAGTTATGTAAACTGTTTCTTCACTTTGGCTTCTTGAGATAGTTCTATTTTAGTTTGGCTTCTAAGATACAGATAGGAAATGCAGAAACAGTTTAAAAAATGTCTAACCACATATGATTTTTGAGAACTTGCCATGCTCTCAGACTTTCAGCTTCTGTTCCTCTATGTACTTCTCAGATTCTTTAGCCTTGTAGCTTGTTTTACTTCTCAGAGTCAAGCCCAGCAATGCTCCTTTCCTCTGCTTTTGCTTTCAAGCGAAAAAACAAACAAAATTAAGACTATGGGGGAAAATCAACAAACAAATACAGCTTTGTAAATATGTTGAGATAATAAACTTTCCAGCTTTACCTCAACCCAGGGAAAGAGGTGAGACAAGTGGTTTCCAAATATTTGATAAAATACAGAGGGTGTTTGGGGGTAGAAATAATTCTGGGTTTTGGATCTAGAAGAACTGGATTCAGCCCATTTATCTGTCTGTGCCCTCTTTAGTATTATTTAACTTATTAGCATTTATGTTTCCTCTTCTGCAAAATGCCTGTCTTCTATTTGCTTCCTCGAGAAGTTCCAGGGTTGAATTTGTCCCCCTTCTACCTTCCTTCACCTTTACCTGCAATGACTCCATCCATCTCTTATGACTGACATATACAAATGGTATTATGAGTGGGGTCACATTATTTTTAAATGTTAGAGAATAAAGTCTTTATTAATTTTATTAATAAACTTTAACTTTATTACATAAGTGGAAATGTTAAAAGAACTTATATTTTAGTCTGATGACCACTGTTTATCTTGTTTAATTGAAAAAATTGAAGTAGCCAATTTTTTCCTATGTCCCCCCAAAAAACGTGAAAGACTTTGAAATGGTGAAAAATATCACTGGGTGTTCTGTATAGGTAACCCTCTGGGTTAGCTATGTCTTTTATTGTCTTGGAGCTATCCTACAACTTGTAATCTGCAGACAATTAATGCTAATGCAAATGATTCTTCTCGAAAAACAAATACAGTCAAGTCTCATTAGTCACGGTAGTTGTGTTCTATAAAGTGGCCATGAACACTGAATTAGTGAATACAGAGCCATGGCTTTCCGGGAAAATACAAGGTTAGGCTCCTGCGACATTCTGATCACAATATTTTCATCAACCAATCAACACATAACCTTGACTTCTGTGTGTTTCTGTTAAAGGCAGCTTCTTTAATATAGTTGTTATTTTGTTAACATTGAATTAAAAGTCCACAGTATTATAGCTCATGCCTAAAAGAGCTGACTAATTGGAAAGACCCTGATGCTGGCAAAGATTGAGGGCAGGAGAAGAGGCAACAAAGGATGAGATGGTTGGATGTCACCACCAACTCAATGGATGTGAGTTTGAGCAAACTCAGGGAGATAGTGAAGGACAGGGAAGCCTGGCATGCTGCAGTCCACAGGGTTGCAAAGAGTTGGACACGACTTAACGACTAAACAACAAATCAGCAAATACTGAGAATGGACTGTATGGTGTCCAGTGGATATAGAATTGATTTATCTCCCCACTTTTCCAACAAGAAACCAGTTTTGCAACAATGATGCAGATTTATTTTGACCATTTCTGACCACCTATGAACTACTAAAAAATAAACACATTAAAATTTACAAGAGTTTATTTGAGCAAACAGCACTTCCCACCAAAAGTGGTTTGAGGCACTTCACCAGCTGGAGCTAGGGGAAAGACTTTTATGAAGAAGACATGGAATCAAAGCAAGGAACATCATTTGATTGGCTATAACTTAAGTGGTTGCCTTATTTGGGCTTTCCTAAATATTTGTTCTTAAGTTTCAATTTCTTAACTTTGAGGCATTTCTAGGAATTGACTTTGGCTTAGGGTCTAGTTTGCTTACATAGGTGCAGAGGTAGGAGAGACATCTCAGTCTAATATCCTTGTGTTTCATTATTCTGATAATGCCACATGTTCCACACTTTAGATTTTCCTTTAAACTGGTTTTCCCATCTGACTGGTTCCCTCATTAATTAATAGTTACATGAAAGTTTTAGCCATGCATTCTTTTTAACTTTATATGAGTTGCGGTTTTACCTTTGACATTTTTTATTCCTTAACATTTGAAAAATAGTTGAGACTGAATTATCATCTTCAACTAGGGTAGTTTTATATAATTCTATGAGCCCACCTTCTCAGAGAACACTTCAGAACATTACCTTCAATGAGTTATAATTCCTTTTGGGGAGTCTTGTATCTGCTATTCTACGGATTCATGATGTAAGAAAGTGCTTTTACAATCTATTTATCTGTGAATGAGTATCTTATTTAATCATGACAGCCTGTGAGGAGCTATTGTTCTATTTAAGGCTGAGGAAATTCACACTCAGGGAGCTTCTATGACCTGCTCAAGATCACACACGCAGAAAACCTTAGTTTGACGGTTGCCAAGAGTTAAGAGGTAGGACTTTAAATAATATCAGATTCGTTGCCCTTCATGTAAATTATACTGAACTCAATCCCAAACACCACAGGGACTAAAAAACTCTCCCACTTTTTGGCATTTAAAAGAATAATGTCTGTACCTGAGCTTTGTTATGCAGATCATGGAAGTGGGCACATTAGTTGTGGGGGGTGGGGGGGTTGTTGAAGGTATCAATCTTGACTTGCTTGATTTAAAATAGGAAGAGTAGAAAGTTGCTGGAAGACAAGAAAACAATGGATTCTTACTCAGAGCTAGTGAAAGTAGTGGAGCACAGAACCCGAGAAGCCCAGGTTCAGTGCTCGTGCTTGACTGGGAGTCGTGAGAAGGGAGAAGGGGGCAGATGGGCAGCTTTTCCTATTATGATGAGAGGGGCTTTGAGAAAATGAGAGAGAGGTTTTGTATTCTGCTGAGTTTGAAAGACTTCAGTAAAGCTCCAAAATACATTTAAGGAATGCTGGACTTTTTTTTTTTTTTAAGTGCAGCATCTTGCTAAAAGACTGAAGGGGCCTGGTTTTGTCTGGGTGGGGGTTATCACTTTCCTATTAGTGGAAGATCCTTATAAGGAGAGATAAGGGAACTCTGGTCCAGGACTTAAAATCTGGCTAAATGATAAGATGTTGGCCACTAACTCTTCAAGACATCACTTGATCAGCTGTTATTATTATTTACTACTTTTTTGTCAAGGGTCGTAGAATAAGCTCAGCAGAAAATAGATGAGAAGAAAGAAAACTTTATTGGCTGCAATAGCAGGAGGGTTGGTCTGGCAGGTAGCAGAGATTTTATATGTTACAGGCACTTAGGCTGGTCTTAGACAAAAAGAAACAAAACAACAAGCACTTAATATGTGGAGCAAAACTTATTCTCTATTACTAGTTCTTAAAATATCTTAGCTTAAGGTGGCACAGTGTTAAAGAAATGAAAGTTGCTCAGTCATGTCTGACTCTTTGCGACCCCACGGACTGTAGCCCACCGGGCTCCTCTGTCCATGGGATTTTTCAGGCAAGAATACTGGAGTGGGTAGCCGTTCCCTTCTCCAGGGGTTCTTCCCAACCCAACCATCTGCAATGCAGGAGACATAAGAGACATGGGTTCAATCCCTTGGGTCGGGAAGATCCTTTGAAGTAGGAAATGGCAACCCACTCCAGTATTCCTGCCTGAAAAATCCTATGGACAGAGGAGTCTGGTGGGCTGCAGTCTTGGGGTAGCAAAGAGTAGGACATGACTGAGAGATTGAGCACAGCAAAAAGCCTAAGGCAAAGTACATTTGGGAAAGTACTTTATTAGGACTTCTGAGAATGAAAATGGTTGCTTTATTCATGTAGGACATGCAAAGGATCTTAACTTTTTATCATTTGACATACATATATGTCCTTCTCTCTTCCTCATTTCTACAATGAAGTATTCTCTAATTTCTTGATATGGCAGATATATGGTAGATCAATCAGAAAAGTCGATTAAGATGGAGACTCACTAAAAAGTGATACATGCTTTGAATAATTTATTTTAAATCAAAATGTGTGCATTACATTTATTGGCCAACATTTGATATAGGACCAAGGGTTATTCTTTGAATTGGGGACATCTAATTGAAATTCTGCATTATCTTTCATGCTTCCCTTGTGCTAAGCTGGTAAAGAATCCAGATGCAATGCGGGAAACCCCGGTTCGATCCTTGGGTTGGGAAGATCCCCTGGAGAAGGGAAAGGCTACCCACTCTAGTATTCTGACTTGGAGAATTCCATGGACTGTATAGTCCATGGGGTCACAAAATGTCGGACACGATTGAGCAACTTTCACTATTTTCCATTATCTTTCATACATGAGTCATAGCAATTAAACATATTCTATCCTTACCAGTTTTCATTTCTTTTAAAAGGGAGCACTGTCCTAAATTAAAACCAATGACACAATCAGCACACAAAATCCTTTGAGATTTTTAGGATTTTTTTCCCTTAAACTTTATAGTTCTCCTATAATTATTCAAAGCATTTAATTTTCATAGAGAAAATTCTCTTACTAAATTCATCTTTCACTTATTTAGATTACCTCTGATATAATTAGACAGTTATAATAATAAAGACAACTGACATACACAGGTTTGGGATCCAAGCCTCTATGCATCTATCTCATGTGGTAAAGGAATCATCTACAGGATGGTTCAGTAACATCCAACATGGCAAATATTTAGCATGCTGTGGACAGCAGTTAATATGCCTAGAAAAGAAAATGAAAATGGATTGACCATGGTAAGTTAGGTTGGTCAGGAAGAGTCAGGTATAAGTTCAACTCCAGGGTAGAATAAACCTTACTGGCATATGGAGATCAGAAAGCTAAGAGACCTGGATTTCCAGAATTTCCCACCCTTCCCACCCCACCCAAACTACCCTGCAGTGCCTGTGAGCAGCTGGGAAGCCCTGAGGGTTGAAGGGAGCAACAGGAGGAAACACCATGTCAGCTGACCATGTGGCTTGGGAGCACCACTCACACCTTGGCTACTGCAGCTTTCTCATCTGCAAAAAGTGAAGTTTGAATCAAAAGAAAACCACATGGATCCATTTCATCTCAAAGTCAATGATTTCTTTGTTTATTTGCTCAAGCTATTGTTTGTTTCAGTTTGCTTTGTAGGATACCAAAAATTAAAGCATTGTTTATATACAGCCGCAATAACAGTGTTGAAATTAAGTGGATGCTTTATAATTCACTTCCTGGCCTCTGGAGTGGAAACCATTGCTCGGGGCCTCTGACAAGAGATTTTATCAGTTGCTTTTGGATATTGCATAAATGGGCTTCCCAGGTGGTGCTAGTGGTAAAGAACCCACCTGCCAATGCAAGAGACGTAAGAGACACAGGTTCGATCCCTGGATGGGAAAGATCTCCTAGAGGAGGGCACGGCAACCCACTCCAGTATTCTTGCCTGGAGAATCCCATGGGCAGAGGAGCCTGGCGGGCTACAGTCCATAGGGTCTCACAGAGGCAGACACGACTGAAGCGACTTAGAATGCATGCATTATAGCAATGGGGACATAGGCTGGCGATCTCTGGCAAAGGAGATGCCAAGGGAGAGCCAGCAGTGCCTGCCCAGTTCCCAGCATCACCCCTGACCTGCCTTCTGATGGAGGAAGAAATCCTGAAGTTGAAGACCCCTGACTTCCCTCTCTCATTTTGAGCTGCAGTGTGAGCACCATCAAGCCTCAGGAGGCCTCCTTCCAAGGCTGGGCGCCAGGGGCTTCCCTGGCACAGGGAAGTGAAACCTGGCAAGTCCTTTTGCCCTCTTCCCTGGGCCGAGACAGCAAGGAGGGGGCAGGCTAGCAGTTCATTTCTATTGTGCCTGCTTTCTGTGGGAGTCCCTGCAGCTGGAGAGACTCTCAGATCAAACCTGCTATGCTGAGGGAAAGCTGAATGGACCCAGGCACTCTGTGTGCCTGACTGGAGAAATCCACTGAGCTCAGAGGAGAAACAGAACAGGACAAAGCCCGAACAGACTCTGGTTCGGTCACTGTACGTCAGTTAGGATAATTCATCTGAATGACCGTAATTAACATGGATGATCAGCTTATGAACAAAGAAGATACTTCGTTGTCTCATATCTATATCTTGTCTCCTTCAGGTTTTTGGAAATATGAGTGTAGAATTAATAGTTCAAGGGAAGAGTCCAAGCTTCTTCCTCCTCGTCAGCCTTCTTCTCTCCACCCTCCCTGTCTCTCTCCTCTCTCTTCCTCTAATTGGCCATTGCATAAATTGAAGTGGATTTTGAGTCTTTATTTGATTTTTTTGGAAAAGCTTTTTATATTCCTTGTTTGTAATTTTAAAATCAGTTGAGCATGACATTTCAGATATCTTTCTCTCACCAAAACAAAACAGAAGAAAATGGAGTTAAGTTACTTTTCTAATCCCACGTGGTTATGATTTTCTTTTTAAGCAGGTCAGTTACTTTGAATAAAAACTTTCCCAATTCCTGTTAAAAAAGAAAAGGGAGGAGTGTTCCAAACATAACAGTCTAAGGTAGCACAGAAAAATAGATAATAACACAAAGCTACATATGTAACTTTAAATTTTCTAGTATCCATATTTTTAAAAAGAAAAACAGGGAAATTTAATTTAGTGATATATTTATTTAACCCAATATAATAAAAATATTATTATTTTAACATGTAATCAATATTGAAAATCAGTAATGAGATATTTTACATTTTTGGTAGAATTATGTCTTCAAAATGCAAGGAGTATTTTGCACCCACAGCACATCTCAGCTTGCACTGGATACGTTTCAGGTACTCAACAGCCGTTAAGTGCATAGTAGCTACTACATGGAGCATCGTTGGTGTACAGATTCTTTTTAGTATGCTGACAACTAATTTTTCTTTCATTTCCATTTACTGTTGTGTTTTCAAGCAGAGAAACCATTTAGAATCCAAGTCTTTTGTCAAATGGGGACCTATCAGAGCAGTTCCCATGAGGTATAAAATTTGCTCAAGCAGCAGCTATTTCTAGTTACTCCACTTCTTCCTGCTCCAGCAGAACGACCATTGGTGTAGAGAGTAAGCAGAGAATGTCAAGCAAAACTACTTAATTTCTCTCATTTCAGTTCAGTTCAGTCGTTCAGTCGTGTCTGACTCTGTAACCCCATGGACTGCAGCACTCCAGGCTTCCCTGTCCATCACCAACTTGAGCTTTAAACCTCTGAAAAATTAAATTATTCCAATGAGAAATATCACCACTCATTACCCAACAATGAAAAAATTGTATACTGTCTTTTGCAATGTTTCTAAATATGCATAGCCCTTCCATAATTGTATGCCATGCTATGCTTAGCTGCTCAGTTGTGTCTGACTCTTCACGACACCATGATTGTATAGCCACCTTGCAAACTGATACAAGCCCACTTACTAGGTAGAATTTTCCAGGTGAGGAAAACAACATACCCTATTCGTTCCTGACATGTGAATGTTTAAGGCAACACCACCCATCATGGCTTTCCTCACCTCCATCGTGACTGGGGACAAGGCATCCCCATGCATTCCCCACGTTACTGATGGAATTTCTACTCTTGCTCACAAAATCTGGTACCTGCCCCATGTAACCATCTCATTATCTTTATTATAACATTTTTCATACCTTATCTCTATGTTAGGATTTGTGCAAGTAAAAAAAAAAAAAAAAAAACCCACTAAGATTCATTACATTGCCTCTCCCAATAATGTATGACCCACTCAGGACAGAAAACATTCCTGATACTTCACTGTGTCTAACTGAACCTGAGCAGCGTTACCTGGTGCATCGTTGATGCTCAGTACTTTTTCATTGAAAGCAGGAAGTTTTGCCTTGTTCATTGACCATTTTCCCTTGACTGTACACTTTCATCAAAGACCTGAGACCACACTGGTATTTCACACTGATTTTCATTCATTTAACAAACATTCATTGAGTGCCTGCTTGAAGCTAAGCTCTGTGCCAGAGGAGGGTGGTGAGAAACACAGACAAGCTTCTTAAATTCAAGGAGAAGAGGGAAGATGTGGAAAAATAAATGTCCTGGGCACTGTGGTTTTGAAATACCTTCCAGTGAATTTTCCCTCTGGGTAGTCTGCTTTGTTTTGTTTATGCGTTTTCCTCCCCTGCAACCCATTCCTCCATTCAGCCTGAAGGCTCAGAGTTTTAGAAAGGAGATCCAGGTACTACTTGGAACAAACAAATTAAAGGGTAGGGAAGAAGGAGAGGTCCCCAGGACACAAAGACGAGAAACAGACCCTCTCTGCTCTCTTAGTGGGACCATCGTGGAGGGAGTGTGGAATTGAGAGAGGAGGTGGGAGGCAGAGAGGGAGGAAGAGAGGGAGGGAGAGGTCTTGCCCTGCTTGCCACACGTAAGGTCTACGAGCTGCTTTCAAGTCTCCTCGGTGCCAGCTGGAAGGGAGTTCTGAGTCTTAGGATTTAAACTGCACTGGACTAAGTTTTACAGTATAAAAGACTAAAGAGTGACCAGCTATCTCTAAGCTATTGAGTTGCCCGCTACCTGTAGATGGTGACCAACAAAGAAAAATGAATAGCAGTGCTGTACCCGGAAAGCTTCAAACAAATCTGTATTTGTACAGTCCTGAGTTAGGAATGTCAAACCCATGATGGCAAGGGATGAAATTCTCAGCCAACTACTCCTCATGTGGCTATAATTCTTTGAGAAATGACTACTTTTTTGGATACATTGTTGGAAGTTCAACTCGGAATATTTCAGATGTAAAACAACAGTCAATTATTATAAGAAAACTAACATGTAGTATTTGATCTATAATACTTCGTGAGTGGGTGAATTTATAAGTGGTCCATAAATGAAGAGAAAATGTCATTTTTTAAATTTCATCGCTTCAATAAGTTCTCAACAACTATTGTAATTCATTACCTAAAACTTCAAATGCAGAAATGCCAGTAATTGATGTTTTTAATACTTAACCATTAAAGAACTTCTGTAACTTTCTGTTTTAGAACAGCCTATGCTTAGATGTTCACCTTCTTTAAAGCATTTTCCAGACATCTGTGCATATTTTTAAAAGCTTTATATCTTCCAAGGAATACAAGGGAGAGTGTATGGATTTTGGAATCAGACACATCTGGGCTCAAGTCACAGCTCAGTTATGGTGTAGCTGTGACCATGATCAAATAACTCAACCTCTCAGAGTCTTGGTAGTCTCAGCTGTGGAAGAAAAAAGAAAGAAGGAAGGAAGCAGGAGGGAAGGGAGAAGGGAGAGCAAAAGAAAGTAAGAGGGAAAGAAGGAATAGAAAGGACAGGAGGAAAGGAGAAAAGAAGAAAGGGGGAGAGGGGAGAAACAAACTGGAAAAGAGAGAGGTGGGAGGGAGAAGGAAATGTCCTTCTTTCCCAGTTGGTGGTGAAAACATGGGTTAGAGACAACATAAGAATATCTGGTATGGGCCTTGGCACAAAGTGGATATTCAGAAATTGGTAATTATCATTAGGGCTTCCCCGGTAGCTCAGCTGGTAAAGGATCTGCCTGCAATGCAGGAGACCTGGTTCAATTCAATTCCTGGGTTGGGAAGATCCCTTGGTTAAGGGATAGGCTACCCATTCCAGTATTCTTGGACTTCCCTGGTGGCTCAATGGTAAAGAATCCACCTGTAATGCAGGAGACCTGGGTTTGATCCCTGGGTTGGGAAGATCCCCTGGAGGAGGGCATGGCAACCCACTCCAGTATTCTTGCCTGGAGAATTCCCATGGACAGAGGAACCTGGTGGGCCAGAGTTCATGGGGTTGCAGAGTGACCACTGGCTAGATTATCATACCTGAAATACACAACTGTCACCCCTTTCTGAAAACATACAATTGCTTTTTGTCTCTGGTCATCATCAAAGTTACCCCTCTGTTGCACTTCCTGTGAGGATGATCTGAGTGACATTGGCAATTGGTAAGTTGGTCTTTGCCTCTAAGGGGTGGATTTCCTCCTGGCTCCTTCATCATGTGACTCACATGTTTTTGAGCAATGGTTCCATGACTTTCCATTGTCCTCTGCAAGAACCTCATCTTCCAAGAGATGGCCTTGGGAGAGGCAGAGAGTGAGTGAGCATGCAAGTCAAAACCTCACAGGATATTGTAAGGATTAAAAATAATCATTGAATAACACAGCTCCAAGGTGCTCATAAACAGCGTCAATGAATAGTATTGAATAAATAGTCAGGGTGTTGGCCATCCTGTGGGCTGCTGCAGCTAGTAACATCAAAAATGGCCACGGGGAGTGATGGGGACTTTTTCAGATCCTGAAACAAAGTATGAAAATCCAGAGCAGGGCAAGAATGTGAGAGATACCCAGAAGAGCAGGGTTGACCAGGACAAGGAAGAGGAAAATGAACCCATGGTAGGTGAAAAGATGGTTCTCTTAGACTCCTGGCCTTCTCACCAATTCTTTCATGAAAAGAGTCTCCCATCTTGATTTCCCTTCACAGAGCCATTTTCTTGTTTACATGGTTATGCTGAAGCTAAATTCTAGCAAAATGGTGATAGTTACCATTCCAAAATCTAGATCAGACTGTACTCAGCAAAGCCCGTAACTCAGATCTTTGTGAAGACAATGCAGAACTGCATTAGGCACTCGTGAACAAGCAAACCCGGGTGGAATGGTTATTACCTGAGGATTTGTGTCGATGTTTCAGGGCCCAGAATATATGCATTTTACCCTGGGTCCCTCCAGATGATGATGCTGAGATAAAAATTCAAGTGCAGTTTGTTTGGGAGGTGAAAACATGATACACTAGAAAGGGAGCAGAGAATTGACACAGGGAGGGGAAGCACAGAGAGTGTTATTAAATGTTTACACTGGGGGCCCCTGGAGCTTAATCCTGCTGGGGAAACTCCAGGAGCCAGTGTGGAACCACCGCTTGAGGGACTGGGAAGCTGGAGCATTATACATCAACTCTAGCTAGTCATCAGTTGACAGTTGTTCCCAAGGAACTTTAATTCCTTAGGACTATTGATCATATTGGCCATCATATTTCTAATTTTTATTTTAAATGAAATGAAAATTGAGTACAAGCATAGGGAAAGAAAGGAGAAAGTGAGTGACAGGTAGGCAGCAACTAAAACAAAGATGCCAGAAGTCCCTAAGGCCACCTTCCTTGCTGCTAAGGGATGTGCGCATGTCTTGCTCTCCGTGTCTTGCCCTGCTCTGTACTGTCGGGGCCTGCAACACATGCTGCGAAAGTTCCCTGAGCTCCTCAGACATGGCTTTTTTTTTTCCATCCAAGGAAACCAGCTTCCATAATGGAAGAAATTTTCCAAAAGATTTGGACACAATATACACATTTCTTTTAATTTTTACAAATCAAAATCTAAATTACAGTGCCCAGGTAAGTAAAGAATACTTATACAACAAAGTACTTATAAACATACTGCTTCTTTCTTATTACATGAGATTGAACAGAGATCTTCCCTGTAGCAGTCAAGCATCTAAAATTCAAATTCTGTTCCAGAAACCCCTTCCATTCCCCCGACAGCCACATGATGTGCTCTGACCCCCAGGTGACCCCCATATAGCTCAGTCTCCCCAGATGCATGTTGTCCAGCCCTCTTAGATTGTCCTCTCCCCCGTTCCCAGCCTCGAGAGCTCTTGGACACTTTGGGAGCCCTGCCTTTGGCTACTGTCCAGGGAACAATCACTTCCTAAAGCATGCTTGTGACCCCAGAGAGTTCATGGGAGCCTCCCAAAATAGGTTCCTTTATTCCCGGGTGCAGCTTTTGCCTGTGAGACCTGAAATACATAAGACTTTAAACTCAGTTTCCCCTTTGAGAAGGGAAAATGAGTGATTTACTGAAATTACAGGCATTGTCTTGCTGCCTGCAGAACAACAACAAAAAAACACTCTCTCTGGCTACCCTGGAGTATGCGACCTGGGGCTTTGGCATCCCATAAAGTTTGAAATAAGGAAAAATTCTGAGCTCACAGAAGGGATCCTTTCTTCTCTGATTTGAACTACCTGTGTCCTGTGTGGAGAAATTCGGTACAACCATGAAGGCACAAGGACTCAAATGGGCCATTGTAGATGGAGAGTTTGGACTGAGACCAAGGCAGAAGGATCATCTTTGTCCAGGTGAGGTGCTGAGCTCGGGTGTCGGTCTTACTAGACTGGCAAGACTTCTCCTTAGAATAATGACACTTGGTTTAAAGAGAAGTGCCATTGACCTATCTTTAATGGCAGACTTCTTGAACTCTCTCAAGTATACACGCACACACATACACACACACTAAGAGGAAGAGAGAGGATGATCTCCTTTAATTTCTCATATTTGGTTTCAAGCTAGAAGAGAAATATTTTTGGGGGAGAAAGATGACAGATAAACCATCAGTGTTTGGGAATTTCAGCACTTTGAAAAGTGATAATATCCAGAGGAAAGTTTTTTTCCTTACTGTGTTTCAGTTTTTATTTTTTTCCCTCATCTATAAGAGAGGTCCTTTAAGAGAGATTGTCCTTGTACAAGGTCAAACTTTTTATGCATTTAGTTTTCATGTCAGATTGTTGAGAAATATAAAATTCTGGATTTTGTGGAGGTCCCATATTTTAGGGAAACACAGATAGAATCCCATATACTTTTGAAACTAACATTTCTAGGGGGAAAAAAATGAGTTATCATGACTTAGGCCATAAAACATCAGGTTGGGGAAAAGAGATTTCCCTTGTGAACATAAAGTTCATTACTGACCAAAGATCTCCACATAAGTGGTTTAAAATTTTCCCACTGTTGCTTAAATAGTAAGTCATACAAAGATGCACAGAAGACTGGATATTTGTTTTTCATTCTAAAATGTTTTCTCCTCACCGCTTTTGACCTTAAATGGAGTTTTTACCCTTTCTTTCTCTGTTTCTCTTGTGATCACTGAAGCAACGTGCTAGATGGCTGACTTGGAACTATCATTTTGTTTTAAACATCCGGGTGCTGAAATGCTTATTGTATTGAATATTCACACACTCCATACCCATTTTTCCCAGTGCTCTTATGTCTTAAATACGTTATCTCTTAAATCTTTTTTTATCCAAAGACCTAGAAAATGATGAGATATGCATGGAGAGAAGTGATCACTTACCTAATAGTCCACTTTGGCTATTCTACTGCAAGACTATTTAGTAAATCCCTTATTTACCATCCAGTCTTTTATATCATGGAGTCAACTCTCACTAATTCCAGAAAGTTCTGTGAAGAAATGGGATATTGTAAAAGGGGAGGCTGAAAAACACATGCATGAAAACAAGACATGACTGAGTTTTAAGACTGGCAGTCTTGACAAAATTGTTTAGTCCGGTCCAAAACTTGCATCTGTCTACAACATGCCTGGTTTTGCCTGAAAGCTGACACTTAAGCACAAAAACTCTCTACCCTTCTGAAGCATTGTGTGGCAGTTAAACTGCAATACGATGAAGGAATCATTTTTCTTGGATTCTATAAACTTAACATCGATCTGATCTCAGATTCTTAAAGAATAAGTTTAACTCCATTCAACATCACAAGTTTACCTGTTGATGAGATTATTGTCAGTCTGTCCTTGGGGCCCTAAGTGAGACATGAACAGAGTGACTCATGCTGTTCATTGATCTAGCCCATCACCTACATTAGTCACTCAATAAACATCGGTGGAAAGGACCCTGAGATGTTGAAATCTTTGAAATCAACCTCTGCTGATTTCAGAGGGCTTCAGCTGTAGGGAACGACTGCTTGTGATCTCCGTGTCTTTTCCCTCCTTTTGGTGTAATCATCAAAGGGTTCTCTGACAGTTCTGGGACCTTGTTTAGTGTCTCCTCCCCATCTGGTTGATTATTTTCTGCTGATTGCTTCTTCTCTTTCCTGCTTCTATTTTCACCTTCCTCTTCTCTTACCTTTTTTTTTTAAAATTCACTTTTCCTCTTCTCTTTATTCTTCTTCTATGAGAAAGAACTAGATAGATAGATAGCTGAATGATAGACCACTCAGGAATGACCCCAATGGCCCTATTAGTCATGAGGCTCTGGTGCTGGTGCTTGTGATACACTGAAGATGTCAACTGCGCACCAAATGGTTCCATTGCTGCCACACCGTGGTCTGCAGGTCCACTGACCTTTTAGGTTCTTAGTCGCACCCCTGGAAATTTTGGCTCAGAAAATCCCTGGTGGAGTTCGGAAGCTTCATTTCAAAAAAATTTTTTTTCCTGGAAGATTCTGATTCACAACTAGCTTTGCACTGACCTTACTAATGTGAGCACTAAAAAGCTTTTTATCAAATATAATCCTAGCCCTTCACCTGCATGACGGGAGGAGTGCCCACTGCCAGGCTTCACATAGATTCTGTTTATGGAAAGAAAGGTAGATTTCTAATGATACAGGATGCCTTTGATCAGAGGCTGAATCTAGCCTGAAACTTGACATTAGCTAGGATCTGGAGTCACACATTTTCTTGCCTGTAGGGGCTAGGCAGCTCCCCTAGGTGAGAGGAGCTAGGTAGGTGGAGATGAAGCTGAAATAAAGACCCTTGGCCCCATTCCAAGGGAGCAGTCATCAGTCATTGATTGATGCCAGGTAGGAATGTGGGACCCATGTTGTTAAACCTTCTAAATTTTAAATAAGAAGAAATCCAAATGTTTATATGAAATTACTCAGCTTTCTGATGTTGGCAATTAATGCATCTTAAAAAAAAACCAAAAAGCCTGACTTGTTTTTGGATTCAGCCTGCAACCTGATGATTTGCTACCTCTGGTTTAGGCTGCCTGTGTTGAATACGTTTCTGAAAATTATACTTTGTTACTGTAATTGTAAACATTTATCAAACATTATAACAGTTAGGATGAAGTTCAGCTACTAGTAATATAAACCTAAAATGGCAGTGGCTTAAAAATGATAGAGGTGTGTTTTTCTTTCACATAAAAAGTCTAGGAGTAGATGGCCCAGCAATAAAATGGTGGTTGTGTGGTTATTCTATCTTTCTGCACTTTCTATGTTTCTGTTCACTACCCTTAACACATGACTTATATCTTCAAGGTTGACTCCTGGTCACAAGATGGCTGCTGGTACTTCAACCGTCATATTCAAATTCTGAACAGAAAGACAAAGGAAGGGGGAGAAGGGTGTTTGCCTCACAGGTGAGTGGGCTCCTTTTAAAAATTTTTTCCTGAAAATCCTATCCAAAAAAATCCACTTGCACATTTACCACTTTTATGTAGAAGGAAGGAATAGGACACATAGTTGTATTAATAAAGCATAATGACATATTCAACATAAGTCTATTGTTGAAGAAGAGAATTAATATTGAGTAGGCAATTACCACTCTCTGCCACAGGTGTCTGTTAGGAGCAAGAAGACTGAAACTTGAGGTGAATACTTAAGAGGACGTAACCTCAATACACAAATCCAGTGTATGAGAAATCATGCCGTGTTACAGTTAGTTGTGTCTATGCCCCTGAGTAGTGTACTGATGACATAAAGAGAATGCTATGGGAACACAAAGGAGGGGAAAGTGAACTTGCTTGAGGTGATATCCACTGATCTAATTCATAATGACATTGTAGCTGGGGATAAACCATCCCAGGCACTTGCTGTGGATCTTATTTCTTGATACTCCCTAGAAAGATGTACTGGAGGACTTTGAAAAACAGTAATACTTGGCCTAGTAAAGAAATGAAAGGCTTTTCAAAGCATAGGGATGACTAAAAAAAGTGTGAACATCTCATGTTCGTGGACATAAGTACCTAGGTAAGGAAGAGTGGAAGCCATGTCTATGTCAACTATCAAATACATGTTAAAAATTACATAATATGAGCATTTTAAAAGACAATCTTTATGCCCAAAGAAGTGCAAATACTTTTTGGATGTACAGATGATTGTTTCAAACTTTTTCACTTAAGCCATTATGTCTGAGTCATTTCTGTGTCACTGCTGCTGCTGCTAAGTCGCTTCAGTCGTGTCCGACTCTGTGTGACCCCAGAGACGGCAGCCCACCAGGCTCCCCTGTTCCTGGGATTCTCCAGGCAAGAACACTGGAGTGGGTTGCCATTTCCTTCTTCAATGAATGAAAGTGAAAAGTGAAAGTGAAGTCACTCAGTCGTGTCTGACTCTTCGCAACCCCATGGACTGCAGCCCACCAGGCTCCTCCGTCCATGGGATTTTCCAGGCAAGAGTACTGGAGTGGGTTGGCATTGCTACTTGGCAAAGAATAAAATCTCAACAAATGTTTGATGGATGTTTACCACTTGGGGGTAAAGATGGTCTTTTCTGCTTGTAATGAATGGGGCTGTATGAATTTGAGAAAAAAAGAGTCATTATTTTGGGTCCAGGAGAGGCATTTTAGAAGAAGCCAAAATGCAGAGTAGGGCAGACCAAAGCTGAAGATTAAACCATTCCTGGTTATATTACTGAGTGATTAAACTGGGATTATCCTAAAGTCAAGATATACATGTAGCAAATAAATTCCCTTAATGGCTTTCTTTCTTTCAATTTTATTATTGCATATTTCAAACCTTCTCAGAAAAGAATTTGTTGTTCAGTTGCCCAGTCGTGTCTGACTCTTTGCGACCCCATGGAGTGCAGCACACCAGGCCTCCCTGTCCCTCACCATCTCCCAAAATTTGCCCAAGTTCGTGCCCGTTGCATTAGTGATGCCATCCAACTGTCTTCTCCTCTGATCCCCTCTTCTCCTTCTGCCTTCAGTCTTTCCCAGCATCAAACTTCTTCAGCGTTTGCATCAGATGACCAAAATACTGGAGCTTCAGCTTCAGCATCAGTCCTTCCAACGGATATTCAGGATTGATTTCCCTTAAAATTGACTGGTTTGAAAGAATGCTCAAACTACTGCACAATTGCACTCATTTCACACGCTAGTAAAGTAATGCTCAAAATTCTCCAAGCCAGGCTTCAGCAATATGTGAACCGTGAACTTCCAGGTGTTCAAGCAAGTTTTAGAAAAGGCAGAGGAACCAGAGATCAAATTGCCAACATCCGCTGGATCACTGAAAAAGCAAGAGAGTTCCAGAAAAACATCCATTTCTGCTTTATTGACTATGTCAAAGCCTTTGACTGTGTGGATCACAATAAACTGGAAAATTCTGAAAGAGATGGGAATACCAAACCACCTGACCTGCCTCTTGAGAAACCTCTATGCAGGTCAGGAAGCAACAATTAGAACTTGACATGGAGCAACAGACTGGTTCCAAATAGGAAAAGGAGTACGTCAAGGCTGTATATTGTCACCCCGTTTATTTAACTTCTATGCAGAGTACATCATGAGAAACGCTGGACTGGAAGAAACACAAGCTGGAAACAAGATTGCCGGGAGAAATATCAATAACCTCAGATATGCAGATGACACCACCCTTATGGCAGAAAGTGAAGAAGAACTAAAGAGCCTCTTAATGAAAGTGAAAGAGGGGAGTTAAAAAATTGGCTTGAAGCTCAACATTCAGAAAACTAAGATCATGGAATCTGGTCCCATCATTTCATGGCAAATAGATGGAGAAACAGTGGCTGACTTTATTTTTCTAGGCTCCAAAATCACTGCAGATGGTAATTGCAGCCATGAAATTAAAAGACACTTGCTCCTTGGAAGGAAAGTTATTACCAACCTAGACAGCATATTAAAAAGCAGAGACATTACTTTGCCAACAAAGGTCCATCTAGCCAAGGCTATGGTTTTTCCAGCAGTCATGTATGGATGTGAGAGTTGGACTATAAAGAAAGCTACGCACAGAAGAACTGATGCTTTTGAACTGTGGTGTTGGAGAAGACTCTTCAAAGTCCCTTGGACTACAAGGAGATCCAACCAGTCCATCCTAAAGGAGATCAGTCCTGAGTGTTCATTGGAGGGACTGATGTTGAAGCTGAAACTCCAATACTTTGGCCACCTGATGTGGAGAGCTGACTCATTTGAAATGACCCTGATGCTCGGAAAGATTGAGGGCAGGAGGAGAAGGGGATGACAGAGGATGAGATGGTTGGATGGCATCACCGACACAATGGCCATGGGTTTGGGTGGACTCTGGGAGTTGGTGATGGACAGGGAGGCCTGGTGTGCTGCGGTTCATGGGGTTGCAAAGAGTCGGACATGAATGAGCTACTGAACTGAACTGAACTGATCTCCTTGTTGTCCAAGGGACTTTCAGGAGTCTTCTTAAGCACCACAGTTCAAAGGCATAAATTCTTTGGCACTCTGCCTTCTTCACAGTCCAGCTCTCACAACTGTATGTGACCATTGGGAAGACCATAGCCTTGACTATATGGACCTTTGTCAGCAGAGTAATGTCTCTGCTTTTCAACACACTGTCTAGGTTTGTCATAGCTTTCTTGCCAAGAAGCAATCACCTTCTGATTTCATCCACTGTGATTTTAGAGCCCAAGAAGAAGAAATCTGTCACTACTTCTGCATTTTCCCCTTCTATTTGCCATGAAGCTATGGGGCCAGATGCCATCATCTTATTTTTTTTAATATTTAGTTTTAAGCCAGCTCTTTCATTCTCCTCCTTCACCCTCATCAAGAAGCTCCTCAGATCCTCTTCACTTTCTTCCATTAGAGTGGTATCATCCACATATCTGAGGTTGCTGATGTTTCTCCCACCTATCTTGATTCCAGCTTGTAACTCATCCAGCCCAGCATTTCTCATCCTTGGGAAAGAATAGGAAGTTACATAACAAATATCAGTAGATCAGAAGATCAACAGCCCAGCATCTTAAAGAGACATACTTCCTTCAGCTTTTTTAAAAGAAAAACAAATGTAAAGACATTGTTGAAGACCTGTAGCACCATGAGATACAATATCCTTGACTGCCATCCAGATGTGGTGTTTATTGTTCCCATGTTGCTGGTTATGGTAAGGCCAAACTGCTGGAACAAAAATACACAAAGCTTCAGCAGTTTCAAGAATATATACTGTTATTTATTTTTTTTATCACTTAACTCTGAGGTGAGCATTCCAGACAGGAGGGGAAGTTCTGTTCCACAAGATCTATCAGAGAACATAGTTCATTCCTTCCTATATCTCCATCATTGCTAGGACAATCATCATCTATAAGGCTGAAGCTAGGTCACTGTCACTTCCTGGTGCCAGCCATTGGGAGGGGACAGAGAGTTTGGAAGGGGCACACCCAAGTCTTAAGATGCAGACTGACATAAAATACATATCCCTTCGTTTTGTGGTCCATTGCAGAGAACCTAGTCACATGAAGACACAGCATAATGTGGGACTGTGGAGAAATATGAGCTAGCTGGACTACCAAATCCTTGGCTGAGACTCTATGACAATGGAGGAAGACAAGCCTATTTACCATCTGCATGCATGTGCACATGCTCAGTCGCTTTAGTCGTGTAGACTCTGCGATCCTGTGGAATGTACCAGGTTCCTCTGTCCATGGGATTCTACAGGCAAGAATACTGGAGTGGGTTGTCATTCCCTTCTCTAGGGATCTTCCCAATTCAGGGATTGAACCCATGTCTTCTGCATCTCCTTCACTGCAAGCAGAGGATTCTTTGCCCACTGAGCCACCTGGGGAGCTTCACCATCTGCATATGCATACCTAAACACTCTAAAGGAAAATGGGAAACTGACATAAGCCACCCAAATGTGGACATGCCAAAGAAGCAACAGTGCAAGTCTCTCCTCAATCTGAGTTGGGAAACTTCTAAAATTCTATTAATGTAGATGATGTTTCCTGTTAGTGCTTGATGGGCACCCTTATCAGATAAAGGGGGCTTCTTTTCAGTCCTTCTTTGCTAAATGCTTTTAATTTTTTAATCAGGAATGAAGAAGAATTTCTACTTCATGCTTTTGGGGCATCTATTGAGATGATCATACAATTTTTCTCCTTTAATCTATGAATGATATGTATTGCACTAAGAGATCTTCTAGTATTGATCCAGACATAATTATTGGGATAAACCTTACTTTGTCATTGTATATTTTTAATAATTACTGAATTCAATTTGTTGTATTTTATTTGGGATTTTTGCATTCATGATTATAAGTGAGATTGGTCTATAATTGTTTTTTCTTGTACTATTCTATCTAGTATATCAAAGTACTACTGGCCTGATAAAATTATGTGGGTAGATGACCCTTTTAGATCTAGGCTCTGAAAAGATCTGTACAAGATGGGACATGCTTGCTTCTTGACATTTCCAAAATCTTGCCAGTAAAACTGTCTGGGCTCATTGCTTTTGGCAGGAATTATTTTGATTCCTGATTCAACTTGTTGAATTGAATCAAGTTGTTTTAAAACATTCTTTTTAAAAAAAATATATTCACATGGGCTTCCCTGGTAGCTCAGTTGGTAAAGAATCTGCCTGTAATGCAGGAGACCCCAGTTTGATTCCTAGCTTGGGAAGATCCCCTGGAGAAGGGATAAGCTACCCACTCCAGTATTCTTGGGCTTCCCTGGCAGCTTAGTCGATAAAGAATCTGCATTAGGCTATAAGTTTGCCTGTAGGTATGATTTTTGCTGCATTCCACTAGTCTTGATACACATGATTTGTCATTCACAATTCTCACTATAATTTTTCTCTTTCATCCATGTAGTAGACTGAATAATAGCCCCTCAAAGACATCAGGTGGACCCTAAATGCCATCACATATATCTTTCCAAGATGGAAGTGGAGATTTCACAGTGGCAGAAAGAGAGGAGGTAATGTGACTACAAAGGCAATGATTGGAGTGCTGTAACCAAAAGCCTTGGAATGTCCAGAGCCACCAGAAACTGGAAGATTCAAGAAACGAATTCTCCCATATAGCTTCTAAAGGAAACACGGTCCAAACAAAATTGATTTCAGTCCAATGATGCAAATTTCAAACTTCTGGTCTCCAGAACAGTGATAAAATATATTTCTGTTGGGTTGTGCCACCAGGTTTGTGATAATTTGTTACAGTGTGTTTGTTAATTACTGTATAAGAATCTAATACAGCCATGAATCATTTGGCAGCACATTTTTAAGTTTCCCAATGCACGTATTTATTTTTATTCTCTTTTTTGTTAATTTTTACTTTAATTACTTTAAATTAGAAAAACATTATTCATATGATATTTTCTATTTGAAATTTGCAGACAATTTCCTTGTGACACATACATAGCAACTTTTTATAAACATCTTATGTGTAATTGAAAATAGCATACATTCTTTTTATTTTCCTACCCATATTTTCTATATTCATATCCATTTGAAGTTGCTCAATCAATCATCATTTTTTTATACACATTAAAATGACCCAGTGGGTTTTAGGGGATTAGTCAAATTTCCCTTATAATTATATCAGTTTTTGCTTTTTGTATTTTGAGGCTATATAGTTAGATGCATACAATTTTATGACTTCTATATTTTCTTTCTTTCTTTTTTTTTTCCATGTAGTAATGCTACCCAGGCCAAACTCCTGGCCAATACTGCCTTTTTCTGGGCCTGAAGCACTTTGTATCATTTTTTCATTTGTGGTCTTTAGGTAGATTTATTTGGTTTTGAGCCTCAACTATGACTTTTTCTTATCCATTATTTGCTATATGTTTAGAGGAATGTCCAGAGCCTTCTTGCCTGGAAGTACTCCTGTACTGTATAAACTAGATTGAATAAGGTATTCTGTTATTTGCTACTAAATGACACAACATTATTCTGTCCTTACAGATTAGAAAACTGAGGCATAGAAGTTAAATGAATATCTCAAGGCTCAGAAGCAAAGGATCCAGAAATTCAGTTTAAGTCAACTGCATGAAAAATCTGGTTTCTTTTGTTTTTGCCATACTGCTTCCAAAAGAACATTTCTGGAATCTGAAAAATAAGAGGCTTTTTTCCACACTTAGGCCCACATAATTTTGCCCCATCCTCCACCAGCCCATCCTGCTTCTTCCCCTCTCTATGCCCATGGTTTCAGCTTGTTTCAAAGCCAGATTGAACTGATATTGCCATCTTGGGGTTTCCCAATAATTCTTCCTTTGCTGGCTTTGTTTGGATGGCATGCTTCTTGTGTGCTGCCATGGTGTGGGCACAGGCTCACTGTGATCCACAGCTCCTTCATGCCAACAAACCATCCATAAAACAAACTCCAGTAAGTGGAGTGGGTCTCTTGAAAAGCAGCTCCTCTGAAATGTCTGAATCTCTTCTTGCAAAGGTGACTATACACCCTCCATCATCAGAGAAAATGAATACCTTTGCCACTGGTTCTCCATCATTACTTCCCTCTTGGCCTCAACATTCAGCAGATTACAGTCATTTCAAAGGAACACACTTCTATTCTCTAACCCTTTTGTTTAATGAAACTGTCCCCAAGTTTGCACATGGCAGTGCTCTTTTGCTTCTCTTCTCTTTTTCCCTGCCACGGAGCTAGATAAGAAACTGCTGTGTATTCTTTTCCCTTCTCTATTGGTATTTACCGCATCAGCCAAATAAGCTAGAATGGAAATACCCCATACCCTAAGAAATCTTCCAGTTTTCACAGCATGCAGTCAGCAGATATGAATACAAATTAAGTTAAAATTAAATCAGCTCCAGGAATGTGCTTTCCAGTATGCTTAAACCGTTTCTTTCAAGAATGAATTCTCTCTTGACTTAGCGTTTTAAAAGGCATGGTAATGTATTTTGTCAAGCCTGATGATTGACAGAGACCCCCAAATACAGAATTGAGGAAATACATGATGATGCCAGGAAGCATAAAGTAGCATTAAGCAAATTCACTAATAAAATAACATTTCAGAGCAATTTAACACTGAAGTTTGTTTCTCAAAGAGCCTTCCATGAAGCAGTTGTTTTGTGGGATATTCTCCTATTAACAGGTTCAGAAGGAAATCAGACACGTCTCAAGTGCACCTTCAGATTCTCTTGGCTTTAGCTGATCCCAAGCCAGTGACTGTGATGTGTTCCCTTCTGGTTCTGACCCACTTCCTGCAGGGCTGCTGCTGCACTTACCCAAAGACAGGGAACGCAGCGAGGACCTCCTAGGCATTTAGAAAAGCAGAGCCTGGGAGAGGGACACCTTGACTAATGGTGGTAGAAGCCAGTGGATAACTGCTGCCCACTCCCTTTCCCTAGTAGAAGGACCCAGATACATTTCCTCCAGCTCTTTGAGCTGTCTCCTGGGGTCAGGCCACCAACAGTTTCAGAGATGGCCAAGATCCAGGACACCCCTGGCACTGCCCATTGTCTGTGACAAGCCCTCTCCTTCACTCTGCCTCTTTGGAAAACAGTCCCCAGTGGAAAGCTTGCACTTGAGCCTTGGGTTAAGCTTTGCTTTCTGGGAAAGTCAGACAAAACATACTCACCTGGGAAATGCCACGCATCACATCCCAGCGGAAAGTCATGATGTCCATCAGACTTCTTAAAGGTCTTGAGAAGTCCCATATGTAAACAAAGAAACAAAAGCTGCTTACTGCTTAACTTTGCTCTGCCAAATTACCAAATTACCAAAATCAGCTCCTCATGAAACTAATTTTAGAAAATAAGTCTTTAAAACCAGGTACAAGAAACTCACCCTGGGAAAGACAAATATAGACATTATCATATTTACACTGAGGACATAAGGCTATTCCTGAGAGTGTATTTACATGAATACTCTAGTGAGTTAAATGGTGGCCCTCAAAAATATTCCCATGTCCTAACCCTGGAATCTGAGAAAGTGACTTTAATTGGAAAAAGGATATTTGCTGATTGTAATTCAGCTAAAGATCTTAAGATGAGAAAATCACCTTGGATTAGGTGAGTTGGCCTGAAATCCAATGACAAATGTTCCTGTAAGGGAAAGAATAGGAGAAGGTACAGTCACAGAGGAGAAGGCCATGTTACCGTGGAGACAGAGACTGGATTTATGCAGCCACAAGCCAGGAAACTCCTGGAGCCACTGGAAGTTTTAGAAGCAAGAAAAGGTTCCCCTTCAGAGTCTTTGGAGGGAGTGCTTCTCTGCTGATACTTTGATTTTCTACTTCTGGCCTTTCCAACTGTGAGAGAGTAAATTTCTGCTGTCTGAAGCCACCCAGTTAGCCATACTTTGTTAGGACAACCATAGGGAAGTAATACAGAGACCATCTGGCTTAATGGAAGAGACACATGGAAGGAACTTCCTTGTCACCTGGGCGCCTGCATTTGCAGTTGGCCAAGGGCTCTCCTTGGGGGCTTACTCTTATATAGGGGATTCTGAAGACCATCTTCTTCCTGAGGGCAGAATAGAGGGGAGGGTCAGCTAAGAAGGCCCTAGCCCCTGAAGACTGGGCCCTGTCTGCCTACCACCAGTTTTCCTCATTTGTGAAAGGCATTCTGTGGTTGCTAGATTCCCTTCCAGCTCCACAGTTCTGGGGTTGCCTACAGGAATCCTTCAATGACAAGGCCTCCCAATGGCTTTTAAAAGATTGTCAACATATGAAGCAAAAAAGAATCTGCCTGCAATGCAGAAGACCCGGGTTTGATCCCTGGGTCGAGAACATCCCCCAGAGAAGGACATGGCAACCCACTCCAGTAATCCTGCCTGAATAATCCCATGGACAGAAGAGTCTGGCGAGTTGCCGTCCATGAGGTCACAAAGAGTTGGACACAGCTAGGCAACTAACACACACACATAAAGAGGGAAAATAGGGGAGGGACCAAGCATGTGCTCAAATTATCAGCAACATGGTTCATACACAACATTTATTCAAACTTAGGCTCTTCTGAGTACAAATGCCTAGGAGAGGCCTTTTCTTTTTCATTTTGATTGACTTAAAGTTGGGAGAATTGTACAGACTCTAGGTGCATTTTAAAATTGAGTTAACAGTGATTGAATCATCCTTGTCTATTTAGAACTCACCCATTAATTGCCTTCCGAAGTTTCAATTCCTTGGCTTGCTTCAGAAAGACCATAAACAGCAGCCTCTATTGCAAACCCCTTTGTAAATGTAGGTTTTTCTGAAGCTTCTGCAAAGCTGGGACTCCTATCATCATCTTGATCTTTTCTGACTGGGTCTTAGAAGTACTGTGAATGTGGGGGCATGTGCTGTGCTGTGCTGTGCTGTGCTCAGTCACTCAGTGGTGCCTGACTCTTTGTGACCCCATAGACTGTAGTGCACCAGGCATGCTGTCCATGGGGATTCTCCAGGCAAGAATATTGGAATGGGTTGCCATGCCCTTCTCCAGGGGATCTTCCCAACCTAGGAATGGAAGCCAGGTCTCCCGTATTTCAGGCAGATTCTTTACCATCTGAGCCACCAGCGAAGTCCTTGGGGACATGTGAGGCAGCTCAAACTCTGCCCTACAGAGGCTCATTCACCGTTAGTCTTCTTTCAGAAGTCTTCTTGCTTCTTATTAGTGTTGCTTTTCAAACCTATGGCCTATGACTGTTTCAAGAAAGTCAAGGTAAATTTTTCTCCAAAAGTTGAATTATATTTTAAAAATTCACTGGATTCATTCATTATTTAAAAGTTTCATGACAAAAGATCCATATATACATAGATTATATATATATGAATCACTTTGTGCTGTACACCTGAAACTAACATAATATTGTAAATCAGTTATACTTCAATTTTTTTTAAAGTTTTCAAAGTAAATAAGTAAGTAAAAGCTGCGTGACAAAGCAGCAGGCAGTTATCTGCTTTGAGAATGTTGTCTGTCTCCAGGCCCCTTCCCCGTCCTCGAGTGAGTTGTACATAGTGGGGTGCACCTGCACACCCCACCAGCCTTTTCTATTTTGAGGCTCTCCGATGTCTGCATTCCTGCCTCGGTCAACCTGTCAGGGGCGCTCTATGGAGTTCTGTGGGACCACCTCCAGGAAGCAGCAAAGAGATTCTTGAAAACATGCCAAATGGAAAACACAGTGACAGCTCTGGATTTCTTCCAGGGCCCAGACAAGAAGCACTGCACATACAGTCATTTCTTCCCAGGGACTTGAGAAAACACAAAAAGAAGTTACTAATGTCTCTCAACTCTTTCCACAGGGTCAGAAGTAAACAGACCTAGAAAAAAGCATGTATTTCATATGGACATTTTCACAGGACATTTGCAGGAAGTTAGACTCATGGCTTCAGTGGAGTGAAGAAAGGCCTGGACAAGAAACCAGGAGGCCTGGTCTGCAGTTCTGATGGTGTCACACTGCAAGCGATCCCTGGTTGCCAGGAGCCTTAATTCCCCCACTACAGAAGGGAGGGGGTACCCACTTTTCTCAGTTCCCGCGAGGACAAAATGAGGTTGACTGAAATATACATCAGTTGTAAAGACGCTCTCAGTCATATATATGCAAAATATCATTAAGAAAGATCTCACGAGGCATTTTCCTGAAAGGGACATCCAAACATTCTTGGAAGGTTTCCAAGTAGGAAAGTGTTGACATTCAAAGTTTTTTTTCCTTTTTTGAAGAAACAACTTAATTGTGAGAGTCGTCCCCTTGAGATGTCCATTTGCTGTGGCCCAACCAGAGACTGTAATGACTGCAGATCATTACTGGAATAATTCACAGTTAAGGGACCAGTGGTGCTCTCATGGGATTATTTCCCCAAATTAGGGTGTGCAACTTGGGTTACAGAACTAAAAATGTGTAACTTCAGAATATTTCCAGTCATTGGAATGCTCAGATCAGATCAGTCGCTCAGTCGTGTCCGACTCTTTGCGACCCCATGAATCGCAGCACGCCAGGCCTCCCTGTCCATCACCAACTCCCAGAGTTCACTCAGACTCACGTCCATTGAGTCAGTGATGCCATCCAGCCATCTCATCCTCTGTCGTCCCCTTCTCCTCCTGCCCCCAATCCCTCGCAGTATCAGAGTCTTTTCCAATGAGTCAACTCTTCGCATGAGGTGGCCAAAGTACTGGAGTTTCAGCTTTAGCATCATTCCTTCCAAAGAAATCCCAGGGCTGATCTCCTTCAGAATGGACTGGTTGGATGTCCTTGCAGTCCAAGGGACGCTCAAGAGTCTTCTCCAACACCACAGTTCAAAAACATCAATTCTTCGGTGCTCAGCCTTCTTCACAGTCCAACTCTCACATCCATACATGACAACAGGAAAAACCATAGCCTTGACTAGATGAACCTTTGTTGTCAAAGTAATGTCTCTGCTTTTGAATATGCTATCTAGGTTGGTCATAACTTTCCTTCCAAGGAGTAAGTGTCTTTGAATTTCATGGCTGCAGTCACTATCTGTAGTGATTTTGGAGCCCAGAAAAATAAAGTTTGACACTGTTTCCACTGTTTCCCCATCTATTTCCCATGAAGAGATGGGACCAGATGCCATGATCTTTGTTTTCTGAATGTTGAGCTTTAAGCCAACTTTTTCACTATCCACTTTCACTTTCATCAAGAGGCTTTTGAGTTCCTCTTCACTTTCTGCCTTAAGGGTGGTGTCATCTGCCTATCTGAGGTTATTGATATTTCTCCCGGCAATCTTGATTCCAGCTTGTGTTTCTTCCAGTCCAGCGTTTCTCATGATGTACTCTGCATAGAAGTTAAATAAACAGGGTGAGCCTACAAATTCCAGCATTTTCTCCCTCATCCCATATGTCTTGGAAGAATACAACCTCGAGAGAAATGAGGAAGCTGGACAAATACTCCCATAGAAATGCATGTAATTATGGGGTCTCTTCCCATTCAAGAACTTGGCTTCAAACAGACCATTGATATACGACAGAAATAAAACATCACAACTTCAAATCACTATACTTATTTAAACTAGGGACATTATGTTCCTAGTGGTGGACTGTTAGAACTAGAAGGGATCTCTTCTATGGAGATAAAAAAAACATTATTTATAAATGATATTGCCTAAGTAGGGAGCCCCTAAGTAATTACATCTATATTAGCAGGTTTGTGAAAGTGAAAGTGAAGTCGCTCAGTCTTGTGGGACTCTTTGTGACCCCATGGACTGTAACCTACCAGGCTTCTCCATCCATGGGATTTTTCAGGCAAGAGTACTGGAGTGGGTTGCCATTTCCTTCTCCAGGGGATCTTCCTGATCCAGGGATTGAACCCAGGTCTCTGGCATTGCAGGTAGATGCTTTACCATCTGAGCCTCCAGGGAAGCAGGTTTAGTGCATGATAAATCTATTCAGACAATCAATTTAGTTTTTAATACAAGCCACCAATTGTTAGAAATTCTTGCTGAACTCCATCGCTGCCAGGCTGATCAGCTGAAGAGACTGAGCTTTCCCATGTCTCAGAATGAGTTTGGTGGTCATAGAGCTGCAGGTTTGAGAGGCTGCTTTGCACATCCTTTGCAAAGGACAGACTCTGATAAACTCCTTTTAAATCCTGGCTTCTCCATTTGCTACTCATGTGAATCTTGGTTTTTTTCACGTGTAAGATGGAGATAATGATGGTAATTATGACAACTTTCAATATGGCTACTTGGTTCAAATAATACACATGAAGGTGATCTATAACTAGAAACTCCTGAGGGTTGAACCATCACTGTTAGCTGGCTCAGTGAGAGCACAGACTGAAGCCATGTTACCTGGGTCTTCCCCTTGTAACTGTACAACCATGAGCCTCTCCAGGCCTCAGCTTCTTTATCTGTTAAGTGGGGATGACAACAGAGGTTGTAGTAAAGGTGAAATGAATTACTACATGTAAAGATTTCAAAATAGTTCCTGGCACGTGGTATTACTTTTACTGTTTTTTCATGTGTGCCCAGAAGAAAGGTGTCTTAAAAAGGAAGCAATCTTAAAGATGATCTGGGCCATTTCTCATTTTGGGAAAGACAACTGAGTCCTGAGGTGTTTCCTTTGGTCACAAAGCTGGCTCATCAAGGGTCTCCGGGCTTACAATTCTACATTTCTCCCATATACTGCTCTACTTTGGGGATATAGGCCTCTATGAAGACTCTGTTATCCCCACTGGCTAGCCAAAAGAATCATGAATTGCATAAAACTGTAATTTTTATAGATGAGAAAAATAATAGTGTGACTATAAGAAGCATGCTTAAAGTGGCATTGGTCTGAACCATCTGCAAAAGGAAATGACAACCCACTCCAGTGTTCTTGCCTGGAGAACCCCAGGGATGGGGGAGCCTGGTGGGCTGCAGTCTATGGGGTCGCACAGAGTCAGAAATGACTGAAGCAACTTAGCAACACAGTCACTGGAGTAACCACTAACAAGTTACATAGTGAAGCTGACCACTTTCTCCATTCCCTAAAGGCTCAAAAGAGTGCTCTGTGGGTCAGAATCACCCTGGACCTTGGTAGAAGGGCAGACTCTCAGGCCCTACCCCAGACCTTACTAAATCAGAACCTACATTTGAAAGCCATGAAATTAAAAGACGCTTACTCCTTGGAAGGAAAGTTATGACCAACCTAGATAGCATGTTGAAAAGCAGAGACATTACTTTCCTAACAAAGGTCCATCTAGTCAAGGCTATGGTTTTTCCAGTGGTCATGTATGGATGTGAGAATTGGACTGTGAAGAAAGCTGAGCACCGAAGAATTGATGCTTTTGAACTGTGGTGTTGGAGAAGACTCTTGAGAGTCCCTTGGACAGCAAGGAGATCCAACCAGTCCATTCTGAAGGAGATCAGCCTGGGATTTCTTTGGAAGGACTGATGCTAAAGCTGAAACTCCAGTACTTTGGCCACCTCATGCGAAGAGTTGACTCATTGGAAAAGACTCTGATGCTGGGAGGTATTGGGGGCAGGAGGAGAAGGGGACGACAGAGGATGAGATGGCTGGATGGCATCACTGACTTGATGGACGTGAGTCTGAGTGAACTCTGGGAGCTGGTGATAGACAGGGAGGCCTGGCGTGCTGCGATTCATGGGGTCGCAAAGAGTCAGACACGACTGAGCGACTGAACTGACTGACTGACATTTGAAAGTTCTTTTTAGAAAGATTCCTCTTTTTTGCTCATCTATAAAGGAGGCCAAGAAACAAGCGGCATATTCTAGACCCTCCTTTACAGCTCAAAAATGCTCTAAACTCTTTTCTCCTTGCCCCTCTACACCTCCCCACCTGCAACCTCCCAAATTTAAAGAACATTTGAAGGGGAAAAGAGGTTACAAAGGCAGCCTGAAGGTCAAGGTGAAGGCAAAATGGACAGGACATATTTCTATTCATCAGGGATGCTAGCTTCTGGGGATCAGGAAGTCTCTGCAGGATGTTTGGATCAAATGATTGATGGGGGTAAAGCCCCTTTAACAAGAGTCTGGAAGACCCAGGTGCTGGTCTCATCTCTGTCCCCGGAAGAGCTGGGCAACTGTCAGGTAGGAAAACCTAAGTCACTGACCCAGTGTCCCCCTTTCTATAATGAAGGAACTGGTTTACTAAATATTTTTAATCTACATTATCAGTCTGTGAAATCAGTTTTTCTTTTAAATTTCCCTATTATCTAACTTAGTAGTGATGTATCGGTGTGAGTTTCTACTAGCTTCTCCAGCTCTAACCCTGGACTCTGGCTGCTGAGCAGGACAAGTGTGCTCTGGTTAAAGTCTTGCAGTCATTACCAGGATTCCCATAGGCGTGGAGACCTGAGTGATCTTTGTACTTAGCTTATTTCCATCATCTTGTGTTAAACAATTGATGGAACATATTCACTTTGAGCCTGAACCTGCTTAAAATAGCCACCTGTTCTCAAAGACTGTTCACTCTGGGAGAACACACCTGAGCCATCGTCCACTGACCTCCCCACTGTGCATGTGTGGTGACCAGCCCAAGGCAACAGAAAGAAACCTAGTAAATTCATCTTTAAGAGGCTCTGCCTGCTTTTCTCTGGATTTGACCCCAGTTCTCTAAGGCTCCAGCCAAGGTTCATGGCTACAGAATATAAAACCCCGATTCTCAGTCTTTGGGCTCAACCTGTACACGCAGAGCACCACAGAGCTCTTGGTAAGCATCGGCTGCATAAAGGTTGTGCGTTCTCATAGACATGGAGGTTTTAGGAGTCTAAAGCAGACTTTCAAAAGGGTTACACAGAGCTTTTGCTGTCAAACACTTGCAAATCATTTTCCCTCCACAAAAGCCTATAAAATGTCAGCGTGTGAGCATCTCTGCCCATGGGGCTGCCCCTTCCATGGGACTTGGGTAGTAATTCACTGCTGGGGATCTATTGGCTCCTGGACCCCAGGAAGGCTGTGCATGTTTATCACCCTCCAGGCAAAAATTTTCTGGAACTCTCTGGGAGAAGTGCAGGTCCTTCTACTACCTCTATGGCACTGAACATACTTCTGCGAAGGTGTTTTTATTAAGTAAGTGAGCTCAACACAGAAATATTAGTGGGAGCTAGTGAAGTACCTCAAAATAAAGCAGAGTGAGTGAAAAAAAAAAAAAAAAGAGCCTTTAGATAATAAGATTCTAGTTTTCTTTTTTTCCCCCTTCCTCTTTTTTTGAGGAGCGAGAGCATGGAAAGCAGGCATCAACCTCTTTTTTGGAACAGTTCTGTGTGTGAACTGTAGATCCATGTGCTGAGAACAGCCCGAGGGAGGCGGTGACAGCATGGACCTCATTTCCCTGCTGCTACCACGTGAAGGAAACAATTCGTCATCTTGCTGCCCCAGCCCTAATCAAGGCTTCTGGAAGACTACCATGAATTATCAAGAGAGAAGTAGAATTTATTTTTATTCATAAATGGGCCAAAGAGGAGTATGGTCAAGTTCAGAGGAGATTAACGCAAAATGATTGATGAGAGGCACATCCAAGTTTTCCCACACTCATTGCTCCCTATTGGACTAACACAATATTCTCAAAAGCATTGGAAGGACTGATGCTGAAGCTGAAGCTCCAACATCTGAAGCTGAAGCTGAAGCTCCAACATGCTGAAGCTTTGGACATCAGATGCAAAGAACTGACTCATTGGAAAAGACCCTGATGGTGAGAAAGATTGAGGGCAGAAGGAGAAGGGGACGACAGAGGATGAGATGGTTGGATGGCATCACTAGCTCAATGAACGTGAGTTTGAGCAAGCTCTGGGAGACAGTGAAGGATAGGGAAGCCTGGTGAGCTGCAGTCCATAGGGTTGCAAAGAGTTGGACATGACTGAACAACAATATTGCTCCCTATTTGACTAACACAATATTCTCAAAAGCAGATGAGGACAAGAGCACATAAGTTTTCCTCTAGAAAGGGAAATCTAACCTAGATCACTCTAGTGTTTTAATTAAAGTGCATTCCAAGTGTAAGTTCAGCTGAGAAATTTATTCCTGCCTCCAGCCTCTGTTCTCTGCCTTAACCACATTTTCTAGGCACCAAACACGGAGTAAGGAGAATTGCCAAGTGACTGCTTGGTCATGGGTCTCTCTGAAGTTCCTTTTTCCCAACACTTACTGCATCTGAGTCTACAGGTAAGAAAACTGAAAATGATCTTCAACAATGAAAAGCTCTTATGGAATTTTGGGCCATAGTGTTGAACAATGGAAAGAATGTGGTGGCTGTAACTAGATGTTATTTTACTTTTACATTGAATGGGTTAAAAGAAAATTTTAAAAAGTAGAAATTTTTAAGCCTAGAAAATGTTCACAGATAAGGATGATGGAGAACATACAGGACTCCCAGAAATAGATGGAAATGAATTTAAAAATCTAACCTTTATATGTGTTTCCTTCTTTTAAAGCTGTTTTTGCTTTTCTCTTCCCTGCAGTTTTCACATACAGGGCAAACATTTGTGAAAAACTTAAATCCCAAAGGACTTTAAACAGCTATAACATGTCAAAGAGGCAGTTTCATTTCTAGAAATCTAAATAAACTCATTTCTTTTAAGGCCAGGGAAATGACAATAGCATAAAATAACTGGCTTGCTGTCCATACTACTGAGCACGTATAAAGGCTCCTGTACACATACACAAAGACACGCACAGATCTCATTGAGCCAAAGTCAGAACAAAATATAAGAGCTTACTTAATGACTTGGAAGACCATTAGTTTTACTTGGAATTGGACAAAAAGAGAAAATATAATCAGGTCTTAAGTACCAAGGCCAGTAAAAAAAAAAAATGCTGTGATCAAGGATTTTTTTATCTTCCTCCTTATGTGGATTTAGGAAGCCTCCCATATCTGTCTCCCATAAGATGACAAAATGAGAATTATTCATAGGGAGGTCTCCTTAGTGTTCCTCAATTTTACGTGGATTTTATTTTCTTTTATTGAAGTATCAGTTCAGTTCAGTCGCTCAGTCGTGTCCGACTCTTCGAGACCCCATGAATCGCAGCATTCCAGGCCTCCCTGTCCATCACCAACTCCCAGAGTTCACTCAGACTCACGTCCATCGAGTCAGTGATGCCATCCAGCCATCTCATCCTCTGTCGTCCCCTTCTCCTCCTGCCCCCAATCCCTTCCAGCATCAGAGCCTTTTCCAATGAGTCAACTCTTCACATGAGGTGGCCAAAGTACTGGAGTTTCAGCTTCAGCATCATTCCCTCCAAAGAAATCCCAGGGCTGATCTCTTTCAGAATGGACTGGTTGGATCTCCTTGCAGTCCAAGGGACTCTCAATAGTCTTCTCCAACACAACAGTTCAAAGGCATCAATTCTTTGGCGCTCAGCCTTCTTCACAGTCCAACTCTCACATCCATACACGACCACAGAAAAAACCATAGCCTTGACTAGACGAAATTTTGTTGGCAAAGTAATGTCTCTGCTTTTGAATATGCTATCTAGGTTGGTCATAACTTTCCTTCCAAGGAGTAAATGTCTTTTAATTTCATGGCTGCAGTCACCATCTGCAGTGATTTTGGAGCCCCCCCAAAAAAAGTCTGACACTGTTTCCCCTGTTTCCCCATCTATTTCCCATGAAGTGATGGGCCCAGATGCCATGATCTTCATTTTCTGAATGTTGAGCTTTAAGCCAACTTTTTCACTATCCACTTTCACTTTCATCAAGAGGCTTTTTAGTTCCTCCTCACTTTCTGCCATAAGGGTGGTATCATGTGCATATCTGAGGTTATTGATATTTCTCCCGGCAATCTTGATTCCAGCTTTTGTTTCCTCCAGTCCAGCATTTCTCATGATGTACTCTGCATATAAGTTAAATAAGCAGGGTGATAATATATAGCCTTGACGTACTCCTTTTCCTATTTGGAACCAATCTGTTGTTCACGTTGTATTAAATATATTAAAATACACGGATCTTACAGCTCAATGAATTTTCTTCCAAATATCACCCATATCAAAACAGAAAACATTGCTGTCATCTCAGATATTCCCCACATGCCCATCCCAGTCAAACTGCTCCTCACAGAGGTCCCTACCAGGCGGTAAATTTCATTTGTACAACACCAAGATAGGAACAAAGATTTCTGAAATGTGTAGGCCATTTGTACTTTCTATAACTCCAGAATGGATTACTGTCACACAGCAATTAAAGTATTTACTCAACAGATATTCAGTGAGCACAGTGGCAGTCACTAGTTTAGATACTTGAGGGAGATCAGTGTACAGAATAAATACAATCTCTGCCCCCCATGGATGTTATAGGCTACTGGGGGTAGATTAACAATAAACAATTAATACTGGATTGGCCAAAAACTTTGTTCAGGTAACATTTACAGAAAAACCCTAGACTTTTTTGGCCAACCCAATTTAGTAAATTATAGAGTATGTTAGACATACTATGTCTGTTAGTATGTTAGGCTTCCCTGGTGGCTCAGAGGTTAAAGCTTCTGCCTGGAATGCAGGAAACCCAGGTTCAATCCCTGAGTCAGGAAGATCCCCTGGAGAAGGAAATGGCAACCCACTCCAGTACCCTTGCCTGGAGAATCCCATGGAGGGAGGAGCCTGGTAGGCTACAGTCCATGGGGTCGAAAAGAGTCGGACACGACTGAGTGACTTCACTCACTCAGAGTATGTTAGAACATTTAAGCACTGTAAGAAAAAGTGTAACAAGGCAAAAGAGATCAGAACTACCAGGAAGCGTTAACAGGCATTTCTGTTCTATCCTATCCAAGATATCAATAAGACTTCTGGCCCATGCCAAATGTATGGATGTCCATGAATGTATTGTGTCCATACCAAATGGTTCCAGGGGCTTTCCAGGCATATCAGGGATAAGGAATCCACCTGCCAATGCAGGGGACATGGGTTCAATCCCTGAGTCAGGAAGATCCCCTGGGGATGGAAATGCAACCTACCCCAGTATTCTTGCCTGGGAAATCTGATAGAGGCCTGGCAGGCTACAGTCCATGGTGTCACAAAGAGTTGGACATGACTTAGCAACTAAACAGCAACAAATGGGTTTGGACGGGACAAATATCAAGGACTGTCTGGTACGGATCAAATGTCTTACAGACATTTTGAAAAGAGCCAAATATCCAGGACAATTTGGTGTGGACCAAACATCTTATTAACTTTGGGGCAGGACCAAGCATCCTACAAGGCTACAAAGTGGTAAGGACTAGTTACAATATTAAACAGGGTGGTCACAGTAGGCTTCCCTGAGAAGGTGGAGCACAGACTTAAGAATGCGAGGGCGTTAGCTGTGTGAATATCCCAGGAAATAGAGTTTCATGTGGAAGATGACCAGTGCAAAGCCCCTGAGGTAGGAATGGACTAGAGAGTTTGAGAAACAGCAAGGAGGCCAGGTGGCCAGACCACAGGAAATGACAGAGATAGTGAGGTCAGAGTCAAACAAGGCAATATCCTGCCTTCTTGCTTCAGCTTTCATACTATAAGCAAGTGTTTTGTGGTCCATTTAGTGCCACTGTCTTTCACATTTTTATGGTTTGTATCAATAATTCTATTGTTTAAAATGGTTCCAGCATAGCAATGAAGTGCTTTCTGGTGTTCCTAAGAGCAAGGAGGTTGTTACATGCCCTACAGAGAATATATGTGCATTAGATCAACTTCAATCAGCATGAGGTTCACAGTGGTTGGCCATGACTTTAATGTGAATGAAACCACAATATGTATTAAATACAGTGTCTTTAAACAGAAACACACAGAAAACACAGTTATATATTGAGCAGTTGATAAAAAAAAACTTGCAGCCAGGGACTTGCATTTTTTCTAAGAGCAATGGTATTTGCTAATTCAGTGTTCACAGCAACTTTATAGGCCATCACTACCAAGTAAAATGAGAATTGACTTTACATGATGGATACATGGTTCTCCTCTGAAGATACTGCATCCCTCACAACCTTCTCAGGGGGTGATTTTTTTTATTGACTTATTAATTTTTAAATTCCCCACCCCTCCATCCTCCGTGTACCACTGGATGAGGGAGGGGTAACACCTGTGTCCTCCTTGTTCCTTGTCTTCTGGGCCATTTATCCTCCTTCCATCCTAACTCCTACCACCATCTCAGCCTCTCTGAAGTTCAGGCCATAAGACTATGTACATCTTCACACCCCCTGATCACTCTCCTTCATTTCTTTAAGAGTTTAGTTTTCTCTTGTTTTACTGTCATTCTCTTTGCTGCTACTTCTAATACAATTCTTGAGGATTTTAATATCCACACAGAGAATTTTTCAATAATTTCATTTCTTAGTCTCCCTCCTTCCTACCTCCTATGAGCTCTCCCTCCATCCCCACCCTCATCTACACACCCTCTGATTGAATCCAGATATGTTGTGCCTACTGTCTGATCATGATCTAAATTCTCAACCAAATCTCAATGGACCCCGAGTGCTGACCAGAAATTCTACACATTTCCCTGGTCAATTCTCACTATCAGTCTTCAAATCTATTATTTTATAATTTCTTTTCTATCCTTAGGCTTCCCTGGTGGCTCACATGGTAAAGCATCTCCCTGCGATGTGGGAGACCTGGGTTCGATCCCTGGGTTGGGAAGATCCCCTGGAGAAGGAAATGGCAACCCACTCCAGTACCCTTGCCTGGAAAATCCCATGGGCAGAGGAGCCTGGTAGGCTACAGTCCATGGGGTTGCAAAGAGTCGGACACGACTGAGTGACATCACTTTCACGTTCATTTTTTCTGTCCTTAAACCACCAAAGTGTATTCCCCATTCCTTTCCCTTAGGTAAAGACCTTCTTATTTCAAGAAAACCTAGAATCAGTAATAGAAAAACTCAAAAAGTTCCCACCTCCAAATCTGCCAACTTGCTTGCATCTGGACCCATATACCTGATCCCCCTCCTGTTCCTATAAGTGACTGTCCCTGCACCTTCTTAAGGCTGCTCCTCCCTCAGACACTTGAATTCATCCTCTCCAAAGTCATCAAAGGCTTTGCTCCTACAGTTTTGCCCTCCTGTCTCAAAACTGTCCATTGCTTTATCACTTTGATTATTCCAAGGAGCATCATGTAATTAATTCCTGACATCACCTCCCCCACCCACTACTTGCCACATTTCTCTACCCCATTTCAGCAAAAATTCTCCAAATAATTTTCTAAATTCATTGACTCCATAACTCTCTCTTGAACACTTTCTAATCATGTTTTTGTCTCTATCCACTCCATGAAAATGCCTATTAATTCAATCCAATGTTGATTTCTTAGTCTTCTTTCTTGTTCCATCAGCAGAATTTATTCCAGTTGATCATTCTCTTCTGGAAGCAATTTTTTTTTTCACTTGGCTTCCAGGGCACCATTTCAGTCCAGCTGCTCAGTCATGTCTGACTCTTTCCAACCCCGTGGACTACAGCATGCCAGGCTTCCCTGTCCTTCACTAAATCCTGGAGCTTGCTCAAACCCATGTCCATGGAGTCAGTGATGCCATCCAACCATCTCATCATCCTCTGTCATCCCCTTCTCCTCCCACCTTCAATATTTTCCATCATTAGGGTCTTTTCCAATGAGTCAGTTCTTTACATCAGGTGACCAAAGCATTGGAGTTTCAGCTTCAGCATCAGTCCTTCCAATGAATATTCAGGACTGATTTCCTTTAGGATTGACTGGTTTGATCTCCTTGCAGTCCAAGGGACTTTCAAGAGTCTTCTCCAACACCACAGTTCAAAAGCATCAGCTCTTCGGTGCTCAGCTTTCTTTATAGTCCAACTCTCACATCCATACATGACTACTGGAAAAACCATAGCTTAGACTAGATAAATCTTTGTTGGCAAAGAAATGTCTCTGCTTTTAAATATACTGTTTAGATTGGTCATAGCTTTTCTTCCAAGGAGCAAGTGCCTTTTAATTTCATGGCTGGAGTCACCATCTGCAGTGATTTTGGAGCCCAAGAAAAGAAAGTCTGTTCCTATTTCCAATGTTTCCCCATCTATTTGCCACCAAGTGATGGGACCAGATGCCATGACCTTAGTTTTTTGAATGCTGAGTTTTAAGCCAGCTTTTTCACTGTCCTTTTTCACTTTCATCAAAAGGCTCTTTATTTCCTGTTCACTTTCTGCCATAGGGGTGGTGTCATCTGCATATCTAAGGTTATTGATATTTTTCCTGGCAATCTTGATTCCAGCCTGTGCTTCATCCAGCCTGGCATTTCGCATGATGTACTCTGCATGTAAGTTAAATAAGCAAGGTGACAATATACAGCTTTGACATACTCCCTTCCCTATTTGGAACCAGTCTGTTGTTTCATGTCCAGTTCTAACTGTTGCTTCTTGATCTGCAGACAGATTTCTCATGAGGCAGGTAGGGTGGTTTGGTGTTCCCATCTCTTTAAGAATTTTCCACAGTTTGTTGTCATCTACACAGTCCAAGGCTTTGGTGTAATCAATAAAGCAGAAGTAGATGTTTTTCTGGAATTCTCTTGTTTTTTCTATGATTCATCAGATGTTGGCAATTTGATCTCTGGTTCCTCTGCCTTTTCTAAATCCAGCTTGAACATCTGGAAGTTCACGGTACACGTACTGTTGCAGCTGGCTTGGAGAATTTTGAGCATTACTTTCTAGTGTGTGAGATGAGTGCAATTGTGTGGTAGTTTGAACATTCTTTGGTATTGTCCTTCTTTGGAATTGGAATGAAAACTGACCTTTTCCAGTCCTGTGGCCACTGCTGAGTTTTCCAAATTTGCTGGCCTATTGAGTGCAGCACTTTCACAGCATCATCTCTCAGGATTTGAAATAGCTCAACTGGAATTCCATCACCTCCACTAGCTTTGTTCATAGTGATGCTTCCTAAGGCCCACTTGAGCACCATTTACATCTAGTTTTCTTCTTACATCACTGCCTCCTCCTTCTTATATTGTTTACTGAGTTCTTCTCATTTCCCTAAAGCAAATGTTGGAGTGTTCCAGAGTCCAGCCCTCAAACTGCCTCTACTCTACACTCACTACATAATGTCTTCTAGTGAACACCATTTATACCCTGATGGCTCTTAAATATCTATCTGCAGCCTGCATCATTACCCTGAGCTCCGGACTTATTTTCCTGCCTTCTTAGATGTCTATCTAACTCTTGATTATGCACCCAAACTTGCTATTTTCCCCATTTCCCTTGCTTCTTCATCTAGATAAGTGAAATTCGATCTTTCTAATTGCCGAAAAGCAAATCCTTGAAGTTTTCTTTCCTTGATGATTTTCTCTCAGATTCATCATCCAATATATTATCCAATACTCATGGCTCCATCTTTAGAATGCATCCAGAATTTGGCCACCTCTCAACCCTGCTCTTCTGCTTCTTTCATCTCTTGCCAAGATAATTGCAGCAACCTTCTAATGACTTTATCCCTGACTTTATCCCAATCTTCTCCCTGACTTTATCCTTTTGCTTCCCTTCCAATATGTGTGTCTTTTTTTAACACAGATAAGAAAGTGCTTTTAAGTAATTCTACTTTTAGTTTTGAGAAATGTCCATTTTCCACAGTGGCTGCAGCGATTTCACTCCTGGGAATATACCTGAAAAAACACATGAATTTGATAAGATACATGCACCCCAGTGTTCATAGCTGCATTATTTGCAATTGCCAATATATGGAAGCAACCTAACTGTCCATCAACAGATGAATGGGTAAAGAAGATGTGGTGTGTATATACAGTGGAATATTACTCAGCCATAAAAAGAAGGAAATTTCATTATTGACAGGAACATGGATGGACTTGGCTATTATGCTAGGTCAAATACGTCAGACAGGGAAAGAGAAACAATGTATGACATCACTTCTGTGTAAAATCTAAAAAATACAACAAACTAGTAAGTATAACAAAAAAGAAGCAGGCTCACAGGTACAGAGAACAAACTAGTGGTTACCAATGAGTGGGTTGGAGGGTGGGGCAATCCAGGGTCAGGAGATTAGAGGAAAAAACTATTGTGCATAAAATAAGCCCCAAGGATACATTGTACAACGTGGGGAATATAACCAATATGGTATAACAACTATAAATGAAGCATAACCTTTAAAAATTGTGAAACATTATAACACCTATAACTTATAATACCATATATTGATTAAAAAGTAAATTTAAAAAATACATAGAAAGATAATTTTTAAAAGATCTAAGTTGGACATATTATTTCTTTGACCAAAATCTACTAAGAGCTCTATCTGTCTCAGAATAAAATCCAAACTTTTCACCATAGTGTATACAGCCCTACCTGATCTGACTTCCCTACTGCTTCTCTATCTGGTTCCCCATGGCTCTCCCCTCACTCACTCACCTCCAGCTAATCTGGCTAGCCTTGGGACATTCATTCTTGCTTCTCCCAGATATCTGTCCATATAACTTCATTCAGAACCTTGCTTAAATGTCAAATTAGTCAAGAACAAGAACTTTCCTCTCTGTGCTACTGAAAGTAGTTGCATGGTGTTGTTGTTCAGTCACTAAGTTGTGTCCGACTCTTTGCAACCCTGTAGACTACAGCATGCCAGGCTCCTCTGTCCTCTACTATCTCCTGGAATTGCCTCAAATTCATGTCCATTGAGTTGGTGATGCTAACTAATCATCTCATCCTCTGCCACTCCTTTCTACTTTTGCCATCAATCTTTCCCAAATTCATTGTCTTCTACAATGAATTAGCTCTTAGCATCAGGTAGCCAAAGCATTGGAGCTTCAACTTCAGCAACAGTCCTTCCAATGAATATTCAGGATTGATTTTCCTTACGACTGGTTTGATCTCCTTGCTGTCCAAGGGACTCTCAAGAGTCTTCTCCAGTGCCACAATTTGAAAGCATCAATTCTTCAACCTTGAAGAAAACAATTCTTCAGGTTCAGCCTTCTATATAGTCCAGCTCTCACATCGTACTTGACTACTGGAAAAACCATAGCTTTGACTATGTTGTCCTTTGCTGACAAAGTGCTATTTCTGCTTTTTAACATGCTGTCTAAGTTTGTCATAGCTTTCCTTCCAAGAAGCAAACATCCTTTAATTTCATGGCTGCAGTCGCTGTCCATAGTGATTTTGGAGTCCAAGAAAATAAAATCTGTCACTTCTTCTACTTTTTCTCCTTCTATTTGCCATGAAGCAATGTGACTGGATGCCATGATTTTAGTTTTCTGAATGTTGACTTTCAAGCTAGCTTTTTCACTCTCCTCTTTCACCCTCATCAAGAGGCTTTTTAGTTCCTCTTCATTTTCTGCCATTAGACTATATCATCTGCATATCTGAAGCTGTTATTTCTTCCAGCTATCTTGATTCCAGCTTGTGATTCATCACACACACACCCTTATATTTTTGTCTACTTTATTTTCTGTCTGCTTTATTTTCCTTTCATACTCACCACCACCTGATATAATAGATTTATTTGTTCATTATGCTATCTTAGCTAGAAAGTGAACTCCATAACAATGGTTTTATTCATTTTGCTGCTGTATTCCAATAGATTTGAGATACAGTTGATGACCAG
Source organism: Bubalus bubalis (assembly GCF_019923935.1). Lineage (NCBI taxonomy): Eukaryota > Metazoa > Chordata > Mammalia > Artiodactyla > Bovidae > Bubalus > Bubalus bubalis. Next base: position 141,953,935 of record NC_059159.1, read on the forward strand.
TAAACAAGAATGTTGACTGAAAACTTAAATTTTAATAAGAACAATTAATAAAAATATAACCCCTGAAACAGATTCAACAACTGATATAACCATTAAGCACTTTTCAAGCATCTTCTTTGGGTCAACAATATTAGTTGCAAAATAAAAACATAGAAATCAAAGAGAAATTTGCTCATGAAAGACATTGATAACCATTTTAAAATATCTAATTGGCTAAGACTGTGGTTTGAATCATATCTTCATATTCTCGGGAGAAAACTGAGTATGACACATATCTGTCAGTTAAAGATGCAAATCCTAAGGAAAGTAGAGGCTTAATACATGCATGAAGGTAAGTAGAAATTTTTCAATAAAATTCACATTTGACATTTTGATGATCTATAGAAGACTGAGTCATTGTACACCTGTTATTTTTGACTAACAAGAGATACAATTTGTTTCCTTAGTTCTCAAGAGAGAGAAAACACCCCTACACAGGAGAAACATATATTTTATTTTCAATTTAATATCTCTGGCCATTGTTCTGACACTCTCCTGAAAATGTTTTAGATACAGAAGGGATAGCTCAGTGGGTAAAGAATCTGCCAGCAATGCAGGAGACACAGGAGATGCAGGTTCAATCCCTGGAGTGGGAAGATCCCCTGGAGGCGGAAATTGCAACCCCAAACTCCAATATTCTTGCCTGAAAAATTCCACGGACAGAGGAACCTGGAGAGCTACAGTCCATGAAGTCACAAAGAGTTGAACATGACTGAGTGAATAAGCACTAAGGGATTCTCTTTAAAAATGTATTTGATTTACTGTATCAGATCACAAGAAGAACAATACAGTGACATTAAGTTTGGAGAAGGGGTTGCTGTGTTGTTTTTTTTTTTTTTTTGGTCTGCATTTAATTTGTGTTTTTTGCCATGCAGTGTGGGTTGGTGAGAGGAACTGGGCACCATGATTGATTGAGAGGCAAACCTATAACCTTGGAAGTCAGATTTTCCAGGGCCACCATGGAGAAGAAAATCAACACCCCTTTCCTTGTTCCTCACCTACCTCTCTGACTTCACAGTCTACTCTGCCTTTTGGTTGCTATGATATGACCACAGCGAGATTTCTCTAATATCAGTTAAGTGGTTATTTACTAATAAGCCATGAGTTATTTCTCTAATAACTAAAGGTGTTAAACTTCTTTTCACATGTTTGCTAATCCCTGGGGTTTCATTATTTCTGTCTTGCCTCACTCTTCGAACTTTCTCTATCTTCTGCTTGGAGCTTACTTCCCCCAGATCTTCTTTCTAATCCTTCCAACTCAGCTTAAATGTCACCTCCTCAAAGAGACCTGAGATGACTATTCACACAACAATACCCCTGCCCTCTCAACTCTCCCTTTGATATCACCCTACTTGATTTTCTTCTCAGAACTTGCTGTTGTCTGAAGTTATCTTGTATACTTATTTGTTTACTTTTTGATCACCACCTCTCCCTCCCTCTCAACTGAGCAAAATCATCAGGATTGCAGAGAGCGTGGCTATCTTGCTGAGATCTGATCATCAGTCCTGGTGCTGTTGCTGGCACACAGCATGTATCCTATAAGGATTTTCTGGAGAAAAAAAAAAAATGAAATGACTCCTCTTTTCTCATCATGAGGTCCTTATCTCCAGAATGAAAGACCTGGGCTAGATCAGTGGTTCTCAAAGTGGATCAGCAGGACCAACGCTTCCTGGGAGCTTGTTAGGAATGCAGATTCCCAGGTCCAACTCCATACCAACCATGTCAGAGACTCTGAGGTGGGTCCCCAAGATCTGTGGTTTAGCAGCCCTGCAGGTGCCTGAATGTTCACCAGAGTTTGAGGACCACTGTACCATATGATCTCTGAGGCCTCTTTTTAACTTCGTATTTAATTTTTTTAGCTATTTAAATAACACAAGTATTTCACATATAGAAATGAGAATAGAAAGTAATACAATGAATAAATTGTCACTCCTAAAGGAAACTAACCCTGAATATTCATTGGAAGGTCTGTTTCTGAAGCTTCAATACTTTGGCCCTGATGTGAAGAGACAACTAACTGGAAAAGAGCAGGATGCTGGGAAAGATCAAAGGCAAAAGGAGAAAGAGGAGGCGGAGGATGAGATGGTTAGATAGCATCACCAACTCAATGGACATGAATTTGAGCAAACTCCAGGAGATGGTAGAGGACAGAAGAGCGTGGTGTGCTGCAATCCAGTTCACTTCAGTTTAGTCGCTTACTCGTGTCCAATTCTTTGTGACCCCATGGACTGCAGCACACCAGGCTTCCCTGTCCACTACTAACTCCTGGAGTTTACTCAAACTCACGCCCATTGAGTTGGTGATGCCATCCAACCATCTCATCCTCTGTCGTCCCCTTCCCTCCTCACCTTCAATCTTTCCCAGCATCAGGGTCTTTTCCAGTGAGTCATTTCTTCACATCAGGTGACCAAAGCATTTGGAGTTTCAGCTTTAGCATCAGTCCTTCCAATGAATATTCAGGACTGATTTCCTTTAGCATTGACTGGTTTGATCTCCTAGCAGTCTAAGGGACTCTGAAGAGTCTTCTCCAACACCACAGTTTAAAAGCATCAATTCTTCAGTGCTCAGCTTTATTTATAGTCCAACTCTCACATCCATACATGACTACTGGAAAAATCATAGCTTTGATTAGATGGACCTTTGTTGGCAAAGTAATGTCTCAAAGTAAATGTCTCAATGTTGGCAAAGTAATGCTTTTTAATATGCTGTCTAGGTTGGTCATAGCTTTTCTTCCAAGGAGCAAGTGTCTTTTAATTTCATGGCTGAAGTCACCATCTGCAGTGATTTTGGAGCCCCAAAAAAGAAAGTCTGTCCCTGTTTCCATTGTTTCCCCATCTATTTGCCATGAAGTAATGGGACTGGATGCCATGATCTCAGTTTTTTGAATGCTGAGTTTTAAGCCAGCTTTTTCACTCTCCTCTTTCACTTTCATCAAGAGGCTCTTCAGTTCTTCTTTGCTTTCTGCCACAAGGGTGGTGTTATCTGCATATCTGAGGTTATTGATATTTCTCCTGGAAATCTTGCTTCCAGCTTGTGCTTCATCCAGCATGGCATTTTGTATGATGTACTCTGCATATAATTTAAATAAGCAGGGTGACAATATACAATCTTGATGTACTCCTTTCCCAATTTGGAACCAGTCTGTTGTTTCATGCCCAGTTCTAACTGCTGCTTCTTGATCTGAATACAGACTTCTTAGGAGGCAGGTAAGGTAGTCCAGTATTCCCATCTCTTGAAGGATTTTCCACAGTTTGTTGTGACCTACACAGTCAAAGGCTTTGGCATAGTCAATAAAGCAGAAATAGATGTTTTTCTGGAATTCTTTTGTTTTTTCTAATCCATCAGATGTTGGCAATTTGATCTCTGGTTCCTCTGCCTTTTCTAAATCCAGCTTGAATATCTGAAAGTTCATGGTTCACGTACTGTTGAAACCTGGCTTGGAGAATTTTGAGCATTACTTTGCTAGTATGTGAGATGACTGCAATTGTGTTGTAGTTTGAACATTCTTTGGCATTGCCTTTCTTTGGAATTGGAATGAAAACTGACTTTTCCGGTCCTGTGGCCATTGCTGAATTTTCCAAATTTGCTGACATGTTGAGTGCAGCACTTCAATAGCATCATCTTTTAGGATTTTAAACAGATCAACTGGAATTACATTACCTCCACTAGCTTTATTTATAGTGATGCTTCCTAAGTTCCACTTGACTTTGCATTCCAGGATGTCTGACTCTAGGTGAGTGATCACACCATTGTGGCTATCTGGGTCATGAAGATCTTTTTTGTATAGTTCTTCTGTGTATTCTTGCCACCTCTTCTTAATGTCTTCTGCTTCTGTTAGGTCCATACCATTTCTGTCCTTTATTGTGCCCATCTTTGCACAAAATGTTCCCGTGGTATCTCTAATTTTCTTGAAGAGGTCTCTAGTCTTTCCCATTCTATTGTTTTCCTCTATTTCTTTGCACTGATCACTGAAGAAGGCTTTCTTATCTCTCCTTGCGATTCTTTGGAATTCTGCACCCAAATGGGTATATCTTTTCTTTTCTCCTTTGCCTTTCATTCTCTTCTTTTCTCAGCTATTTTTAAGGCCTCCTCAGACAACCATTTTGCCTTTTTGCATATCTTTTCCTTAGGGATGGTCTTGATCACTGCCTCCTTTACAATGTCATGAACCTCCATCCATAGTTCTTCAGGCACTCTATTATATCTAATCCTTTGAATTTACTTGTCATTTCCACTGTATAATCGTAACAGACTTGATTTAGATCATAGCATATTAAAATGCAGAGACATTACTTTGCCAACAAAGATCCATCTAGTCAAGGCTCTGGTTTTTCCAATAGTCCTGTATGGATGGGAAAGTTGGACTATAAAGAAAGCTGAACACCAAAGAATTGATGCTTTTGAACTGTGGTGTTGGAGAAGACTTTTGAGAGTCCCTTGGACTGCAAGGAGATCAAACCAGTGCATCCTAAGGGAGATCAGTCCTGAGTGTTCATTGGAAGGACTGATGTTGAAGCTGAAACTCCAATACTTTGGCCACCTGATGTGAAGAACTGACTGATTTGAAAAGACCCTGATGCTGGGAACGATTGAAGGCAAGAGAAGAAGGGGATGACAGAGAATAAGATGGTTGGATGGCATCACAGACTCAATGGCCATGAGTTTCAGTAAACTCCGGGAGTTGGTGATGGACAGGGAGGCCTGGTCTGCTGCAGTCCACGGGGTCACAGAGTCGGACATGACCGAGTGACTGAACTGAACTGAATGGTCTAGTGTTTTTCCCTACTTTCTTCAATTTAAGTCTGAATTTGGCAATAAGGAGTTCATCATCTGAGACACAGTACGCTTCTGATCTTGTTTTTGCTGACTGTATATAGCTCTCCATCTTTGGCTGCAAAGAATATAATCAACCTGATTTTGATGTTAACCATCTGGTGATGTCCATGCTGAGCCTTGTGCTTGGTCACTTCCCCAAACTTGGAAACCCATCCTGCATGGCCTAGCTCTGGCTGCAAGCTCGGGAACAGCAGAAAGCACTGGTTTCATGAATAAGTCTTGTGCAACCATCTCACTATACAGTCTGTGTTCAGTGTGTGTTTGGGGGGAGATGCCTTTTGGAGAAGCTGCCTGGAGGAGGTGCCTTTTGAGTTGAACCTTGAAGGAATGACGGTGGAGTAGAAGGACGTGCACTCATCTTCTCTTGTGAGAACTCCAGGCTTACAACTCGCTGCTAAACAACCATCGACAGGAGAATGTTGGATCCCACCAAAAGGGGACACCCCACATCCAAGTGCTGCAGTCCACTGGGTCTCAAAGAGTCTGATGACTTAGCAGTTGAACAAAAACAGAATGAATTGATATCCCTGGTGGCTCAGTTTAGCAAATCCCAATATTATGTCATTTTTTAATTTTCAAATATATTACAAATACATGCAAAGTTTATGGTGTATGACTTTTTCCCATCCCATCTCCTCTCACCTTCTCCAGAGGGAAGCCACTTTAATTAGCTCAGTGCTCCTTATTTCCAAATTATTTTACAAAATACTTGTATAAATCTACATTCCCATTAATAGTGTCTAAGAACCTCATTTCTCCAGAAGGAATGAAGGGACTTTTCTCCCCTTTAGGGTGAACTGAGTAATGACTTATCTCAGTGGTCATAAAATACAAACACCCCTTTGCCCCCTGCCAGAACAAGCAACCCAATAGTGCACTGGGATTGCACGTGTGTGTCCTGGCCAGGGCTGCAAGGCCACCGAGTGCCATCCACACAGCAGATGGACCCAACCCAGCCACTGCTTCTTCCCCAGTTGAGAATGTCTGTTCTGAGGAATCAGCATTGCGTGCTTTATGCACGGGCTCTCCTCCTGCCCCGCTGTACTGCCCACAAGACAGAGACACTATTGTGATCTCGGGATGGAAGCAAACAAATTACACACACCCGTCTAAACCAAGTCTGAACATATTAGTCAAGGCACTTGAAAAACATTATTTTCTTTCCCTCAAGACACTTCATCCCCAGTTTCACCAGGCCCTCACATTATAAATCAAGTGAATATGTTGTTCTTAAATTGCTCAGGAGAGGAGAAGTAGTAGAAAAGATTCTCCCAGGGACTATAGGGAAGGCTGAAACTTTCTGAAAAGATCCCGCAAGTGTTGGGCTGCCTTAGGCCCCCTTGCCAGCAAGGTCTGTCGTTCGCACTCAGAACTTGAGGTGTTTCTCGCACTTGATGCATAACAAAGACTACTCACTTCTCCTGACAGACTCACCTCTGCACTTCCCCAGTTTTCTCTTTCCATGATTCTCTGAGCTCACAAATCATATTATCTGGCCTGTGAATCAAGAAAGATAACCAAATATGCACTCCAAGATTTTACAGGCCCCCTGCAGCATTCTACGAGCCAAGGTCAGTGCGGTGTTTACACTGTTTCCAGGCTCTGGAGGTTGGGGATAAAGGCAGGCTCATGACCTCATTAAAGGTCATTAGCTGGCCTGAATAAGGGGACACAGATCGGTGTCCTTGGCCACATAGGTCGGTGTTCGAAGCACTGGTGTTTGTGGGCAATTGAAGGCATCTGATATCTAGCCTGGTACGAACCCCATCCAGGTAGCTCTACTGTGCTGCCCTTTTGTTACAGTAGCGAAATATTTCAGAACAAGGACATGTTCATTCACTGAGCCATTGCTGAGCTTCATAATCTGGCTGCTCTTCCTTGCATTTCATGTATAGATCACTAGGGAGATAAAATATGGGATGCGATGTGTTACCTTATATCAGTTCAGTTCAGTTCAGTTCAGTCGCTCAGTCGTGTCCGACTCTTTGCGACCCCATGAATCGCAGCACGCCAGGCCTCCTTGTCCATCACCAACTCCGGGAGTTTACTCAGACTCACGTCCATTGAGTCAGTGATGCCATCCAGCCATCTCATCCTCTGTCGTCCCCTTCTCCTCCTGCCCCCAATCCAACCCAGCATCAGAGTCTTTTCCAATGAGTCAACTCTTTGCATGTGGTGGCCAAAGTACTGGAGTTTCAGCTTTAGCATCATTCTTTCCAAAGAAATCCCAGGGCTGATCTCCTTCAGAATGGACTGGTTGGATCTCCTTGCAGTCCAAGGGACTCTCAAGAGTCTTCTCCAACACCACAGTTGATAAGCATCAATTCGTTGGTGCTCAGCTTTCTTCACAGTCCAACTCTCACATCCATACATGACCACAGGAAAAACCATAGCCTTGACTAGATGGACCTTTGTTGGCAAAGTAATGTCTCTGCTTTTGAATATGCTATCTAGGTTGGTCATAACTTTCCTTCCAAGGAGTAAGCGTCTTTGAATTTCATGGCTGCAGTCACCATCTGCGGTGATTTTGGAGCCAAAAAAAATAAAGTCTGACACTGTTTCCACTGTTTCCCCATCTATTTCCCATGAAGTGATGGGCCCAGATGCCATGATCTTTGTTTTCTGAATGTTGAGTTTTAAGCCAACTTTTTCACTCTCCTCTTTCACCTTCATCAAGAGGCTATTTAGTTCCTCTTCACTTTCTGCCATAAGGGTGGTGTCATCTGCATATCTGAGGTTATTGATATACTTGAGTTAAAAATTTGCTCTGACTGTATACGGCACACCACAGCCCACCTTGAAGTGTACTCCTGAAGCAGCACTTTTTAAAGCAGTTCCCTTTGAAAACTATTTGGAAAAATGTCTTGGCCTTCAGGACTCCTAAGTGTTCATTGATTGTCAGTGTGCTGAGCAAATGGAAAAAGGGAGGGCCAAGAGAAGAAGAAAGAGAAGTGGGGGAGGAGAGGAAACAGGATGGGAATGAGAAGAGAGAGGAAGCTGTCTTTATACTGGTGAGGCTCTCTTTATATTGAGTGGAAAGATGGGTTTGTTTTCAGCAATATGCAATTGACTCTAAACTATCATCCAACATGAGGTGCTGAGGGGTTGAGCGGCTTCACAGGGGGATCTGGGATATCCACATCTCAAAGCACTGCTCCTGTCATTCATTACCTATCTTAACCATCTGGATTATCCATTGACTCCAGTGCAAAATAGACGCAAGTGTGTTGACTGATACAGTCTGTCTCAAGGGCACTAAGGGGTGTCCGGCAGGGCAGATCTCTTTGACATGCTATACTTTTTAAGTTCTCAGTTGTCTGATGGTTTCCCATGGCCTGGAGAAGAGTTTTAGTTACATTCTGAGAAGCTGTGTCAATGGGACTGTCCCAGCTTTCTTGCAGACAGAAGTGGAATGCATTATTCAGGCCTGGCGAGATTGTCTTTATATTGAGTTGGTAACATGAAATAATACACCCCAGGTATTAGCTGGAGAATATGATATCACATCCATGTGGGTCCAGCACTTACTCAAAAGTCCAATAGAAAGAAACATTCAAAACTGTTTGAAGGCTCAGTGTTAATTTGTTTTTCTAGGTATTCTTAACTATCCTCCTGACTCAGGAACATCAGAAAGAAACCAAGCACACAGATTTCACTTTATGGAATCTGTGAAAAATTGGTTTTTTAATGAATTATGCTTTGAGGATTTCAAAAGCCTAAATAAAGGGTCATTATTAGAAAAAGTCTTTAAAAACTCTAACATCCAAGTATAGGATGTTATTGAGGACATCATTCAGTATGTCCTGTTTGTGAAAACTCCAGGAGGAATTTTCTGTCTTGCTTTAGTAGCAAAACTAACTAGAGCTTTTCTCAGTGACATCTTTTGTTTTCCGTCTCAAAAACATTGCCAATTGTATAAATGATTGGGTTAGGACCGTATCTTCAATCCTCAAAATAGGTTTAAGTCACCATACAGCATGTTGTTTTAAGCCTCATTCCTTCCCTTATTGTATTCTTTTTCCTGATTCTCCTTTAGTCAAATTATATTTAATGCCATACCTTATATTATACACATTGTCATAATCAGCTAACTCAGTTTTGGAGCTGGGGACATAAATTAATAAACAACTTTTTAAGGTATAAAAGCTTGATGAACTCTAAGTTCTACATATCCTTGAGGTCAGCGTCTGAAATAGAATTGAACTGTCAGAAGCCCTACAGGTTGTATCACTTCTTACTGAGGCTCTACCTTCCCAAATCTTAAAGGAAAAGGAGGTGTCATTCCATTCTGCTACATTGAAGACATAGCCTGCTCTATGCCCACAGTTCCCGTCTCTATATTTTTACCTTCAGGGTGTGATTATTTGGAATTTCTGGTTATACCCCTTGTCTGAATCACTTGGTAACATTTAGAACATACTCTTAGAGGCTACATTCAAAGTCTTCTGCCTTTAAGATTCCCACAAGGGAGGAAATGAGGTCAATACAGAGCATATTTCTTAATCTCATTCTTTCCATCATAGTTACTTAGTCCATCTCTTTCTTTTCATCTTATTTACATTTGAAGCTCTATCTTGTATGTATATGTTTTTATAAATTTAACTCATTTCTGGAAGTAGGTGGAATATAAATTAATAAATTGCTTCTTGTGGTTTGAAACTTGGCAACCTCTGAATTATAAATATGTGTGAGGTCACAGGGCTCCATGCAGACCCTTTGGTGTTTTCACACTTACGGTGGGCAGAATAATGCTCTCCTCAAAGCTGTGGATATGTTACCTCACATGGCAAAAAGGACTTTGCAGATGTGATTAAGGCCATGGAGCTTCAGATGGGGAGTGATCCCAGATTATCTGGTGGGTGCAATGTAATCAGAAGAGTCCTTATAAGTAAGCATCAGAGAAGGAGATTTGATGATGGAAATAAGGATAAGAGTCATGCTGTGCTGCTGGCTTTGAAGATGGAGGAAGGGGCCAAGCAGTCAAGCAATGCAAGTGGCCTCTAGAAGCTAGGAAAGGCAAGAAAGCTAAAGGCTCCATAAGAAACAGCTTCATTATAGCCCAGTGAGACTTCTGACCTCCAGAACTGTAACAATAAATTTGTATTGTTTTAAGTGAGAAAGTTTGTAGTAATTTGCTACAGTATCAATAAATGAACACTCCTTGAGAATTCTAGATCCCCTCACAATTGTGCTTATATGTTTCCTCTTTATGACTCCTCAGGTGGCTTAGTGGTAAAGAATCCTCCTGCCCATGCAGGAGATCTGAGTTCAATCCCTGGGTCAGGAAAATCTCCTGGAGTAAGAAATAGCAACCCACTCTGGTATTCTTGCCTGGAAAATTCTATGGACAGAGGAGCCTGGCGGGCTGCAGTCCATGAGGTCACAAAGAGTTGGACAAGACTGAGTGACTGAGCACATGTGCACATTTTCTCTTTCATTCTCTTGCTCCCACAGACCTTGGCATCACTCATTTCTTAGCCTTGATTTGCTTGTTGTATATGGACAAAGTTCTACCATCCTGACCAGGACTGTTCAGCTTTGAATGTCATGCCTCACTTTGGCATTGACTTATCACCCCTGTTCCACCTTGATAGTATGGTCATACAGAACATCACTTTTCACAGTTCATCTCTTTAACAAGATGGTGCCCACCTTCCAGAGGCTGACAACTTTCTGTATCTGTAGAGTATCCACTGTGCAGTCCATCTGCACTCATGCTTTAGGACTCAGTGCCACCCAACAGAACTTTTTATAATGGTGGATATGGTCTATCTGTATATCCAATATTGCAGCCACTAGCCATAGGTGGCTGCTGCTGCTGCTGCTAAGTCACTTCAGTTGTGTCCGACTCTGTGTGACCCCATAGATAGCAGGCCACCAGGCTCCCCTGTCCCTGGGACTCTCCAGGCAAGAACATTGGAGTGGGTTGCCATTTCCTTCTCCAATGCATGAAAGTGAAAAGTGAAAAGGAAGTTGCTCAGTCGTGTCTGACTCTTAGCAACCCCATGGACTGCAGCCTACCAGGCTCCACTGTCCACGGGATTTTCCAAGCAAGAGTACTGGAGTGGGGTGCCATTGCCTTCTCCGAGCCATATGTGGCTACTGAGCACTTGAAATGAAGCTGGTGTGACAAAAGAGACTTTCATTTCATTTATTTCAATTTAAGTTCATTACGTATGTGTATGTGTGTGTGTGCTCAAAGTTCATTTCAAATAGCCCCATATGGCCAGTAGTTCCCAAGCTGGACAGCATAACCAGGTTTTCACTAAATGCATATTGATAATTATTGGAACTCTCATCAGACACCTATAAATCCTTAAATTCACATCAGCAGATTTTTCTTTAATTGTTGCTTTAGAAGAAAGGCAGTCATGATGAAAACTATCTGAAAACTGAAGACATTTATCCATGAAATAGGCTTCAACTGTGTAAGTGAACGATCAGCACTTAAACAAAATCCCCCAAACTATTAAATCTCTGTGCACGATGCCATTACCTTCAGGAACTCATAAAAGGAAATGTCCTTAATTAAAAGTGTGATTTTTTTGGAACTCTGGGGACTTTTAAATGTCTGGGGTATAAATAAACCACATTTGTAGTTGGTTTTGAAGGCATACATTTACCTTTTGGTCAGTCCCCAGGCCCCCTAGGCTACACTGATGCTGAGTCACCTAAGAATCCAGGTCAGCCACAGAATGAGAAAGGCTGCTGAGCATTTTGGCTGATAGCTGTGTCACTGTGCTGTTCTCTATGATTTATCTTTCATGAAATGTCTGTGGATGTAAAAGCCCACGTGAAAAGGAGTAAGTGGGAGTAATAAGAGATTCGCTACAACTGGGCACTTATTGACTAACTGCATTAGGTGGAGGAAATACAGCAGGAACCTTGTGAGGGGAACGCTTGGCCTGGGCTTTGGTCTAGACAGTGTTAGCTGAGCAGAGTGATACCAAACGGAAGCTGACCTGGTTCCTGGGACAAAAACCAGACGACAGTAAGAGAATGCTGCCCTAACTTGCTATCCTCTCCTGGCTTTTGCAGTATTTCTGCAGTATTTGAACAAAAATCTTAAAAGGAAAAAGGCATCAAAATGCTAAAGTTATAAAACTTTCATTTGATATCTCTTACCTTTGTGTAAGAATCTATATAATCAGGTTTGCAGATGGATTATAATCCAGGAAGAGTGAAGAAGTCACAAGAAGCCACAGGGACAGCCTGTCAATCAGGGTTGGTCCAGATTCAACCCAGGGGCAGTACCCAGGATCCGGGTGAGGTAGGTGTTTGCCTCTTTCTGGGGAAGCAGTGAGTTCCCCTATTCAGGCATTTCCTGAACTGGTTACAGAATTCATTCGTGTCAAACTTGCTTTTATTTTAAAATAATACTAATGCAAGAAATAACATTATTGGTTAAGACATTTAGCAAAAATATAAATCTCTAGAATGTATAGTCTATTTGTTCAGATAACAGAACCCATCCATTTGTATGATGAAAATTACTTACTACTTAGCATGTCCTGGATTTGCAGCCTGAGAAATGCTTCTTGAGGGATTTAAAAATGTGACCTGGCTTTATGCACAAATCAACGAACCACATAGGCAAATGTTGGGAGTTTGTGGGATATTCCAAATAAGAATTTAATGTTGTGTGAGAATTACTCCTATAACGTCTCCCCCCAGAGTAGAAGGAGCTGAGGAAACATACCCTTCCAAAGTCTTTCTTAAGCATATCTTCTTTCCCTGTAGCTCACTGTCCAGGATTTGACGACACCCTGCTTTGAGATCTCCCTGGTGGCTCAGATGGTAAAGAATCTTCCTGAAATGCAGGAAACCTGGATTTGATCCCTGGGTTGGGAAAAATCCCCTGGAGAAGGGAATGGCTATCCATTCGAGGATTCTTTCCTGGAGAATTCCATTGAATAAAGCTTGGCACCTGGCGGGCTACAGTCCATGGAGTTGCAAAGAGTCAAACACGACAGAGTGACTAACACTTTTTCTTACTTTCCCTTTCAGCTCACATGCATTCTGTTTTGAACAGCTTTGCCGTAAAATATCTAGTGTGGCTCAGATGAAGGGTCGTCCCTTTGAAATTTCAGTGATCATAAGCTGAGTTAAGGCTCTGAGTTTCAAATCCTATAACAAAATCATCATACTGAGAATAGAAATCTAAATTTCCTATATCTCCTAAGTGGATAATAAACTTTTTTTTAATAGTTCATATTTCCTCACTGTGTTATCATTTGTTTTAAATCAGCATCAAATATTCCTTCATCCCTGACCTTGTCAGCTAGGACCATCTTATTCAAACCCTCCTAATGCTTACAGAAAAAAATAAAAGTACCTAACGGAAAGCAAGAAAAATTAGACACTTTGAATGTGAAAGGTTGCAGATGTCTGAGTCTGATGAGTTTCTGGTGGGTGCTCTGTTGCAGCTAGAAGTTCCATTTCAGTGCAGTGAGCAGTGAATACAAGATATTGGGTTTCTGGGGACATCTGAGAAGCAATACTGCCTATCTTTTCCTCCACTTCAGCACACATGGCTGTGAGACTTGAAATGCATTAGGAGAAAAGAAGTCTAGCAGAGAAAGGAGCGCAGCCTCATCAAGAAAGAGATAGGAGTCTGTCGTAGGCGAGAAGGAAAAAAGTCAGATGTTCATATATTAAAAAAATGATTTATTGCTCAAATTATACTCGTTTGCTTTTTAACAGCAGCCAGGAAAATGAAGTTATCGGTACATTAGATTTTTTCCTCTCTGCTGTCATTCCAATTTAATTATTGCTCAGACATGTGTAATGGAAAGAACTAGGGGCTCAGAGCAGGGTTTCCAGCTTTACTCTTTCTAAATCTGTTCCTGGATAGATGATGGAACTGGGACAACTGACTGTGGCCCTCACAGGGTTGTTTTTTTTTTCCCCTGAAACAAGTGATTATTAAGTGCTGCATTGCAGTGGGGATGAGAAGGTTATGAATGTGACCTTGAGTTAATGCTCAGCAGATGCTGGGCTTAGTCACTCAGTCATGTCTGACTCTTTGCAACCCCATGGATTGTAGCCCGCCAGGCTCCTCTGCCCATGGGGATTCTCCAGGCAAGAATACTGGAGTGAGTTGCCATGCCCTGCTCCAGGGGAATCTTCCCAACCCAGGAATCAAACGCAGGTCTCTCTAATTGCAGGAGAATTCTTTACCATCTGAACCACCAGGGAAGTTTGAGAATACTGGAGTGGGTAGCCTATCTCTTCTCCAGGGGATCCTCCCAACCCAGGAATTGAACCAGGGTCTCCTGCATTGCAGGCAGATTCTTCACCAGCTGAGCTACCAGGGAAGCCCACTCAGTGGGTTAGCCGAGTTCAAAGTTAATGAGCATGCTTCTGAAACCTGATGGTAAGAGAGGGTCCTGCTTTGTACACAGCCCTGAAGTTTTGAATTGAACTGTCTGAGGTGAATGGGCTTGGATCTGAGGAGATAAGACTGGCTGGTTGATGTGATCATCAAAGCACTGACTTAACTTCTATCCAGATGTCTTCTGGGGGCCATGTGGTAGGAGTTTTAGATTCTTCTAGTGACCTTGAAAAAGGTCATAATACCTGCAAATCCTTTCCAAGCATGAGATTTATTTAGACAGGCTTGGAATTGAAAAGACCTGGCACACAGGATTTTGGGGAGAGTGGAGAGCAGATGGGTCCCTAAATCTGATGGGATAAGGTACAGAATTACCTTAACAATTGTTAACAAGGTTAACAATTAGGTTTATGCCTATTTGCCATCTGGATTCTTATATACCATGAAATAAGAGGTGTCAGCCAAAGACTCAGCCCAGACACTGAGTTAATCTTGACCTAGCTCAGTGGTACTCTGGTGGTGCCTGTGATAAAGAAGCTGCCTGCCAATGCAGACCTGGGTTTGATCCCTGGGTCAGGAAGATCCTCTGGAGGAGGGTATGGCAACCTATTCCAGTATTCTTGCCTGGAGAATCCCCACAGACAGAGGAACCTGGCTGGCTGCAGTCCATAGGGTCACAAAGAGTCGGACACAACTGAAATGACACAGCAGCAGCAGCAATAAAATGAAAGTTTTTTTGTTTTTTTTTTCCTCCCTTAACAAATGGACTCTTTCCCAGGTTGCACATGTAGACATGGAACCACTGAAACTATTTTCGCCTACTGATTTTTATTCCACAATTGTCTCAACTCCCATAACCAGGTAGACAGAGACCCCTTTTCCAATGTATGTAAAAGCATGGTTTGACTTGGAAAGTCCTCTGGTCAAGTTGAAGCAGGCACTGTGCCATTGACCTCATGCTCAGCTTGTGGCATCGAGGCTTTCGTTGGAATCTCTTGGAGTTCTGCTTTCAGAAGAGCAGCAGACCCTCTTTAGCTGAGGGGATTGAAAGGAACCCCTCTCATTCTACCACTCACATATTCTTCTCCGTTCTGATCACAGATTTTGTCAGCAGAAAACAGGCCAAGCTAGAACTTTCACGCTGGTCAAGCTTTGCGGCTCACTGCCGCCTGTGGACCGGCTTTCCTCATTGCTGTGTTCCCTGGCTCAGCTGCTCATGTGGTCATCCTCAGGCTGGGGGTATGCGGGGTCAGTATTACTTATGAGACTTGCCAGTCTCCGGGATGGATTTGCTTTGAGGATGGCATCATGTACTTGCCTGTAGTTACACTTTTTGCCTGGAGAAATCTCAAGTGGGGCAGTGGGGAAGGGGGGGTTGCAGTTTTGAGGGGATCCAGTTCCTGCTTGAGGATGTTTAATAGCGTGGTCATTATGAGGGATCCTGTAAAACCCCACCCCCTGCTGTTATGTGGGTGTTTCGTAACCATAAAATCTGCCACAGCATATTAATTGCCTCCGAGTTCAAGACGATCCATGAGGATTTTAATTTACCTCTCACATGTCTTCCTACCTAGTTCCCACATAATTATCCCTGGAGACTCCTGAACCTTGTTGCTGTTGTTCAGCCATGAGCCATTTGGAAATCATACCATGTCACATCATGAGAGCCGCTAGCAAAGGTGGCCCACACAGAACTGCTGGCCAACCTTGTCAGGCACCGTGGGGAGTTTCAATCACACTGTTTGCTTTGGTGCTAGACTTTGCCTCAGCTTTGAGGTGTGGGAGCTGTAAATTAGCATCTGAAACAACACAGTTGTAGTCCAGCCTCTGCGTTTCTAGCCACAGCCCAAGTCCCTGTGACTTCTGAGGCATTTGCCTGGGAGCTGCTTCTTGTTGCACTGAATTCCACTTTGGGAAAAAAATGTGGGTGTCTCTTGAATTAGCCCATAGAAGGAACGTGCTGAGATTCCAACTATCATTTTGGTTTTACTCAAAAGAAGACACCATGGCAAGAATTCAACTGCAAGGCATGTATTTGGGAGGTGACCCTGGGAATCACCAGGAAAGGAGACAGGAAGGAAGAAAGGCAGTAAAGCATGTGTCATCAGGTTCATTTCCAATATGGACACTGGAACTTGACATCCCTGGTGAAGAGCCAGGGTAGCAGTATCCCATCTGAAAGGCAAGGGAGCTGGGGTATTTAACCTGAGTGTCTGCAGGTCTGCAGTGTCTGTGGGCCGCAGAGGCCAGACAAACTCCCTAGAGAGTGAAATGCAGGTACTGGCAGGTGGCAGTCCTGCCTGTGTGTAAAGCTGGGGGTGGGGAGCAGAATCAGAGCAAAGCATCCACAGTATCTGCTCCACTAACTCCACCATCCCAGGAACTAGAACAAATAGCTGGGAAATCTAAAAGCCTTGTTAAATCTCACAGTTAAAAGGGAACTGGGTGAGGCTGTCAGTCAGCCCTCCTAACTCCATACAGAAATACTTTCTAGAACAGTCATCTAATTTCTATCTGAACACTCCCAGTGATGCAGAGCTCAGGTGTCAAAGCTTGCCCATCCCATGGATAGATGATTCTAGTTGTTATTCTACCCAGTATCTCAGTTTCCAGGATGTGTTCACATACGGTTCACTCCAGTTTATCAATGTCTCCTGAGCACTATTGCAAGGAACTGGAATTCACAGATAACACCACCCCTAGATCTCACATGGTTGCATGCCCAAGAGTGGGATGGACAAGCAGACTTTATGCTCCTGTAGCATTTCCACAGGGTGCTGCCATCACACCAGGTGTGCACTACAGAAACGGGAGTGAGTAACCCTCCACAGGTAGGAAGGGTGAGACACTCAGAGGGGGCTTCACAGGAGGTATGAAGTGAGAGTGGGTGGGTGAGAGGGATTCAACACGAACTCAGCTGTGGTAAGAGCCACATCAGACTCTTAGTTGTCCATTTCCCAAAAAGTGTACACTCCAATAGCAATTCCCACACCTACAGAATGAGCACTTTACCAGATTCAATCAGAGCTCTATTTATAACAAGATTAAGGTTATAGATGTCATTACAGAGGATATCAACATTTTTTCCTCTACCCAGTTTTCCAGCCTTGTCAGTTTCTTACCCATGTGGCTGCAAATGAGCTCACCCTATGATAGAATTTTCATCTTTCTCTGCAGATATTTTTAACCATACTAGGAGCAAACACACGGATACCTAGAAACCACCACCAGGTATACCACATGCAAGCAGACTCCATAAAAAATAGTTTAAATCAATCACCACTGGTGTGGGTAGCCTGGGATTGAAGAGTGCTGATCACTGTCTCACTGCATGTGGTTCTTGAGAGAAGGTGGAAAAGAAAAGCAGTCAGAAGGCTGGTCACACAGGGATGAATCTAGAAATGGCCAAATGTGGGCATGGCCGCAGTTTATATTTGTATATATGTATACATGCAAATGTGTGGGTATGTATGTAGTATTTGTTTATATTAGATCCTAAAAATGAATAAAAAGAACTGGTATACTACTCCCTAAAATAAGAAGTTTATAGTCAATAATTTTGTGTCATTTTATTGCAGAAAAAGGGAGCAGAGATCTTATACAGAGTAAAAGTCACAAACCAGCTGTTCCATGGGCCAAATTCAGTTTGTGAGTGTGTTTTGCTTGGCTCACACAGTGTTCACCCACACAGAGTTTTAAATATGCATTAGTTGCCATTCTTTAAAAATAAAAATAATTGAAATGAAAATCCAGGCTTCAAAATTCTCCTGGGATAGCACAACCTCCATCATGGGGAGCCTACATTTCACAACATTCAGCTGGAGCTGGAATCTGCTCTCTTCTTTGGCCACATGCACACTGTTCAGTGGGTTGTGCTCCTGCCCTCCCTTCTCTGTGGAAGGTCAGTTATCACCTGTCACTTCACTGCTTCTGGCTTCTTTCATTTCCGTTTCCTGCCTGGTTCCATCAAACTTTCAAATAGCCAGGAATGCATAAACTAAGGTCCGAGGAACAAGACTTAGGTACTTAAATTCTATTTTATAGGTGAGCATATGGTGGCTCAGTGGTGAAGAATCCACCTACCAATGCAGAAGATGCAGGTTCAATCCCTAAGTCAGGAAGATCTCCTAGAAGAGGAAATGGCAATCCACTCCAGTATTCTTGCCTGAAAATTCCATGGACAGAGGAGCCTGGCAGCCTGTAGTCCATAAGGTCGCAAAGAGTCAGACACGACTGAGCGACTGAGCACAGCACAGCACCATCCAAGGTCACTGAAAAACCGAAAGATGGTCCAGGAGAAGACGCATTCCATGGGAAAATAAGTTGGATTCTCAGTGTGCACTAGAACAGCATGTGCCTGGGAAGTTGCTGGCTTTGGTTAGAAAATAGGGGATCATGGGAGGTTTTCAAAATAGACGAAATGGTCAGAGAAATGCATTGGCAAGTTAAATTTGCTAACATGCCATTTCCATAAAAATAAGGGTTAATATAAATTAAAGAAGTATCAGCTGTACCTTCCAAGATGTTCCTCTCAGAGTTACAGAGATGTTTCCCATTGAGGATCTAGTTCCCTTCTCTATAAATGAATAATAGCAACACCTTCCTGTTCAGATTTGTAGGAATATTAAATGGGATAATGCATGTGGTAAGTAAATGTCAGCTATGCTTATTCATCTCTTTTTCTCCTTATTTTTATTATTTAATATCTGCAGATTCATAAATGTCCATGTATATGGATATGAAAAAAATGGAAAATTTCCCACTTTTCTGTGCAGTTAGATATATTATGTAGAAAATTCTGCTTCAGGGACTTTCGTAGTGGTCCAGTGATTAGGAGTCTGCCTGCAAATGCAGGGGACACAGGTTTGACCCCTGGTCCTGGAAGATTTCACATTCCTTGGGTCTACTAAGCCCATGTACCACAACTACTGAGCCCAAGCTCTAGAGCCCCTGAGCTGCAACTCCTGAGCCCACATGCCATAAATACTGAAGCCCATGAGCCCTGGAACCTGTGCTCCACAACAAAAGAAGCCACCACAATAAGACGCCTGCATGCTGCAATGCAGAGTAGCCCCTACTCGCAGCAACTAGAGAAAGCCCATGCACAGCAACGAGGATCTAGCACAGGCAGAATGAAAGAAAGAAAAGAAGAAGGAAAGAAAAGGAAAGAAAGAAAAAAAAAGAAAATCCTACTTCAACTTTCTTGGCCAGTCCAAACTGATGCCCTCTGGAATGTATTTGTGAAGCTCCCCAGACTGAAATACTAATTTCACTGTTTGGAGTTATGTATTTTTGTCTTTGCCAGGAAAGAAGATATACAAAGAGAGGGGAAAGAAAAAGAGACAAAGAGAAAGAAAGAAAGAAAGGAAGGAAGGCCAAATGAATCTCCTTCTCCCAGAGCACAGTAGTGAAAGTAAGGCATAGTGGCAACTTAATGGGAGTCACAAATGGCAGAAGATCCTTTGCAATCTAGGAGAACAGACAGTGGGCTCTGTTGTTTTCCCAGAAATGAGAATTGTTAGGTCAACCCACAAAATTAGAGTCTATACCCAAGAATTCAGCCAAGAGAGCCAGCAGTTTCCCATGAGTCCAAAAGCTGTCTACAACAGTTATGTTCAAACTGTTTTTCTGCTTTCAACTTGGTTTTCCATCCATCCATGCTATCACAGATTCTGACATGCCCTTGGGTAAGAGCTCTTCACCTCTGAAGTCAACTAAAGCAGTCCATAGTAAATGCTACCATAAAGACCATCACTGAGGGTGGGAGGCCTGGTGTCCATGCATTGATGATGTACTCCAAGCAATGACAAGGAGACCTCCACGATCTCAGGAGACAGGACTTCAAGTAACCAGGAAGGTACAAATTCCATATTGATTTCAAAAATATTAAGATCCTATGACGGAAAAGGCAATGGCACCCCACTCCAGTACTCTTGCCTGGAAAATCCCATGGACGGAGGAGCCTGGAGGGCTGCAGTCCATGGGTTCGCTGAGGGTCGGACACGACTGAGCAACTTCACTTTCACTTTTCACTTTCATGCATTGAAGAAGGAAATGGCAACCCACTCCAGTGTTCTTGCCTGGAGAGTCCCAGGGATGGGGGAACCTGGTGGGCTGCCGTCTCTGGGGTCGCACAGAGTCGGACACGACTGAAGCGACTTAGCAGCAGCAGCAGCAAGATCCTATGACGTTTCAGGAATCAGGCTACAGATGTTTCAGAAATACAGACTACAGGAGAAACAATAATAAACAAAAAGATACAACCCCTGCCCTGTGAAGCTTATGATCTACAGAAGACAGACAAACAATTCCACAGTTAAGTAAAATGCCAGCAAAATAATGACTTAGGTTAGCACTCAGAAGGCAAGGCATATGATGCTTTTATATATATATAAAGGCACTATGCTAAGTAAAATAAGTCACACAGAGAAAGACAGTTACTGTATGATCTCATTATATGGGGAATCTAAGAATGACCTGGAGGGATGGGATGGGGGGAGGGAAGGGATGCTAGGGAGGGAGGGGATATATGTATAATTACGGCTGATTTACATTGTTGTATGGGAGAAACCAATACAACATTGTACAATTTTTAAAACATATTTTTAAAAAAATGTGTATATACATGAATGTTCCTAGCAAAATTGTTTATAGAATTTCAACAATGGAAGCAATCTAATGCCTTTTGATTGGAGAATGAATAAACATAATGTGGCATATCCCATACAATGGGATTCTATCAATAAAAAGGAACAAGCCAGTGAAAATAAAAAGGAAACAAAATAAATGCACAAATAGGACAGAGAACAAACTGATGATCATCAGAGAAAGTGTAGGGGGTGAAAAGGGTAAAGGGTATTAAGAGGTACAAATCTCATTAATAAATGAGTCATGAAGATGTATATGGACCATGGGGAATATAGTCAATACCATTGTAAAAACTTTATAAAGTGACAGGTGGTAGGTAGCTAGACTTTCTGTGGTGATCACTTAAAACTGTATATATTGATACATATCAAATCAGTATGATATACACACGAAACTGATGTGACATCGTTTGTCATGGAATAGGAATAAATTTTCAGGTTTTATTTGCACAAGCTTTATGGCAATATCATCATGAGTATTCAAGGATCTAAAAAAAGTAGCATAGCTAAAAGTCAATAGAAAAAGATTCAAATTGAAGCACAGAGTGAAAAAGAATGGAAAAAACAGAACAGAGCATTAAAGGTGTGGGAACCAAAGCAAGCATAGAAACCACTGCAACTTTCGTACCAGCAGGAGAGGGGAGACTGAGATTTGGACAGAAGCAATTTTGAAAAAAATAGTCTCCAAGAACATTCCAAAATGGATGAAAGAGTTCAAAAGACAGATTTCAAAAGCTCAGCAAATCCCCAAAATGATATTTGGATAAACAAGTTGTGGTAGACTCATACAGGGAAATTTTATGCAGCAATAAAAAGAAATAAATCAAGAGGGAGGGGATATATGTATAATTATGGCTGATTCACACTGACGTGTGGCAGAAACCAACACAACATTGTAAAGCACTTATCATCCAATTAAAACTAAATTTAAGAAAAACTAAATCTAAAAAATAAATTAAAAAAGAAAGAAATTTCTGATATATGCAACAACATGGAAGAACTCAAAATTATAATGATAAGTAAAAGAAGGTGGGCACAAAGGCTAATTCCCAGGTGGCTCAGTGGTAAAGAATCTGCCTGCCAATGCAGGAGCTATAGGAGATGCAGGTTCAATCCCTGGGTTGGGAAGATCCCCTGGAGGAGGTAATGGTAACCAACCACTCCAGTATTCTTGCCTGGGGAAATCCCATGGACAGAGGACCCTTGTGGGCTACAATCTATGGGGTCAAAAAAGAGTCGGACAGAACTAAGTAACTGAGCATGCATGCCATTATATGACATTTTGAAAAAGGAAAATTGTAGTGACAAATCAGATCAGTGGTCACCAAGGCAGAAATGTGTATTAAGGCAACTCCTCTTGGTGATGGACTTTCAACTATTAGTAACAGCAAGCTAAAAATGGTCTGCAAAACAATATCACCAAGAGGATGAAGATTTTTATTATTTTTTTAATTTATTTTATTTATTTTCTTTCTTTCTTTATTTTATTATTTTATTTTTATTATTCATATTAATAATAGAAAAATCTAGAAGAAAACATCCATAACCAAATCCAATTATCGACTGCTTAATTTTTGTCTGTTTGTAATTTTGTTTATATTTTTCTTTAACTGCTAAATTTTCTACTAAGTGAATTAAACTACTATAATTAAGGAAAACAGTATCTTTGAACACAACTAATATGATTGATTCTATTATAATACACAGTAAGTATTTCCTAATAAGTTCATAATTTCTTTCCTAACTTTGAAGGTTGTTTTCTGACAAAAGCATGTTTTCCTTTTATTATCTTTAAATTTGTATACTATTAATTTATGCACTCACACAACTGTATCTTGTATTCGAATATCCGTGATTTAGAGTAATCACCACCTGTGGGTTTATATGGGTTTATTCTTAACTAAATTATTCACTTAACCCCCTGAGTAAAGTGACTATCCAACATGGTGTTGGCACTGCTGACTTATATCTGCTTGCAAGATTTTCCAAGTGAAAGGTGCAAAGGGAAATGTTGGGACTACGTGCAATATGCAGGTTACCAGGTTACCTTGCCCCTCCCCTTCTCCCGGCCAAGTTAGAGCAGTTGGTGCTGCACCGGTGCCTATCATGCCGGGATGATGCCTCTGTGGTTCAGCAAGGCCACAGTCTGCAGACAAACTACTTAGAAAGGATGTCCTTGAGTGTCACTTGACACAGTCGCCTGATGATGTATGAAAACACAACCCACAGCACCTGTTAATTATATCAATTTGCTACATCTCAGCAAAAAGAAAGAAAAAAAGAACTGACCACTAATTACCCACAAATAGGTCAAAAACGCAAAGCTCCACATCTGCTAAATCTGGACGGATTAAGTTTGTAAACCACTAACACCTCATTTTCCCCTATTTTATAATTAATTTTTAATTAGATAAGAAATAAATGAAATCATTCTGCCCTTAAACATTAGAACATTTACTTAAAGGAATCTTTGACCACCTTTCCAGATTTCAGTCCCACTCACCCTTGCATAGACATATAGGGTTTTTGGGGGGGGTCCAGGCTTCCAGGTCTCTACTCAGCACAGAACAGAAAGCACATTCTGGCCTCATGAGGGTTTTCCTGCTTTCTCTCTAGCTGTTTACATAAATGGTTTCATACTGTAGTTATCATTCTGCAATTTGTTGGGTTTTTTTTTTTTTTCCTCCTTTTTGAGCTCTGTCCCAGACTGGTGATTTAACCGTTGTATAAAATGCTGTTATCTAAACACACCACATCTTGTTTCTCCATTCTCTTTGACAGACACTTAGAAATTCAGCCTGTCGCCATCACAAACAATTCTGCAATGAACATAATCATACCTGGTGATCTGTGGGCACAAGCTCCTCCATCCACTCATGGCCAGGACCACCGTCACCACACGGAAATGACAGGTAGCTTGACAATCACACCACATGAGGTCTCAGTATCAATTTTCTCACCATCTCCACATCGGTGAACTAGGATTCAGGGGGTCTTGTGGTCACGTCACTCACCCTGACTCTTCCAGTGGGCAGGGCAGACAAGTGACTAAGAAAAACAGAGCTGCTTGATTCTCTTTCTCAGGATTGCTCTAATACAGACAGGTTCACTGGCAGATTCAAATGAAAACTATTATTGTGCTGTGCTGTGCTTAGTTGCTTGGTCGTGTCCAGCTCTTTGTGACCCCATGGACTGTAGCCCACCAGGCTCCTTTGTCCATGGGGATTCTCTAGGCAAGAATAATGGAGTGGGTTGCCATGCCATCCTCCAGGGGATCTTCCTAACCCAGGGATCGAACCCAGTTCTCCTGCATTGCAGGCGGATTCTTTCCCGTGTGAGCCACCAAGGAAGCCCAAGAATTCTAGAGTTGGTAGCCTATGCCTTCTCCAAGGGATCTTCCTGACCCAAGAATCAAACCGGGGTCTGCTGCATCACAGGCAAATTCTTGACCAGCTGAGCTACTAAGGAAGCCCGCCAACTATCATTGCTGCTGCTGCTGCTGCTGCTGCTAAGTCGCTTCAGTCGTGTCCGACTCTGTGCGACCCCATAGACGGCAGCCCACCAGGCTTCCCCGTCCCTGGGATTCTCCAGGCAACAACACTGGAGTGGGTGCCCACTGTCATTACTTCCCCTAAAACCTGAAAACCCACATAAAGGTGGTTTGGTGCTGATCATTCCCTCCTCGTGGCTCCTGGCTGAGAAGGACCTCACCGGACTCAGCGTATTGCAAGGGCTTGGAGGAGCATGGCAGGGGCATTCGGGGAGTTTTTGCTAAAGATGAGAGCAATTTTCAAAAACTCCTGCGGCAGGGGGTCCAGTCTGACGCAGTTCTTTCACACGTGCGCTTGCAGCCTGCAAAGACAATCCCGGCCCTGTTCCCCGGGCCCCAGGGCCATTTGAGAGTCATGAAGTCATCACAGCTGCTGCTTCGGGGGGCCGGGGGAACCACCCCCACCAACCTCCGCGCGCGCTGGCTCGCGGCCCATCCCCCGCAGGCCGGAAACGTGCACTCGCTGCAAGTCAGACGCCCAGGGGACACGAGGCAATTCCAGCCTCAGACAGCCTGATATTGACCAGGCGGCCCGGGGTGGGGGAAGGGGACAGATTCACACCCGGTGCAGGACGGCCGCTGGCTGGGCACCAGCATCGTGCTTCTGGGCCTCCTGGGACGGACCCCCAGATTTAAGTCATTTCACACTTGGAAGGAGTCCCAAGGATGGCCTCCAACCGGCTGCCTCGGTGTCAAGCGCAGTTCTACTCAAACCCCTTCCCCCACCCTCAGTTCACCGCCCCCACCCCATCCCCCGCCGCGGCCTGGGCAGGATTGAAGAATGAGGGGCACAGGACTGGGGCCTCACAAGCCTGGTTTGGGGAGGGCGGTGATCATCTGAGGGGGCAGCCTTGCCTCCTGCTCCGTCCCTGCCAGTGGAAAAAGCTACGTAAGTGCCAAGTCGCAGGAGAGCGAGTCCCAGCCCAGGGCTTTACAATCTGTTTTGTGAGCTATTGCTCCCAGCACGCCTGGCAGGACCTGGGTTTCTGCATCACTGCGGCAGCAGCTGTGAACATGAGCCCCTGGGCCTCTCTGCCCGGGGAGCACCCAGGCCTCTGGAGCAAGCAGGTGGCAGCACCGAAAATTCAGAGAGGGCTGAGGACTTGTAGTAGTGCTTTCTCCGGTTTAAACGGCTTCCCCACTTATCTCGGCCTGGGTTGTGCTATATGATGGTTTGGGGTCAGCTTTAACCTGAGACACTTTGGCCTGATGCTATCGCAAGAGCCGCTTCTACTTGATGACCAGAAACGGTGGGGTTGGAAGGAGCAGGTAGGACTTCACCGTTAAAATAGCCCTAAGTGTCCTTTGTTCTAGGGAAAGGTAGAGGGAGGGAATGGCAACAGTACTCTTGCCTGGAAAATACAATGGACGGAGGAGCCTGGTGGGCTGCAGTCCATGGGGTCGCTAGGAGTTGGACATGACTGAGCGACTTCACTTTCACTTTTCACTTTCATGCATTGGAGAAGGAAATGGCAACCCACTCCAGTGTTGTTGCCTGGAGAATCCCAGGGATGGTGGAGCCTGGTGGGCTGCCGTCTATGGGGCCGCACAGAGTCGGACACGACTGAAGCGACTTAGCAGCAGCAGCAGCAGAGGGAGGGAAGGCAGGGATTGGGCGTGGAATAAGATGCTGTAAAATAGCCAGGAAGCCCGACGGGGTGTTCCAAGGGCTAAAATTAAGAATTCAGCAATTTCCCCAGACACTTTACCATGCGCCCTCCACCCCTACCCTCACTGTTACGGCTCTCCCTCCTTTCCCTTAGCATCAACCGGCAGATTTCTGACCACAGCTGCTGCCAGCCCTCTCAGCTCTCTGAGAAGCAAGATGAAGTTTCACAGCTTTGCCTCTCAGTCTTCTTGAAAGCGGGCACTGAGAATGAAGAGGAGTCTTTCCATCCCCAGGGAACTTCGGCCCTGCACCCACCAGCACTCCTTGCCTTCATGAATCTGGAACTTTGTGTTCCCCTCCAACCAACCTCTCTAGAACCTTGATTCATAAAGAAAACAAAAGAAGAAACCAATATTTAGTTGTGGAAGACAGTGGAAGCACACTGAGACCATCTTCTCCTGGCCCAACATGGTGGCTAAGTCTGGAACAAGAAGACAGAAAGAGGGGAAAAGACAGGATGAGAAGGGGTGATGGTGCTGAGGAGACCAACGTGGAACCAGAAAGGAGAGCTGGGGACAGGTCAGAATGACCAGGGTCACCCATTCCCTTCCTCCTCTCTCCCTGTCCTGGGAGAGCCCTGCTTTCCATACCTGAGGTGAGCACAGGGGACACCTGTTGAAATGCTTCTCTGCCAACATCACAAAGAAGACAATAGTTCTGCATGATGGCTAAGATGATGCAAGAGAAAGTTCTGGAAAGTGGCCCTTTCCAGAGCCTCTGTTCTCTCTTATCTGAAGGATCTTTGCAAATGAGTGCCTGCTTAAAGAGTTTCTTAAAAAAAAAAAAAATGACCAACATGTTCTGTATTTTCCAACATGAGGGTTCTTGAAGAATTGAGAAAGCACAGTAGACACAGTTTTGAGCTAGAATGCAAAGCAATAGACGTTATTTTGCCTCATATAAATTGTAAATATTCATTATTAAAAAAAGTCACTCAACTATCCATGCAACAGGTCAGCTCTCTAGCTGTATAAGGGACGTGATCTGGGTGTTCACATAATCTATCATCCAAACAGGAAGTTATGGGTACCATGCCAGACATCTGGAAGCTAATCCCCCTAGCTACAGCTGAACTCACCAGAGATTGTGTCTGCTCATGGATATTTAACTTTCAGTAGTTACCAGTGAACTCCAGGAAAGGAATGGGTGAGAGCCAAAAGTCAGGAACGATGCATCTCCTTCACGAACTCAGCTTTGTGGCTCAGACCCAGTCAAGCACACTCCCTCTCACCCTCTCACTGACACATCACCCAGGACAACAGGGAGCAAAGGACAGCAACTGGACTCCACAGAAGAGGGACTCCGCCTCCAGAGACATTGCTTCCTGGAACCTCGTCCTCCCTTAACAGCAAGAGAATATTATCCTTCCTCCCTGAATTTCATTTTTAAGATTATGACACAGAATTTTCCTTGAATTCCAGAAATTTACTTTAAATACTAAGACAAACAGGCTAGATCATGCCTTATACATCATGACCACATGCTCACAATGATCAGTCATCTCAGGCATAGTTAGAAGCTCATTCTTGCACCAAATAATACTTCAATGGGCGTGACACCATTGGCCCTCAAGACAAGCCTGGAGCACAGGATACCACAAGCCTTTCCAATGACACCATGAGTTCCTTGAGGAGCGACTATATTCTAAGGTGTACCTACTTTATTTTTAATCTGAGGGTATGTGCCCCAAGGTAGCAACTTGAACACTAGTTCCCTTCACGTCCCTAAAAAATGTTGATTTACCCAGTTTCCACTGTGCTCCTAGAGTCTAGGTAAACAAAATTCTTCCTGGGACTTCCCTGGAGCTGGGGTGAATCAGGCCATGGTCAGAGGCTGTGTCTAAGAAGGGATGATAGATGCAGGCAGGATGGGACAGGAGTGTTTCAGGTCCCTGAGCCCTGTGCTTGGAGATTTGCATCCTCAGGAGGTAGCCTCGGAGCTGCCATTTGTGCTGGGTGGGGTGCAGAATCTGTCAGGCAACAGGCTCAGCACCATCAGTCACCCTCAGAGATGCACCAAGCGGAATGAACATTTTCTGTCTCTGCCTAAGGTACGTACATTCCCTCATCTTCTCTTGGGCTTGAAGAATATTACATTGGGTTTTTCAGAAAGCAGCATTTAGAACTGCAAGAATTTTCATCTCTTCTTTGATCTTCAGGTCACTGTTCTAGGGTTTCCTAAGGACTTCCCCCTCTAGAGGGAAGAAAGTGATGTGGCCCCGGCTAGGGCTGGCTTTGCTTTATCTCATAAACTGGAGTTTTGTGTGAGATTATATTTAAACTGAAGTTTCATTTCCAAAACAAAAATTGCAAAATTGTTTCTCTGTTTCATAGAATACAGTTAATGTTGAATGCCTCTTATATGCATGTTGGGAACGCAAACTGTGGAGTTCTCCCAAGGTGTGTATAGGCTCATAAGGTAAGAACAGGTACAAGATCATCACAGTCTTAGGCAGATATGGGGAAGGGCCTGCTTTAAATTCTCACAAGTTAGAGCCTTCCCCGTTCACTGAAGGGTGATAAGCACATATCAAGGGCATTGTCTTTTGTTGTCTGGGAACTGACCTTTGGTCTCCGATGCATAATACTGGGTTTCATGAAGTTCCCAGGGTGCAGCCAGGGCAGCAGAAACAGTGGGATGCTGTGTTTGGTGTCCTGCTTCACCAGACAAGACCCAGTCATTTTTGCCTTATTTAGAAATAGACTTGTTTTATTATGACATGGACCGTTTGTTAGCACAGAGAGAGACAGAGAGACTCACAATGTTTGAGTCCCTTATCTCACATTGTTTATGTTCTTAAAATAATTTAATTAGCTTAATAAACAAAAGCATTTTCAATTCATAAACAAGGAGAACTCAAAAAAGAAAAAAATCAAATATTCTAAAAGGGAAGAAGAATAGAAAAGTCAAATCATTCCAAAACCATCTCTCATTGTTTTGCACACTCCCTGCAAATAGCATTGCAGAGAGCCTATGGGGCTTCTAGGGTGTGTGTTCATTTCCTCATTTTTCCAAGTTTTTGGTAGATCATAGATGCCTTCTAGAAGGATCGATATTTCAGCTGGCTCTGCATGCCATCCATGGCTTTGTCTGCCTTCTTAAATGATTTCCTAAAAAGTTAATACAGAGAGAAGAGACAAAACATAAAGTTTATAATGTACAAAGCAGTTTTAAATTCATGGATTGATTCAAGTTTTAAAGTAGGAAGAATTTAAAACTCTAGGGCTAAAGGGAAATTTCTGAAAGAACAAAAAGAATGAAGAGGTCACATAACTGAGTTTACATTATGAGCACAAGCTGACTACATCATAGTAATTATCCATTGTATCATCTTAGCATTTCTGACATTATTTCTCTTCTTTGTATTTTTATCTATAAATATATTTATTACTATAAACTGTTTACCTCATCAATGACTAGGGATGGTCTCAAAATATTTATATTCATTATCTCTACATTGCACTATAATCTCTAATCTTCAGTTTGTGGAGTATCATGCAGTTTATGAATTATGGGCATAAATGTAAATCAGTGGAATATAAATTAAGGTCAAATGTGATATCTTCAAGTATTTACATATTTTACATAATTAAAGTTAGCTAACTTGGTGTAAGTGCTAATTACATAGTAGTCACATACTGAGAACTTTATGTGGATTATCTCTTAATCCTTCATAAACTCATGAAGTAGATATTGTTGTTGTTTGGTTGCTAAGTAGTGTATGACTGTTTTGTGACCCCATGGAGTGTAGCCCACCTGGCTTCTCTGTCCATGGGATTTCCCAGGCAAGAATATTGCCATTTCCTTCTTCAGGGATCTTCCCAACCCAGGGATCAAACCCGTGTCTCCTGCACTGGCAAGCGGTTTCTTTACTGCTGAGCCACCAGGGAAGCCCTCCCTTTATTTCACTCATGAGTAAACTGAGGTTTCAAGTTTGCCTAATGAACATAGCTAGAAAGTGAGGAAACAACCTTGAAATCCAGACTCTCAGCCTTCAAAGGCTCACTGTGAACTCTTATGCTCTCCTGTGAGATAAGCTATCATGGTGCTCTCATGGGTTATATTTTTATCACAGCAACAGTTTTTAGGAAAGCCAGGTGGCTTGCCATTGTTTTTGACATGTCTTAAATTTTGCCCCAAAACCTTCTTTCACCCACATCAGTCATAGTGTGATCAGATAAACAGAATCACTAGGTGGTGATATATGTTTTTGGTATACATATGTATGTTAATGTATATGTGTGTGTGCATATATATATATACACACATATATGTATATATATACATGTATGCATATGTGTATAGTTGTGTTTTTTTTTTTAACAGAATTTTTACCTTACAAAATTGTGGGAGCTGGGCAGTCAGTCTCTATAAAGGAGTACTGTCTCAGGGAAGATAGCAGAGAAGTGCAGATAAGCTGGAACCCAAGGGGACAGACAAATCCATGTCAACGCTTGTTGCCTCTGACTTTAATGGTGTTGCTGTCCTGGGGGACGAGGTGGTGCCCTCCATCACAAAACCACCCCAAGAGGCAGAGAGGATGAAGGAGGATACAGAAAAAGAGGAATGATTTCAGGCCTGACTCTGCTGCCCCTAAAGCAACAAGACAAGCTAGCAGAGAAGCACCAACCTGTGACCTACATCATGGCAGCTCCTTCACTTCCTCCCTCCAAATATGCTACAAGAGACTCTCTGTGGCCAACCCTAACCTGAAACATAAAGCAAAAGGAATTCTGGGAAACATAGGTCAGTCTAGGCCAAATGGTAAGGGTAGGTAAGGATTTTAAGGTGGATCACAGGACAGAATAGCCATTTAGGTCTATGGAACAAGTAGGGTGAAGAGATTTGCAAATAATTGTGAGAGGCTGAGAGTGCAAGGAAAAAATGTTGGAGAAATGGATGTTTGTAAACCCTGAAAAGTCTATGAATGGTATTTAAGAAAGCTTGAACTTCATCTCCTACTCACTGGAAATAATGAAAGAGTTCAACACATGAAAATGATATGATTATCGAGCAAAATAGTCTCCATAATAACCACCTCAGTGAGTTATCTCTCTGTGCCCAACTCCCCATTTTCAAAGTGAAAGTGAAAGTCACTGAGTTGTATCCGACTCTTTGTGACCCCATGGACTATACAGTTCATGGAGTTCTCCAGGTCAGAATACTGGAGTGGGTATCCATTCCCTTCTCCATGGGATTTTCCCAACCCAGGGATAGAATCCAGGTCTCCCACTTGCAGGTGGATTCTTTACCAGCTGAGCCCCCAGGGAAACCCAAGAATACTGGAGTGGGTAGCTTATCTCTTCTCCAGTGGATCTTCCAGACCCAGGAATTGAACCGAGGTCTCCTGCATTGCAGGCAGATTCTTTACCAGTTGAGCTGCCAGTGAGACCCCATATTCAAAGGGAGGGTCTAATTCCCCTCCTCTTGAATCTTGGGCTAGTCAAAGCAACTTTTTGACTAAGAAAAGGTAATGGCAGCAACATTCCAAGGGTAAGTCTTAAGAAGTCTGACAGCTTCTGCCTAATCTCTTGGTACTCTCTTGACCCGACATCTCTTCTCGAAAGCAAACCCATGCTGTCAGAAGCCCAGTCCACAAGGAGGTGGCATTTGTAGGTCGATCTGGTCATCAGCCCAGCCGAGATTCTTGCCAAAATGCAACACATGGACTGCCATCATGAATATCCAGCCAGGTCAAGCCTTTAGAAGACTCTGTTAGAGTCCCAGCCACCATTAGAATCAACTTCATGAGAGACCCCAGATGAGAATTGCTCTCATCAACTTACAGAATTTAAGCAATAATAAGTTTTGTCTTAGACCTCTAAGATTTCATGTGGTTGTTATATAGCAGCAGATGCCAGAATTGTCATTTTTATAGTTCAGTGTTGGGGGAAAGACTCTTGGAGTACAGCTTATTGACTTAAAAGAGAGAAAATGGGAGGGAAGAGACCTGGTAGGAATAGATTGCCATAATTAAAAGACAACAGACAGAATCTGAGAGTACTCATTGGGGTAAAGAAGAAAAGCTGGATTCTAGCAACAGGAAGCAAATTTAGTAGACTTCATGATAAATGAAGGATAAAGGAAAGAGGAGGAATCAAAAATGGTCTCTGTGTCTCTTGTACAGTCAGGTAGCAGCTGGCTATCTCACTTCCAAAGACCTAAAATACAAGGAGGAATACGATGGAAGGAGGAATACAGTAATTCAGATAGATACACTGTGAGTTAGAGGTTTCTAAGCAAAGTGTGGGAGGAACCTTAGTATAGGAGTTGGAAGCTTAGTATGAGAAAAACTTTTCATATATCACTCATTAAAGACCATGAAAATGGACAAAATAATTTAAGGAGAAGATAGAAAGTGAATAGAGAAACTGGCTGAAGAGGCACCCCTTGAGCAATCAATATGCAAATCTTTTTTCCATGAAATAGCTGCATGAACCTGGGCAAATAACCTAACATCTCTCAGGGTCTGCATTTCCACAATGGGGTTTTATATGGATTTTTATGTGAGAATATGTGATATTTGATGTGATAATACATTCTGAGTACCTGGCCTAGATCCTAGTACAAGAGCTCAATAAAGATTGGAGTTGGTTATTATTACAAAAATAGTGCCATTATTCTACCATCATTCATGTTAAAGGGATGGTTTGCAGAAAATTTGATGGAGATCAAGGACCATTACAAAGATAGGAGGAAAAATACAGGACTGTCACGAGCCAAAGGTTTGAGAGTTTTAAGAAAGAGCAAGAAGTCTCATGGGACCAGAATGTTCTCTCTGGATGTGACAATGTTCAGGTTGCTGAGGATCTTGATAAGGAATTTTTAATGATGTGGGGGAGTTTATCAAAGCTGGGAAATGGGATATAAGGACCCAGATTATTTTCTTAAGAAACTTGGATGGACATTAAAAAAAAACAAACTTACCATTTGTAACAATAAAGGACCTTGAGGGCATTATTCTCAGTGAAATTAAGTCTGATAGAAAAAAACAAATACCGTGTGATGTCACTTATACATGGAATCTAACAACAAAAACAAACAAACAAACAAAAAAACACTCATACTAGAAAAGGATTGGAGATTCAATTTGTGGCTACCAGAGGCAAGGGAGCAGAGTGTGGGAGAAGGAGAGAAATTGGAGGAAAGTAAGTGGCCAAAAGATACAAACTTCCAGTTAAAAAAATAAGTACTAGAGATGTAATGTACAACATGATGACTTTAGTTAAAACTGCTGTGTGATATATAGAAAAGTAGTTAAGAGAGTAAACCTTGAGTTGTCATCACAAGGAAAATACAATTTTTGCTTGCTTTTTTATCTATATGAGATGACAGGTGCTAAGGCTAACTAAAATTTATAGAGGTCATCATTTCACAATGTATATAATTAAAATCATTAAGTGTACAGCTTAAACTATGCAATGGTATATATCAACTACAGCTCAATAAAATGGGAAAAATTAAAATAAAAATTTTAATACATGAGTTAAATTTTTGGGAAAAAAAAAAAAAACAAACTGGACTGGAAAGAAAAGCTGGTGATAACCAGAGGAGAGCAGTAAAGAGAAGGATAGTTTTGTTTGCTGTTCCTGTTGCCTATTGTTTACATGGTGTTGTTTGTTTGTTAAAAGGGAAGAGATGTGAGTATGAGACAAGAGAACCTAGACAGAGGGAAAAAAGAAAGGGTTCCAAGTGAAGGCCTTGACTGAGAACATAATTAAGTCCTGCAGGGGTAGACGTCAAGCACTAGCAGGGAGGTTAAGGTCTGAGACTCAGCTGGCTCAACAACAGGTCCCTTTTCTTGACTGGCAGGCTTGAAGGAGGGTAATTTAGAAGCAGGATATTAGAAGAGGCATAATAATGTGAAATTTTAGGATGTAGTGGGAGAGGACCTTGAATATTATGAGGTGCTTATTTAAGTATTTCCTTCTTAGGGACTTAACCAGCTGCTT
This sequence comes from Bubalus bubalis, assembly GCF_019923935.1. NCBI lineage: Eukaryota > Metazoa > Chordata > Mammalia > Artiodactyla > Bovidae > Bubalus > Bubalus bubalis. Next base: position 141,987,962 of record NC_059159.1, read on the forward strand.
CTGAGCATTAATATTTGTCCACAGGAGATAAATGTGGGGACTAATCCAAGAATTACTATCTAGATAACTGTGGTTTATGATGGTATTGTGGTTCATAAAGGCTTGAAAGCCTTCAACTCACCCAGGTTAGTCCATCCTGTTTTAGATGTAGAACGAGTATTTCCAGCAGGGCAAAAACACTTTGGCCATACCTGCCCTTCTGTAGGCAAACAATTCCCCCAAAGACTTGCCATTCCCCCTCCGCGTCAGGTGCTACAGGTGGAAGCCATGGGTGAAGCCCACTTAACCATCCCTGCTTCTATTAATACAATTAGTAGGCACTCCCAACCCCACTCCTAACTAGAACACACTGGAAGATTATGAAAAATAGAGAACTAGGGAAAGTAATTTTCTGAATCTAGAATCTTGGGCAGAACCCTCAGTGACCTGTACAGAAAACAGATAAGAAGCAACACAACAAAGGTTTAAAAGATCAGAAAAACTGAACACTGGTCTGAAACATGATTCGGGTTCAGTTTGATCTCAGGGGAGGACCCAGTGGGCAGCCCAGAGTAGCACTGCCAAGCCTTTGAACATGAAACTGATATTTGAACTACAACTCACAAAGTAGACCAGGATATACATAGGGAACCTAAACAAGTTGACTGCCTGTTAAGATTCAAGTAGAAACCAGAGTCACATAGCATAATGCTCAAAATGTTTAGCCAATGAACATGCTCAGTCATATCCAACTCTTTGAGACCCCCATGGACTGTAACCTAACAGGCTCCTCTGTCCATCGGATTTTTCAGGCAAGAATACTGGAGTGGGTTGCCATTTCCTCCTCCAGGGCATCTTCCTGACTGAGGGATCAAACCTGCATTTCCTGTGTCTTCTGCATTGCAGGCAGATTCTTTACCCACTGAGCCATCAGGGAAGCCCCCAAATGTCTAGGACCCAATCCAAATCTTTTCACATTGAGAACCATGAAAATCTCAGCTTAAGAGAAAAAATGGCACTCAACGGACATCAGCATTGAGATGACAGATATTGGAATTATCTTGTGAGAATTCTAAAACAGCTATTACAAAAATGTTTCAGTTTTAAAGTAATTATGAATGCTTGAAATGAATGAAAAATAGAAAGTCACATAAAATAGAAGATGCAATGAAGAAATAAATGGGAAAATTCTAAAAATGAAAAATATAATAACCAAAAATTAAAACTAAATCACTGGGTGGATTCAATAGCCAACATTTATAAGGAAAAAACAATTCAAAAGAAATATGGGCAAAGGATATGGATAGGATTTTATGCACTGGATCATTTATAGAAAAGGAGGTACAAATAGCTCTTAAACATATAAAAAGATATTCAACCTCAGTTCTAACAAGGAAAATAAAATTAAAACTACAATGAGATACTAGTTTTCACCTATAAAAAGGCAAAACCACAAAAAATACACTGTTGGTGAGAATATGGGAAGTTCTCTTAGATAGCTTATGGGCATCTAAAATAATTTAGCCACATCTCCAGAATCCACCTTTTGGCCCTATAACTCCACTTTTGGAAATCTATTATATATAAAACTTGTGTAAGAATGAATTGAATTGACATATGTACAGTGTTATTTTTGGCTGCATTGTTGATAATCACAAAAGACGAGGAACAATTTAATGTCCATCAACAGCCTGCTATTTAAACTAATGCTTAACTCAGATGACCACTATATCTACTACTGTGGGCAGGAATCCCTTAGAAGAAATGGAGTATCCATCATAGTCAACAAAAGAGTCCAAAATGCAGTACTTGTATGAGTCTCAAAAATGACAGAATGATGTCTGTTCATTTCCAAGGCAAACCATTCACTATCACGGTAATCCAAGTCTATGCCCCGACAAGTAACGCTGAAGAAGGTGAAGTTGAATGGTTCTATGCAGACCTACAAGACCTTTTGGAACTAACACCCCCAAAAGATGTCCTTTTCATTATAGGGGACTGGAATGCAAAAGTAGGAAGTCAAGAAACACCTGGAGTAGCAGGCAAATTTGGCCTTGGAGTACAGAATGAAGCAAGGCAAAGGTTAATAAAGTTTTGCCAAGAGAATGCACTGGTCATAGCAAACACTCTCTTCCAACAACACAAGAGAAGACTCTCCACATGGATATCATCAGATGGTCAACACTGAAATCAGCTTGATTGTATTCTTTGCAGCCAAAGATGGAGAAGCTCTACACAGTGACCAAAAACAAGACCGGGAACAGACTGTGGCTCAGATCATGAACACCTTATTGCCAAATTCAGACTTAAATTGAAGAAAGTGGGGAAAACCACTAGACCATTCAGGTATGACCTAAATCAAATCCCTATGACTATACAGTGGGAGTGAGAAATAGATTTAAGGGACTAGATCTGAGACAGAGTGCCTGATGAACTATGGACAGAGGTTTGCGACATTGTACAGGAGACAGGTCTCAAGATCATCCCCAAGAAAAAGAAATGCAAAAAAGCAAAATGGCTGTCTGGAGAGGCCTTACAGATAGCTGTGAAAAGAAGAGAAGTGAAAAACAAAGGAGAAAAGAAAAGATATACCCATTTGAATGCAGAGTTCCAAAGAATAGCAAGGAGAGATAAGAAAGCCTTCCTCAGCGATCAATGCAAAGAAATGGAGGGAAACAATAGAATGGGAAAGACTAGAGATCTCTTCAAGAAATTAGAGATACCAAGGGAACATTTCATGCAAAGATGGGCTCAAAAAAAGCACAGAAATGGTATGGACCTAGCAGAAGCAGGATATTCAGAAGAGGTGGCAAGATCACTCACCTAGAGCCAGACATCCTGGAATGTGAAGTCAAGTGGGCCTTAGGAAGTATCACTACGAACAAAGCTAGTGGAGGTGATGAAATTCCAGTTGAGCTATTTCAAATCCTAAAAGATGATCCTATTAAAGTGCTGCACTCAATATGGCAGCAAATTTGGAAAACTCAGCAGTGGCCACAGGACTGGAAAAGGTCAGTTTTCATTCCAATCTTAAAGAAGGACCATGCCAAAGAATGTTCAAACTACCACACAATTGCACTCATCTCACACACTAGAAAGTAATGCTCAAAATTCTCCAAGCCAGGCTTCAACAGTACATGAACTGTGAAATTCCAGATGTTCAAGCTGGATTTAGAAAAGGCAGAGGAACCAGAGATCAAATTGCCAACATCTGATGGATCATAGAAAAAAAAACAAGAGAATTCCAGAGAAACATCTGCTTTATTGATTACACCAAAGTCTTTAACTGCATAGACCACAACAAACTGTGGAAAATTCTTAAAAAGATGGGAACACCAAACCACCCTACCTGCCTCCTGAGAAATCTGTCTGCAGGTCAAGAAGCAACAGTTAGAACTGGACATGGAACAACAGACTGGTTTCAAATAGGAAAAGGAGTACATCAAGGCTGAATATCACCTTGCTTATTTAACATACGCAGAGTACATCATGCGAAATGCCAGACTGGATGAAGCACAAGCTGGAATCAAGATTGCTGGGAGAAATATCAATAACCTCAGATATGCAGATGACACCACCCTTATGGCAGAAAGTGAACAGGCAATAAAGAGCCTCTTGATGAAAGTGAAAGAGGAGAGTGAAAAAGCTGGCTTAAAACTCAGCATTCAAAAAACTAAGGTCATGGCATCTGGTCCCATCACTTGGTGGCAAATAGATGGGGAAACATTGGAAACAGGAACAGACTTTCTTTTCTTGGGCTCCAAAATCACTGCAGATGGTAACTCCAGCCATGAAATTAAAAGATGCCTGCTCCTTGGAAGAAAAGCTATGACCAACCTAAACAGTATATTTAAAAGCAGAGACATTACTTTGCCAACAAAGGTCCATCTAGTCAAAGCTATGGTTTTTCCAGTAGTCATGTATGGATGTGAGAGTTGGACTATAAAGAAAGCTGAGTGCTGAAGAATTGATGCTTTTGAACTGTGGTGTTGGAGAAGACTCTTGAGAATCCCTTGGATTGCAAGGAGATCCAATCAGTCCATTCTAAAGGAGATCAGTCCTGGGTGTTTATTGGAATGACTTATGTTGAAGCTGAAACTCCAACACTTTGGCTACCTGATGCAAAGAGCTGACATTTGAAAAGACCCTGATGCTAGGAAAGATTGAGGGCAGGAGGAGAAGGAGACGATGGAGGATGAGATGTTGGATGGCATCCCTGACTCAATGGACATGGGTTTGGGTGGACTCCAGGAGTTGGTGATGGACAGGGAGGCCTGGTGTCCTGCGGTTCATGGGGTCACAAAGAGTTGGACACAAGTGAGCAACTGAACTGACTTACACATCCATACAATGGAAAGTTATGAAATTAACAAGAAAAAGAAATGAAGCTGTCTATAATTTCCTGTGCATGCTAAGTCACTTCAGTCGTGTCCGACTCTTTGTGATCGCTTGGACTGCAGCCTACCTAGCTCCTCTGTCCATGGGATTCTCTAGGCAAGAACACTAGAGTGGATTACTGTGTTCTCTCCTCCAGAGGATCTTTCCCACCAGGGATCAAACCTGCACCTCTGTCACCTGCGTTGGCAGGTGGGTTCTTTACCACTAGCACAATCTACAAACCCATAAATTCCTACCATTGAGTAAATAAAAAGAGAGACAATGGTCTACATTCACACGTGTTTGTATCTGCCTAAAGAAAATCTAAAGGGACAGTTAACAGGGAGTGCCTGCCCGGTGGCTGTATCATAGTGATCCCTTTATGTCTGGATGAGGTAAACCTATCCAGCGTTTCCATGAACGTGGCTTCTGTATTAGTAGGGATACTGTTTCATCACGGGCTCTTAGCCACATGCCTGCCTCCTCCCTTGGAGCAGAGGCCCTGAATCACCAGGATAACTGGTTAGGATGAAAGCATTTTCATTAGGAATCCTTTTTCTCTATGGCCTGGACTGCTAGGGGCTTGAAACCTGCCTTCTCCTCCCTCCCAGCTCTTCACTGCTTTCTGCTCATTACATAGGGTCACCCTGTGGTTTGGGAAAGATTTTCTTGTGGAAATACCATCAGGCTGATGGATGACCACTCACCCAGCTCCCAGCTCTCTGGGTCTGTATTTCTGGTTTTGTATGGAAACTGGGCAGAGCAAGCACGTTTTGCCTCTTCCCTCTCATCTTCCAGGCACCAAAAGCCAAACCCCACAGCCACAAACCCTTAAGCACCTGCCATGTGGAAGGGATTCCTTCTGTGACTCAGGATTTTCATCTAGTTTGTGTCAGAGCCATACAGCACCCCTGAAGGGCAGATTTTGAGAATGGGGTCTTTCTTCAGGCTTGTAAAAACTGCAAAGACCATCACTTTACAGAGGGGGATCAAATTGCTTTTCTGCAATCTCAGGGGTCACTTGCCTTCCTGTTAGATCTGAGCAGGGCTTTCTCACTCAGCACAGCTGCTCCTGTCTGTAACTTGGGCTGACACACAAGCAGCTGTTGGAGAAGCACCCCTTCTCCCACCCTTTGTTAGAGGGGCACACTCTTCCATCCAGGTGATGCTCCCTAATTGGCAAAGAAAAGCATGGGAAGACTAGCCTATGCAGAATCTGGCTCCAGTCATTTAAAACGAAATCAATCTCACTTCTCCTCTTTCCCTCAGTGTTCTGAAATAACATTTGAAGTTCTGTTTGGTCTCTTTGGAGAACTGCCAATGACTTCAAGGCATGTAGTGAAGTTATATATCAAGACACAATTACATGCAGTACTTTTGAAAAGTGATTCTCACTTAGGAGTAATATACGATACGAATTTAATAATCTGCCATACTACTTCTCCTTTTTTTTTCTCAAGGAAATTACAGTAGCAAAAAGGAAACTCTCTTTCATGATTGAGATTAATTGATAATTTTTTTAAATTGTATAAACACTTATTGATGGTGAGTTTTGAAAGGAACAAAATGCATGAGTTCTTCGATTTTCTATTTGTGCTGCTGACTACAGTAAATGTTTTCAGAAAATCTCTCCCCACCATTTGTTAACCAAAAAAATAAAAAAGAAGTTCTCCTTACTACACTGAAGGTAATGGGTGAAATGTAGTCTGAGAAAAAACAATGAAAAGCTCACTTCTCTGTTTCCTCCTTCTGACCACAATTACATGACTAATTGTGAATGTGTCAATTTCAATGCACCCTTCCTTCAAAAATCCAGATAAGTGACTCACAGTCTTTTTACAAGTATTTTATATATATCAAATTATGCATTCTTTATATTCATGCATTCTTACAAAATATTTGTAAAGTACAGAAAATTCCACAGTCCTGTTTGATCCACTCTCCTGTGAATTAAGTGTGGCATATATCCTTCTAGGTATTTTTCTATGCTTATATAATACCTGGAGAAGAAAACGGCAACCCACTCTAGTACTCTTGCCTGGAAAATCCCATGGACAGAGGAGCCTGGTAGGCTACAGTCCATAGGGTTGCAAAGAGTCGGACATGACTGAGGGACTTCACTTATGTAGCAATGCAAATATTTATAAACAAATACAACTATTTATAGTTATATACAACTATAAATTGGAGAAGGAAATGGCAACCCATTCTAGTATTCTTGCCTTGGAAATCCCATGGACAGAGGAGCCTGGAGGGCTACAGTCCATGGGGTCACAAAGACTAAACAATAAACAACAATTATAGCTATAAAAAGACATGACTTAATTGTATTATATTCTTTTGCATATATGGCATTGTATCATACTCTTTGATTTTTAATTTAAATAACTTTAATGATGTTTCCATATCAGTACATGTAAATTTACCTCCTTCTTTGAAACTACTGTGAACTATCCACTGTATCTATTTACCATGACTTACTATAATTTTTCCCTATACATTTAGATGGTTTTCACTTCTTTCCCTGCTACAAATGATGCCTCAATGGACGTCCTGTACAAAGCCTCTGATGCATATGTGTGTTTCTCTATAGTCATACCTAGATGTAGAATTGTTAGGTCAAGCAGTTTGCATGTTTTTAATTTTAAAAGCTACTGCTAAATAGTTATAGCTAAATATTACAAGCCAATTAAAAGGTTTTTTTCCAATAAAACTATTGTTAATAGCCGTATTTAGTGAGAAGAAAGGGATCAAGTACATTCCTTTTTAAAATTTTGACTTATGATACAACACTTCAAGGACTTCCCTGGTAGCTCACCTGGTAAGGAATCTGCCTGCTACGCAGGACATCCTGGTTCAATTCCTGGGCTGGAAGATCCCCTGGAGAATGGATAGGCTACCCATTCCAGTATTCTTGGGCTTCCCTGGTGGCTCAGGTGGTAAAGAGTCCGCCTGCAATGTGGGAGAGCTGGGTTTGATACCTGGGTTGTGAAGATCCCCTGGAGAAGGGAAAGGCTACCCACTCCAGTATTCTGGCCTGGAGAATTCCATGGACTGTATAGAAGAGTCAGACAGGACTGAGTGGCTTTCACTTTCATAATGTTAAAAACTCTGGTTCTAGATGAAGATGTTAGGCCACAAAGGTGGACTCAAAGGGAAGTAGTATATAGTCGGCTGTACTGACTGAAAAATGATATTCATTTTTAAATGTCATCCACCAACTGATCATAGTCTTTCCTTAAAGCTTAACTGGAAAATGTCCATTTCCCCTTATATCAATATGTTTTACTTTTGTTTTTTTTTTTTTTCATAGCCATAATCTCTTTGATTTTTCTTATTTACAAAAGCATGGAATACAAAGATGGAAATAATATAATGAAAAGATATCAAATAGTTTTTAAGTACTTGATGGAGTCAGTTAATGGGTTATACTCTTATTTACATTTTAAATGAACTTTGAAAAATCAATCCTGCAAGGTAGCCTTCTAATGGATACACTTATGAATATACAATGCACTTGATATGGCATGTTAAGGAGAATAAAGATGTTTGCCGCTTCTACCGACAAATCCTATTGATACAATTGGTTCAATGAAGTTTTCAAAATTTACCAACACAAAACAAATGACCCCTACATTTATCATCACTAAAGGTTCCTGCTAATTAGCATCTAGAGATATCATATTATAGATGCTTCTTTAAAAGCTATCAGCCCTCCAACTCTGCGTAGTGACATGGTATCTATCAATGTCTCAAGGTGCCTGCAATTCTGACGAAAGGCACTTTGAAGAACTGGCACGCACCTCCATATTTGCATTTTTGCATCTCATTATGGACATAATTGCATACCAACACAGCAATTCTTCTTCACTATCTCAAAAAACATTATCAGCTATTTCTGAAATAAATGCTTAAATGTCAGCTATTCCCCTTATATCAATATGTTTTACTTTTGAAGTAATCAGAACTGGTCACAGTTTCTGTATTTTAACAAATTAGACTCAAAAGTTTGGTAGCTTCTCTCCAAGATATGGGCACCATCAAATCCTTCCCTTCTTGTAGATGCAAGTCATTGCCCTGTTGTGATAAGGAATCTATGCTTTCATTCCCTTGAATCTTGGCTGGTTTGTGACTGCTTTAGCCAGCAAAATACAGTAAAAGTAAAGCTACTTGGCTTATGAGACTTGGCCATCATAAGCCTCTTGGATTTTATCTGCATCTCTTAGAACACTGGCTCTAGGGACAACCAGCCATCATATGTGAAGTTTTGACTACCCAGAGACTCCCAGGTTGAGGAAGCCCAAACAATCTGCATGGACAGAGAAGGAAAGAGATGCCTGGCTGGCCCCCAAATATTCTAGCCAACCTAGCCCAGATACCAAACATGTGAATAAGAAATCTTCAGGTGACTTCAGTCCTGCTCAGCATGGACTTTCAGTTGTGTGTGAAACCTCCAAGTGATAACCAACCAGTTGAGGCTGTCTACATGAAGAACTGTCGGAAATACTCATAAGTTATTTTAAGCTACTTAGTTTTGAAGCCATTTGTTATGCAAAAATATTATCTAGAGCAGAATTCTATTGGAACACCCTATTTGGAAGACTTTTCAACAGGATAGAAAATTTTATTACCACGTTTTCATTCAAATGTGCAAATACAGTGTTTTTTATGGGGGATACTCACAAAGTTTTTAAAGAGTCATGATACTAAGAAATATTTTCAAGTATCTATTCCCAAAGTCTCTTTCTGTGACAAAAGTTTTAATTTAAAAAGCATCTCTAACCACTTATTGTTTAAAATGCCACTTACCTTCATAGGACCAGAGTAAATACAAAAATTTCCCCTAAACTATCGGTTAAGTGACATGTTAAGGTCCATTTATTTATTTATTTTTTAATTTTTATTGTGAAATAGTTGTGAGAACAATACAAAGAACTCTTGTATAATCTTCATATAGATTTCTCCCAATTATTATCATTTTACATGTTTGCTTTATCAGTCTTTCTAAATACCCTTACATTGTTTTTTTATGAACTGTCCAAGAGTAAATTGCAGATATGAGGCTCCCAAAGTTCCCCTGGAGAAGGGAATCACTCCAGTAATCTTGCCTGGAAAATCTCATGGGCAGAAGAGCCTGGTGGGCCACAGTCCATGGATTCGCAGAGTTAGACACTAAACTAAAACTAAATACATCTAAATTCTTCAGTGCATATTCCCAATGAACTAGACCATTCTCTTCCAAAGTCATAGTGCAATGCTCAAAACCAGGAACTTAATACTGATAGAACAGTATTACCTAACCTGCAAGCCTTATTCAAATTTCACCAATTATCCCAGAGGAGCCTGCCTTTGTTGGGTTCCCTGATGGCTCAGACAGTAAAGAATCTGCCTGCAGTGTGGGAAACCTGGATTCCATCCCTGGGTTGGGAAAATCCCCTGGAGGAGGGAAAGGCTACCCACTCCAGTATTCTGGCCTGGAGAATTCCATGGACAGAGGAGTCTGGTGGGCTACAGTTCATGGGCTCACAAAGAGTCATGGCTGAGTGACTTTCACTTTCATAACAATAATGTCCCTTTTTTTAGCAAAAAATAAAATAAAATAATAATTCTACCCAGGATCTCATTCAGAGTCATACACTGCAGTGACTTCACATGTCTCTGTCTCTTCTACTGTGGGCCAGTTCCTTAGTCTTACTTTCTTCCTTGTGACCTTGATATTTTTGAAAAATTCAAACAATTTGAATTTGTTTCTTCCTGATTAGGATCAGGGATATACATTTTTAGGAGAAATATCATTAAAGTGATTCTTTGTCCTTTTCAATACATCCTATCAAGAGGAGCATGATGTTATTTTGTTCCATTTGATGATATTAGCTTTGATCACTTGATTAAGGTGGTGTCTGCCATGTCTCACTACTGTAAACTTACTCTTTACTTTTCCTTTTGTGTTTAATAACATTGTGTGGAGAGAGACTTAGAAACTAAGTCAAAATTCTGTTCCTCAGGAGATAGTCATCCATAGTATTAGCATCCATTGATGATTTTTTTCTGAATCAGTTATTACTATGAAGATTGCCAAATCGTGAGTCAATTGTTCTTGAGAGCTTATATTCTTGTAAGCAGATCATTTGGTAACTTTAGTGCACTCAATCTAATTTTCAATAAACTTCTTGATAATATTTAAGGTTTTCATAAAATCTTGTTACATTTGTGAGATTTTCCTTTTATATGAGGTCAGTTCACATTATTTGCAGTAATTATATTCTATTAAGTCACAAAACACTAAACTAGCAAATATTAAACTCTAGCACCTAGGAGAAATACACAGTTAGATTCTTATGAGCCTTTAGTCACAATATTTTTATCAACCTATTGTATGTGTGTTTCTGTTTAAACAGGGCTTCCCAGGTGGCCCTAGTAGTATAGAATCTGCCCGCAAATGCAGAAGATGCAAAAGACATAGGTTCAATCCCTGGGTTAGGAAGTCCCCTGTAGGAGTAAATGGCACCCTACTCCAATATTCTTGCCTAGAAAATTCCATGAACCCAGGAGCCTCTCGAGCTGCAGTCCATGGGGCCACAACTAGTCAGACACGACTGAGCACACTGAACACTGTTTAAACAGCACCGTAATTTATGCCTTAACAAAGCTTATCTCACACTTGTTTTCTCTGGAAGTCACATAACAGTCTTCTTGCACTTAGGACCAGCTGATAGCAGTTCAGCATAGTAAAATCAGCAACAAATGCACAAAAATAAGAAAAACATGGCAGTAGATAATCCACTGAAAGGAAACTTGTTCACAGTATGAAATCTGAAACAAGAAGGCAGAGCCTCGCCTCTGTCCATCTCCTTTGGGAACATTTGCATTAGGCAACTCAAATTTTTTATTGTTATGTATATGTAACACTCAAAGGAGAAACAGAAGAAGTGTAGTAACTTCCTTCTTTTTAAAATATTTTCTTACGCTTTTACTTTTAGTATTATCTCCTCCATGGTGCCTTTGCAAAACTTTGTTGAATTAATTATCCATTTTCAAAGGTATCATTTAGTTAAAATTAGATATGATAGTGCATCAATCTGCATAACTAGATTGTAAGCTGTAATTTATCCACCATTTAAAGAGGATAAATGAATGGAGGCACCATAGTGAATCTTTTGCCTCCTGCTCCTGATAAAAATGTATTAATCCACATAGTAAATATCATAAAGCTAAACTCTTTATTAATTTATTAGATAAACATAAATTTACATGAAGACTTTATGAGTTGAGGAAGGAAGTGAAAAATGTGGAAGTTTTTTTTTTTTCCCCCCCGATATCCTTGAAAGTACCAACTTATCCCAAAGCAGGAAACCCAAGGCCATAGCGAGTGATGAAACACAAGGATAGAATTTACCCATCAACCTGAAGCATAAAAAATGTATTTTAAAACATATGTAAAAATTGTTTTCAGGACTTTTAGGCAAAAAAAAGACAGTAATCTAAGAGCTGGGAAGCAAAGATGATTTCTTTGATGGCCCCTGCTTACTGTCTGGAGAGTTTCTTGTTGTGGTGCATGGAAAAGAATCCAAGGCTCTGAGTTGAGAAGATATTAGGCAGGGATCTAGTGAGGCCAAGTTGTCTGGAGTTCACAGAAAGAAAATACCAGCGAGGAGGGAACTTCATAGAGAAAGAGCTCCTGATTACTTTCAATAGTTCCTTTGACTTTTCAGCTCAGTACTGATTATGCATGTGTACAAGAAAACTATCTGAAATCAGAGAAGTACTCAATTGAAAAAATCAGAAAGAAAAATCCAGAGTTCATAGATGGGGAGAAATTTCTGTTTCTGCTAAACAGAGTAAAACAACAGACAAACAAAGAAAAACCCTAATAACTCATGGAGCATTGTGGAGAGGACTTAGACAGGTCCTATCTCAGTGGAAGAACAAAATTAACCATAGACTGATTAGACTTGATTTAGCAAAGCTTAAAACAAGACCTAAAAGGACCAAGCTGTTTGTGAGTAACTTGACTGAATCCCAGAATAAGCTTGAGAATGTTCACAAGAACAGAAAAACTTCTAGGACCCAATAAGGTACAATTTGCAATGTCTTACATACCATAAAAAATCACCAAGCATGCAAAGAGACAGGAAAATATAACATATATTGAGGAGAAAAAATAGATAATCGAAACAGACCCAGAAATAACAGAATTTGTAGACAAAGATATCAAGGATATTAAAATAATTATTAAAACTGTATTCCATATATTTAAGAACTAGGCAAAGGTTGAAAATATTAAATATAGACAAAGAAATATAAGGAAAATCCAATTCAAATATGTAGAAATAAAACTGAAATATTTGAGATGAATGAAAAATACACAGGTTAGATTTTATATCAGATTGGATACAGGAAAAAAAAAAAAAAAAAGACTGGTAAACTTGAAACTACCCAAAGTAAAAACAAAGAAAAAGACACTAAAAAAATTAACAGAGCATCAGTGAGCTATGGAAAAAGTTCACTTAGTCTGTGTATATGTAATTGGAGTATTCTAAAGGATGGATGACAGGAAAAATAGTTGAGTAAATAAATCCAAAAATATTCCAAATTTGATTTTTTAAAAAATATGAATTCGCAAATCCAAGAAGTTCAACGAACCCCAAGCACAGGAAACATGAAGAAAACCACCTAGACACATCAGCATTAACTGCTTAAATTAGAAATATAGAATAAATATTAAAAATAGCCAGGGACAAAATGATGACAGCAAATTTCTCACTAGAAACAACAAAAGACAAAACACAGTAGAGTAACACTGTTAAAGCGCCAAAAGGAAAAAACTGCCAATCTAGAATTTATATTCAATGAAAATATATGTTCAAAATGAGGGCAAAACATTTTTAGAACACAAAAGCTAAGAGAATTTTTGCCAGTAAACCTGTATTATGAGAAATTTTGTAGGAAATCCTTTAATAACTAGGAAAATAATACTAGAAGTGGTATTTCTAACAAAACTATACTCAGAATTATGTATATATGTGGGTAATTATGTGGGTATATATGAGATTTTTTAAATTACTTAAATATCTTTAAAATATAATTGACTAAAGAAAGATAAAAATAACATATTATGTGGTTTATAATATATGTAAAATAAAAATGTATGAAAATAGTAGTACAATGGCTAGGAGGGGATAAATGTTAGTATACTCTTGTAAAGTGGTTGTACTATATGTAATATTATATATCACTTGAAGGTAGACTATAGTAAGTTAAAGATGTACTATAAACCTTAAGTCAAACACTAAAATATGACAACAAAGAATTATAGCTAAGTAAACAAAGGGGATATCTCTTTTATAGTTACAGGATTTTAATTTATAGGGGTGATTTCATGGATAGACTTATGCCATTGAAAGTAGATTTTTTTGCTTTGCCTCCTTAAGATACCAGTCATCCAAAAATATACAAAATAAAAAATAAAACTAATACAGGAGATAAAATGAAATCATAAAAATACTGAATCCAAAAGAAAGTGAAAAGAAAACAAATAACATATAGCACAACATAAAGCAAATAGAAAGAGTTTTGCTTTAAATCCAAATATATCAATGATAGCATTTACTGGAAGTGGTCTAGACATCCTCATTAAAATCTGCTGCTGCTGCTGCTAAGTCGCTTCAATCATGTCCGACTCTGTGCGACCCCATGGACTGCAGCCTACCAGGCTTCTCCGTCCATGGGATTCTCCAGGCAAGAACACTGGAGTGGGTTGCCATTTCCTTCTCCAATGCATGAAAGTGGAAAGTGAAAGTGAAGTTGCTCAGTCGTGTCTGACTCTTAGCGACCCCATGGACTGCAGCCTACCAGGCTCCTCCATCCATGGGATTTTCCAGGCAACAGTACTGGAGTGGGGTGCCATTGCCTTCTCCCATTAAAATCTAGAGCTTATCATATTGGGAAAAAGTAAGAGCCAACTATATATGCTGACTTTGCAAAACCTACTTTAAATGCAAGGAGCAAGGCAAGTATGTCTAGTCTAAACATTTCTATTCAATATTGTAGTACAGAGGGTTTAGCAAATGCATTGGTTCCAGAATGGAAAGAAAGAAATATAACTTTCACAGACCACATCTGTACAGAAAATCTTACAGAATTCAAAAAACAAAAAAAAAAATTATCTGAACTAAACAGTTGCATTTAGCAATGTGATAGGACAAAAGATCAATGTGTAAGAATCTGTTTTATTTCTTTACAGTGAAAGCAATCTGAAAATGAAAATTTAAAAAATTTAATTTACAATGGCATCAAAAAGATTAAAATACTTAGGGATAATTATGACAAAAGACATGCAAGATCTGAATTCTTCAATCTAGCAAACATTACTGAGAGAAATTGAAGATGATTTAAATAAATGGAGAGATATACCATGTTTATGGATTGGCACACTTGGCGTTAGGATAGCAATTCTTTCCAAAATTGATCTGAATAGTCAAAGCATTCCCAGTCAAAATCTGAGCAGAATTTTATTTATGGAAATTGACCAGTTGATTCTAAAATTCAAATGAAAAATAAAAAGGACCTAAAATAGCCAAAACAACTTTGAAAAAAAGGGAATAAAGTTAAAGAACTTTTACTACCTGACTTCAAGACCTAGGGTAAAGTTATAATAATCAAGAAGCTATAGTACTGTTGTCAAGATAGACAAGTAGAATGATGGAATAGAACAGATAATCTAGAAATAGACATATACATATATGGACAACTGATTTTTGAAAAGTACAAGGATAATTCAGAGGAAAAGCAATAGTCTTTTACATAGCACTATCTAGTGCTGGAACCGAAGAAGGCAATGGCACCCCACTCCAGTATTCTTGCCTGGAGAATCCCAGGGGCAGAGGAGCCTAGTGGGCTGCCGTCTATGGGGTCACACAGAGTTGGACACGACTGAAGCGACTTAGCAGTGGCAGTAGCAGTGCTAGAACAAATGGCTAGCACGTGTATAAAAATTAATGTTGATCCATACTTCACCATATTCAAAAATTAACTCAAAGTGAATTATAGACCTAAATGTAAAATCTAGAACTATAAAACTTCTAAAAGAAATCATTTGTAACTTTGGGCCAGGCAAATATTTCTTAGGTACAACACCAAAAGCGTAATCTATAAAAGAAAAGATTAATCACTAATAGTATACACTCTTTCTCAAATATCTTTATAATGAAGGGGTTGTTTTAAAAGGGATAAAAATCTGGTAGAGATGAAAGAAAAGAGTGATGAGTGAAACTGTGGATGATGACATCCACAATAAGAGATTTGAGCAGTGTGCTTTGAATGAGCACATGAAGGAGACATGGGAGGTGGCTTTAGATACACTCTCAGCAAGGACACTGGGGGAATTGATCAGCTTTGAATAAGTTACTTGTGTCAGTAATGAAACATCTAAGCCCTTCATTGAGAACTAAATGTGCATTATGGAACTGGCTTACATCATCTCATTTAATTCTTACAATTAGTTTATGAAGTGGCTACTTCAATTTCCATTTTACAGAGGCAAGAAATAGGCTCAGAGAGGAAAGAGCTTTGCCCAAGTAGGACTAAGTGGGTCTAACTCCAATGCCCTCATTCTTCAACACTCTGCTTCTAGGATGGGGTCATGCCCATACTGTATTGATAGTCAATGGCAATAGAATGATCCGTATTCAACTGTTTTTTTTTTTCAAAAGTTAATCTTCTCCCATATAAAAACACAAAATAATGACTGCTGCTGCTGCTGTTAAGTTGCTTCAGTCGTGTCCAACTCTGTGTGACCCCATAGACGGCAGCCCACCAGGCTCCCTGGTCCCTGGGATTCTCTAGGCAAGAACACTGGAGTGGGGTGCCATTTCCTTCTCCAATGCATGAAAGTGAAAAGTGAAAGTGAAGTTGCTCAGTCATGTCTGACTCTTAGTGACCCCATGGACTGCAGCCCACCAGGCTCTCCCGTCCATGGGATTCTCCAGGCAAAAGCACTGGAGTGGGGTACCATAATGACTAGAGGCACTGAAATAGGCTCTCTCAGCTTGCAAAATGCATAAAAAGGCCAAAAAACAAAAGGTTTTCAACTACTTTTAAGTAAGCAAGTAAATCTTGTGCCACTATCATCCATCTGACTTGGTCTTAAATAAATATGAGTTTATTATTTAAGAATAAATAATGAGCTACAAGTTATTTTTACAAGTATAAATCATTCACAACCATCTTCTGTAAATGATCAACTCCGCCTCTCTAAAAGTCCTGGGCCAAAAACTTTATGTTATTAGAGATTAAATTCCTTCATGAGTAGGCAAAAGATCAAAATACATTGTGTTTTTATTTGGATAGTCTTGGAGTATTGAATTTGTCCTTTTCTTATCATTAACATTTATCTCTCTGGATCATCCACTTCTCTTTGAACTTGAGAAACAGGAATTTGATATCACATAGTATTTAAATCAATTAAAACATGAACCTAGACAGAATCAAATAATTCTTGGAGTTAACTGTAATAAGTCTTTCATCTTAATAAAGTTCAGTTCAGTTGTTTATTTGGAAAACGACCAGCTTCAACACTAACTTTGCAGGGTGCATGAATGTGTTTTCCTACATTCACTAATACTATGTTCTACTTTCCAAAGACCAGAAATGAACCAAAGGCATTCAAGCACTTCCCAACAAAAGGAAAAAATAGCTTTGTTTTAAAGATTAGAAATTTCAAAGAGCTTTGCAAAGAACTTCCTAAATCTTCTTGATTCAGCACAAGTTACACACAGTGGGTATTCAACAAATTTTGTTGACTTATGATACAGACATGGCTGTGAGTGATTACTTTGAGTATTAACTAAATACAATGATTTTTCCCAAGAAGGGATGATGTTGGCAGCTGTCACTAATAGAGCCAGAAAGAAGTTCATCAGATTCCATTTGGTCTTATTTTGGTTTGGCTTCATTTTGTAACCACAAGTAGGGTCCAGCTGCTCACCAGTCAAAAAGCCAGTAAAGAGGCCAGGTTGGTGAAAAGGCAAGTTTGCCTTATTTTGGATCCTGCAAAGGGGGATGGGAGTGGATGCCTGTCCTAAGGCCGACTCCACCTCTTCCAGCAATCAGTGAGCAAGAGCTTTAAAAGGGGAGTGTCAGAGATGTATAGATGGAAGGAGGGGGCTACATGCAGAAACAGCACAGTCACCTCTGATAGTTATTTTGTAATTGGTCATTGGTAGTTTGACCAGCATCATTTTCATTATTTTAAGTTTAGTTAATCTTCAGTTCCAAGCTTCCCTGGTGGCTCAGATGGTAAAGAATCTGTCTGCAATGTGGGAGACCCAGGTTCAATCCCTGGGTTGGAACGATCCCTTGGAGAAGAGAATGGCAACCTATCCCAGTATTGTTGCCTGGAGAATTCTATGGACAGATGAGCCTGGCCAGCTACAGTTCATGGGGTCGAAAAGAGTCAGACATGACTGAGTGACTAACACACATACACACACACACACACAAATCTTCAGTTCCAGGGTTGGTTTGTTCCCATTTTCTTGAGGCCAGTTCTCGGAATTATAGCAGCTTATGGCATGGCTTCCCAGGTGGTATGTGGTAAAGAATCTGCCTGCTGATGCAAGAGATGTAGGTTTGATCCTTGGCCAGGAAGATCCCCTGCAGTAGGAAATGGCAACCCAGTCTAGTATTATTGCCTACAAAATTCCATGGACAGAGGACTCTGGTGGGTTATAGTCAGTGGGGTTGCAAAGAGTCAGACTCAACTGAGCGACTGAGCACACAAATGCATACCATGGCTACAGTCTGGTCATCATGTAGTTAATTTCTCCACCTGGAGGGGGTTTCAGTAAGACAGCCCACAGCATATAGCTCAAAATATTATCTATGGCCCTTGCAAAGGAACTAAAGGTCCTTGACTATATTTACTGACTAAACTATTATTATTTGGTCTCTTTTGATGGTTTGCTTCTGCATTTTCTCACTTCTCTGATTAAGCTTATTATTTGACCAAAGGCAGGAAGAGAGCATGGGGGCATGGAGGAGAAAGGACCATATAGGGTCCTGCTCTTTTTCAGTTTGGTCTGGTAGGGAAAGTGCAAAAAGTCAAATAATATTAATAATAATAGCTCATATTTTAATGATTTTGAGTTAATCATTAATATTTAGCATATTTGTGTCTAAAGTTTTCTATTTAGATAATTTTTAAATTTACAAGCTACATGATTATACATTTTTCATTTGAAAAAATTATTGAATCCTTTCTAAAAAAAGCTGAATGTCCTTTGACCTTTATCCCTGATCTGGCCTTTCCTTCACTCACACACTTGATTTGTTTTTCTCCCATTCTTCAGTATGGAATTTTGGCCTCCGCTTCTGTTCCTTCTTCCCTTTTTTCCTTTGCCTCCTCTGTTACTTACACTCTTTCAAACCTCTTTACAACCTGGTACTACAGTACAATGCAGTAAGTACAGTTCTATAATAAAGTCCTATGAATCGGTAGTAACATCTTGCTGTTGATGGAGGAGTATTAAAATGTATTCTCTGGTTCATGGGAAGAAAATTCTCCTTGGTTTGGAAGTTCACATACTTATGATTTATTGGGTCAAATCCCCTTTTCTTTAACTGCTCTTATGAATGGGTTCAAAGAGTACATATTCCAATGACTGAAATAAGAACAAGGCATACACACTAAAAAGGCCAGCATGACATGGGAAAAAAAAATCAAAGGGAGACTTTATTCCTTAGAATTGGAAATTGATTCCCTACTCTGAATCTGTGACTTTGATGGTACCATACCAATGGTCCACTTTCTATTTGAAATGTATTTAATATTGCCAGAGTTCTTTATTTTGAGGTTAATTTTTTAAAGTACATGTAAATACACTTTGTGAAATAAAAAGATCTATACAAATGTTTTTGGTGGGTTATTATTAATACAATGCGTGCGGTCTCTTCCCTCACCAAGATTAGAAGAATTTCTATCTTCTTCTTTCTATTGTACAATTTTAAAAAACAAAGTTAATGTAACACAGGTCCAAATATTTGTGTATTAGTAAGTGATGGTTTTAACACTTAATCATTTCAAAATATTATAAAGTCACCTTTGCATATCCTCCTTGCTCAATGTGTGGCATATAATAAATATTTCTTGAATATATTTAAATTGTTGGCTATAAGGCACATCAGGGCCCTACAATCTGATTACCATTCTCAATTCATTATAATACCATCTTTTACCTCCACAACATTCTATTCATGCCTGTGATGATGGATAGCGTGGAAATACTCAGGACTGAGACATAAATTTCAGAGGAACTGTTGTTATTTATGGACAGATTTCAGGAATTCCAGTTGTCTTCTGTTTGGCTTGTACTTAAAAAGAAAATATAACTCAGTGTGTAGGAAGATTTTCAGGCAACAGTATTCTGGGGTTTAGACTCATTTTTAAAACAAAAACTATTCATTCATGCCTAGAAATTATTTATATTTCTTAAAAAATTTTTCAGTTAGAAAAATAATTACTTGGGAAGAGCCCTTGGGAAATAGAGCCTCGTTGATATTCTATCTCATCTGTACCACTGCTTGAAGAAAGAAAGAAAGGGTGAACATCAATGGAATGTATCCCCTCCCCCCTCAAAAAAAAATGTTTTTCTGTGTTGGAAAGATGCAAGAGTCTGGGTTCACTGAAATCATTCCTTTTGTATGCATCTCAGCTATCTGGGGCCAGTATCCTGTGTTTTACACATCCTGAGCTCCCTTGGGCTCACTGTAGGGAGATGCCAGTGGCTGCCAGATCACAGGTATTCTTCTGGAGTGTCTTTAGGGCTCAGGAACTCACACTGGAGGACTGCAATAGCTGATCACTGTGACACTATGACATCCTTCTTTACTGATATGACAGGAAATACTCCATTTCTCATGGTGCACAAAAGGCGGCTGAGGAGAAAGGCCAGATAGCTTCCCAAGGTGAACTATCACAAATGGAACAAAGAGAACATCGGGACTCTTTGGTGTGTGCAGACCACTGGGACTCTTTGGTGGTATGTCCACACTTGGGACTATGTTGTAGACTTGGCAAGTCCTTGCTGAATCTACAGAATAAGAAAGAGCCAACTTGGGCCTAATCAACTTGAGGAGATGAACAAGTTCCCCAGAGCAATCAATTGTGCCACCTCATTCATGATAAGAGAAGAGACCACAGCTTATCCTAATCATACAGGCTTCAACTACCTATGCCAGTGCCCATTAGAACCAGATGGCACCATTTCCTCATCCTCTAGCCCCCAGGTATTAGAAAGCTGTGATCAAGCAGATAGCATTCAAACATCTGGTTTTTCTAGCTCTTATCGCCAGGAAGCAGTGGGAAGACCCCTTCCCCACCTGCACAGAACCTCCAGTTTGGGAATTCATAGTAGGGAGAAAAAGGAAGGGCACTGTCCTGATAGAGATTGTGACCTTGAATTGAACTTGAGTTAAACCAATAGAGATTGGGTTACTTTCAATTTGGTAAGTTTATATTAGTCAGAAGACTCCAAGAGAAAGACGAATCCAGTAATAGGAAATTTTAAAAGCTATAATTTTTGGTACAGAGGAGACTTAATGCATAAATTTCAACCCAGTTGTCCTACTTTTAAAGGTCATCTCTCTACTTTTCCCTGAGAAATCTTCTGGCCATTTACTTGCCAAGGCAACTGGAGATTTTTCTCACAGATTCTTCCTCTGGCTTTCTGGGAGCATCTCAACATAACCAGGTTTAGTTTTCCACTTTGTTGCTTTGATCTTTGGTGCTGGCATTCTTGCTAACTGTTCCTGAGGGTTAGCGGAGCCCCATCTCATCCAGTACTTCAAATTATAATCCACCTTTTTTTCCCAGTCTTAGGCAGGTCTATTTTCCCACTGTGCCAGATCTAACTAGATTCTATATTCACTGAGGGCAAAAACTGTACCCTACAAAAGCAGAGACATTACTCTGCCAACAAAGGTCCATCTAGTCAAGGCTATGGTTTTTCCAGTGGTCATGTATGGATGTGAAAGTTGGACTGTGAAGAAGACTGAGTGCCAAAGAATTGATGCTTTTGAACTGTGGTGTTGGAGAAAACTCTTGAGAGTCCCTTGGACTGCAAGGAGATCCAACCAGTCCATTCTAATGGAGATCAATCCTGGGTGTTCTTTGGAAGGACTGATGCTAAAGCTGAAACTCTAATACTTTGGCTACCTCATGCAAAGAGTTGACTCATTGGATAAGACCCTGATGCCGGGAGGGATTGGGGACAGGAGGAGAAGGGGACGACAGAGGATGAGACGGCTGGATGGCATCACTGACTCGATGGACAAGAGTTTGAGTGAACTCCGGGAGTTGGTGATGGACAGGGAGGCCTGGCATGCTGCAATTCATGGGGTCACAAAGAGTCAGACACTACTGAGCAACTGAACTGAACTGAACTGAACACATCCATATTCTAAGTTCTTAATAAAAGTGTGTGCATGTCTATAGTTACATGCTTTTGTCCAATATTAAAAAGTATTTCTTGTAACTTGAATACATACATACACTCATACCACCACCTCCACCATCACCACAACCAACATCACCATTTTCCCCACTATTCACAGGTCATTAAAGTTTGGCTTGTTTCAAAGTGTGTTTAGATAGTTAGCGTAGGCATTACCTCTAAACCAAGAACTTTTAAGGGCCTAACAGTAAGCTAGTTTGATTACCATTATTATTGATAATACAGGGCTTGTGCTGGTACTCAGGCATAACTACATACAATTATTGTTTTTCTGCTGAAATTGTTGCCTATACAGTTACATGACAACAACATAAGTTTGTAAGTAATTTGTGACAAAGCTTTCTTTTGTTTTGTTTCAATAAAGTAAAACCCTGAGGCTAATTTTACCATCATGTGCATATGACATCACTTCCTGAAAATATATGAACATTGGGGGATTGTTGTTGTTGTTTTAGTATAACAAAGTATGAAATGCTGTGGAAGAAATGGCCTCCAGAAATGCAGTTGATTTATATCTCAGAAATGTGTGCAAAGGAGAGAACATAGATTTTCTCAAATAGTTGCTAAACCCAGCAGACTCCAGTTAGCAAGCATTTAGCAATGAGATCCAAACACTTTTACCTGTATGAATCTTAAGTTTCCTGATACTTAACCAGCTTTGGGGCACAAATGAAGTCACGTTAACAACAATTTTACCCAACAGTTCTCTGTTCCTCACTCTGTATTTATTTTCCATAAAAAAAGTTCCCCTAAATATTTCTGAGATAATCCAGGGTGGCTCGAATGAGCTTATTAACAAGTTAGTCAGATCTTTCTTGACAGCTCCCAGGCCTTGCTGTCACCTGCGTCATAAAGGGCAGTTCCTACCAGACCCACTGCCCTGTGAAAGCCAGGCAGCTTCCTTGCAAGGAGAGGAAGCACATGGGCAGGGTCCCCTCAGTCTCTGACCATGTGTTCTGTGTCTCACAATCAGAGTTGCTCCTGTATTGAAAGCTGCTCTCAGAGCCAGGTGACTTCCTTTCTTGCTGGATGTGTTCATTTACTCTTCAAAGAGGACACAAAGCAATGTTATAAACAGATCTTAATCAAAATCACTTTTTTAGTTTGTACTTAATGTGAGTTTTTTCTTAGGATCTAGATGGGAGTCCAAGAGGCTGGGCCTGGAGCTGAAATGAGAGACAGACAGCATTGGGCCAACCTGAAACCTCAACTGAGGCTTCATATCATTGAGACAAGGAGACTTCTAGCAAAATTGTCACATTTGTTCACCTGGAAGACACTGACAAGTAAAATTCCCAGCCCAGCTCAAGCTAAGACTCTGCTGCACACTGTTTATGGAAACACATATATGTTCCATTTAAAGTTAATCTATAGATATAAAGTCCAAACTGGAAATATAAAAAAATAAAACATCAACAGTGGTTTTGTAAAAGGTAAAAACAAATCTGACTTCATATTGGATCTGTCTCTTTTACTTTAACCTTTGTATTCTATTATTTTTGCTTCAAATTAAGAATGTTGCTCCTGACCTGAAATATACACGATAGCCCATTCTCAAGGCTCTGACATTTAAAGGTATAACACTTATCCATTCACACAGAGATAAAAAATTGCAGAACAGAGAATAACATTTGTCTTGTTGGAGGTTTATAGGAACATCGAGCCCTGACCTACCTGTATACCTGTAGGAACAAATGATTCTGACACCAAGAAGTTTGCAACAACCAACCACACTCCCTCCCCTTTTAGTATAAGTTTAGTCGCTCAGTCACGTCTGACTCTTTGTGACCCCATGGACTGCAGCACACCAGGGTTCCCTGTCCATCATCAACTCCTGGAGCTTGCTCAAACTCGTGTCCATCGAGTTGGCAATGCCAATCAACCATCTCATCCTCTGTCATTCCCTTCTCCTCCTGCCTTCAGTCTTTCCCAGCATGAGGGTCTTTTCCAATGAGTCAGCTCTTTGCATCAGTTGGCCAAAGTATTGGAGCTTCAGCTTCAGCATCAGTCCTTCCAATGAATATTCAGGATTAATTTCCTTTAGGATTGATAGGTTTGATCTCCTTGGAGTCCAAGAGGCTCTCAAGAGTCTTCTCCAACACCACAGTTCAAAAGCATCAATTCCTTGGAGCTCAGCTTTCTTTATGGTCCAATTCTTTTTAGTATGAAAGAGACCTGAATTCTAATCCCAGCAAGGTAATTTCTTGGGATACTGGTACACCATCTTCTTGGTGTGCTGGCTTTCAGAATAAAGTCATCATTCCTTGCCCTAACAACTCATCTCCTGAATTATTGGGCTGTCATGCAGCGAGTGGAACAAGCTTGGATTGAGTCACATTTTGCTCAAACCGCAATAAGATACCATCTCACATCCATTAGGATGGCTAATCTATATTTAGAAAGGAAGGAAGAAAGAAAGAAGAGGAAAGGAAATAAGTGTTAGAAACACTGTGGAGAAAATGGAATCTTTGTGCAATGTTGGTGGGCATATAAACTGGTACAGTCACAGTGGAAAACAATATAGTAGTTCCTCACAAAAGTAAAGAGAGATTTACCATATGATGTGGCAATTTCAGTTCTGGGTATGTACCCAAAAGAACTGAGAGCAGACACTCGAGCAGATATTTGTACCCCCATGTTCTTAGTAGCATTATTCATAAGAGCCAAAAGTTGGAAGCAAACCAAGTGACCATTGACAGATAAAAGAATAAACAAAATAAGGCAAGTACATACAATAGAATATTATTCAGCCTTTAAGAAAGAAGGAAATTTTGACATATGATACAACATGGATGAATCTTGAGAACATTCCACTAAGTGAAATAAGCCAGCCACCAAAAGACTAGAACAGAAAGTACTTGGAGTAGTCAGACTCATCGAGACACCAAGTAGAAGGGTTGTTGGGGGGTGGGGGGTGGGAGAAAGGGGGAAGGGGGAATGGGGATTGCAAACTGATGGATTCAGAGTTTTAGTTTTGCAAAGTAACAAGAGTTCTGTGGATGGATGATAGTGATGATAGCGTAACAACATGAATGTACTTAGTGCTACTGAACTATACATTTAAACAGGGTTAAAATGGTAAATTTTATGGTATGTGTATTTTACCAGAAACTTTTTTAATTAAAAATATGTTTTTACAATTTAACTTCTAGCAATGACAGAGTAAGTTATTTTGAGCAGATCTTCCCTCCACAACAGTGAGAAAAGTTGGATTAAAAATGTTATATATAAATATATATATATATATATATTTTTTTTTTCCACTTGAAAGCATCAAAAAGTAACCAAGACAGTGAGAACTTGCAAATTCAAGATCCAAATGAAAGATGCCAAGGCAGGTAAGACGTGCGTATATGGGGCCACTTTTCCCCTCAAGTTGACCACTAATTCTGAAAGTGAAAGTGGCAGCTGAAAGGCTGAGAAGCAGGACAGAACTTTTGAGTCTCACATATATGGAGGGAAAGAAAATGAAGTTCATGAACCATTAAGGGGGCATAGCTTTGATAGAGCTATGCCTAAAGCTTTACTTGGGTCTCCAAAAGGCTATTCCAACAAATAAAGCAAAGCAAAAATAAGTCATCCCTTAAGAGAATTGAAATCCATATTCTGATTATTTCCACTCCTGCATGGAATGGAATGACCTTCCCCTAGCCTAGCAGCCTTCTAGGAGAAGGAAAAGTAAGTTTTCACAGAAGAAAGATAGTAACATTCAGAGTTTTAAATATCTTTACAATTTATCATTTAAAAGGCCTGGCATGCTACCAAAAATAGCCAGATAAAGTCTAGAATTCAGCTGATAATAATGTACCACATTGGTGTCTTAGCTTTGACAATTTTATACCATGAAGATCTAAGATGAAAACATTGGGAGAAGCTGAAACTGAATAAGGAATATATGAGAATTCTCTGTATTACCTGTAAAACTTCTCTGTGCACCTATACGTATTCCAAAGTAAAAATATTATTTAAAAGAATAGGCATATAAGGATACAATTATATATTGAAAATCAATTGACTGGAAACGAGAAAATGTAAGCAGAAACTGAAATTGCTAGCTATAGACTTGAAAAATATGATGCTGAATATGTTCTAGAGATGAAATGAGATGAAATATTTTCTGTAAACTGGAAAATATTTTAAACATGGAATTCCTAAAACCAAAAAATACAATAACTGATATCAAGAGCTCATCAAATGGGCTTAACATCTTAAGAGAAAGTGAATAAGTTAAATCAGAAAAAAAATACTGAAAATGAAGCACAAGGAGACAAAGAGAATAGAAAATACACGAAAGAGAGTGAGACATGAGACAAGGTAGAAATTTTTAACTTCTAAGAATTGAAGTTCCAGGAGGAAAGAAAAAAGAGAATTATAAAAGTATTATTTGAAATGGGAGGGTTTGAGAATTTTCCAAATGTAAATAAAGATACTAAATCATGGATTCAAGAAGAACTATGAATGCCAAATCAAAAAATAATACCATAAAATTTAAGAAAATTTTCTCTACTTATTAGTCAAAAAGAAAATGCAAATTAAACTATGGTAAGCTACAATTCAACAAGGTCCATGCTATTTTTAAGCTGATGATAGTAAAAACTGAGGTGCATATCCACTTTCATATAGAGCTCTTGGGACTACCTATTGGGGAAAATCTCTTTGAAAGACTACTTGGTGATATCTATGAATGCTGACTATGAAGTATATTGCCTATGGCATAGTAGCTTTCCACACAGGTAACTGTCCAACAGAAATGTACCAAAAGATACGGACAAGCATATTCACAGCAGTGCTTTTAATCCATCAACAGTAGAATAGATAAATAAATTGCGGTAACTGGCAATTGATGAACCAGGTAAGTAAATAACTGAGGGAGGGGAAGTCTAGACACAAAAGAACACATATGTATTCGGTTCGAGATTTAGAACCCTAGTTGCCTTGGAGAAGATGAGGGAACAGTTATTTGGTAGGGCTCCGGGTAATGTTGTTTCTTGATCAGAGTACTGATTATGTGAGTGTGTTCACTTCGCAAAAGTTCATCAAGTTGTGCACCTAAGATTTGTGTACTTTACAGTATGTATGTTATGTATGTCATGCTTCAATAACAAAATTAAGTCTTTTTTTGATTGACAGTGGTGTAACACACTGATACACATATGCATACAAACACAAAAGCAAAGCAGAAAACTAAAGCAAATATTCACGTCAAAATTGAAAGCACATCCTCAACAAAAAACACTCCCAGTAGAAGCAGGATATATTTGAATCTTCTAGATTTGGGGAACTAACAATAGCTAAGCACCTCCTATACTCCAGGCACTGTTCTGGGGGCTTCTTACATATTCATTGCAAATCATAGATTCTCTTATAGCTAAGTTCTTCTTGATTAATTACTAATTCAATCATTTAGCTGACACACAAATATCTTTCACTTTTTAAAGTTTATTTGTAGTATATATATATATATATATATATATATATATGTGTGTGTGTGTGTGTGTAGTATAGATGTGTGGCTTAAAGAGCCAAATATAACCACCCTTCTCCCACAGAAAAAAGAAATCTAACAATCTCTGCCTCATGCTTTCTATCTTTCAGAGGCAATCACTTTCAACTTTTTTTTATTTTGTGGGAGAGAGCAAGGGAGAACCCAAGACAGAAACTGCGGTCTTTTATTACGTTATGGTGAAAGTGACATACCATAATTTCTGCCACTTACTATTGTATGGATGTGGGAGTTGGACTGTGAAGAAAGCTGAGCACTGAAGAATTGATGCTTTTGAACTGTGGTGTTGGAGAAGACTCTTGAGAGTCCCTTGGACTGCAAGGAGATCCAACCAGTCCATTCTAAAGGAGATCAGCCCTGGGATTTCTTTGGAAGGAATGGTGTTAAAGCTGAAACTCCAGTACTTTGGCCACCTCATGTGAAGAGTTGACTCATTGGAAAAGACTCTGATACTGGGAGGGATTGGGGGCAGGAGGAAAAGGGGACGACAGAGGATGAGATGGCTGGATGGTATCACTGACTCGATGGACGTGAGTCTGAGTGAACTCCGGCAGTTGGTGATGGACAGGGAGGCCTGGCGTGCTGCGATTCATGGGGTTGCAAAGAGTCGGACACGACTGAGCGACTGAATTGAACTGAACTGAACTGAGCCACATCAATTACCAAAAAGACATTCTTGTACAAAATTTTGCTTTTCTTTTTTTTTTCCTTTATTTTATTTTTTAACTTTACAATATTGTATTGCTTTTGCCATATATCAACAGGAATCCACCACAGGTATATACGTGTTCCCCATCCTGAACCCTCCTCCCTCCTCCCTCCCCATACCATTTTCTTAAACTTTTTAGCTTTTTTAGATTTCTAAGAACCCATCTCTGCACATCAGGCACTTTATCAGTTGCATCTAAGTGTCTGACTGCTTCTCATACAAATTTTCAACCAGAGGTTTCTCAAGCCTTCACCCTCCTCTACCTTTAAGTTGTTTCTGGTGCTCTAATTCCTGAGACTTTTGTGAGGTTCCACAGCTGTAGAAAGGACAACCTCATAGAAATGCCTTGATGTAGAAGATGCATGGTGCAGCTGGACTTCAAGGGATCCCAGGTGTGCTTTTTGGGTAGATGCTTGAAGGAGGTCTGGGCAGTCTCTGGTGTCACCTCGACCGCATCTCTGGGGTTTTTCTGGGCTCTGTCTCCCCCTTTACTCACTCTCTGGCTGCTTTGCCCACTCCCTGTAGCTTGGGGCACTCTTTCTCAGGGTGTCTGTGTCCAATGATGCAGATGCAGTGCTACCCCACAAGTTTTTCTTTGTTCTTATTCACTCAGAGTCAGTTCTCTTTCCTCAATCCATTTTTTGGTGATAATCCTTTCCTGGGACAGTCATTGTTGATCAGTATAGCGGAAGCGCTACAGTGAGAATTGGCAGGAACAGTGGAAAATCCAAGGAGTGGTAGAAGGAGCTATGAATTCTCTTGTGTGGAGCTGTGCTGACTTCTTCTCTGTCTACCTGCTCCATCCCAGTTTAGCATTCATCTTAATCATTATTTCTCTTCACTATTACTCACTTTCCAGAGGTTCACGTTCAAAGGTGGATTATGAATTCCTTCTCATCTCACATGCATGATTAAACTGAAGAAATTGAGTTTCTAGTCATGATGGTTCAGCAACCAACATCTCACCCATCTGTGAAGTGTCCCAGTTCCATGCAATCTGATCTCTCACCTTCTGGTTTGACGTTTCCACCTGATTTTGTATTTTTGTTCCTGGCTCATATTTAATGTCTAGCAGGCTTAAAAATCTGTATAAGTTGGTTGTTCTCTGCTTAGTTTTTCAGTCTGTCACCTCCAGAGTAACCTCCAGATGTTCACTTATCACTACCTAGCAGTATTTTTTACCATGCAGCAAATAATCCACCTGCAATGTGGGAGACCTGGGTTCAATCCCTGGGTTGGGAAGATCCCCTGGAGGAGAACATGGCAACCCACTCCAGGATTCTTGCCTGGAGAATCCCCATGGATAGAGGAGCCTTATGAGCTACATGGGGCCACAAAGAGTCTGACACAACTGAGTGACTAAGCACAGCACAAAAATTGCCTTAAATTTTTGAAATGTTGGTTTCTCTTTTAATCAACTTTTAGGCTAAAAATCTAACAAGATAGCATATCTAACACTTTCCTAAATCAAAACCAATTCTCCCACCACCCTCCTCTCCACTGTGAAGTGAAAGTCTCTTAGTTGTGTCTGACACTTTGTGAACCCATGGACTATACAGTCCATGGAATTCTCCAGCCCAGAATACTGGAGTGGGTAGCCTTTCCCTTCTCAAAGGGATCTTCCCAATCCAGGGATCAAACCCAGGTCTCCCACATTGCAGGCTGACTCTTTACGAGCTGAGCTACAAGGGAAGCCCCCGAATACTGGAGTAGGTACCCTATCCCTTCTCCAGCAGATCTTCCCAACCTAGGAATCAAACTGGGGTTTCCTGCATTGCAGGCAGATTCTTTATCAACTGAGCTATCAGGGACATTGGCCTGAAACAAAATAAGCTCCCAAAGTCCTGCTTGAAGAACACCCATAATCTTGCTCCTAATTTTTCTTTCCTTCTTTTCACACTTCACTGTTATTCAGAAAGAGAATCTTGTGTTATTCCTTTTTTAAAGCTTAATTTCAGGAAAGGAACAGAAAATTTTCCTCACTGATGTGGAAGCCTAGATATTGATGTAATGTGAAACAGCTAAGGAATGGTAAACTTTGAGTTAAGGAAATATCCCACCTACAGGTCCATAATGCAATGGCCTTGGCAATCAACCTAGGTTAGTCTGTTTTGAGGAAGGTAGGGAAGGCCCTTCTGTGTGCCCCTGAGAT
Source organism: Bubalus bubalis (assembly GCF_019923935.1). Lineage (NCBI taxonomy): Eukaryota > Metazoa > Chordata > Mammalia > Artiodactyla > Bovidae > Bubalus > Bubalus bubalis. Next base: position 142,018,192 of record NC_059159.1, read on the forward strand.
CTCTTCCTCCTACACAGATGTGTGTGTGTCTGTGTGTGTGTGTGTAAGACAGAGAGATTAACTGATGATTGATTTCAAAATAAGTTACTCATCAGGTTCAGTTCAGTTCAGTCTCTCAGTCATGTCTGACTCTTTGCGACCCCATGAATCAGAGCACGCTAGGCCTCCCTGTCCATCACCAACTCCTGGAGTTCACTCAAACTCATGTCCATCAAGTCAGTGATGCCATCCAGACATCTCATCCTCTGTCGTCCCCTTCTCCTCCTGCCCCCAATCCCTCCAAGCATCAGGGTCTTTTCCAATGAGTCAAGTCTTTGCATGAGGTAGCCAAAGTATTGGAGTTTCAGCTTCAGCATCAGTCCGTCCAATGAACACCCAGGACTGATCTCCTTTAGGATGGACTTGTTGGATCTCCTTACAGTCCAAGGGACTCTCAAGAGTCTTCTCCAACACCACAATTCAAAAGCATCAATTCTTCGGCGCTCAGCTTTCTTCACAGTCCAACTCTCACATCCTTATTATAAGATTTCTTTGTTACTCATCAATATCCACTTTCAAACCTGTGGGAGGATTGCTTTTCTCCACTGCTTTGAAATTATGCATGGGAGTGTGACTTGCTTTTATCAGTGAAATGTTCATGGAAACAGCATGTTATCATCACTGAGCTTGACTCTCCAGGCTACTCTTTCCCTGCTGCTACAGTCCTGGAAGAATGTGCTGATATTCAAGTGAAATAAGATTGAAGAAGCCTGGATTGCTCAACCAAATCATGGCAGGCAACTGTCCTGAAGATTTTTCCATACTCATGGAGGATTTTATATGAGGGAGAAATAAAATTCGATTGTGTTAATCTACTGAGATTTGAGAGTTGTCTGTTACTGAAGCAAGGCTTAGCCTCTCCTCACTGCTATCTAAGCTTATTTGGGAGCTCAGAAATACAATGCAGGTATATATGTTGTGCATGTATGCAGTGTGGTGTGTGTGTTTGAGAAATAGAATGAGAGAGAAAGAGAATTGATTTATGATGAGAGTTCGATTATAGAATGAGACAAGTTTTTTTTTCCATTTTAATTGGAGGATAATTACTTTACAATATTGTGGTGGTTTTTGCCATACATTCACATGAATCAGCCATGGGTGTACTTGTGTTCCCCATCCTGAACCTCCCTCCCACCTCCCTCCCCATCCCATCCCTCAGGGTCATCCCAGTGCACCAGCCCTGAGCACCCTGTAGAATGAGACAAGTTTCTTAACTACTTGATTTTTGCCAGTTAAGATTTTAGCTGTAGATGGCACAAATGAATATATAAATACATTTAAATAAATACATAGCTTACACCAATATTTATTTATACACACTATAAAATGTATTCTTATGTCTTTGTGCTCTGGTATATAGATTGCTTACGGTCACTCAGAATTGTCTTCTAAAATCCACAAGTGATATTTAAAAAAAATTTGAGCTAGGTAGTCCATTAAAAGCCCAAGGTGATACTGCATTTCTGATTACCTACTGAGTCATGGATAGTGTACTGTACATTCATATCAATGGCATAAGCAAAGGCCAGAGCATGCCTTAGTTTTTTATATTTCCTGAGTTTTCTTGATTGCAGTCTAATCCTTCATGTTGTTCCAACACAGAGTGATTTTTTAAAGGAGAATTTAATTTAATACAAGTCTGAATATCCTCTGGAATGCTAGAAACCAGCATTACTACAGCAACGCTAATGAAAAACACAAGTTTCGTGTACCAATTTGTGGTCAGAGCCAGCATTCCAACCCTGCTCTCTCGTGGCAGCTAGTACTCCGTCCTGCTCCTTTTCCCAGCCCTTTGCTATTCTAGTTAAAGATGTCAGGGGCTGTGGCCCACATGGCATGCTAAACAGTCCACCGCTCACAGCAGGCTCCTCCAGCTTAAGTGCAAAGACTTTGAACTCATAAAACACACCACTACCACCACCACCATCACCACTGCCTCCACCACCTCCCAGTGGAAGTCTCAGAGGATTTCCCGTTAATGCCCCTGCACACTCAAGCACATTTGTTTTAAAACATCCTACAAGTGCACATAGATCCACTCCCATATATTCAAGAAAAAGAATGAAGCACCTTCCAGAAGAAAACTTGCACAGTTGGGCCAAGGCTGATTCACTCAAATGTTTTATCACCGGTGTGGAATGCCAGTAACAAGGGCAATCATTTGTTTGTGAATTCACGGAAGACTGGACTCGCACACTGGAAAAGGGCTTCCTAATGAATAGCAATGGGGAGACTTGCTGTGTATTAGCATATTTTATCTGCCCTTGTTTTGAAATTAAACAGAGTTGTGGATGAAAAAGGAAGGCACAGACTGCCACTAAGCTGGCTTTTTAGAAAAGTGGCATTTGGAATGAGGTTTAACTATATGGACAAATTCTAAAGTTAACTGTTAGAATCCTCGGGCTTGCCTAAGACATTTTTCCCCTCCTTGCGTGATAACAGAATTTCCTAGTCACTATTATTCTTTCCTAAAGGCTTCTCATTCTTGGATACAATGTCTTTCTGTTTTGTCTGGAGTTGCTTAAAAATAAATCAAGGAGAATTCTGAGCTGGAGCAAAGACTCCTCTGCAAAGCTAAATAAAATTTTATTCACTGTCTATTTATTGAACATATACTATGTGCTCAAAGCTATCCTAAGCACCTTGGGGGCAGCATTGGGAATGGAGCATATGTACATAATTTTAAAATCTTCTTGAAGGAATAGTTCATAGGGTTCAATATCCACCTGAAAGGGAAGGAAATAGATAAGTAGATAGCTAAATACAGATATAGATACAAATAGATGAATAAAAGGGCAAGGTAAAAAGTTAAACTAGCATGTCATTAAGACCAACAAGTATTCTAGAAGTTCTAAGAAGACAATGGTGAGCATGAGCTGGAATAGTCAGAGAAGGTCTCAAGGGTACTGGTGAGTCTTTGTTTAATTTTGTAAGTTTGGATATAGGCACAAGAGGCAGGCATTCTGAAACTGAGAAGTACTAAATTATTAGCCAAATAATTGAGTGTGTAGGCTCTGATTGTCAAAGTATAATTTTCTAAAAGTTAAAGGCAAGACTCTCATAAAAATATATAATATACACCTTCCCAAGTTCCACTTATTAATGAGGAAATCAGTAAAGTTGACAACAGAATAAAGGAGAAATCAAAGGATATACTATTAATGAGAGTTAGAATACTGAAATAAAGTTGCTAAATTAAAAACAAAACTGGTTAATGCTATGCAGGACAATAAATCTGTAAATTTGGGGCCTCCCTTTTCCACTGTACAAAGATCTATGCAAAAATCATTAGCAATTTGACAATCTTCACTAATTTAAAGTAACTTCAGCACGTGGGTCTTAATAAATTTTTAGCTGTAAGTTAAACAAAGGTACATTACCCTAAAGAATCAGATACTCTCTATTGAAGCCTGTTAGACAGTAAACCAACACGGCACTGAAAGGATCTCCAAGTGCTGTTTTTTTCTTAACAGTATTCAGGCAGAAAGGGGTTCTCATCTTACTTTATCATTTGCTGACTATATAATGTGGTCATGTGCCTTAACTTCTTGGTTCCTTGGTTTCTGTATTTGTAAAATGTAGATATTATAATAATAATTTTTAGCACACAGAGCTGCAGTAGAGATCAAATAAGTTAATATATAATGCTTTTGCAAAATACTTCGTATATAGGAAGGCCCAAGATATGTCACTTACTGCACATAGAGAAGGGTCTTGAGCAAAACCCCAGACAAGAATGAGCACATTAAGGGAGCACTGAATAGTCCAGTTGGAAGGGACAATTTATTTTAGGAAATAGAGAAAGATAAATTGAGTAAAGAGGGTTTGGTTAGACTAGAGGAAATTAAAATTTTAAAAAAATTTAAAGAGGAAAGACAGAAACACACAGTTTTAAGAAACTTGGATTCTATCCTAAAGTCAGTTGAAAGGTACCAGTAGGTTTTCATTTTTTTTTTTTTTTTAGCTGCAGAATGACATAATAAATGCAGATCCTGGGTGAAATTAGCCCAGCTCCTCATAGAGCAATCTGAACAGGATGGGTATACATGGTTAGAGAAGACTTGGAAAGTGGAAAAGGGTTGAGGAGCTAAAGTAGAAGGAGGAATCACACTTCACCAGATTATAAAACTAAAAGATTGTAGAAAGAGTGTTACCTTTGGTATAAATAAGGAACTTAAGAAAAGGAGACATTGTGAAGTGAAGGTGAGGAATTACATCTTGCAACAGTAGATGCAAATACTGTAGGTTGTATTAGAGAATAAGAGACATATATGTAGACAGTGGGAGACTGGGGTTTGGGTGAAAAATCAATTGTGGAGGTACAGAGTTAGAGGTTACCCACACATATGTGATAGCAAAAGCCATGAAAATCAATGGACTACCTACGTTAGCACTGAAAAAAAGCAGAGGAACAAGAATCATATGTGTGTTCTCTCTTCCTCTTTTTTCCAAAAGTTAACTTGGAAACTATGAAATTTTTAATAGTTTTAACTATGAAAATTTTACCCCTTCTTTGTGTCCCTGGATGTGATCCAGTGTCTTCTAGTTTATAGTTTATGGAAACTTGAATAGAATTTGTATCCTACTATTGTGTGAAAATTGTGTAAATCTTAATTATGTTGAATTGGTTCATAATACTTTTCAGGACTACTATATGCTATTACTTTTCTGCATATTCATTCTTTTAATTTTTGAGAAATTGATGCTGAAACTCCAACTAAAAAGCTTAATTTATCTACTAAAAAAGTCATTGTAATATCTAGTGGAACTATATGAACTTTGTTGTGTATTTTCCAAGTCTCCTCTAGATTTTATCATACTTTTGTAATTTAAAAATTAAAAAAGAAAGAGAAAAAAAAAACAGTATTAAAGTAAAAAAACCACAAAAGTCCACTGTTTTCCAAAGGACAAAATCAGTGGGTTATTGATGAGAGAGGAGGGACAGTTTAGTGGCACTTTGGAATGCAAGGCAGAGGGTTGATTTAGGGGAAAGGAGGTCAGTTCTGCTGAACACCCCTCATGAAGGGGATGGCTGACAGCATTTGGTTGACTTCCCCCATTAAACATTAAAATTTTGGGAATGGTGATACATTGGCTTAAATTCACCCTATGGTATAAACCATCAATATGAAAGTGATTCCCAATGGAAGGGTTTGTTAGGAGGATAGAAATATTAAAGCAGAGGGAAATTTAAGTTAAGGAGTTCAGAGCAGGCATTCCTTAGGCTTGGACTGCTCCCAAGGCAGCTCTGAGACAAGCATTTGAGTACAAGCAACTTAATTGGGAGGCAGTTCTAGAAAGAACCAGGAGAGGAGTGGACAGTAGGCCAAGGAAGAAAAGAAAGCCAGTGCAGGGTGAATTCACGAGCAAGGTCATGCTGGGGGCAACCAGCACTCCCAGGGCTGCTAGGAAGCAACAAGGAGCTATGAAGAACAGGTTTGGGCTTATCCCACTTGAGTACTTATCCCCTGAGTCCAGGCTGTTGGTGGAGGGTTTAACTCCTCAGTACTTCTGGTCATCCAGTGCCTACAGTCAGAAACAGCCATCTGGAGAGAGAGAGAGAGAGAGAGAGAGAGAGAGAGAGAGAGCAAGAGCACATGGCCCAAAGGAAGCAGCCTTTGTGCGCCTGAGATCAGCAAGAACTGAGGAGATATGGTGGCTCCCCGCCCAGGGACTTGGGAGTCAAGGACTGGAGCCAGACTGCCTGCATGCAAATCTGGTTGAATGTGCTGCTTTTGAAAGTAACTCTGGGCAGTGCTATTGAAAGGGCTCTGACTATTCCAGTTCTACTTGCTTCAAGTTTCCTAAGAGGAACCTCGAAAATCTAAAAAAATCCAACCAATCTGTTGGGCGTCTAATAGAATTATTACCAACCATGTGTTGGTCACTCACTACGTGCTAGCCTTTCTATATGGGTCAGGACAGGGTTTTCTGTCCCTTGCCCCACAATCTGCTCTGTCCTCCTCATTCTCCCTGGGTTGGGGGAAGGCAGATCTTTGTTACCCTGGAGTTCACAGGTTAGTTAGCATAACTCCTGCAAGTTCTTCTATTAAGACCATTAATAGAAAATGTTGTACTCTACTCCAAAATCCTATGGCTCCACAGGTACTTTTTCAAGACAAAGCCAAGAATCATTGCCATCACTTAGAGAACACTGCAAAGTTACCATCAGGCAATGACAAATTCACATTGAATCCAGGAGACACTGTACCACATGGCATTTCTTTTCCTATCACGTGGGTCCATGAATCCTTTACCTTCCTCCTCCCTGGTACCCCTCCACCATCAGTCTTTTACCTTTATGTTTTCATGATTCTGGCTCAATTCTGATGGCACTTAGCAAAGGTGGCTATATTTCTTCCCCAGAACATCCAGATCCTTTTAGGACCCTCTCCTTATGACCCACATTCTTGAGATTCTAGGGAAATAATAACTCTTTGGCTTTATTAACTAAAGTGAATGGCAGCATACTTCATTTGATTCTTTAAACGTTGCCCACACCCTCACAGAGAGACCCTTTATTAGCCTGTCTTCAAGTTACCTAATTCTCTTGCTTCCTGCAGAACTCCAACTGGTAGAGCCCTCCAAGACACTGTGGGCAGTTCAGTGATAGGAGCCTGCCTTATACTTCTGAGTCTGTCCTTGCTAAGATACAAGCTCAGATGTTGGTAGAGCTTAAAACTCTGAGTTTCAGAGTAGACCCCATCAAAGAAGAATGATTGTGCCTGGAGAAAAAGAATTTTCATAGAGGATATTGTGACTTCAGTCCTTTTTCTCAACACATATTGAGAGCCTCCTATGTGCCAGGCACTGTTCTAGGTGCTAGGAATATAGTGCAGCCAAACAAAGTTGCTGCCTCATGAAGTTCTATTCTAATGGAAGGAGTGAGTAACTGCACACACACACACATGAAAAAGGCAAGTGCAAATAATGAAAATTAACATTTTTAAAGTACTGAAGATGGAGGAGTACAGTTTTGGGTTTGATAGCTAACAAATACACTTAAGAATTAATATCTAGGTTGATTGGGCATCTTCCTTAGCATAATCAGGACAGCCACTTGACAGCTCTTAAAGTTATTGAGAGTAATTTTGAAGGAGACTGTAGCAATGCATGGGCAGGAAGGAACAATGATTCATTGAATTCTTGATATTAATGTTAAAGGGACTTATAATCCACCCTCCAAAGTTAATTTACTCACCTCTTCACCCTCATCATGTGATGTTTCTAGTAGTTCAAGAAAAACTTTTTAACTGAACTGTTGCTACAATTCTTTCTACTCTTCGGGAGATTGTGACCCTCGTCAAAATGGTGTGAATAAGCTATTACTTGCTTTCTGCAAACAGCATGGAAATTACTCTGGGCCGTGGGTGTGTGAGGTTTTTCTTAGAATGGAATGGTGAGGGTGAGTACTAATGTGCTAATCAACCACTGTTTGCTGGAAAGGCTTTTTGTCAATGAGCTCTGAGAGAAGCAGAACATAGTCACGGGAAGTTCCAGGATGGGGTCTACTTTACGGGAATTGGAGTCAAATCCAAACATTTTGTGGTTCCGCAGTGTAAACTTCTACTCAAACCTTTGGACATCTATCCATCACTGGTCCCGCCTGGAGCCACTGTGACTTTCACATGAAATCCACTGCAAGCTACTAATTATTGTCTTCATAAAAACCACAGTGCAGGCAGTAGCTGAATTCCAAAAATGTGTTTTCTGCTCTCAAGGAATAATAGGGATGAGAGAAAACTTGTAGATGGCTAGTGTCCTTATCCATGAGTGTTTCCCCAAACATCAACTTAATTCCAAGACTCTTTTTTCTTTCTCTTAATCCCATAGCTACGAGTTTCTCTCATCCCTCATAGTTATCACTGCTTCCCCTAATAGCACTTTGATTGTAACTATGCAGGAGATTGGTTTCTAGAGCAAGCTAGCTTCACGCCTTTGAGAGGTTATCTCAGTTGACTGTGAAATGGATGAAACCATTTGTCACGATCCTTGTCAAAGTGTTAAAACAGTTACATATGTCTAATGTGTTTGACTTCTAAGGAGCATGTTATTTGCCTAATATAATAATGGAAGCTTGGTAACATAAGGACTTTTCAACTAAATGATATGTGAAAGACAGTGGGTCTCAGACTTTTGGTCTCACCACTTCACACTCCTAAAATTATTAAGACTCCCAAAGAGCTTTTGTTTATCTGGGTAATAATATCTGTTGATAATTACTATGTCAGAAATTAAAACAGAATTTTTTGTTTTAATTTACTTAAAAATAGCAGTGAAACCTTATCCTTTTATATAAAAATCACATTTTATGAACAATAAGTATATTTTCCAAAACTAAAAAAAGTTAGTGATAATGTGGCATCATTGACTGGTTTTTTGAATCTCTTTAATTCCATATCTGGCTTCATAGAAGATAGCTGGGTTCTGTTTCTGTTTTCAGTCTGTTGTCATATCATATGCTGTGTAGCTGCTGGAAAGCTCTTCTGTGCACTTGTGAGAGAACAAGAAGGAAGACAAATAATGCTTGACCATTCTGATAGAAATGGTTTTGATCTAGTCTCTGGGACTCTCTGAGCTCCTGGAAGACACTTTGAGAACTGTTGTCAGAAGAGAAAGGCGCCATTCTTTGCCAGTTGATGAAACAGGAGCAGCTTGACGAAGGAATGTAGTGCGCAGGATCTCAAGACGAACTCACTGCTAATCCCAAGAAAGTGACATGAGATTTGAGGAGTGGCAAGAAAAATTGGGTTCACTTCCGCTTCAACATTGAATCCTTTGGATCTACAAAGACAGATTTCAAATATTGGAGTTTGGTGGGAACTTAAGATCACATGAAAAAATCTTTCATTGTAAAGAAATGAAATATGTTGACTCAATGACTAGATATTGGCAAACTCCAACCAACAGCTGGGGTGTAGCCTGAGCACAAAATGATGGGTACTCAGAAGCAACAGGAGGCATGGAGGGTGTTCCCCCATTCCCCACATGACTTCCCTTTTCGTTTATTGCTGAATTGTTCTCTCTCCAATAGCACTGGGCTCCATCCAGTGAATATATGTTCTGCTAGCCACTTAACAAACTCAAGCTGTGGTTTTAGGCTGATAAATAATTATGTTAATTAACAGGTTGGAGGAAAAATATGATGTTATTCCTTTGGAATGCTCTGAGAAGCTGGAAACACTTAACTGAAAAAACTACATGTGGTGAAGTAACCAATAATTTGCTTAAAAAACCCACATCTGGTTTGCTGGCTCAAAGCAGGGGTTAATAGTCGTTCGAGGGCAGCCAGTGGTGAAGAGGGGTCCCAGGATAAACAGCCAAACCTTCACGGCAGGAAATATGCTTGTTCTGAAGCAAAAGCATTTATGTTGGCTTCTAACCAAGATGAAAAGTGAAAGGAATTGCTTGGTTTGCCTCTTGCTTTCTTCTCTTTACAACATACAGCTCAAGAATGTCTTTCTCATATTTGTACACTTGGAAATGGGAAAGAGTTAGGAAATAGTCAAATGAGAAAAAAAGTATATATATATATATATATATATATATATGTATGTATATTCTCCAAATTCCTAAAAGGATGCAGCAAAGACATCACAGCACTGAAGAACAGAAAAGTGAGTTTGAATCATATGCATCACTATTATCATAATAGATATAATGATTTGACAAATATTTACTGAACATCTTCCTTGCACAAGGCACAAATATGAGTGTTATAACTAATACACAGATAATATGTGGTCCTAGATCTCAAGGGGGGAAGAGCTCAGTAGAGAGACTAAAACAAATATACAATATATGCATAAAACAAATCCCAGTGTGACAGGAGTCATTAAGGAGAGAGAAAGAAAGTGCTTCAAGAAGTTCAGAAGGAGGACACCTCATCTAAGATTGGACAAGTCTGTGAAGCTTTCCTGTCAACAGTGGTATTTCAGCTGAGGCATAAAAGACAACAAGGATTCCTGCAGATGGAAATAAAGGCAGAATTGTATTGGGAGGGAGAGTATTAGCATATCCATAGTACCTACAGATGGAGGTAGAAAATTAGAAGATGGTAAGTAAACTTGTTTGACTAGAATGTAGGAAAGATGCAAAGAGTTTGGGGAAGTTAAGCAGAGAAAAGCCAAAATTGGAGGCTTTTGAAACTGGAATACTGATCTGGCATAGCACTGTGTATGACAAAGTGGAATCGAGCAAATCTGAGGACCAAGATGGGGCTCAGGAAGATAGTCTCATGATGAAATCATTACAGAGGTGCTATGGTTGACCACCATAGATATGTATGTGACATGATGACATGGGATATGAGTGCCAAGGTAGCTGGACAGTTGAAGGTATTTTCCTAGGCTCCATCTGCAGAGACTAAGGGAAAGTGCTTAAATTTCTGAGCTGCCAAGTAGACATTCTAGCCAGTGGTCAAAAGTTGGATATGGAATCCAGACAAAACTATAATTCAAAAAGACACATGTACACTTATGTTCATAGCAACACTATTCACAGCAGCCAAGACATGAAAACAACCTAAATGTTCATCAACAGATAAATGGACTAAAAAGATGTGGTACATGTGGATGATGGAATACTACTCAGCCACAAAATAAGAAGGAAATAATGCCACTTGCAACAACATGGATGGACCTAGAGACTGTCATATTAAGTGAAGTAAGTCAGAAGGAGAAAAACAAATACCTTATGATATAACTTATATGTGGAATCTAAAATATGACATGAAAGAACTTATCTATGAAACAAAAACAGACTCACAGACATAGAGAACAGACTTGTGGTTGCTAAGGGGAGGGTGGGGTGGGGGAGGGGTGGAGTGAAAGTTTGGGACTAGCAGATGCAAACTAGTACATATGGGATGAATAAACAACAAGGTCCTACCGTATAGCACAGGGAACTATAGTCAATATACTGTGATAAACCATAAAGGAAAAGAATATAAAAAAGGATGCATGTATGTATATAACTGAATCACTTTGTTGTACAGCAGAAATTAACACCATATTGTAAATCAACTATACTTCAATAAGCATTCTTTTTTAATTGGGATATAAAGGCCAAAACCATGAAGGGAAGGAGTACATTTAGAGGTCAAGATAAGGAAAAGCAGTGATTACCAGGAAAGAATGAGAAGCAGTGACCTTGGGTCCACTGTTACTTTCTTCCAGTTCCCCCCACACTGCATGTCAATCTGAGCTACACAGATTTGACTCTGGCACTGCCCACGATGTGTATGCTAAAGGTATTCCGGTGGCTTCCCATCACTCTTAGGATAGTACCAAATCTCAACGGCCTACACATCCCCACAGGTTCTGGTCCTCTCCTGCCTCTGAAGTACCACCTTCTTCCACCCTCTGCACTTCAGCCCCTGTGGCCTTCTTTCCATTCCTGGGCCAGCTAGCCTCCTTCCCTCCTCAGGGCCTTGACTGTGCCTGAGAACATTTTCTTTCATCCTTTTGCCTAGTTACCCTCTATACATCATGTACAATTCAGTGGTCACTCCTCAGGACCACTTTATACTTCTCTACCTTATGACCCTTTCTACTTTATAACACCTTTTGACCCATTATACTTCTCTGACTAGAAGTATCAAATCCTCCCACTAAATCCTCTCTTAGCACCTTATGTTTTCCCTTTCCAGACCTTATCACAGTTGCAGCTGTACATCTTTCTGTAAAATTATTTGATTCATACTGACTCTACCAAGAAGCTATAAGTTCCTAAGGACAGAGTTACCACTGATTCTTTATTCTCAGAACAGTTCCTGGTCCTTGCTGCTGCTGCTGCTAAGTTGCTTCAGTCGTGTCCGACTCTGTACGACCCCATAGACGGCAGCCCACCAGGCTCCCCCGTCCCTGGGATTCTCCAGACAAGAACACTGGAGTGGGTTGCCATTTCCTTCTCCAATGCATGAAAGTGAAAAGCAAAAGGGAAGTCGCTCAGTCGTGTCCAACTCTTAGCAACCCCATGGACTGCAGCCTACCAGGCTCCTCTGTCCATGGGATTTTCCAGGCAAGAGTACTGGAGTGGGGTGCCATTGCCTTCTCCTCCTGGTCCTTAGAAGTCTCTAAATGCATAGCTGTTGAGTGAATGAATGTTAAAGGAGGATATAAAAATGCTTTCACCTGCATTATCTCATTTGATCTCCATAATATACCTACAAGGTAGATATGGTAATCCAAATTTTACAAACAGATAAACTTTACAATACACATCTTGCTGAGCACTAGATAGAAGTTAATGGCAGGCTTTGGAAACACAGAACTCCCATATGAACCAGCAATTCTATTCTTTGTTACATACTCAAGAGAAATGAAAATATATACCACACAAAAGCTTGTATATAAATGTTTATAGAAGCATCATTCATAATAGGTAAAACCTGGAAACAATCCAAATGTCCATCAATTTATGGATGTATAAACTAAACAAGGTACATCCATACAAAGAAAAGTTGTTCATCAATTAAAAGGAATGAAATTTTTTTAACAACTTTTTTTGTTTATTGTGATAAAAACTTTTAAAATCTACTTTTTAAGCAACAAAGAATTTAACAGGAGCATTGTGGCTCTGACTCTTTCACTATGTCACAGATCTTCCTCAGGAGCAGAATCCAGGCCATGAATATCAAAGAGAGAGAGGTGATGACAAGTATCAAACGCCATAGAGGGGCAAAAGAGGATGGAGATAGGGTCACTTCACTGATTTGAAATGCCAGGAATGGCCTTTTAGAAAATAGTATCAGAAAAGAGATGGGGACAGGAATCAGACTATGAGTATCTTTAAGTATAGTGGATCAAGGAAAGCTTTGGGGGTGAGGCAAGATTTGGCAAGATGATTACAAAAAGTCTTGCAGTTTGTCCAGATCGAGGCTAAGAAAAATTATTTGGAAATTGAGATTATAAGGAATTTAGGGTAAAATCCTCCCTGGGACAAGTAAAAAGTCAAAGCAAAACCATGCTTCATAAACAAGGAAACTGGAACTCTATTCCAAGATAATACATAAAAAATGAAAATGGCAAAATTATAGTAATTAAAAGAGTAATTTAAAAAAGAAAATTCCCTGTTGGTCCAGTGGTTAGGATTCCAGGCTTTCACTGCCAGGGCCCACACTGTTCAATCCCTCACCATGGAACTAGGGTTCTACAAGCCATGCAGCCAGGATGAAAGAGAGAGAGAGAAGTTATAATTAGAGGTACCATATTCACTCATCAAGCTGGGACTTTTAAAAAAAATAATGATGCTTGACGTTATATTATTATTTACCTTCTGGATATTAAATGGCCAAACAAGCCTTACAGAGTATAAGGACCACCGTCCAGAGAGTTTAATAGTCCTCATGGTGGTGGCTGAACATGATGAGTGTTCCAAAGGAGGAAAATAATATCAATTCTCTCTTATTTGACAGGTGCTTCTGAGGAAATGAGTGTGAAAAACCATCTGCTGTGCAAAACGCTGTTACAGAATGCAGGAGGAGAATGGATGACATGCTTTCTGGGTGGCAAAAAGGCTGATTCATTTTAAAAGTACAAGAAACATATAAAGGTATGTGGTCTGTACAAATAGTAGTCCCAGATGCCAGATGAAAATAAACCAGTGGAAACTTCTAATTTAAAAAATTAAATTAGAATAGTTATAATTCACTGATAGAACCTTTTGATATTCCAATCAAACTACCTGTAAGGATATAGCCAATGAAAGAAGAACCATCTCACATTAAAACTGGTTCAATTTCAATTCAATTCAGTTACTCAGTCATGTCCGAATCTTTGTGATCCCATGAACCGCAGCATGCCAGGCCTCCCTGTCCATCACCAACTCCTGGAGTCCTCCCAAACCCAAGTCCATCGAGTCGGTGATGCCATCCAACCGTCTCATCCTCTGTCGTCCCCTTCTCCTTCTGCCTCGATCTTTCCCAGCATCAGGGTCTTTTCCAACGAGTCAGCTTTTCGCATCAGGTGGTCAAAGTATTGGAGTTTCAGCTTCAACATCAGTCCTTCCAATGAACACCCAGGATTGATCTCCTTTAGGATGGACTGGTTGGATCTCCTTGCAGTCCAAGGGACTCTCAGGAGTCTTCTCCAACGCCACAGTTCAAAAGCATCAATTTTTTGGTGCTCAGCTTTCTTTATAGTCCAACTCTCACATCCATACATGACCACTGGAAAAACCATAGCCTTGACTAGACGGACCTTTGTTGACAAAATAATGTCTCTGCTTTTTAATATGCTGTCTAGGTTGGTGATAACTTTCCTTAAAACTGATACTAGAGGCCAACCTACCAGTAGAATTAGAGTTTTCCACTACTTTAACTCCACATTGTGGGCTAATGTGTGACTCTTGACCACCTGAAACTCACTACCCTGTCACCTGAAAGGAGAGCCCAAGACTCAGTGTGTCCCCTCTGCCACCCTTCAGCTGAAAGATGAGAGTGTCAAGCAATTTGAAAATGCTCTATTATGGGAGTATCATTTTTTTAAGATCTGCCTTTGTAATCAATAAAAGTGCAATGGCTACCCCCAAAGCAGGCTATCAGAAAGGCAGCTGCAATACAGTGCGTCCAGGAAGCTGCAGGCCTACTAAGTAAAATACCATGGGAATAGGCTAGTAGGAGGGCTTGCCTTTGTTTCATTGTGTATATGGGTGTTTCCACTTTTCAGAAGAGCAGACAGAGGGAGGGAAAGAAGACCCCTCCTCAGTCCAGCAGAATTTACTAGATGGAGCCTACAGGTGAGAGATATTCTCCTAACCTATTAGGGGACAAAGAACAGAGACTGTGCAAGTCAGCACCTCCACCTCCAGCCCAGATAGCCTTCTCTTCACCCTGAGGTAGGGAAGTAGGCCAAACAGAGAGAAGCAAAATGCTACAAAGCAGGAAAACTGGAAATCTCTCTTAAAACACTTTGGAAAAACAAACAAGTCTATATCCAACAAATGAATAGAATACCATTTTTGCTTATAAAATTGGCAATAATTTTAATGAAACATTTAAAGGTAATGAGGTTTATAGGAGAGTCCATGAAAAAGACATTCTCATATACCATCAGTGGAAATGTAAATTGCCAGTAACTTTCAGGAAATGATCCAGGTTTACCTACTTTCATCACTGCAGGCTTTTTAAAAAATATTTTTTGTTTTTAATTGGAGGATAATTGATTAACAATGTTATGTTGGTCTCTGCCATACAACATCATGAATCAGCCATAAGTATATACATATCCCCTCCCTCTTAAGCCCTCCTCCCACCCACCTCCATCCCATCCTTCTAGGTCATCACAGAGCATCAGGTTGAGCTCCCTATGTTAAACAGCAAGTTTCCACTAGCTGTCTATTTTACATATGGCAATATATATATTTCAGTGCTATTCTCTCAGTTCATCCTTCTGGCCCTCTCCTTCCCTCACGGTGTCCACATGTCTGTTCTCTACTTCTACATCTCTATTCCTGACCTGAAGATAGGTTTATCATTTTGTACCATTTTTCTAGATTCCATATATATGCATTAATATACAATCTTTGTTTTTCTCTTTCTGACTTACTTCACTCTATATACCAAGCTCTAGGCTGATTCACCTCAGTTCAGCTGACTCAAATTTGTTCCTTTTTATGGCTGAGTAATATTCCACTGAATGTATATACCACAACTGCTTTATCCATTCACCTGTCACATCATTGCAGTCTTGCTTAAACAATGTTATAGCCTAAAATAGAAGAATATTTAAATATTTTTATAAACATAGGTGTATAATACTCCTCCATAAGAATGTGGAGTTATATAATGACATGGGGAAATGTTAATGACATAACTGAAAACTTTCAAAAGAACAAGAAAAATATTACATATTTATTTAATATTACAAAGTATTTACAATATGACCCCAATTTTTAAAACCACACCAAAAGTATTAGAGATCAAGATGGCAGAGTAAGAGGACACTGGGCTCACCTCCCCTCACCAGCACATCAAGACTCCAGCTACGTATGGAAAAGATCAATGAAACCAAGAGCTATTTTTTTTTCTTTAAGATTACAAAATTGATAAAACTTTAGTCAGGCTCATTGAGGAAAAAAGGAGAGGGACCAAAATAAAATAAGAAATGAAAGAGAAATTGCAACCAATGTCACACATTACACCACAACCATTAGGGAATACTATAAACAGTTATATGTCAACAAATTAGACAACCTAGAAGAAATGATAAGTTCCTAGAAATATATATCTTCCAAGACTGAGTAGAAGAAATAGATAATCTAAACAGATCAATTACTAGGACTAAAATTAAATCAGTAATCAAAACACTGTCAACAAATAGAAGTCCAGGACCAGACAGCTTCTCAGGGGAATTCTATCAAACATAAAGAAGAGTTAATACCTATCTTTCTCAAACTATTCTGGAAAATTGAAGAAGAAACACTTGCAAATTCATTCTGAGGCCACCATTACCTTGATACCAGGGAAATCAGATTTACCAGGTAAATCAGTGACAGTACTGAAAAAGAAAATACACACCATTACCTCTGATGTATATAGATGCAAAAATCCTCAACAAAATATTAACAAATTGAATTCAACAATTTGTAAAAATGATACACCACGATCATGTTGGATTTTTTCCAGATATATAAGTTCATACCTTCCATGTGGTGCTGGAGAAGACTCTTGAGAGTCCCTTGGACTGCAAGGAGATCCAACCAGTTAATCCTAAAAGATGTCAACCCTGAATTTTCACTGGAAGGACTGATGCTGAAGCTGAAGCTCCAATTATTTGGCCACCTGATGAGAAGAGCTGACTTATTGGAAAAGACGCTGATGCTGGGAAAGATTGAAGGCAGGAGGAAAAGGGGACAACAGAAGATGAGATGGTTGGATGACATCACTGACTCAATGGACATGAGTTTGAGAAAACTCCAGGAGATGGTGAAGGACAGGGAAACCTGGCGTGCTGCAGCCCATGAGGTCACAAAGAGTCAGACACAACTGAGTGACTGAATTACAACTACTACAAGTGTAAGTTCAGTGTATGTGGTTCAATATTTATTAATTAATCAATGTGGTATGCCACATTAACAAAACAAATGATAAAAATCACAATCATTTCTATAGACCAGAAAAAACTTTTGACAAAATGTAACACCCATTTATGATAAAAAAGTTTTCAACAGAGTTGAAAACATAACGAAGGCCATTTATGACAAACCCACAGGTAACATCATACTTGTCAGTGAAAAACTGAAAACTTTCCTTCGAAAATCAGAAACAGGGCAAGGAAGATTACTCTCATCATTTCTATTTGACATATATTTGAAGTCCTGGCCACAGCAAGCAGGCAATGAAAATAAAAGCATCAGAAGTGTAAGGGAAAAAATAAAAATGCAACTACTTGCAAATGATAAAACCCTGAAGTCTTCACCAAAAATCTATTAGAATTAATAAATGAATTCAGTAAAGTTGCAGGAAGCAAGACTAATATACAGACATCTGTTGTTTTTCTATACTCTAATAATGAACTATCAGACAGAGAAGTAAGAAAACAATTCCACCTACAATTGCATCAGAAAGAATAGCCTGGTGGGCTGCCGTCTCTGGGGTTGTACAGAGTCGGACACGATTGAAGCGACTTAGCAGCAGCAGCAACACTTAACCAAGGAGGTAAAAGACCCATAGGCTGAAAACTGTAAGACATTTATTGATGAAGTAAATTGAAGAGGATACAAATAATGGACAGATATTCCATGTTTCAGGTTTTAGAAAAGGCAGAGGAACCAGAGATCAAATTGCCAACATCCGCTGGATCATGGAAAAAGCAAGATTCTGAAAGAGATGGGAATACCAGACCACCTGACCTGCCTCTTGAGGAATCTGTATGCAGGTCAGGAAGCAACAGTTAGAACTGGACATGGAACAACTGACTGGTTCAAAATAGGAAAAGGAGTACGTCAAGGCTGCATATTGTCACCCTGCTTATTTAACTTATATGCAGAGTACATCATGAGAAACGCTGGACTGGAAGAAACACAAGCTGGAATCAAGATTGCCAGGAGAAATATCAATAACCTCAGATATGCAGATGACACCACCCTTATGGCAGAAAGTGAAGAAGAACTAAAGAGCCACTTAATGAAAGTGAAAGAGGAGAGTGAAAAAGTTGGCTTAAAGCTCAACATTCAGAAAATGAAGATCATGGCATCTGGTCCCATCACTTCATGGGAAATAGATGGGGAAACAGTGGAAATAGTGGCAGACTTTATTTTTCTGGGCTCCAAAATCACTGTGGATGGTGATTGCAGCCATGAAATTAAAAGACACTTGCTCCTTGGAAGGAAAGTTATGACCAACCTAGACAGCATATTAAAAAGCAGAGACATTACTTTGCCAACAAAGGTCCATCTAGTCAAGGCTATGGTGTTTTCAGCAGTCATGTATGGATGTGAGAGTTGGACTGTGAAGAAAGCTGAGCACCAAAGAATTGATGCTTATGAACTGTTGTGTTGGAGAAGACTCTTGAGAGTCCCTTGGACTGCAAGGAGATCCAACCAGTCCATTCTGAAGGAGATCAGCCCTGGGATTTCTTTGGAAGGAATGATGCTAAAGCTGAAACTCCAGTACTTTGGCCACCTCATGCGAAGAGTTGACTCATTGGAAAAGACTCTGATGCTGGGAGGGATTGGGGGCAGGAGGAAAAGGGGTCGATAGAGGATGAGATGGCTGGATAGCATCACTGACTCTATGGACGTGAGTCTTAGTGAACTCCGGCAGTTGGTGATGGACAGGGAGGCCTGGCGTGCTGCGATTCATGGGGTTGCAAAGAGTCGGACACGACTGAGTGACTGATCTGATCTGATCTGATTCCATGGTCATGGATTGGAAGAATTAATGTTGTAGAAATGTCCATACTACCCAAAGAAATCTATAGATTAATGCAATCTCTATGAAAATACGCATGACATTTTTCACAGAACTAGAACTAATAATCCTAAAATCTACATGAAATCATGTGTGTGTGCTGTGCTAAGTTGCTTCAATTGTGTCTGACTCTTCACAACCTTATGGACTGTAGCCCACCAGTCTCCTTTGTACATGGATTCTCCAGGCAAGGGTACTGGAGTGGGTAGCTGTGCTTTCCTCCAAGGGATCTTACCAACCCCGGGATTGATCCCGCATCTCTTACATCTCCCACATTGGCAGGCAGATTCTTTACCACTAAAGCCACCTGGGAAGCCCTATAAAAGACCCCAAATAGCCAAAGAAAGAATAAAACTGAAGGTATCATGCTCCTTGACTTCAAACTATATGCTACAAAGCCATAGTAATCAAAACAGTATGGTACTGATACAGAAACAGACACATAGATCAGTGGAACAGAAGGGAGCCCAAAATTAAGACCACACACATTCAGTCAATTAATCTCCAATAAAGAAGGCAAGAATATACAATGTGGAAAAGATAGTTTCTTTAATAAGTGGTATAGAGAAAACTGAAGAGCTACATGTAAAAGATTAAAACTAGAACATTTTCTGAAACCACATACAAAAATAAAATGGATTAAAGACCTAAATGCAAGACTGGAAGCCATAAAACTCCTAGAATAAAATAAAGGCAATGCACTCCCTAAGATAAGCCTTAGCATTACTTTTTTTTGGACTTGTCTCCTCAGACAAGGGAAATAAGAGTAAAATACCAAATGAGGCTTAATTGAACTTAAAGAGCTTTTGTACAGTGAAGGAAACCATCAACAAAATTAAAGGGCAACATACTAAATGGGAGGAGATATCTGTAAATAATGTATAAGATAAGAAAATAATATCAAATATATAAAGAACTCACACAACTCAATATTTTTTAAAAAATTAATTAAAAGCAGGCAGAAGACCTGAATAGATATTTTACCAAAGAGGACATACAGATGGCCAACAGGCACATGAAAGGATGCTCAACATCACTAATCATAAGGGAAACACAGATCAAAACACAATGATATATTATCTCACACATGTCAAAATGGCTATCATCTAAAAGACAACAAATAATAAATGTTGGCGAGGATGTGGAAACCATGGTACTCTATGAGTGGGAAAGTATTAATAAAACTGGTACAGCCACTACTTGCGCAGTATGGAAGTTTCTCAAAAGCCAGTAACTACCATATGTTCTAGTAATTTCTCTCTGGGTATATAGCCAAAGAAAATGGACACATTAATTCAAAAGGCTATATGAACCCTAATATTCATAGAAGCGTTATTTACAATAGCCAAGATATGGAAACAACTTAAGTGTCCATTGACAGATGAATAAATAAAGATGTGATATGGAATGGAACATGATGAAATGTTGTTGTTGCTGTTATTTAGTCACTAAGTCATGCCTGACTCTTTTGCAACCCCACGACTGTATCCCACCAGGCTCCTCTGTCCATAGAATTCTCCAGGCAAGAATACTGGAGTGGGTTACCAGTTCCTCCTTCAGGGGATCTTCCTGACCCAGGTATCAAACCCACATCTCCTGTACTGGCAGATCAGTTCTTTACCACTGAGTCACCAGGGAAGCCAAATGGAATATTACTCAGCTATAAAAAGAATGAAATTTTGCCATTTACAAAAATGTAGATGGAACTGGAGGGTATCCCACTTAGTAAACTCAGACAGAGAAAGATGAATACTCTGTTACCACTTATATTTGGAATCTAAAAAATAAAACAAATGAATGTAACAAAACCAAAACAAACTCAGATACAGAGAACAAGCTAGTGGTCACTTGTGGGGAGATGGAATGAGTTAAGGGAAAGAAGCCTAAGAAGTACAAACTACTAGGTATAAATTAAATAAGATACAAGGATGTCATGTACAATACAGGGGATAAAGCCAATATTTTATAATAATTTTATTTTTTTTAATTTTTTAATTAAAAACATGTTTTTTTAATTAACAAGGAAACACAAACTCTAAATGATACAATAGACCAGTTAGACCTAATTGATACCTATAGGACATTTCACCCCAAAACAGTGAATTTCACTTTTTTCTCAAGTGCACACAGAACCTTTTCCAGGATAGATCATACCCTGGGCCATAAATCTAGCATCGGTAAATTCAAAAAAATTGAAATCATTCCAAGCATCTTTTCTGACCACAATGCAGTAAGATTAAATCTCAGTTACAGGAGAAATACTATTAAAAATTCCAATATATGGAGGCTGAACAACACACTGCTGAATAACCAACAAATCACAGAAGAAATCAAAAAAGAAATTAAAATATGCATAGAAATGAATGAAAATGAAAACACAACAATCCAAAACCTATGGGACACTGTAAAAGCAGTGCTAAGGGAAGGTTCATAGCAATACAGGCTTACCTCAAGAAACAAGAAAAAAGTCAAATAAATAACCTAAATCTACACCTAAAGCAACTAGAAAAGGAAGAAATGAAGAACCCCAGGGTTAGTAGAAGGAAAGAAATCATAAAAATTAAGGCAGAAATAAATGCGAATAAAACAAAAGAAACCATAGCAAAAATCAACAAAGCTGAAAACTGGTTCTTTGATAAGATAAATAAAATTGACAAACCATTAGCAGACTCATCAAGAAACAAAGGGAGGAAAATCAAATCAACAAAATTAGAAATGAAAATGGAGTGATCAGACAGACAACACAGACAGACAACAACAGACAACACAGAAATACAAAGGATCATAAGAGACTATTATCAGCAACTATATGCAAATAAAATGGACAACTTGGAAGAAATGGAAAAATTCTTAGAAAAGTACAACTTTCCAAAACTGAACCAGGAAGAAATAGAAAATCTTAGCAGACACATCACAAGCACAGAAATCCAAACTGTAATCAGAAATCTTCCAACAAACAAAAGCCCAGGACCAGACGGCTTCACAGCTGAATTCTACCAAAAATTTAGAGAAGAGCTAACGCCTATCCTACTCAAACTCTTCCAGAAAATTGCAGAGGAAGGTAAACTTCCAAACTCGTTCTATGAGGCCACCATCACCCTAATACAAAACCTGACAAAGATGCCACTGAAAAAGAAAACTACAGGCCAATATCAGTGATGAACATAGATACAAAAACCCTTAGAAAAAATTCTAGCAAACAGAATCCAACAACTTATTAAAAAGATCATACATCATGACCAAGTGGGCTTTATCCCAGGGATGCAAGGATTCTTCAACATCCACAAATCAATCAATGTAATAAACTACATTAACAAATTGAAAAATAAAAACCATATGATTATCTCAATAGATGCAGAGAAAGCCTTTGAAAAAATTCAACATCCATTTATAATAAAAGCCCTCCAGAAAGAACGAATAGAACGAACATACATCAACATAACAAAAGCTATATATGACAAACCCACAGCAAACATTATCCTCAATAGTGAAAATTGAAAGCATTTCCCCTGAAGTCAGGAACAAGACAAGGGTGCCCACTCTCACCACTACTATTCAACATAGTTTTGGCCACAGCAATCAGAGCAGAAAAAGAAATAAAAGGAATCCAGATTGGAAAAGAAGAAGTAAAACTCTCACTGTTTGCAGATGACATGATCCTCTACATAGAAAACCCTAAAGACTCCACCAGAAAATCACTAGAGCTAGTCAATGAATATAGTAAAGTTGCAGGATATAAAATCAACATACAGAAATCCCTTGCATTTCTATACACTAACAATTAGAAAACAGAAAGAGAAATTAAGGAAACAATTCCATTCACCATTTCAACAAAAAGAATAAAATACTTAGGAATATATCTACCTAAAGAAACGAAAGACCTATATATAGAAAACTATAAAACACTGGTGAAAGAAATCAAAGAGGACACAAATAGATGGAGAAACATACCATGTTCATGGATCAGAAGAATCAATATAATGAAAATGAGTATACTACCCAAAGCAATCTATAGATTCAATGCAATCCCTATCAAGCTACCAATGGTATTTTTCAGAGAACTAGAACAAATAATTTCACAATTTGTATGGAAATACAAAAAACCTCGAATGGCCAAAGCAATCTTGAGAAAGAAGAATGGAACTGGAGGAATCAACCTGCCTGACTTCAGGCTCTACTACAAAGCCACAGTCATCAAGACAGTATGGTACTGGCACAAAGACAGAGGTATAGATCAATGGAACGAAATAGAAAGCCCAGAGATAAATTCATGCATCTATGGACACCTTATCTTTGACAAAGGAGGCAAGAATATACAATGGAGAAAAGACAATCTCTTTAACAAGTGGTGCTGGAAAAACTGGTCAACCACTTGTAAAAGAATGAAACTAGAACACTTTCTAACACCATACACAAAAATAAACTCAAAATGGATTAATGATCTAAACATAAGACCAGAAACTATGAAACTCTTAGAGGAAAACATAGGCAAAACACTCTCCGACATAAACCACAGCAGGATCCTCTATGACCCACCTCCCAGAATATTGGAAATAAAAGCAAAAATAAACAAATGGGACCTAATTAAAATTAAAAGCTTCTGCACAAAGGAAACTATAAGCAAGGTGAAAAGACAGCTTTCAGAATGGGAGAAAATAATAGCAAATGAAGCAACAGACAAAGAATTAATCTCAAAAATATACAAGCAACTCTTGCAGCTCAATTCCAGAAAAATAAATGACCCAATCAAAAAGTGGGCCAAAGAACTAAACAGACATTTCTCCAAAGAAGACATACAGATGGCTAACAAACATATGAAAAGATGCTCAACATCACTCATTTTCAGAGAAATGCAAATCAAAACCACTATGAGGTGCCATTTCATGCCGGTCAAAATGGCTGCTATCTAAAAGTCTACAAGCAATAAGTGCTGGAGAGGGTGTGGAGAAAAGGGAACCCTCTTACACTGTTGGTGGGAATGCAAACTAGTACAGCCACTATGGAGAACAGTGTGGAAATTCCTTAAAACACTGGAAATAGAACTGCCATATGACCCAGCAATCCCACTGCTGGGCATACACACCGAGGAAACCAGAATTGAAAGAGACACGTGTACCCGTGTTTGTCGCAGCACTGTTTACAATAGCCAGGACATGGAAGCGACCTAGATGTCCATCAGCAGATGAATGGATAAGAAAGCTGTGGTACATATACACAATGGAGTATTACTCAGCCATTAAAAAGAATACATTTGAATCAGTTCTAATGAGGTGGATGAAACTGGAGCCTATTATGCAGAGTGAAGTAAGCCAGAAAGAAAAACACCAATACAGTATACTGACGCATATATATGGAATTTAGAAAGATGATAATGATAACCCCATATGCAAGACAGCAAAAGAGACACAGATGTATAGAACAGCCTTTTGGACTCTGTGGGAGAGGGCGAGGGCGGGATGATATGGGAGAATGGCATTGAAACATGTAAATTATCACATGTGAAATGAATCGCCAGTCCAGGTTTGATGCATGATACAGGGTACTCGAGGCTGGTGCACTGGGATGACCCAGAGGGATGGGATGGGGAGGGAGGTGGGAAGGGGGTTCACGATGGAGAACACATGTATACCCATGGCAGATTCATGTCAGTGCATGGCAAAACCAATAAAATATTGTAAAGTAAAATAAATATATAAATAAATAAAACAGATATAATAATTTTAAATGGAATATAATCTATAAAAAATTTCATTATCAGTATGTTGTACACATGAAAGTAACCTAACATTGCAAATCAACTATACTTCTACTTTAAAAAGAAAGTAAAAAGATTAAAAACAAACTAACCAAAAGCAAATACAGGCATAAAAAATTTGGACATGACAGGGGAAAAAATGGAAGACTGTATCCAAATGTTAACAGTGACTATGGCAAAATATATATAAGATTTAAGATTACCTTGAAAGCATAATTTGTTATATTTTTGTAGTAAAATTCATAGATTAACAAAAGAACTGGGAGAAACTTTTTTAGAGATAGAGAGGCCAGGCAGAAATGGAGCAAAAAGGGCCCTGCATAGCTAGCACTCACACCAGCCCAGTGATGACGTTCATAGAAATTAAAGCATGTCAGAGACAACTTTCTTTTCTCCCTATACAGGCCCCTAGAAACATTAAAATTGCCCAAGACTTGGTAGGCTAACTTACGCTTGATGGATCTTTAATAAATCAGTCATGGAACAGTTTTATTAATAGAAGTTTTATAGGAACATGATCTCATTCCAAATAGTGCTTATGAACCCAAACTCTGAAGTAAGGGAAAGCTATCATAACAGAAAGACTTTATGGAGTTCTAAATTAACCAGTGACACCTACCCTGGAAACACAGATGAGATGGAAAGAACCCTGGAGTCTAACTCAGAGACTCTTCTGCCCCATGATGAAGGTGTCCTTGGCCAAGTCATTCACCTCTTAGGGATTAGGGGCCTCATCTGGAAACGGGGGATTATAACACTGCCCAGTTCCCTTCACAGGACAATTAGAAACAACAAAAGACAAAACGCAAGTGAACACAGTGTTCTGCAAACCTAAGTCATCATTGTGCTACTCTATTACTTAGGAGGGTGTAAGGAGTCAGGTTTCATAAGCCGAGGCACAAATGTTACAGTATTTCACGGCACCATACTGTCCCCTAACAATAGCCCTAAATGCATGGAGCCCTAAAATGAAGAACTTGAAAGCTGACTATTTTTCCTCTTTTTCAGAATACTCAAAATATTTTTCATATTTGGAATTGGTACTTGAAATATACATTCCAAAGATAATACCCAAATGTGCATATTTGGGGATGTATTTGGTCAGCGTTATAGGGGAGGAGAACTTCATTTTCCTAAAATGTTTACAGTCATAAATATGCATGCATGTACAGTATGTGTTTATGTGTGTGTGTGTTCATGTTCAAGTGTGTGGGCCCATTGATGCACATTTATATTACAGAAAGCTGTAAGAAGGAGAATAACTCAGTAAGCTCTAAAAAGTGATAGAAATGGTACCTGCATCCACCTTCCCTCCTGCTGACTCCTAAAGATTCAGGCTAAGTTTTGTAGAAGTGGTAGGTCACTCATAATTGTTTGGGATGATTAATTTTATTTATGTGCTAGGCTTAGTTGCTCAGTCATGCCTGATTCTTTGCATCCCTGTGGAGTGCAGCCTACCAGGCTCCCCTGTCCATGGGGGTTCTCCAGGCAAGAATACTGGAGTAGGTTGCCATGCCCTCTGCCAGGGGATCTTCCCAACCCAGGGATCGAACCCAAGTCTCCTGCATTGCAGGAGGATTCTTCACCCATGGAGACACCAGGGAAGCCCAAATTTATTTATAGTGGGACAGAGAGAGAGAGAGAAAGTGTGTGTGTGTGTGTGTGCGTGTGTGTGTGTGTGTGTGTGTGTGTGCGCGCGCACGCGCACTCAGTCATGTCCAACTCTTTGCAACCCCATGGACTGTAGCCTGCCAGGCTCCTCTGACCAAGGGATTTTCCGGGCAAGTATACTGGAGTGGGTTGCCATATCCTATGCCAGGGGATATTCCTGATCCAGGAATCAAACCCATGTCTCTGGCATCTCCTGCATTGGCAGGTGGATTCTTTGCCAGTAACACCACCTGGGAAGCCCTTATAGTGGGAAGAAGACATGTAAGACAACAAATAACTGGTTCAAGTTGCACAAAATATAAAGTGTCTGCGGATAAGAAAATAACATGCACAAAATAAATGTCACGTTTGTAACTGAAAAATCACAGATCTACCAAGGGGTAGCTGATTAAAGTATACCTTTAAAAGAATTCTGTGGGGCCATTTGAAAGTATGATAAGGATCAGTATTTAGATATTGAAAGATATGCATGAATTAACACAGAGTGAAGAAAGAAGACTATGTGTAGTCTATAAATAGTAAAATATGACTTTTGTAACTATAATCTATAGGCATATTATAAAGTATGCCATGTATATAGTGCATAGAAAAAACCCTGAGGTTATATACCATAAAATATTAATACTATCATTCTCAAAGTGATCCAATTTGGATGTTTTAACTTTAAAAAAAATTTCTTTGCTATAATTATTGGAATTCTTTAACACTTTGGGATTACTTTAACAACCATAAATAAATAAAACATTTTCATTTTAAGAAAAGTAGCAAAACATATTGCTCACTGAAAAATACTTAGACTTCAATCTTAGGACATGATTAAGAGTAAGAAGTGATTATTAGGAATAAGAAGAGAGTAGCCATTAGCCTCAGCCCTCCCCATTTTGAGTTCAGGTAATGTGGTACCCCTTACCCCATCCCTCTGATAGTGAGAAGTTGCAGAGCTTAAAAAAGGAAACAAGGCCACCCAACAAACTCAGGAATATAGCTTCAGTCCACTGTGTGAAAATTCCCAAATCTTAAATAGAACCCATGCAATCAACATACAGTCTTTTTTTTCCTGTGGGCTTTCCTGCCTAACTGGTATAATAGCAATACCAGTGGCTTTGATAACACTTTTTTTTAAAGCCACATATAAAGGTAAAGCTTGAGTGGAAAGCCAAGTCATTATTTTTGCAGAATTAAAATCATTGTGGGTGAGGATATTGAGTCAACTGAAGTTTATTTAAAGGAGATTTAAATCAGGAGCTCTAGTGGGAAGAACTAGTTTGACAAATCTATTACATCTAATACATTAGGTAAACAAAGATTTCATGTCAGAAAAGTATTAACTATAATGTTTGGTGAATAGAATGAAACATTTGCCTTCTTCTAATCCTTCTTTTAAGATAGGCAGCAACCACAGGGACCTATTATGGAATTAAAATTAATACATATATTTTAGTTTTTGTATGCAGCCAACAATTCCTTTAAAATCCCCCTGAGCAGTCAGGCATAACTTTCTTTAAAAATGTTAGAAAAGTAAGGAAGTGTTATGAATTCCAGGAAGCATTCTCTTCCATGCTGCAACTCCTTTTTCACCTGAGTCACTCTGCTCCACAAAGAAGCTTCATTTGAATCCATAGGTTTGTGCAGCTAGAGCTGATGTTGGTTTATAGCCTGGACAAAAATACAAGACATCCAAATAGATATCTGGCATTGAATGCTTCTTGGTGAAAAACATTACTTCTCCCAGAAATCCAACCAAAGAAATTAATGCTGTTTAAGTTTTCATGGGGTTTTAACAGAATCTGGATATTTTTACTCTTTCTTTCTAGTAATTCTGATTCATTTTGACAAGAGTGTGTGTTTTAAAGGAAACAACATTTATAGACACCCCCTAGCTCTCAGCTGTGTGATCTGAGGAAGCTGGGAAAGATGTGGAGGGTCGTGGCTGAAGGCAGTTTTGCTCCATTTACACTCATAACTGCCCAAGAGAATGTAGGAAAGCCTCAAGATTTAGGAAAGGTGACTATAAGCTTTGCAAACTAACAAGTCTCTCTGTTTATTAAAGCCTCCTGGTAACCCCAACTGTATTTCTTTTACAGTTAAGCTCTGTTCTTCTTCACCTTTTGTAAGCATGCTCTGTCCTTACCAGACAGCCCAGATGGATGGAGCCTGCAATATCTGATTACTGTGGATTCCCAGTGCTCTTCACAATGAAAATGTTTCTCTCTGAGAGCCTCTATATTGAAACCTCACATTTAAGGATTCCTGGGTCTTTGAAGCTGCTCCTTACACCTCCACTAGAAGGTGATGTAATACATAGAGTGCTGATAAGTTGCCTGGTGTGGTGACCAGCTCTTTCCAGGGTCTACACTTGTTCTTGCTCACAGTCCACAATACTGAGCTGTACCAGGTTAAATACTGTCCCTCCAAAAATCATGTTTACCTGGATCCTTAGAATGTCATCTTACTTGGGAAAGGGATTTTTGTAGTTATAATTAAAATGAGGTTGTACTGGATTAGAGTGGGCCCTAATCCAAAGACTAGTGTCTGTGTCAGAAGACCATGTGAAGACGCAGACATGCAGGGGAGAATGCCACGTGAAAACAAAGGCAGAGACTGAAGTGACATGTCTACTAGCCAAGGATTGACAAGGATGGCTGGCAAACCCCAGAAGCTAAGGGAGAGGCATGGAACAGATTCTCCTGCAGAGCTTCTAGTAAAAACCGGTGCTGCCAAAACCTCCATCTTAGACTTCTAGGCTCCAGAACTATGAGAAAACAAATTGCTATTGCCTTAACCCTCCTAAGTTTGTTGTCCTTCCCTAGTTGCTCAGTGGTAAAGAATCCACCTGCCAAGCAGGACATGTGGGTTCGATCCCCTGGAGAAGGAAATGGCAACCCATTTGTATTCAACCCTTCAAGTATTCTTGTCTAGAGAATCCCATGGAGAGAGGAGCCTGTTAGGCTACAGTCCCTGGGGTTGCAAAGAGTCAGACATGACTTACTGACTAAAACAACAGACAACAGAACAAAGTTTGTAGTATTTTGTTACAGCACTCTTACAAAACTAATAGTGGATAGACTGGAGAGGAAGTTGTTAAGAAATCCAGAGGAGTAAAATAGATAGAAACCTTCAAAAACAGACATCTGAAGCTCTAAAATTAGGCTTTAAGAAGATACCATTAAGATTTCACTTAACATGCAAGACTGTTTTTATTTGGAGTTAACAACCCAGGGGAGTAAACAGTTTCCTTGGTTCTTTCCAAGGTCAGATAATTTCATGTTCTTCCTAAAATAGAAGCTTTGAGGTGAAAGGAATTTCTAGGATATAACCTCTCTGTTCCCTGGTTTAGACAAGGCTATGGCCCCAGTGTGCCATATCATTAAGAGCTTTAGAAAAGAATATTTCTTCCAGCCACAAAACACTTAGGATACAAAAGTGTTTGTGAATTTTAATACATAGCATTTTCTTACCTAACTGTTAAACTAAAGATGAAAAATATTCCACAAAATCCAACAATCACTATGGTATCATTTCCTAGAAATTTACTGTGTAGTAGAGTATACTACAGATCAAGAAGCTCAAAAAAGCCATTGACTCTGTAGAAGTATCCAATGTAACCTTTAAAACTTATCTTAAAATTAAAATATCCTTTATAAAAAACTACATTACTCTGCTCAGGTACTAATGCTGGATCTAGTGATAAGTTAGCTCACCTTTTTAGAACAACTGACATTTCACATATAAAAGCACATATACACACTCACAGATATGCACACACTGATGTCTGATAAAATCAGCTGCTTATGTCTAGCTGTGTTCCCAAGAACACTGAATATCCTACAAAACTCATACTATAGAACACCTAGAAAAGTAAAATAGAACAAACATGCTTTTAAAATTGTATATGTGAATATATGCCTAAATAAAATAAGGGGCCAAAAATGAAGAGTAAGATGAAAACATGGTGGTAAGTGGGAGTCGTACTTCGGCTCCCAGAGGACAGGTGAGGTCCCAGTTGTATGTCTCCAAGGCCGAGACTCCAGGACTTGGGTCTTCATGAGTCAGGGAGTTAACAACTGAGACACTGGCTTTCAGTCAAATAATCAAACTCTCAGAGAAAGAGGGAAGGAAAAAACAGTGAGAAAATCAGAAAAAGGAGAATATGAGAAAGTATTTCTGTATCCTCCTATTTTTAGTTTGGGAGGAAAAAGTCTTTCGTGACAATTTTTAACCACAGGCTTGCATTTTCACAGATTTGGTATTCATTTTTACACTATGGCATGGTCCAGGAAACTCTAAATCAAAAAATTAACCTGAAAAAGAATTGCCCTGGGTGCCAACCAAGAAACCTCAGTCCAGACCACACAAGATTCCCATAAAATATGAGCTCAAAATTCAATTATAAGAGGAAACAAGGCAAAATAGACAAGAATCACATAATCAAAAAGCACCTGATTCAGATTCTTAATATTTTCCAGTTGAGGAAGTATTAGAAACTAACCATGTTAGAAAGTATGTTTAAAATAATTAAAATGAAATATTGAAATAAATAAAAAAAAAAACAATTAGATTGAATATAATTGTCCAGTCCAACTTGAAATAGAAGCAGATAGAACTTTTTGAAAGAAATGTAGTCTTTGACCTTGAAAACTCAGTGGATGACAGATGAATGGAAAAATAAAATGTGATGCATCCATGCAATGGCATACTATTCAGCAATGAAAAAGAATCAACCACTGAGGCAAGCTACAACATAAATGGAGCTCAAAAGCATTATACTAAGTAAAAGAAACCAAACACATATGAGCACATCGTGTATGATTCCATTTATATGAAATGTCCATAAAAAACAAGTCTATAGAGATAGACATTTCCTGACTTGGGGTGGGAATAAGGATCAACTATAAATGGTCATAAGCCATTTTATAAGCAAATGTTCTCAAACTAGATTATGATGATGTTTGCACAACTAAGTTTGCTAAAAGACACACTGAACTGTGAATTTTCAATAGTTGGATTTATATATGTAAATTATATTCATTTTTGTAAACTATTCATGTATCTCAATAAATTTGTTTTTAGAAATGCAGTGGGAAAGTTAAACAGCAGATTAGACAATGTTGAAGTTGAAATACAAATCCAAAGACATTGGAATGCAGAACAGAAGGAGATCATGAAAGAGAGGTAGAGAAAGTTGAAAGCATAAAAGGGCCCAATACATATATCATGAGTTCCAGAAAAATAAGTACCAGAGAAAAAGAAAAGGAGGAGAGGAGAAGATGTTTTCCAAAGAACAAAGCCTGAGAATTTTCTAGACCTGATGGAAGACATGAATCACCAGCTAATAAAAAGAAATCTGCACTAAGATATATGGCAGTGAAGTTACAGAACCACTGGCAAAGAGAGGCTCTTAAGAGCAGTAAGAGAGATTACTTGTTACAGAAGCTCAGAGGAGGAAGCAATTTTTATTAAGAAAGATGTCACAAAAGAAACGGGATTTAACTGGAACCTAGAAAGAAGGTTAAGGTTTAAAAGGACTTGAAGGGAGGACGTTCTAATCACAGATATGAGGAGATCGTAAGCAAAGATGCAAAGGACAAAATGTGCAGTGATGAGACTTCATGTGTAAGGAAAGGACAGTCAGCTGAAGCGAAAAATAAATGTAGAAAGTAGATAGAAGTCAAATGAAGGAGGCACAGCTGAACTAGAGTAGAGTGCTCATGGAAAGGCCCTTTTAAGACTTAGACATATCAATCCCCCATAATCAAAAATATTCCCTGATTCTTTTTATCAAGTCGACCCTTGTTTCATAGTAACCAGAGAAACTCTACAACTTTGAAACTGAAAAATGCATCTTTCTAAAAGTTGGAGTGCATCTTCCACTGGAACCCTTCGGTGGCCTGGGATCCAAGTCAGACCTGAACTTGGGCGACACAGGGAGCTCCAGGTTGCCAGTGGATATCCATCCATGCCCATTAGGAATAAAACGGAGACTGCCTCAGTCTTCCCTGCATGTTTTTACTAAACTTCTACAAATTTAAGAGGCCTGAGAAAAAGGTGAGTCATAAAGGTGGAAAACATTTTGGCTGCAGATTTGGTAAAAGATGAAATGTGTTAACCTGAGTCATCAGTACCTCAGGCAGCTTAAAAGGAAAAAAACCCTCAAACATCATGGCTGCAGATTTCTGGGAGCTTGTCTGACAGAGTGTCAGGATTTGGTAACTTCTTGCCTGGCATGGGCATGGCCTGGTGCAAGTTTAGTTCATCCAGAAAAAGACATGAAATGCCTTGTTTCCAACACACAGCCTGTAGGGCTGGCTGGCCCTCCTTCCAAACCTCAGGGGGAGATGCAGCTGCAACCCATGTGCTTCCACGGAGCCAGTTTCACTCCACGTGAGGAAGTGCTAGCTGCCAGCACAAACTGAGGCCCTCAAATGGATGCATTTCTAAAATCAGGCATCACCAATTCCATTCCAAGAAATTACATTGGTAATAAGATTGCAAGGAATTTATTTCTCTGAACTGTGGCTGCCAGATCATTTGCAATAAACCCTAAAGTCTTGTTAGTAAGTTCAATAAGAACAAAATTAACCATTCCTCCATTATATAGTTTTAGAAAAAATAATCACAGATCCTTTACCTTATTTCAAAAAAAGAGATAACTGCCTGGATATCATGTTCAGGCATGTTCATGTCAAATGTTTAAGAAGGAACTAATGTCCTCTGATAACCATTTGATGTGGAACAGGATTTGAAGCCCTCTCCAGCTGTATCAGTAAATAAATGCTGATTTATTTACATCATTCTTAGAGAAGAGCTTGCCCTTCCTACAGGCAAAGGGAGCAGTGTGAAGTACTGCACAGACCTGGATTTGAATCTGAAACTAGCATCTCAGTAGTATGTGACCTTGGCCAAGAACCTCAGCTTTCTCGTAAGTACAATGAGGGGATGGCACCTACTGCAGGGGGTGGGGGAAGATAAAGTGGACAAAATGATGATAAATACATCATTCATTGGTGCTCGTAATGTCAGCCCTTCCCTCTCCTTTCCTGTAGCATTGTGCCTCAAGAAACTAGCAGCTAGTGAGCTGCTGTAAAAGGATTGGGTAGCATTTGGACTGACAGAGAGAAATGCCTTCTGGACAGTTGGAAAAACCTGAGCTCTTTTGAGGGGTGATGGGGAGACAGTGAGGCAGGCAAGTGGCTGAAGAAGTTACTGCTACCGGTCTAGCCATGAAAGAGAATCTGGTGTGACTGGAGAAGGAAGGTCCTTGGGTATTACATTGAGGCATTTAGACTTTGTACCTTTAAGGACAAAATGGTTTTTCCATATTTCCATTTCCATCCATGTATGGATGTGAGAGTTGGACCATAAAGAAGGCTGAGTGCCAAAGAATTGACGTTTTCGTGTTGGAGAAAACTTTCGAGAGTCCTTTGGACAGCAAGGAGATCAAACCAGTCAACTCTAAAGGAAATCAACCCTGAATATTCATTGGAAGGACTGATGCTGAAGCTGAAGCTCCAATAATTTGGCCACCTTGTACAGAGAGCCAACTCATTGGAAAACACCCTGATACTGGGAAAGATTGAGGACAGGAGGAGAAGGGGACGACAGAGGATGAGATGGTTGGGTGGCATCACCAACTCAATGGACATGGGTTTGAGCAAACTTCGGGAGATAGTGAAGGACAGGGAAACCCAGCATGCTGCAGTCCAGTGGGTCGCAAAGAGTCGGATACAACTGAGCGACTGAACAACAACAACAACCTTTAAGGACTATGAATCTGGGAATGTTTCAGAGCTGGGAAAATTCAGTAGACACCTACTACTTGATTCTGACCACCTCATGTTCTTTTGCTACGAGTCAGTGAGACCTCGTCACCAGAACCAAGGAAGCTTCAGTACTGCCGAGGACTGCCCTCTCGCTTAACAGTGCCTTCATCGGAT
The DNA here is from genome assembly GCF_019923935.1 of Bubalus bubalis. Lineage (NCBI taxonomy): Eukaryota > Metazoa > Chordata > Mammalia > Artiodactyla > Bovidae > Bubalus > Bubalus bubalis. The sequence continues at coordinate 142,052,504 of NC_059159.1, forward strand.
ACAGCCCCCAGCCTATCACAGCAAGTCTCTTCTATGGGTGAAGAAAGTAAGACTCATGTCGGTGAGGTGACTTGCCACAGGTCAGCATCAGCGACTGGAATTCTGTGTCTTCTCATCCTAAACTTTGTGCTTTTCCTACTATACTTTATCAAAACTATGAAAATTCTATGAAAATGCATAAAAATGATCAAATGGGAGAAAGGAAAACCTTGGAAAGCCTTTGCATCCTAAGCCATATGCACACCACAGAGACAATGAGGTTAAGGATTCATCATGTCCTCATTATTCAATTTTCTGTGTCAAAATTTAGTGACCTCCTTAACTATTAATGTATGGAACTTAATAGCCTGGAGATAAAGTTAGGTTTAATACTAACTTATCTCTAAAGAGAAAATGTCAGTAGTTTTGATTGAATAGAAGCACACTTGTGTTGATATGGACTCAGCAGCTGGCAAAAGATATCTCCCCTTAGGAGATCAGCACTGATTATTCACGTGTTAGAACATGACCAGGAAATCATGTCATGGTGCTCAAAGCCTGCACTGAAATTTACAGCCCAGCAAGATTGGAAGCTTGGTATTGGTCTAATATAGTGACCAGTTTATATACTTGGCTGGCCCTCAAACGCCCTGACAGTATAGTCAACGGGCCCTAAGTAGTCACCCCAAAATACTGGTCTGCAAAGGGATGCTTAAAACTCCTTGTACAAGGGCCCTGGGCATTGAGCTCACCAGTCACCTAACCCCTGACCCAAAAAGAACGCTGACAGTGAACCCTTCTCTTCATCAATGCCTACCATCAAAGGAATCTTCAGACCATGTTCTGTTTGTACCCATCCCTCCCTATAATAGCCTTTAGTGCTTCTCAGCTTACCAAGTACAGAAGCAAAACTAAAAAAGTGACAACCTCTCCATCCCTGAGTTATTTGGTATCAAATTCCCATATCATTCTGAGAAATTTAGAATTAGCTAGAAACTGCCAAATGAAAGAACACTTATGCTTCATAGATCTACTATCAATAGGAGATAAGAAAAGCCTCCCTAGACTATTTAGATAGAATAGTTCTTTTCACTCTGAAGAGTTATTTTTAAAACGCTAAGAAAGTGTACACCTAACAACTTTCTGTGTACTCAAATCAGCCTGGAGGTGAGCGCCACAGATTATCAGAATATCCTGAAAAAAAGATTACGTGCTACTTGTGCTTTTTTAATTGTCCCCCACTTCCTGCCTGACTATATGGAAAATGTTCTTGAGTCAATACGTGGTCGGTAGGAAGAAACATAGCAAAAGATAAGGATTCTCAAGAGAAAATTAAAGAGATCCAGCAATAATATATATCTGCCTTAAATGCTTTTTGAAATGACAGATTTTTAAAAAGAATAAAGACACTATTGATGTTTACACTTGTTTTGACTTGCCCTGTGCTTTTCTAATTCTGGATTATTTTTAGGTCTTGGGAAATGGATCAAAGATAGTGCTCTCCAGTGAATGAATCTATTCTGATTTCATTCTGTGCTTAGGCTATGAACGTCTAAGAAAGGTCTTTCAAAAAGGAAATAGTCTCCATATAAACACCTAACCAAGGATATGTGCTGTTATTTTCCACTCCCCAGTCCTTCCCCCAACCTATTCTCGGCCTTTCTCTTCTGTGGCTCAGTAACTGGGCTCCCCTGTCGGTGGCTGTCCCAACCCCCAGCTCGGCAGGCTTCTGCCTGGTTTCAGCCAGCTGAGGGCAGTCAGGAGAATGGAGGGTGAAAGAAGAGGGGGGCAGAATATTTCTCCCCCATTTCCTCTCTGTGAGCTGCCCCATCTCTGGCACCATCTGTCTCTCCATGACTGCTGTTCCAGGTGAGGAGCTGTGTGTTTCCTCCAGCTCTCAGAGGCTCCCATGCTCCAATAGTGTGGCTGTTTCCTCCCAGGACCATCCAGTCCTAAGGGAGATGGTAACAGCCTCCTGCTGTTATGGGTCTCTAAGTTTCTCAGCATCTCTTGTTGGTGCCCTTCACCTTCCTTCTCTGCAAGTGGAGCCTAGATTAAGTCTCTTCACTTGAATCATCAGAGTGAACTTTTCTTTCTTGATGGGACCATGGCAGATATGAAGTTCAAGTTGCCATACCTGCTATGTTTGTGCTGTCAGCAGGAGAGACAGTGGTTATAGAAATGTCCCTAGCATGTCCTCTCATATAGCAGCACCTTTGGGTGAGGGTGTTTTATTACCTTTATTCAATGTTCTCAGTTATTTGGAGAAGAAAGGACTTTAGAAGCCTTCTAGTCTGATCTTCTATTAATATTTTTCCAGTTAATAATGTTAATGGGAATCAAGGAATGTCTGTCCTCTGGGCCATTATGATCTCCTTGCATGGGCTGTCACTTGGTCTATCATCTAAAGGAATCCTTATACAGACGATTGTCAGAAACCAATAGATCCACCAAGCAATTATCAGCCAGCATGCTGCCTTATCTTATAACTATATGAAACCTCACCAGAATTTTGGGCAACAGGGTTCCAACCTACCCAGGAGAAGCAGAAGTCATGGACATTGCACTCATAAATGCCCCTCCTGGACCTCCTTGAACTCCAACATCAGGGAGAGTGACAGAGGGAATTTCTTCCAGTTTTATACTTCTCTGGCCCCATTCTGAAATATTTTATTTTAATCTGTCTATAGTGGAAGCTGAGAGGCTACATTTTAATAACCACTCTGGTGATTCTGAGGTCTAGAACCACATTGAGAACAGTGCTGGAGACTGCCAGCTCCGCAAGGACAGAGAAAACATCTGCTTCTGCCGTGTCGCAACGCATACATGTGCTCCAATTCATGGTTTTGAATTAAAGAAGAATACACAAACCAACATCTGAACCCCCTTTTATATGAGGCCTTATTCACATGCATTGAAATAAGGGGCTTCTCCAGACAATTAAAAGTGTCCCCTGCTTTCTGCCCATGGGGACAGTGAGTGGACTGTGGTCTGTAGTCAATCTACTGAGCACACAGCTGGTTTTGAGGGGGCGCAGTGGGTATTTGGCAGAACATTCTTTTTTATACATAATAGTAAATCTCTTAACATAATATTTTCAAACCAAAAATACTACATTAACAATAAAGTAATGCTTCACCCATTTTTTTCATCAATATTTATTAAGTATATTTAGTAATTGCCACTACAGGACAGGCACTCCACTAGATATTAGGGAAATAAAATCAAAGCCCTTGAACTTATGAAGCTTACAGACCCCAGGTAGAGTTGGACATTAGCTACATGCTCCCATAAATGACATAAATCATCAGGGTGGCTGGCTGGTGGCTCAGACAGTAAAGAATCTGCCTGCAATGAGGGAGACCTGGGTTTGATCCCTGGGTCGGGAAGATCCCCTGGAGGAGGGTATGGCAACCCACTCCAGTATTCCTTCCTGGAGAATCCCCATGGCCCCAGAGGACCCTGGTGGGCTACAGTCTGTGGGGGTCACAAAGAGTTGGACATGACTGAGCGATTAAGTCCAGCACAGCACATAAATCAATGTGACATTACAACTGTGATGTGCAAAGGAGAGGTAACAGTGAGAGTAGGAGGTCTGCCCTGCAGAGCTGGAGACCTAGGAAGCTTTTGCTGAGACAGAGAAGTTGCTGAAGGCACGAAGGATGAGAAGGAAAGGAATATAAAGGCAGAAGAACATTGCAGGCAGAGGGCCAGAGAAAGTCAGGGGAAGCTGGGATGTCTGGACAAAGGAGACAAAGTGGTGAGCTCATCTTGAGGCTTTGAGCACGCTACCCAGAAAACATTCAAGGGCTTTGATCAGAGGTAATTGTGATTATGTGCGGTGTACAGCATGCTCTCCGTGACAGACTCTGCACACAGAAAACGGCTGCAGTTGGAGTGGGTTTGTTAGTTCCTGTCAGCCTCTCAGAGACCTTCAGTGGTGTCACGTGATGACAGAACTAGCCATTCCTTTCAGGCAACTACACTGGATGAAATATTTAATGCTCCTTTAGAGCACTAGGTGGTTAGCTTGCTGAATTGGCAAGATTGTTTTTTTATTCCAAAAAATCTCGTAAATGGCAAATAAGTGTGACAAAAAAGGCGTTAGGGGAAGCGCTCAGTACTTTCATAATATTCTAGCTGCATTGTTAAACCACACTGAAAACTATTAAACACGGTTTTTAAAAAGAAATGTTTATATGTTAAAAGAGTCTAGAAAGTCGATGTAAAATTCATCAATTTCAGAACTCATTTATAAAACAGAAGTAAACCCATAGCCATAGAAAACAAACATGATTACCAAAGGGGATGGGAGGCAGAGATAAATTTGGAGTATGGGATTAATAGATACACACTATATATAAAATAGGTAAACAACAAGGATCTACTGGGAAGTATACTCAATATCTTGTAATAACCTATAATGGAAAAGAATCTGAAAAAGAATTTATGTATATACCTGAATCACTTTTCTGTGCACTTGAAACTAACACATTATAAATTAACTACACTTCAATTAAAACATCGTTTCAATTTCACAGCTGCTTTGTTGATAGAACATTGTTTCAATTTCACAGCACTATGTTGATAGAATGATAAACAATTTCCCATTTCTATTATAAAATGCATATCAGATAATTGTACAATTCTACAATAAAATATAAATCTCTGTATTGCTTTTACACAAATATACTTTCCTTTGAATTAAGAACAAAATAATATAGGCATCTATTAGCTTAAACTGTAGAAGCAATATTTCTTTGATATTCAGAAATTTTAATTTAGAATATAATTTTTTTAAGCATACAGACACATTCTCATAGACATTTCAAGGTGAAATAGTGCAAAATGCTCAGATTCCACAAACTCTACTTTCAGAATAATCTGGCATCATTGACAGTATTAAAGACCCTAAACTGAATATAATTATTTTAGCAGTGTTTTTCTCACTGTTTGCTCAAGCCAAATGTCTGGCTAAATCCTAGACTCAATGAGCAATTCTCATTAAAGCTTAAAGATTGTGACACGTGGCACAGTGGAGTAAGATGACCCTTTTAACTGCCTTTCCAGTTTGCAAATTATTTCTAAATGCATTACTTTATGAAACTGGATATTCAAAGGTCTGCTTTTTCTTTCCATGCTTGTGATTTTGAACTATTCATCTCATTTACATCGGTGGTATGTCAAGTGCTACATCTAAAGCTGTGTTTTAGAACTCTTCATCATGCATACGTATGCAAGGTGTAGACAACGATCCAGACTGAGACAGAGATCACATTTTTCTGTCACACAGGCTATAAAATGCAACCAGTTAAAATTCGGTCATGCTCCAGGGTAAAATTTGAGTTACTCAGTATTTTTCATTTCTACAACAAACTGCTTGAAAAGAGCCTCAAAGCTAATCACCAGTTTTCTTTTTCAATAGAAACAAATTGACTGCAAGTCTAATTTAACAGATGAGTTTTTTTTGTTGGGAGATAGGGCTCACAGGAAAGGCACACTTGTACACAAGTCTGTACTCCGCAGCATGCTAGTCCGTCCAAGGCCAGCCCGACCAACATCTCCAAAGGGGGAACTTACCCGGTCATCCAACCTGCAGCATCTCCAGGCCTCACCCCTCCCCAGCCCATCTTAATTCTGAGAGTTTCTTGTCTATTACTTAAAATACTGAAAAATGAAAGTGAAAGCCACTCAGTTGTGTCCAACTCTTTGTGAGTTGGACCCATGGACTATACATATATGTATGTATATGTATATACTATACATATACTTATAGTCCATGGGGTTATCAAGGCCAGGATACTGGAGTGGGTAGCCTTTCCCTTCTCCAGAGGATCTTCCCAACCCAGGGATCAAACCCTGGTCTCCCACATTGGTGGCAGATTCTTTACCAGCTGAGCTACAAGGGAAGCCCCAAAATACTGGAGTGGGTAGCCTATCCCTTCTCCAGTGGATCTTTCCAACCCAGGAATTTAACTGGGGTCTCCTGCATTGCAGGAAGATTCTTTCCCTACTGAGCTATCAGGGAAGCCTAAAATACCTAAGGGGACTGCATTAATTTGCAAGAGCTGCCATAAGGAAGTACCACAAACTGAGTGGCTAAAATGATACAAATGTATCATCTCATGGTTCTGGAGGCTTCCCTGGTGGCTCAGGTGGTAAAGATTCTGCCTGCAATGCAGGAAATGCCAGTTTGATCCCTGGGTGGGGAAGATCCCCTGGAGAAGTGAATGGCTACCCACTCCATATTCTTGCCTGCAGAATTCCATGGACAGAGGAGCCTGGCAGGCTGTAGTCCATGAGGTCGCAAAGAGTCAGACATGACTGAGCAACTAACTCTGGAGGTTGGAGGCCTGAGATAGAGGCGTCGGCAGCGTTGGTTCCTTCTGAGGCTGGCGAGGTGGGAGCGGTGGAGAGTCTGCTCCATGCCTCTCTCCTGGGGTCTGCCAGTTAGCTAGCAATCTTTGGCACTTCTCAGCCTGTAAATCATCTCTCCATCTCTGCCTTTATCTTCACATGGCATTCTCTCTGTGCATTGTCCTTGTATCCAAATGTCCCCTTTATATGAGAATACCCTTTGTATTGAATTAGAGGCCTACCTTACTCCTGCATGACCTCATCTTAACCTAACTAGCTATATCTTTAACTGCTCTATTCCCAAGTAAGGTCACATGCTGAGGTACTGGGGGATAAGACTTCAATGTGTGGATTTTGAGGGGACACCATTCACCTCATAACAAGTACCACAGATAATCTAGGGGATCGTAAATAGTAGGTTAATATACAGTAACAGTTCTGGAATGATACATACTAAGCAATTAAACATAGTTACTTTGGGGATGAGAATAAGGTCGACCAGTGTAGAGGTGGAAATAAAGGAGATTTACTTTCACCTGTAACATCGTCACTTTTAATAAGGAGAGGTAGTTGACTATTGCCTATTTATGTAAAAAATAATATAAACAAATTAAGGCTGTGCAGTGATTCCAATGGAAATGCTACCAACAGCCAAGGTACATTTTGGAAATCTGTGGGCGGCATTGTCAGCTGTTGCAGTGATTGGGGGCTACATTTTGTCTCCCCCACTGTGAAGAATTGTCTAATGTTCTGCACCATTTTAAATGTCCTGCTACACATTTAGCTACAAAAACAAAAGGACTTTTTGATGTGATTTTAATATACACTAAATTTTCTAGGGATGCAGACTTTGCACCTGTAGGCTTCCCCAGTGGCTTAGTGGTAAAGAATCTGCCTGCAATGCAACAGCTGCAGGAAACCTGGGTTCAGTCCCTGGGTTGTGAAGATCCCCTAGAGAAGGGAAAGGCTACCCACTCCAGTATTACTCTTCCCTGGAGAATCCCATGGACAGAGGAGCCTGGCAGGCTACAGTGCACAGAGTTGCAAAGCGTCAGACATGACTGAAGTGAATGAGCATGCACAGACATTGTTTGGTTCAGAACTTCACCATAAGACTTAACTTTATTGGAAAATAGGTCCCCAACATCAACATCACTCTCAATATCTGAGCCACCCGTAGGACACCTCTAGGGTAGATGCACAGATAGTTGTCATAACCCTGATGATTGTTTATACATGTGCAGTAACTAAGCACTTAATTCTGTCTTCCAAGGTGGGGACATCAGCTAAAGCTTTGGAAGTGGAAGAGAGGCAATGAATTCAGGAGATATGCTGAAAGCAAAACTTGAAAGGCAGTGACTGTGTATTACATTTTAGATTGAAAAGGACAGGACCATCAAAAAAGCCTCTGAGATTTTTAACTTGAGCTATTAGGTGGGCAACTGCAAAGTGTAAACATGAAAAAGGATGCTGGCTTCACGGGGAACATATCTGCTCAAGTCACATGTGGGAAAGAGCAAGATGTTCACAGGCATCAAATGACACATGGTTTAGTGACTTAGAGATCCTGAGTTGGGAGTGACCATACAACTGGGAAATGAAGAACATACAAAATCAGGAGGGGAAAGGCCTTAACAACTTGAGGGGAAACCTCCAAAGGACACGCACACCTGAGGAAAGTTATGAGGAGATGTTACCTCTCTTCTGAGCTAGAAGCAGCTCAAGAAAAAAGGCAAATAAATAAATGACAACAAATCACAAACCCTGTGACTTTCAACACTTTGCTGTTCTTCATACTGTCTAGCACAGTGCAGGGAATCCTGTAAGCATCTAAAAATACCCATCAGCTTATTTCCCATGGCTCTTTCTCTCCCTGGAACTTTCAGGAAGGGGGTAGAATGTTCTTACCAAGTGGGCTTCTCCAAGCACAGATATCATCCTGATCTATGGGAAGATATCTCCCAAAGCTCATTGCATGTGTCAAGACTCAGAGTTTTCTGGTAGGCAAGGAGGAGACCATCTGCACATGACCACAGTCAGGGCTCAGGGCTCTGCCTTCGCAGTTAAGGGAACTGGGGACTTGTCCCTGGGAGACAGGCCGGCTCCCCACTTTCCCTTGCCTCTGCTGCTGCTGCTAAGTCGCTTCAGTCATGTCCGACTCTTTGCGACCCCATGGACTGCAGCCTACCAGGCTCCTCCGTCCATGGGAGTTTCCAGGCAAGAGTAATGGAGTGGGGTGCCATTGCCTTCTCCCTTGCCCCTAATACTAGACAAAACCATAACTGAGCTTAACCAAGTGTCATTCCCAAAATGCTTTATCCTGCCCAAATCCACAAGAAATGCCACAATCCTGTTCCACGCCCACAACTGTCCTTCCTCTCCTGACAGTGACATCGAAACCTTGAGAACACTCCCTCCCTCTGGCTTCATCCACGTCCCACTTGCCTCCCAGGACATGCTAGATGGAGTAAGGGCTCTGTCACCGAGGGCACATACCTGTGGTCACATAAACACATAAACACTTTCACTAGCAGCCACGTTCTCAGGCTCTGGCCAGGAAGACAGCTGACAGCCAGACAGGAGACACACCAATCGGTGTTGACTACAGCCGGGCATTCACGGTCCACCCCAGCAGGAAATGGGTTCCAGATGTGTCCTCTGCTGAGCCTGTAATGGAGTCAGAGCATCATAAATGGGGCTTCTAGCCTGGCTCCCCAACCTTTGTCAGTCCCCTGGACAATGCTGGAAAAGTGGGGGGAAATTTGGGGAAAATGTAAGAACATGCTGCCTTGGTATGTACAGCTTCAACAGAGAGATATTGTGTTCTGAGTTTCCAGGTCCCATTTTGGTTATGCTTTTTGAAGATAACACTGTGTGTGTGTGTACACAAGCAGGGAGGGGAACAAAGGAAATGGTAGAGGGAAAGGGAAGAAGAGATCCTGTGTCAGTTACAAAAAGATTTTGTGTGTTTTAGACAAACTAAGATAATATTGTGGTCCATGTCAACCCAGCAATCCAATAAGTGTAAAAAATAAAGAGATGAATATGCTCTTCTCATTTCATTTTTGCTATTAAGTAGATATTTCAGAATTGTGGGAACAGGACACCCAACACAAGATGGTTACTGATTTTTATTAATAAGCATTCAAATAGAATACTTTTGTTCTAAATTCCCACAGTTTACAAGTTTACACGTGTGTAACCTTGGCATCACTGTACTTGGATAATTCTTTGCTCATAGCGATAATGGCTTAAAAATCTCACTTGAAATAGATTTTAAACAATACAAGGTCATGACAGCCTGAGAAAAGTAAACATAAATAACCTCTAGAGATTTCCATAAGTAAACAATCTTAGCTGGGGACTCTGAGCTTTAAAAAAAAAACCCTCGAGGATTCATCATTGTTCAGAATTATCATGAGACAAGCAAGTAGCATAGACCAGTCCTTCCAATGAGCAGCAGCTGAGGACTGCCTTGGTCCTGAAAGGTTGCATGGGTGATTTACAAGCTATTTGAATCCGCTTGAATAAGAGTCACTGCCAAGGTCACTGAGTGACCTTGATAAGTCACTTAACCCTTCTAGTCCTCAGTTTTTCCCTTTGTAATGACTACAGTCCATGACAGCTCAGATCTTAGAATTTAATTTTTTAAAGCCTCATATATTTTAAGCAATATTCAATCATCATACAGCCTGAGGCCCTTCCATCTTTGTAATCCTAAAGATAATGACACTTTTTGTAGGATCACACTGTTTATTGGGGCTTCCCTGGTGGCTCAGATGGTAAAGAATCCACCTGCAACGTGGGAGACCTGGATTCAATCCCTGGGTTCAGAAGATCCCCTGGAGGAGGGAATGGCAACCCTCTCCAATATTCTTGCCTGGAGAATCCCCATGGACAGAGGAACCTGGTGGGCTACAGTTCATGATGTCGCAAAGAGTCGGACATGACTGAGTGACTAAGCACATATTGAGGGTTTCCCAGGTGGCGCTAGTGGTAAAGAACCTCCTGCTAATACAGGAGATGCAAGAGATGCAGGTTTGATCCCTGGGTCGGGAAGATCCCCTGGAAGAGGATATGGCAACCCACTCCAGTATGCTTGCCTGGAGAACCCCATGGACAGAAGAACCTGGCGGGCAACAGTCCATGGAGTCGCACAGAGTCGGACATGCCTGAAGCGACTGAGCATAGCACTGTTTATTCTATGCCTCCGGGGCTTGCTATAACCAGACAAGTACACAGGATGTTCAAAAGCAAGGGATCCTTTTATACTGGGAGGGTAAGACAAACCTCATGAAATAAACAGCAAGATCCATTCCAGATGGTTCCATCCACCTTCTGCCTGGCAGTTCTGTCTACTGAGAATCCCTCATGATTTCAAACAAAAGGGGCATCAACGTTCTTCTTGGTAAAGAAGAGAGATTTACTCATAGCTCTCGGTTGTTCATTTCACTGTAGACATAAAGTTTCTCCCTGAAAGCTGAAGCTCACTTTAAGTTTTCTTAGCACAGGGGTCAACCAATAGATTTTGTTATATGTTAGCCAACATTTTAAGTTCAGAGAATTTCACGATTGCACTAAAAACTATGATCCAATCTATCCAAACAGTGAAAAATCAAATCATACTAAATATTCAGCCATTAGTCAAATACATAGTCATCTCTTTTTAAAAATGTTTTGATTACATAGTAAAATATGAATTCATTTTTGATGGCAAAAAATTGAAATAATAGCAATGTAAGTAGACTCACTCTAAAATATTCTCTCTAGTCTCTATTACTATATTTAATGCCTGTCATGAATTGAGTGTGTAACCACTCAACCCTTTTGCTATTTACACATGAAATTGTACAAATAAATACTTCTGTGTGAAGTCTGTATTTTTTATATAAATAGAATGAGTCTTTACTTCTCTGAATGTTTTTAATTGGCAATAAGTCTTTTGGTATTTCTGTAAGTGCAAAAACAGATTTCTTGTGTTTAAAAAATTGCTGCATAATATTCCATAGAATGCATTATGAAATTATTACCCTATTGGTGGAAATTCAAGGTTGCTTTTCTTTAAAAAAAAAAAAAATTGCTCCGTAAAATACTATAGGGAACAGTCCTGTACATGCATCCTTGCACACATGTGGCTGTTTCTCTTAGGTCAGTACCAAGAAGTGGGATTGTTGGCTCCAATGATAAGTGCAGTTTTAATGGTTTGGCAAAGTGCCTTATAAAAAGGCAGTGCAACGTTGACTCCTGACCAGAGATTTCCCTTAAAGGGAGAGTTGCCTATGTTTCATGACTTCATCAATATATGAGTGAGTGAGTGAAGTTGCTCAGTCGTGTCCAACTCTTTGCAACCCCATGGACTGTAGCCTACCAGGCTCTTCCCTCCATGGGATTCTCCAGGCAAGAGTACTGGAGTGGGTTGCCATTTCCTTCTCCAGGGGATCTTCCTGACCCGGGGATCGAACCCAGGTCTCCCGCATTCCAGGCAAACGCTTTAACCTCTGAGCCACCAGGGAAGCCCATCAATATATAATATTATCTAATTTAAAATATATTTTCTGGCCTTCCCTGGTGGTGGTGTGGATAAGAATCTGTCTGCCAATGCAGGGGACATAGGCTCAATCCCCAGTCCATGAAGCTTCTACATGCTTTGGAGCAAATAAACTCATGAGCCACAACTACCGAGCCCGCATGCCACAAGTAATGAAGCCCGCGTACCTCAAACCTGTGCACTGAGACAAGAGAAGCCACCGCACGGAGAAATCTGCACACCGCAACAAAGAATAGCCATGGCTCCCCACAACTAGAGAAAGCCTGCAAAAAAGCAATGAAGACCCAGCACAGCCAAAAAAATCATTTAATTAAATAAAATTTTAAAAAATATATTTTCTAGTCTAAAAGGTGAAAAAAGAATTTTAATTTGAGTTTTTTGATTACTAGTGTGGTTGTGCATTTAAAAATAATTTACTGGTAATTTCTATTTCTTCTATGAATTACTTATTCATATCCTTTGTATCTTTTTTTCTGGTGAGTTGTTATTTTTTATCAATTCATAGATATTCTTCATATATTCTGCTAGTTTTCCTTTTCCTGTTAAATATGTTGAAACTATTTTCTCTTGGTTTGATGACAGCTTTTTTGACTTTGTCTACGGGATCTTTGGCAATTGAAAGGTTTCCTTTATCTTCCTTCTTCAAGTATTCTTGGATAATACATTTGCATAGATTCATTTGCATAGTTAGTCATCTGTAAGCCCTTTTTTAAAGTACATCTTTGTTCTTCCTTTCCCTTGTATCAGTCCCCTCTCTACTGATCTTGACCCACATTAGTCCCCTGTCCCACCTCCCTCCAATTCAGCTATATGCAAAGCAAAAAAGAAGGACTTGTAAGGCTAAAAAAAAAAAAAAAAAAAAAAGGAACAAAATATAGCAAGCAAATACTACCAAGTAAAAGAAAGTTGTTGCAGGTATGTTATTATAAGATAACATACTTTAAACAAAAAGCATTATTAAGAATAAAAAGGAATTGAGAGAGTAACATTGAAACTTATACATTACACATGTAAAACAGATAGCTAGCAGGAAGTTGCTATGTAACACAGGGCACTCAACCCAGTGTTCTGAGATAGCCTAGAGGGGTGGAAAGGAGTTGGGGGTAGGAAGGGAGGTTCAAGAGGGTGGGGACATATGTATACTTATAACTGATTCACACTGTTGTATGGCAGAAAACTGACACAGCATTGTAAAACAATTACCCTCTAGTTAAAAATAGTTTTAAAAAAAAGAAGAAAAAATGTCACCCCATAATGATAATGATTCAATTTACCAAGGAAGTGGTCTAGATTTGTATGCACCTAATAAAAGAGTGTTATAATACACTGAACAAAATGTTACTTGATTAAAAGAAAAAGTTGCTTTCCTTTGAATTGCCTTTTCCTTCATTTTCCTAGTAGCACAGATTGGAGCCAACAATCCCACTTCTTTTACTTTGCAAAGCAGCAAAGTTAAATGAGGACAGGGTTTGAGATTCAGGAGAAGAAAAGCAAGTGACTAAAATCTATTTTACTTATTGGATAAATCATATCCACTTAAAGAATACCAATAAAATAGGTGAGAAGATAATATTGCGTTATGGAGGAGTAAAGGAAATCAAGGTAGATTTAGAGGGATGACACTTGAAGGAAGTTAAGAAACCAAGCTTTCAAGGAAAATTCCTGAAAAAAACTCCTATGGTTTCCAGTTTGTGTGTGTTTTGCATTTTAATTACAAAGTGCAGTGTTTCAACACTTGGTTAGGGAATCATTCATAATTGAGACTTTCCTGACCACAGTCAGAAAACCTTCCTTCACCTCCAAGGAGGTTTGTTTGGGAAACGAAAACAGAGCCTATCTGCCAGGGAGCTGTGGTCCTCATCAAATAAAGCAGCCCCACGATTGGCACAGCGGCACACTTGTGCTTAGGGGATGGCCTCAGCTACCAGATGCTGAAACGAAAATACCTCTCAGGGTTTGTTGGAAAGTGGGTGAATTCACATTACCAAAACTGGCCTGTGTGAAAACCTTTCACTTGGACTCAGTCTGCATGTGGCTTGTGGAAAGGAGAGAGGTTTAATTTCTATTTCTTTCCATCCCACATCATAAGCACAAAAAGTGCTGTTGAACATTCAACTAGTGGCTCTAGTACAGTTCTCATTCTGAAATGTATGTGGAAATACGTATATACTCCTAAAAATTACTGTGCACGAAGATTTCTCCAAGGAGAAGAAGAACAGATGCATTTGAAATAAAAAGAATCATGACCATTTGCAAATACTTTACCAAAAAATATTAGTCATATTTCAAAGTATAGCTTTCAAAATAAAATAATTTTACTATTAACACTCCAGTCCCACAAAAGGGAAGTGCTAATAATTCCTTATTAGGTTTTGCTTACTCTCAAAGTTTCATAAATCTGAAATATATGACAAGTAAAGTCAGTGAAAATTGGAGAAAGAAAAAAATAGTAAGTATGCAAAAATCATCAGAAAAAAAATTAAAGAATTTCATTCTAAAGAGTGTATAAGTCTTTCAGTCATGTCTGACTCTTTGCCAACCCCATGGACTATACAGTTCATGGAGTTCTCCAGGCCAGAATACTAGGGTGGGTAGCCATTCCCTTCTCCAGGGGATCTTCCCAACCCAAGAATCGAAACCTAGGTGACCTTAGAAAGCTATAATCACACAAATTTTTAGACCAAGTCATACAGATTTTTATTGTCACTTTCCAAGAACATTCTAGAAACTTTCTCGTCTTCCTTGATGCTTCCTTAATGCAACTTAATGTTAAATATCATTAAGACATTGCGGGCCTTTGCCTGTGAGAATTTCAGCATATAATGCCATGAAAAATGAAGAAATGGAGTTTGAAAAGGAAAACCAGAACTCTGGAAAATTATTATTTGAAAGAAGGATGTGCAGAAATAAAGCCCAGGGCATTTGGCTGTTAACCCCAATGATCTCCAAGCAGAGTTGGCACCTTTGATACTTCCCTGGGCCCCAGCAGACCTCTACTACTCTCTCAGAATAATAAGGCTTTTGTTGTTTTCCAGTTGATCTCCATGGATTCTTCAAAATATAAAACACCATGATTCTCATTAGACCTTATCACTGCATCTTGCTTCTTTCTCTTCTCTTGATGATTGGGGTCAGCTGGCCCCAGAGAAGACTGGTTGCTGTCCCCAGAAACTCTGAGATACAGTCTTAGGCTACTCTGGCTACTGACCTAGTTCTGACCTTTGTACTCAGATCTCAAAATGACCTCACTTAGCTCCTACTTTGACCCTAGATCTGGAAACTACATCCCTGACTCCTCCTTAGCTAAATTGCATTTTCCTCCAACATGCCTCCAGGAGTTTCCCCCTACAGTGTCTCCCCCTACAAGAGAATTCTCAAACAAACACACACACATACAAATAAAATAAAAATTTTAATGATATATAGAAAGTGACATTGTAAACCCTTGTGTAATAGATACTACAAGCCCACCAAAAAATATTATGGTGATATACTTTACAATATTTATTTCAAAGTTCAGTTTATTACAAAATTAGTGTTAATATTATTTTCTACCCTCCCTACTTTTCCTTTAATTTTTCCTTTCTCTCTTATCTCTTTCAAAATAGGACTTTAAGAATTTTCAGGGACTCATCTTCAAATATCAACTATGTTTTCTAGATTTTTTTTTCCTTGATGTTTTCTTTGGCTGACTTGCTTCAGATTTTGTGACTTATACTATTTTTATTTACTTTAGTGAGAACATACAAAGGGGACTCTGCAGGAAGCCATGCCTGTACTCTCTCATTTTATTCTGATGTTACTGTGCATTAAGTACGGGCCACATTGATATCTATAGCCTCCCATCTTTCAGCAGCTTATATGGTGCTCCTATAAAACATGCATTCTCAAGAGGTCCATATCATTTCCAAGGGGCAAAAACCACTTCCTCAGAGGGGTAAGAAATTCTTACTCAAAATATATAAAGAATATATATAGTTACAATACATAAATAGATATAGTCTATCTGTGGTATTATTTCATTGCGGGTGATTAGGGGGAAAATGTCTAAAAAGGCTATTTAGGGGGCAATAGTGAAAGAAAGGATTAGAAATATTGTTCTAAAATAAAAGTCATGGTTTGTCTCAATGAAAGCTATTGCTTGAGCTAAGCATAATAAATAAATCATGAAGCATGATAAAGTAAAGGGGAAATGGATATTTTTGTCCAAATATTCACCTTTTCCCTTCTTTTTGTTATGCTTTACAGGGCCAACTCTTTACCAGTCTTATCATCTTTTCTAGTAATATTTTTCCAAAGAACTTGATTCCAGGGTTTAGAAATCTGAGTGGCCCTAGTTTCTAATATCTTCTATCATTTAAAATGAAATTACACTCTAGGTATTTCTGTTTAATTGTATGTTAGTAAGTGTGTGTATTTACCTGCTTCTAACAAACTGTTGTAATACATGCTAATATAGAAATATGGGAAGTACTATATAGAACAAGTAAGAAGCAATAAATATGGAATGCTTGGGAATTTAGGGAATGTCCTATCTTGAAAGAGAAAAGAGGGAGAAATAAAAGATAAAAGGAAAAATAGGAAGCATAGGAAGTAAAGTTAACACAGTATCTTCAAAAGTTTTATTTATATCAAGATTTTCAGATGCTAACTTTACATATGAAAGTTATACATGACTCCCCCAGAGAAAGACCCCAGTGATGGACCCCATTTTGTGACCCACCGATCAATGGGAATAACATGGCAAGAAAGGAGGACCCACATCTGGAGGAAGTTGAGAGCAGATAAGAGAAGGGAGGCTGCATATTCAACACAGAGCTTGGCATGATAACAGTGCATTTTCACTCAACACTGTATGTTTCAATGTTGGAGATGAAGGAGAAAACGATGGCTCGAGGACAACTTAAATTTTACTTGTTCATATTAAAAAATAGTACAAAACTAAGGAAATTTTCAGAGATGTTCCATAATGTATATAAACAAAACTTATGAGCATGAATCAATAGAATAGATGAGAACATGAGCAGAAGATCTAAAGTCCAAGAAAAATCCAAGGTAGGATTGTGTACTAAGGCAGGAGGGGAAGGGGATGACAGAGGATGAGATGTTTGGATGGCATCACCGACTTGATGGACATGAGTTTGAGCAAGCTCCAGGAGCTGGTGATGGACAGGGAAACCTGGTGTGCTGCAATCCATGCGGTTGCAAAGAGTCGGACAAGACTGACTGACTAAACTGAGGATTGTGTCCAATGGTTCTGGGGTTGGGCATTCTCTTCAACTTCTTCCTGTCACCTTTGATGACTCAGCTCTATTCTTCTGCTCCCTAAATGAATCAGGGGCCATGATCTATCTTCATCCTTCTTGTGTCTGTGCCCTATCCTTGTCAAGTCCCCGAATTCTCAGGTTTTCGGTATCATCTCTAGGCAGACCTCTCGCTAAACCATCATTTTGGCTTTATATGTCTCCTGATTACAAAATATAATTTCCAACTACCTGTTAGAGATGTGTATGTGGATTTTCTTTTGACATCTTAAGATCAAGATGAACAAAAGAAAGTTTATCATTATAAAACCTTCTAATATCCTTATTTCTATTCAGTAAACGTCACAGAAATGTATGACACACAAGCTTCTCTGTCCTCAGCCAGGTGCCCAGTTGGTTACCAAAGCTGTTCATCTACCTCCAGCTGTTCATCTATGTCACAGCTGTTTTCTACACCCTAGTCAGACCCTTACATCTCAAACAGACTACTGCAATTGTATTAGCATCTCCAATCCCTCTCCCTTGGATCCACTTCATGTGCTGTTTTCAGATAAATCCTAAGATACACATCATATCTGGATATCTAATAAAATAACTGAAAGATCTCACAATTCCTACTCATTTCAGTCAATATTATAGCCCTCTCTATTTTTCTTCCAAACTATTGCCCAACTAACTTCCCACTATTCCTTATAAACAACAGATGGGCCCAACTACTGGTTGTCCATTAACACCCCCTACATCTTCTTGCCTCAATGAGTTGTTCAGACTGTTCTTTCTGCTTAAAATGCTCTTCTATCTTCTCTCAACTTTACTCAACAAAATCTGACCCTCTGTCAAAGTTAAGGTCAAATTCTACCTCCATCCATATTAATGCTCTTCCTGAATATATGCTCTTAACTTCACACTTCTCCATTTCTCTCCCAGTGTGCTTTGTTACATTTTACCTTTATTTAATAATACTTAACCAGGGGACATGAATATGTTTATATATGCCATCATTCTTCCTGCTTATGTCTGAAGCAGACATTACTAGTCAATTATAACACTCTGTCACTGAATCCAGACATAGTCTTGGAATCCATCTCAACACCATGCTTCAAGCAGTCACTGCCAACTAATTAAAGTTGATACATGAAAGCAAGACCTAGACCATAGTAAATATCCAATAAGCGTTGGCTATTATTATTCATTATTACTATATCAACACTATTATTTCCTAGTATAATACTCATCATATGAAAGAGAAGATTGTTGAAGATGAGGTTATTAGTTAAACAGACTGCTACTAAAATGCTGCTACTGCTGCTGCTAAGTAACTTCAGTCGTGTCTGACTCTGTGCAACCCTATAGACAGCAGCCCACCAGGCTCCACCATCCCTGGGATTCTCCAGGCAAGAACACTGGAGTGGGTTGCCATTTCCTTCCCCAATGCATGAAAGTGAAAAGTGAAAGTGAAGTCGCTCAGTCGTGTCCGACTCTTAGCAACCCCATGGACTGCAGCCCACCAGGCTCCTCCGTCCATGGGATTTTCCAGGCAAGAGTACTAGAGTGGGGTGCCATTGCCTTCTCCAACTAAAATGCTACTTGCCTACATTTCTTCACTTTATACTTAATGAAAATGGCAGAAAACTTATTTTTCTTTCAAGTAGAGTTTTCTGTCAAGTTGAAGAATACTGTGAATGTGAAAGTTGCTCAGTTACCTGTCTCTATGTGACCCCATGGAATTCTCCAGGCCAGAATACTGGAGTGGGTAGCCGTTCCCTTCTCCAGGGGATCTTCCCAACCCAGGGATGGAACCCAGGTCTCCCATAGTGCACATGGATTCTTTACCAGCTGAGTTACCGAGAAAGCTGTGCTGTTTCCCAAAATGAAATATCATAATTCCTCTCCTTTAATGCACATACTGATTTGTAGCAAATGCTAATAATCCTCCAATTCAGAATGAGTTGCAATGTTATCAACCCCAGAGAAATTGAGGAAATCATTTCATCATTGAATCTTCAGAATGGCTGATGTTTCAGCTGGCCATAACAATCACATTCCAGTGGAAAAGCTGCATCCTGTTCAAAGAGGACATGGGCTAGAAGTGCTATGAATTTGTCTGTCTGGGTATTTCACCAAGTGAATGGACTAGGAATGTGCACATGAGAGCACATGTGAAAACAGCTGTTTTTACATATTATCTGCTCAGGATGCTTCCAAAGCACATGTCCTTTCACAGTGATTGTTTACATGCTGTTTCTTATCACCTGGAAGTAACAACGACCCTGACAATGATGATGGTGATGCTGCTGGTGATGGCTGATGACGATGTGGGTGCATCACATCTGCATAATCCTCCACGATTGTCACATGTGAAGCATGGCTGTCAGAGGGAGGTGGGAGTGAGGGCTACTCTAAAACTTAAATTCACACAACTTCCTGATGGAAGGAAGATTCTAAGCCACATCGCCAGACTGGGGCCAGGAGCTATGCCCCACTTTATTAGGGCCTCATTCCAAGTTGGGTGGTGAGTCTCAGAAGAAAATGGAGCCCAACCCATGTGCAGACACTCCATTTGAATGGGAGAGTTCAGATTCCATGTTAGAAGTTCTGAGGTCTCAAATTTCTAGTCTCCATTTCAGACCTTTTAGAATACCGTTTCTTCCTGCCAATGATGTCTTTAGGGAATGGGATAGTTTGCCCCCTTAAGGCCCCTCTTAGATCACTCATTCCTCTGTAGCAATTAATTTCAAGTTCAGTCATATTTGTGTTATCTTGATGAACTGTTTCTTGGTGGAAGCAAGTCCAGTTTTCACAGTGATGATAGAACAATCCAACATGCTGTCTTCTTCCCTGTTGGAGCAGACAACCACCATTGGTGCCCTATTTGCTCCTCGTCTGCATCTGTGTGGATTTTATTACCTAGACAGCCAATGAAGATGGTCATGTCCCAGTGATTAAGTTTAAAATTGGGCTGATCAAACATGCCTTTCAGAGAAGGCAATGGCACCCCACTCCAGTACTCTTGCCTGGAAAAATCCCATGGATGGAGGAGCCTGGTAGGCTGCAGTCCATGGGGTTGCTAAGAGTCGGACACGACTGAGCAACTTCACTTTCACTCTTCACTCTCATGCATTGGAGAAGGAAATGGCAACCCACTCCAGTGTTCTTGCCTTGAGAATCCCAGGGACGGGGAAGCCTGATGGGCTGCCGTCTATGGGGTTGCACAGAGTCAGACATGACTGAAGCGACTTAGCGTCAGCAGCAGCAGCACACATGCCTTTGTTCTTGTCATTGGCTCACAACTTCAATACTTATTTATTGTAGTTTCTGAACTTCAACCTAGAAATCTAACCTTACGAGACGCTGAGTAGCATATGCCCATCCCTGAAATCATTCAATTTTCTGATCATTGAGAAAAACACTGTAGAAATATTTGAGAACTCATTCCATTTTAAATTAGGGCATCCCAGAAAAGCAAATAAACAAAAATAAGATTTAATAAAACAGATTTTATTCAGAAATCTGAAACCCTGGAGCTTTCAAGTGACAAAATTGTCTGTACAGGACACGTACTTTCAAATACATTTTTAAAAAAAATCACACCAACCAACTTGACTAATGACAGTATCAGAGGCCTGGCTCCAAACTGACTACCAGATGATGCTGTGACAGGCTAGGCAATTCAGTTAGAAAAAGAAATGCAGATAAAATGAACACAAAACAGACTTTATATTAAGTAACTGACTTGAAAATCTCATAATTTTCATAGAAGACATGACATTTATTACTGAGTCAGAGACATTTGAAAAGAAAAGAGAATTCTGAAAAAGTATGTTGAATCAAGACCAAGAAATCACAGGGTCCCCTCTAGAGAACCACGGCGCCCCCCTCACCCTCAGTCGGCAGGTGCTGTTGCAACAAATGCTGGACAAGAAGACTCTTGTCCCACCACAGCTCTCAGCTTAATAAGGATTTCCTGAAAAGTATTAAATACATATAAAATACAAACATATAATTGGAAGATATTTTCATTTGAGTTTTTAAGGAGAAGAGTATACAAATTGCAAATTCATTTTCAAACTGTTTAAAATGATAAGAAAAATTTGCCCATTGGACTTTTTAATCTAATGTGTTGTTTCATTTTCTGGTAAATCTGGATGTTTGAAGTTACTATAAAATGATGTGTGTATGTGTGTGTGTGTGTGTGCTCAGTTGCTCAGTCAGGTTTGACTCTTTGCAACCCCATGGACTGGGCCCCTCTGTCTATGGAATTTTCCAGGTAAGAATATAGGAGTGGCCTGCCATTTCCTCCTCCAGGGGATCTTCCTGACCCAGGAATCAAACCCATATCTCTGGAGTCTCCTGCATTGGCAGGCAGTCTTTACCACTGAACCACCTGGGAAGCCCCACTATAAAATGATAGCAAATGCTTTATATATTTCGGCATCATACATTTTACTAAATATAATATTTCCTGAGACAAATATTCTCTTAAGATCAAGTTGTGTCCTACCATTTTCTTACAGTTCACATTTGGTACTAGATGACATGACCACAAAAACTATGTCTTTGAGGGGATCACAGTGCTTTTCATGTAATGAAACTACTCAGCAGCCTTTAGATATGTGAGTCAGGTCCCAGATACTGCAGAATTTTTTTTATCACAGAGACCTTTATTACACCATTCTATTGCTTGTGGGAAGAAAAATACTAACGTATTTGTGCCCACAAACACTCACTTTTGAAAGAGAGCTTGTAACTCTTCTGAAGTCTAATTTCCCTGTTAGTGTTGCATCTTCTGTGTCATACCTGAGTCTCCGCCATTGTATATCTTATGGTCTCTGCTGTATCACTCAGAAATTAGGCAACAGCAGCCACCCAGATTCTAGCAGATGCTGTAGAGTTAACCAACATTTTGTTTTGTCTTTTTTTTTTTTTTTTTTTTACCATAAGAGCATAGCGCCTAGACAAGGAAAATGTCTCAGGCTGATTTCTTGTCGATGCAAACTCAACTGTGAGAGACCTGTTCATACGTATTAGTGGCTGACTTTTTTTACTCATCAGAGTAAATGTAAGGTATTTGCTTATTCTCTAAGTAACCTCTTATGCCAAGGGAAAATTCCCAGAAAAGAAACAGGGGTGATGGAAGTATTCTGCTAAGTGAAAGAAGCCAGACAGGAGAGACCACATATATAAAATGTCTATAACAGGTAAATCTATAAAGATAGAAAGTGTTTTCACCTGGCTCTAGGGGTGGGAACAGGGATTTACTATAAATGGGCCCAAGGGATCCCTCCGTTGTGATGGAAACATTTTAAAACTGGATTGTGGTGATGGTTGAACAACTCTATAAATTTAGTAAAGTAGTTGAATGATACACTTAAAACAGATGAATTTCATGGCTTTTTTAAAAAAAGAATGGATATCTAACGTGATAATTTTCACCTTCTAATGTATGGAATAAACTATTTTCAGAAAAAAAGCACAGTCATCCTATAACTGCACACCTGTATACAAAGAAAATTCAAAGAAACTGCTTAGTTTGGTTTATGTTTCAGAGAAAGCTATGAACTTACTACATGGTCATGTCATGCTCCAAATTACAATAACTTCTCTCCCAGCCTATAGTTTATTATATTTCAAATCTATGATTTTAAAGGAAAGCCTGTAATCTAAGCATTGTTGAGATTCCTAGGGAAATTCCAAGCAAAATTATTGAAATTATCCATTTTAAATATTACCCAAGAATTACATGTCTCTAATCTTTTTATGCCATTCACTGTAACTCCTTCTACTGATATAATTTAAAACTTACAGAAAAGTTACAAGATTAGTACAAGGAGTTCCAAATGCCATTAGCCATATTCATCAATGCTTATATTTTCCCCATTTTTGTCATTCTTTCTCTATATGGATTTCTTCAATCTTTTATCTTTCTAAAATAATGTGTGTTCATTGGAAAAATAAAATGATTTATATAGGAGCAATTATCTTAAAAAGTATAATTTCCCTTTTATTTATACTTTTATTTATAAAAGTATAAATATTAACAATTTTTTGAATACTCTTCATCAAGTTTTTGAGAGGAACAAGTGAAATTATCTATGTTAAAATTCTTTGCAAATTTTAAAATGCATAAAGAAATATGAATTGCATCAAAAACAAAGCAAAACACTAACTAATTCTATTTTTCTCTTGCAGTTGAACTGACAATGACCTTGTAGTCTCCTTGTATGCAGAGCAACTTCTTTGGAAGACAAGGTAGAGGCTTGGGGTGTTTTGCTGCTGGATTGACTGAGCATTGGACCCAGAAAGAGCTAAGTGGAAAGTTGCAGTGGAAAGAAGTGATGACCACATTTCTGTGATATGTTTCATAGGACATTCAGGGAAAAGCAGAAGTGCCAGTGTCTTAAGAGCTGCACAAAAGAAATGAATCAACATTGCTAAGAGTGTTCTGTATTTTTCCTGGCCCTCCATTTACAAGCCATTGGCCTCCCATAAATGATCACATTTGCTTGGAATCACAACATTGAGAGCTTGGCTGAGCTAATTCTAATCAGAGGCAGTTAATAGACAGGATCCCTTGCAGTACCCTTGCATACCTTT
Source organism: Bubalus bubalis (assembly GCF_019923935.1). Lineage (NCBI taxonomy): Eukaryota > Metazoa > Chordata > Mammalia > Artiodactyla > Bovidae > Bubalus > Bubalus bubalis. Next base: position 142,076,246 of record NC_059159.1, read on the forward strand.
CTGCAGTATGGTAGAAAGTGAAGAAGAACTAAAGAGCCTCTTGATGAAAGTCGAAGAGGAAAGTGAAAAAGTTGGCTTCAAGCTCAACATTCAGAAAACTAAGATCATGGCATCCGGTCCCATCACTTCATGGGAAATAGATGGGAAAACAGTGGAAACAGTGGCTGACTTTATTTTTCTGGGCTCCAAAATCACTGCAGATGGTGACTGCAGCCATGAAATTAAAAGACACTTACTCCTTGGAAGGAAAGTTATGACCAACCTAGACAGCATATTAAAAAGCAGAGACATTACTTTGTCAATAAAGGTCTGTCTAGTCAAGGCTATGGTTTTTCCAGTGGTCATGTATGGATGTGAGAGTTGGACTATAAAGAAAGGTGAGAGCTGAAGAATTAATGCTTTTGAACTGTGGTGTTGGAGAAGACTCTTGAGAGTCCCTTGGACTGCAAGGAGATCCAACCAGTCCATCCTAAAGGAGATCAGTCCTGGGTGTTCATTGGAAGGACTGATGTTGAAGCTGAAACTCCAATACTTTGACCACCTGATGCAAAGAGCTGACTCATTTGAAAAGCCCCTCATGCTGGGAAAGATTGAGGGCAGGAGAAGGGGACGACAGAGGATGAGATGGTTGGATGGCATCACTGACTTGATGGACATGAGTTTGGGTGGACTCCGGGAGTTGGTGAAGGACAGGGAGGCCTGGCGTGCTGCATTTCATGGGGTCACAAAGAGTCAGACATGACTGAGCATCTGAACTGAACTGAACTAAACTGAACTTGCAGTACCCTGCTGACAATGGATGGAGAGAAGTGAAAAATAACAGTGAATGAAAAGGAGCGACACTAACAAAGAACATGTTAAAACAACAGTCACCACAAGAAGTGCCCCACTTCCATGTTTGCAGTGTGCTCATCCTCCTGTGGCCACCCTAGCCTGCAGTTTCTCACAATGAACCCTTCTAGCCTCAGGGAAGCTCACAGATACCCAGCGGGTTTGTAGACTGTAGTCAAGATTGTAAACAGAAACAAGACCCTTAACTGCTCCTGGAAAGTGGCTTGAGACAGCTCTTCTGGAGGAGCAATGTCTTCCAAAGCTGCGGGGAAGCCTTGATCACAGAAGGAATGTGAGCATTTATGAGTAAATGTGTGCACACCTACGTGCTAGGATGTTAGCAGGTATAGAACTTGGTTCGTGTCATAACTGTCATGGAAATTATCCACACAACCTCACTAGTGGCTTGAGGGGTGAAAGGAAGTGGGTGGGCAACATTCTAGGCCAGATCAACATTTGGTACATACAAGGAAAGATGTTTCTGGATGTAACTAGACTCAGACAGAACTTCTGCTCAGGTTCACCTCAGTCCTTGGTTGAGTATATTAAAGAGACTGTTGATTTTGGTAGCATCTCAGCACTGGGTCAGCCATACCTGCGGGGTCAGTGTGGGGCCTGGGACATGCCTATAACTCATCTCTGTGGCTATAACCAAAGTATCATTTTATGCCCATTGGATCTTAGTTGGATTTGAAAATGGCTTCCAGAAGAGTGCATACAAACAGTTGCTTCATCATTTCTACTACTTTGTTGTGACATTATCTCAGTGAGATATCTGGATGGTTTCTAACCACAGCACAACCTGGCCCACTGACTAAGACACATTTCCTAATCTTATTTTTTTGTTTGTCCTTTTTATAAAAGTAATCTTATGATTATTGTTGTTTTGTTATCTATTATTGTTACTTGTCTCACTTTCTTTGAGATACTTTTTAAGATTGTTTTTCTCCTTGCACCCTTGTTTTCCTGCACTAGTATAGGAAGTATATACTCAGTTGCTATTCTTTCAGTGACTACTCAGAAATATTAAAATGCATAATTAAACTATAAAAATCTAGGGACATCCCTGGTGATCCAGTGGCTAATTCTCCAAGTTCCAAATGCAGGGGGCCTGGGTTCAGTCTCTGGTCAGCGACCTAGATCCTGCTACTAAAGATCCTGCATGCTGCAAGTAACAGTCAACACAGCCAAATAAATAAATAAACAGATTTTTAAAAATCTATATTTGTCAATATTTGAATAATATAAGAAACAGTATGTTTTCATTATAATAACTCCTCTCCCCTGATTTACATCAAAATGTTACTGTATATTTAAATGCCATCTTGAATTATTAATTCCACAATTTAGACATTGTTTTAGCCAATGAATTATTTGTATTTATCCATATTTTTCAGAGAAGGCAATGGCACCCCACTCCAGTACTCTTGCCTGGAAAATCCCATGGACGGAGGAGCCTGGTGGGCTGCAGTGCATGGGGTCGCTAAGAATTGGACATGACTGAGCGACTTCACTTTCACTTTTCACCTTTATGGGTTGGAGAAGGAAATGGCAACCCACTCCAGTGTTCTTGCCTGGAGAATCCCAGGGACAGTGGAGCCTGGTGGGATGCTGTCTATGGGGTCACACAGAGTTGGACACGACTGAAGGGACTTAGCAGCAGCAGCATCCATATTTTTAACATTTTTCTTGCTTTCTTTACAGCATTCCTTCTTGCATCTCCTACCTGTTTTCTGGTCTTAGTATACTGATAGTTTTTAATCATAAATAGATGCTGAAATTTGTTGAATGCTTTTTCCATTTTAATTTATATGACCTTATGGGTTTTCTCTTTTTGATTGTTAACATGATGAATTACATTGATTTTTAAGTATTGAACCAACCTTGCATTCCTGGAATAAGCCTCACTTGGCTGTGGTAGCTTATTTTCTTCATAAATTGCTAAATTCAATTATCTAATATTATGTTCCTGAAGGATATTAGTCTATAGTGTTCTTTCTCTGTACTATCTTTGTCTACTTTTGATATGAAGGTAAAGCTAGTAAATCCAAAAAAAAAAAAAAAAAGGATTAGAATAAAGTCTTTTATTTTCTGGAAGAAATTATAAATTTGGTGTTGCTGCTGCTGCTGCTGCTAAGTCACTTCAGTTGTGTCCAACTCTGTGCGACCACATAGATGGCAGCCCAACAGGCTCCCCAGTCCCTGGGATTCTCCAGGCAAGAATCCTTACTTCTTCTTTAATGTTTGGAAGAAATCACCAGTGAAACCATCTGGTTTTGAAGATTTCTCTTTTGGGGGGAGGTTTTAACTATGAATTCAATCATCTATTTTATCTTGAGTAAGTTTTGGCAGTTGGTGATTTTTGAAGACCTGGCCCATTTCATCTAAATTACTTAGGCATCTAGTGTTCTTTGTTGTATTCTTTTAACATCTTTAGAATCTTAGTCATTTTAACTGTGAACATCTCTTTTTTTTTACCTGCTCCACCTACAATCAAAGCCAAAGTGGGAAGTTAGCCTATCATCTCCCTCTGCCAGGTTGGATTTTTTTTTTTTTCTAGTTATCACAAAAGGAGGTAGTCCTTTAGTGGCTTCTGACTGATAGAGGGTCACTCTCTGTTTTTTGGGTTTTTTTTTTTGCCTTTTCCCTGCACATGTGACTTATTAAAACCCTTGCTAGAGGGAGGCCTGGAGTGCTGCAGTCCATGGGGTCACAGAGTCAGAAACGACTGAGCAACTGAACAACAAAGAGACTACATACAACCAGTAAATACAACCCAAGAAGACACAACCTCACTTACCCTGTGGGTTCACATTTTCTTTTTCTTTTCTGGTTTCTGAAGAATTATTTGATTTTCTTTCCACTCAGCCATGCATTAAAAGAGGTTTTTGTTTTGTTTGTTTGTGATATTTTATCCAGTATTTAAAGTTTATTGCTTTGAGAGGAGTTTCTCCGAAATTCTAAGTCACCATATTTCTAGGAATAATGATGAGGTAGCAGTACTCTTGCCTGGCAAATCCCATGGACGGAGGAGCCTGGTAGGCCGCAGTCCATGGGGTCGCTGGGAGTTGGACACAACTGAGCGACTTCGCTTTCACTTTTCACTTCCATGTGTTGGAGAAGGAAATGGCAACCCACTCCAGTGTTCTTGCCTAGAGAATCCCAGGGACGGGGGAGCCTGCTGGGCTGCCGTCTATGGGATCACACAGAGTCGGACACGACTGAAGTGACTTAGCAGCAGCAGCAGCAATTTATGCACTGATTTGGACTAAAAAAATATTTTAAGTTTGAAAATGTTAAACATAATTGAGGAAAATTTAGACAGTGATGTGATGAAGAATGTGATTTTTCCATATGTATTGAAGTATTTAAAACTGCATGTCCTGTGATGAAGCAACTCCCTTTATCAATATCTATACTAGAATAATTCCTGTAGAATTGAACAAGGATGTTTATGACAATCTAGTTTGTAATAATGAAATTTGGAAAATACTGAAATGTTTACCATTAGTGGCAATGATTAAGTAAATTAAGGCACGTATTTGTTGTGGAATATTCCAAATACACTGACATGGACAGCGCTTAAGAGTTCTGGTGAGCATTAACTGTGCAAGTACGTGCTTAGCACAGACTGTGTGCTCATTTAATGCTAGCAATTGCTATTTTTTAAGATGTTCCCTGTCTTCTTCATCTTTCTGGTTGACAGAAATGGCGTTGAGTTTATGTCACATGGCTCACTGAATCAACTCATCAATCAATCAATCTCTCTCCCTGTCTCAAAAAAGAAAACTGTCAGAGAACTATGGAACACAAAATGCAAAAAAAAACTTTTATGCACCATTTTATTTGTTCTCTTCAATAACTAATCAGTTAGAAAAGCTCTTTAATTTTTTACTTTGAGAGAAAAAAATAATAATGTATATATATATTATATTTATATTGTATATAATTGTATATATATACAATATACATACACATGTGTGTATATATGTATATGTATATATACACATGTGTGTGTATATATGTATATGTATACATACACATGTGTGTATATATATATTATATATACATATAATGTCTTTACAAAAAAAAATACCAATTGAGTCAACTGTCTGCCTACATCTAGCACCTTTTTTTTTTTTTTCATTAAAGTGTTTCCCCTTTAAGTGGTTAAGCAATAAAATAGCCTCAAACCTGACCCTGGATTAATAGACATTCCCTTATAAATGATAAGCAATTAAGGTTTTGAGGTTTTTTTTTCCTTCCTACAGAACTTCTCTTTGAAACTCATTTAAGTGTATTTTTATCAATGCAAAGTTTATAAAGGATTTGGGGTGGGATGGAGGGAATGTGGGACCTTAGTTCACACATGAGTACAAAGATAAGATCCCCAAATTATAACTCTTCAAGGGGGAAACAATTAAATCCTGGAATACCATGTTTCTTTACTCAGGTAGAATTCCAACAGATTGAAGTAGATGACCCAGTGTCATCTGCTGTATATCCCTGTACATCCATTCTAACGCAACTTGAGTGACTAGAAAATCCAAAATGCATCTTAGTAGAAATTTTTCCTGGTAGATTCAGTGTTAAGTATTACTTTAAGCAGAGTGTTCATATTGAGATTTCAGGTCCCACTAAAGACTATTGCATAGACCTACTATTTCATAGAAAAAAGGTTCAGTATATGCATGGTTCCTACAATTCCTTCCAAATTCTTAATTGGTAGTATCCATAATTGTGCATCCCAAATGAATACCACATTGTTCTTCATCCATTATCCCTGTCAAATGGATTAGATGGGATAATCTTCTTTTAGAACAAGAGGGAAAGTAGCAACTGTAGCAAGCAAGCAAACACACACACACACACACACACACACACACACACAATAGTGGGAGGAGAGGAGACTATGTTGTTAAAACTCCAGGAAGAACTTACTCACAATGATGTCTATCTCATGAACTCCCTGAAGGAGCTAAGTTTTCCATGGTCCTCCCCAGTCTTCAGGAACATTTCAAGTATGTAAAGTTTCTAATATTCGCCAGTTTCAAAAGACAATTCACCAGAATCAATCAGCTCATTAAGAAAGCCTGGGCCAGGCCTGTGAGAGGTACAGGGAAGTATTTGGCATAACTTCTGCCATCATGCAAATCTTAAAAGGCCAGGACCAAAATATGCTCAAATGGCGTGACTCAGATAATGAATAGCACAATTCCAGAAAAGAAGAAACAACAGACTGGTTCTGAATAGGAAAAAGAGTACGTCAAGGCTGTATATTGTCACCCTGCTTATTTAACTTCTATGCAGAGTACATCATGAGAAATGCTGGGCTGGAAGAAACACAAACTGGAATCAAGATTGCCGGGAGAAATATCAATAACCTCAGATATGCAGATAACACCACCCTTAAGGCAGAAAGGGAAGAGGAACTAAAAAGCCTCTTGATGAAAGTGAAAGAGGAGAGTGAAAAAGATGGCTTCAAGCTCAACATTCAGAAAATGAAGATCATGGCATCCAGTCCCATCACTTCATGGCAAATAGATGGGGAAACAGTGGAAACAGTGTCAGACTTTATTTTTCTGGGCTCCAAAATCACTGCAGATGGTGATTGCAGCCATGAAATTAAAAGACACTTACTCCTTGGAAGGAAAGTTATGACCAACCTAGATAGCATATTCAAAAGCAGAGACATTACTTTGCCAAGAAGGGTCCATCTAGTCAAGGCTATGGTTTTTCCAGTGATCACGTACGGATGTGAGAGTTGGACTGTGAAGAAAGCTGAGCACCGAAGAATTGATGCTTTTGAACTGTTGTGTTGGAGAAGACTCTTGAGAGTCCCTTGGACTGCAAGGAGATCCAACCAGTCCATTCTGAAGGAGATCAGCCCTGGGATTTCTTTGGAAGGAATGATGCTAAAGCTGAAACTCCAGTACTTTGGCCACCTCATGTGAAGAGTTGACTCATTGGAAAAGACTCTGATGCTGGGAGGGATTGGGGGCAGGAGGAAAAGGGGACAACAGAGGATGAGATGGCTGGATGGCATCACCGACTCTATGGACGTGAGTCTGAGTGAACTCTGGGAGTTGGTAATGGACAGGGAGGCCTGGCGTGCTGTGATTCATGGGGTCGCAAAGAGTCGGACATGACTGAGTGACTGAACTGAACTGAACTGAAGCTGAAATTGTATGACAAGATTTTACTGAGAAAGTAGATCATAAGCCAAGTCTTAAAAAGTAAAATAAAAAAGAAAGGATATAGACACATGTTATGGAGAAGAAGGAATATGCCTGGTAGGGAAACATTTGTGACATTTTAAATGGTTTCCTACACTCCAGCCTTGCTTCCTTCCACCCATACTGCATAACACAGTCAGGCTGATTGTATCAGACATTAAGTGTGATTCCCCAGTACCCAACCCTTCCATCTCCTATCAAGGGAATTTATCCTGGCTCAAGGGTAGTAAAACTGACTGAAACAAAATTCTAGTAAATGAAGTCCCCAAATATTCTCCTTATTCTTAAAATCAAAAGGCCAAGATTTCTCTCTAATTGGTCAGAATAAGCGGGTATGTAGCACGTTAAGAAAACCAGAGGGAACTAGCCTTAGGATGGCATTGATACTGAATGATTGATAGAACCCAGGTCTCTGACAACTTTGCTAAGCCACCTAGTCAAACAACTCTGAACCCCACATACCTCTGGACTTCTGGTTACCTGAGCTTCTCTACTCTGTTCTCTTTCATTTCATTTATTCTATTCTATTCTACTCTTTTGTTTTGTTTTTAAAAATCTAGTCAAAACCTAATTGACTTTATAATCCACACATGGATCATGACCCAGAGTTTAAAAAACACTGTACCACTGCTTTCAAATGTCCAAAAACATAAAAGAATGATTATATGCTGCTGCTGCTAAGTCGCTTCAGTCGTGTCCGACTCTGTGTGACCCCATAGACGGCAGCCCACCAGGCAACCCCGTCCCTGGGATTCTCTAGGCAAGAACACTGGAGTAGGTTGCCATTTCCTTCTCCAATGCATGAAAGTGAAAAGTGAAAGTGAAGTCGCTCAGTGGTGTCCGACCCTCAGCGACCCCATGGACTGCAGCCTTCCAGGCTCCTCTGTCCATGGGATTTTCCAGGCAAGAGTACTGGAATAGGGTGCCATTGCCTTCTCCAAATGACTATATAACTGTGAATAATTATATAATTAACTGTGTGAAATATTACAGAATATTGTATTAAGCAATAAAGGGACGTTACTTTTCTATATTTCCAAGTACAATCTGATGCTCTGAGAAGTTGCATGCTGCAGACCCTGTGTGGATGTTCACTCCCTGGAACCCTGCTTTCCAGACTTCTCTTTCCCAGGAAGAGAGACCAGGACTCTTCCTCTGTAGGAAGCACAGGCCATGGAACAAAGTCCAAGCTCCTTCGCTGACTTGACTAGCCCTTCAGGACCAAGCCCTTCCTCGTGGTATTCTAGGGACACTGGAAAACCAGACAGTAGAATTCAGACTTAAAGTTGTAGAGAAGAAAAGGCTGCTGAAAGCCACATGCATGGAAGTTGCCTGTTGAAATCAACACATGGATAAACTATTCATTGGAGTTAGACCATGAAATCAGGACTTTTGATAAATTTAGTTTATCAGAGAAAAAGGAGTGACTGACTTGAAAAGATAAAACTAATTGAAGAGGGAACATTTAAAAATAAATAAATAAAGCATCTAGATGATTCCAATAGTGACCCAGGATTGAGAGGTGAGGGCGAGAACACAGGAAACACCTCAGTGGAGACTGTCACCTGGCATTCTGGGGCACTAATGCCCTAAAATGATTGGTTACACTAATACAACAGGCAAGGCCATCCTGGGATGTTCCTCCAGTAGATGGAGGCCTTCCAAGCCAAGTCAAATTAGGAATGAGAGGTAGATCTCAGTACATTTAACCTGAAGAAGAGGAATTCTCCTGGGGGAAAAAATGTCGTCAGCTTTTAGATGGCTTTTAGAGTTGGATCCAGTTAGCAAATATTAATTACAGACAGATTACTATTCAATATCAGGAAGACACCCTTAATTATTTTAGTTATATTCAATAAAATGTGTGACCACTGAAAGAACAGAGTCCTCTGTCATGGAAGGTATTCAATGCTGATGCTTACGTGGATTTATGTATCAGGAAAATGTTGAGTTGGAGGCTAACAGCAAGCAACCAGAGAACAGGCACTGCATCAGTGACCCACAGTTCAGCAGAGGCCCCAGTATGTGGCTGGTAACCAAACACCTCTGGTTAAATGAAGTATGCCCAAGCCTTTTTTTCAACTGTTTATTGATTCTATGAAGTCTTGGGAGAGGACAGGAGTTGGGGGGGGGGAAGCACAGCATACTTTTAGACAATAAATAATTGATACAGTTCTTTAGATAATCCTTTCAAATATTTCAAGGCCACATTTCCACTGAGCACATGCAATGGCCAGTTCCACAGCCCATGACTTAGTATATTACCTGCTGTAACAAACAAGCACTACCATTTCAATTACTTGATGTGACAAAAGTTTATTTTTGCAGATATAGAGGCAATGCAGGTGATCATGGTAAATAAGCCATTCTCCTTTACCTGGGGTTCAAGACACAAGCTTCTTCTATCTCACAGCTCTGCCTTCCTTTAAGGCCTTAGAGTCATTAGCATGGGAAAGGGCTTAAAAGGGCAGAAATGAAAAGATTTTATGAGCCAAGCTTAGACATGGCACATGTATTCTGCTCCCACTGCATGGAGAGTTTTCATTCACACCTAAATATAAGGGTGATGGAGCTATAGTGCATCTGGTATAAAGGTGGGCAGAAAACTGTTGGTGGACAGCTAGTAGTCTCCTCTGCTATAACCATGTGCATGCACAGATCACACAGAATCCCCACAGAGTGCCACCTGTGATAACAACTATTTTAAAGGTTAAATTCTTAAAAATCCATGCCCAACTCAAGCATCTAGTGATAAGCTAATAAACTTTGCAGTGATCCCACTAAAATATTCAGAAAACTGCCAAAGGCAGATCACAAGAGTTTATTTTCCAAGCAGGGTTGCTCATCTCTGTGTCAGCTGGCATTCTGAAGCCAATTACTACTCTTAATACTGTTTGCCAGTCTTCCTTTGAACATTGAAAAGGATGGCACCTCAACCAGTACCTCAGATGATACTTTCTAGTTTTCAACTTCTCTTATTTAGAAGGTTCTTTAATACCTAGCCAATGGATCCCTCTTTCTGGCATCAAGCCAAACCATTTTGTTCATGTCTGTCAGCGGGCATGGGCTGCCATGCCAATAAAAAGAACAGCAAGATCAAACATGAGAAAGAATTAATGCCTTTGCATACCTGTCTCCTGGCTTTTCTGGTGTGGAGTGATGGACACATTCTTTCTCTGTGACATCTGAGCTACAGCCAGGACAACAATATCTTCAGCATTCTTGGGAAGTCAGCTGAGCCACCTACCTCTCACCCAGCACCCCATCAACTCGGGCCTAATAAAGCATTATTTTCTCTACACTAATGACCAGTTACACTTTTATTACTAATTTATCAACCACCTCTCCTTTATTAAGATGACTTTTTGGCTTTGCTCTTTGTTTTGAAGTCTTTCTTCCGTTTGATCTTCTGGGCCAGTATTTTTTATTCTTAACAACAATGCCCTTCTTTCATGGAGCTACTGAATTTTTATATAAAAAACTTTGATTTATCATTCCAAAACGTCTGGTTTTATATTTTTTTTTCTGTCCAAATCGTGATTGATTTGCCTCCTTCAGCTGCCTATTCTCAGAGTTCAGTTTATTCCCCCCTCTCTGGTGTCCCTTATAGATTTTCTTTATTTTTTAAAACAAATTTTATTGGAGTACTTTGAGCTTCCCTGGGGGCTCAGCCATAAAGAATCCATCTGCAATGCAGGACACAAGGGTTCCATCTCTGAGTCAGGATGATCTCCTGAAAAAGGAAATGGCAACCCACTCTGGTATTCTTGCCTGGGAAATCCCAGAGACAAAGGAGCCTAGTGGGCTACACTCTATGAGGTTCCAAAAGAGTCAGAAACGACTTAGCAACTAAGCAACAACATAGATGATTCACAATATTGTGTTAGTTTTTGCTGTACAGCAAACCAAATCATCTATACATACATATATATCCCTTTTCTCTTCGATTTCCTTTCCCTTTAGGTCACCACAAAGCACTGAGTACCATTCTCTGTGCTCCATAGCAGGTTCTCATCAGTTATCTATTTTATACAAAGCAGTGTATATATGTCAATCCCAATCTCCCAATTCAGCTCACCTCCCTTTTCCCCCCTTGATGTCCAGACATTTGTTCTCTACATCTGTGTCACTATTTCTGCTAGGCAAAGAGGTTCGTTTGTACCATTTTTCTAATTCCACATATATGCATTAATATACAATATTTGTTTTTCTCTTCTAACCTACTTCATTCTGTATGACAGTCTCTGGACTCAAGTCAGGTTAATGGGAAACCTTGAGCAGTTGTAACCTCAGGCAGGTGCAGATTCCCACTGGTGAGGTGGCCAGCTTGTGTGAGGCAACAGGAAAAAAAAAAAAAAAAGCCTCTATTCCCCAGAGTATGTTTAGCAGAGAGAGAGCTGCTTTTACCCAGCCTCATGGGAAAGCAAGAAGGCAGCACATGAGGCATCTCTTCCCGCAGTTCCAGAAGCCCAGAGGTCCTCATAGGATTACATGCAAGGGAGGCACAGCTCAGACCTCTGGGGGCCATGGAATTCTACACCCTCACTCAGACATCCAGGATCCTACCCAGGCTGCAAAGTCCTGTACTTGCTCAGCCTCCTCTGACCCCTGGCAGAGCCTGAGGATCACAGCTTTCCTGTCTTGCTCACTTGCAAGTCCAGGAGCCGTGCACCTGAGACAGCCATTAGGTGATCTTGAGGAGTAGACAGGAGGGCATCAGAAGTGCTCACTCATGGTCAGCTTCCCAGAACCTCCTCCATTAGACGCTATGTTCAGAATCTTAAAATTCTTTCTGATAAGGTATTCTTGTTCTCTTATCTCATTTAAGAGTGGCATTTGGCTGCAATTCAAATCTTTTAGCCAGGACTCTTGAGAACCAAGAGATAATTTTTCAGGATTGAGGAATGGAGAACAAAAGACCTTTTCTTCTGACAACTTGATTTTGTTTCAGGAATCTATAGGGCTTTCAGCTAGTCACTAATGTTTCTCTGCCTCAACATCTCTGTCTCATGGAGCTGGTCTGAGAACACCAGCTGGCCAGGGAAAGTTAAGGGGAAATAGTTACAAGAAAGCCAATCATTATTGCAAACAGGAATCCCACAGGGATTGATAGTAATAACACTCCCTCACACTATTGTGCATTACCGTATGCCCGACCTTCTTTGAAGGAAGTATTTTCTATGAGGAATGCTATCAAACTCTCACAAAAATCCCTAATCCCTAATCCACTTTGTTGATACAATAGCAAGGCTAAGAAACATTTCCAAGAAAGATAATGTGAAATTCTCAACATCCTAAAATAAGTAGTAGGAGTTGCCCCTGCTCTTAATTTTTGTTACCAAGTATCTTCATTTGGACTATAAAGAAAGCTGAGCCCCAAAGAATTGATGCTTTTGAACTATGGTGTTGGAGAAGACTCTTGGGAGTCACTTGGACTGCAAGGAGATCCAACCAGTCAATCCTAAATGAAATCAGTCCTGAATATTCATTGGAAGGACTGATGCTGAAGCTGAAACTCCAGTACTTTGGCTACCTCATGCAAAGAGCTGACTCATTGGAAAACTCTGATGCTGGGAGGGATTGGGGGCAGGAGGAGAAGGTGACATCAGAGGATGAGATGGTTGGATGGCATCACTGACTCAATGGACATGAGTTTAAGTAAACTCTGGGAGTTGGTGATGGACAGGAAGGCCTGGTGTGCTGCAGTCCATGGGGTCACAAAGAGTCGAACACGACTGAGCGACTGAACTGAACTGAATCTTCACTCCACGCTTCCCAGGTAGTTCAGTGTTAAAGAATCCACCTGCCAATGTAGGAAAGGCAGGTTTGATCTCTGAGTTAAGAAAATCCCCTGGAGAAGGAAATGACAACCCACTCTAGTATTCTTGCCTGGGGAATCCCATGGACAGAGGAGCCTGGTGGGCTACAGTCCACAGGGTTGCAAAAAGTCAAATACAACTTAGTGAGGAAACAGCAGCAGTAACAGCACACAACATCAGCAATCTTATTACCATTTCTTAATATGAAATATTAATTTCAGAAAAGAGGGACATGATCTCATAACTTTCAAAGTGGATATACACAAATTTTATGAAAAAATGTGAATATCCTACCACCAACTGACATCACATCACAGGGAAGTTTTGCTTTCAGAAATCAATTGTTGCAGGGTATAGGTTGCCAAAAGTGTTTCCCTCCAGAAGAGAGGAACAGAAGTCAGAACTAGGTTCAAAGCTTGAGCCCGGTCCAGGTGGCCTGCTCATGTCCCTTCTGATTTCAAAGGGATGCCACCCATCAGGTGCCAGCTACCTCCTCCAACTCTGAACATGATAATGATCAAAGAAGCTACATGCTGTGACGATGAGAAATCACACAAATCCCGGGGAGAGTAAAACACAAAACCCTAATCATTCAGTCTTTTAGCAGAGCGCCCTATGCTTATCTTCTAAAGCCAGGCTGCTGATTCTGATTTCTAGTTCCACATTTTACTAACTTAATAATCTGGAGCAATTTATCTAAGTCTCCTACCCTCAATTTGCTCAGCAAAATGGAGATAGTAACAGCTGAAAGAGTCATGAAGGATTAAACAAGATGACACATGTAACTACTCAGAATAAATGAAGCTCATTAAATGCCAGATCTTATTAGTGAGCAATTACTATGTTCCAGGCATGTGTTAGTGCTGAGAATAAATGTTACCAGAGGTGGCCACATCAATCCCACCATCCCCATGCTTTTCTGCAGCTTGGCTTTGCCATTTCTGCCATCACAAAAATACTGCTCCCCTTGAATCAGGGCATTCTTGTGTCTTGCTTTAGCTCAAGTGTCACTGTATGACTTCCAGGCAAGGCCTTAAGAGACCTTGAACTTTCCATTTGTGCCCTCCTGGAAGCCAGCTATCATGTGACAAGGCTCCAGCTAGACTACTGAATGCTCACAGGCAGCTGGACAGAGAAAAGCCAAGGGAGGAGAACGAGATGCCCCAGTTAACAGCAAAGGCCAAGGCCCTAGACATGGTGAGGCTACAGAGTAGGGTGGTTGTGAGGGATCCTCCAGCTCCAGCTGAGCCACCAAAGGTAAGCCATATCTACCACCCTCATCCAAATTCTTAACCTTAGAATAGTGACCAGATTGCCATTAAGTCCTGGAGTGGTTCGTGAAGCAGCATTAGATAACTGAATCATATAACACAACCAAATCCATAGTGCAAACTATCAGATACCCAGAAACCACTCCCAGAGTGGGTAGAAAATGCTCTGATAGAGGTGTTAAGTCTATGCAACCTACTATAGGCACACAGCCAGGCCACGGTTCATCCAGCCAGGCCAGAGTCAAAAAATAAAAGCCTTGGGAGGTGGGAGAAGACCATCAAAGCTGCCTGAGTGGGCATGGCCATGGGGAAAATTTAAGGTCATTCATCCTTTTCACAGAGAAGGCGATGGCACCCCACTCCAGTCCTCTTGCCTGGAAAATCCCATGGACGGAGGAGTCTGGTGGGCTGCAGTCCATGGGGTCGCCAATATTCAGACACGACTGAGCAACTTCACTTTCACTTTTCACTTTCATGCATTGGAGAAGGAAATGGCAACCCACTCCAGTGTCATTGCCTGGAGAATCCCAGGGACGGGGGAGCCTAGTAGGCTGCCGTCTATGGGGTAGTAAAGAGTCAGACACGACTGAAGCGACTTAGCAGCAGCAGCATCCTTTTCAAGAGGGTATTTCACATCCCAGCAGGAGGAGCTGGCATGTCTAGATGCCTCAGAGGGAACGCATGTTCCTAGGCTGTTAAATCCTATAATGAGGCTTTCCTAATGAAAGGGACAGGTATAAGGTTCAGGGAAAGTTTCCATTGTCTCCTCCTTTGTATGTACTTTGTGCTTTCTGAACAGAAGATTGCAAGTTCCTTGAGAGCAGGTGTTCCCTTTACTTTATTATTTTCTACCTCCAGATCCCAAGATTGTATTTCAAGATTTTCCTTCCAGATTCCCTGAAGTGGCACCAGCTACTCCCGCACTTGACAGTGGAGACAAAGAACTGGCAAACTTCGAGAGTCGATGGACTCGATTTCATTTGTTGGGTAACTCTGACCAATTCGATACCCTGTTCAGCTGGTTCACTTGTTTTATGTGCCCTTTTGTGGCAAAATCAGCAGGCTCAGTTTTGGAGGGTAAATCGCACCAGTGTGCACACCAGGAGCATTTTTTTCCCCTCAGTCTGAGTACTTCCTTTATGGGACAAGCCAATTTGGTTGGATACCCATTTATAGATGAGAGATATTGTTGGACTCTACCCTGAACTTGTTCATTGGGAACTAGTTCTCATGGAGCAAGACCACCCTAGTTGGAATTAGCTCATTTGTAGGGTAAATTTACTTGAGTTTCTCTTACCTTGGTGGAGTAACAAGCAAATTTGGCCTTGGAGTACAGAATGAAACAGGGCAAAGGCTAATAGAGTTTCACCAAGAGAACACACTGGTCATAGCAAACACCCACTTCCAACGACACGAGAGAAGACTCTCCACATGGACATCACCAGATGGTCAACACCAAAATCAGATTGATTATATTCTTTGCAGCCAAAGATGAAAAAGCTCTATACAGTCAGCAAAAACAAGACCAGGAGCTGACTGTGGCTCAGATCATGAACTCCTTATTGCCAAATTCAGACTTAAATTGAAGAAAGTAGGGAAAACCACTAGACCATTCAGGTATGAGCTCAATCAAATCCCTTACAATTATACAGTCAAAGTGACAACTAGATTCAAGGAATTAGATCTGATAGACAGAGTGCCTGAAGAACTATATAAGGAGGTTCATGACACTGTACAGGAGGCAGGGATCAAGACCATCCCCAAGAAAAAGAAATGCAAAAAAGCAAAATGGCTGTCCGAGGAGGCCTTACAAATAGCTATGAAAAGAAGAGAAGTGAAAAGCAAAGGAGAAAAGGAAAGATATACCCATCTGAATGCAGAGTTCCAAAGAATAGCAAGGAGAGTTAAGAAAGCCTTCCTCAGTGATCAATGCAAAGAAATAGAGGAAAACAACAGAATGGGAAAGACTAGAGATCTCTTCAAGAAAATTAGAGATACCAAGGGAATATTTCATGCAAAGATGGGCTCGATAAAAAAAAACAGAAATAGTATAGGCCTGACAGAAGCAGAAGATATTAAGAAGAGGTGGCAAGGATACACAGAAAAACTGTACAAAAAAGATCTTCATGACCCAGATAATTACAACAGTGTGATCACTCACCTAGAGCCAGACATCCTGAAATGTGAAGTTAAGTGGGCCTTAGAAAGCATCACTACAAACAAAGCTAGTGGAATCCTGAAAGATGATGCAATTAAAGTACTGCACTCAATATACCAGCAAATTTGGAAAACTCAGCAGTGGCCACAGGACTGGAAAAGTTTTCATTCCTTTCAGTTTTCATTCCAATCCCTAAGAAAGGCAAAGCCAAAGAATGCTCAAACTACTGCACAATTGCACTCATCTCACAAACTAGCAAAGTAATGCTCAAAATTCTCCAAGCCAGGCTTCAGCAGTACGTGAACTGTGAACTTTCAGATGTTCAAGCTCATTTTAGAAAAGACAGAGGAACCAGAGATCAAATTGCCAGCATCCTCTGGATCATCAAAAAATCAAGAGAGTTCCAGAAAAACATTCATTTCTGCTTTATTAACTATGCCAAAGCCCTTGAATCTGTGGATCCAATAAACTGTGGGAAATTCTGAAAGAGATGGGAATTCCAGACCACCTGACCTGCCTCTTGAGAAACCTATATGTGGGTCAGGAAGCAACAGTTAGGACTGGACGTGGAACAACAGACTGGTTCTAAATAGGAAAAGGAGTACATCAAGACTGTATATTGTCACCCTGCTTATTTAACTTATATGCAGAGTACATCATGAGAAACGCTGCGCTGGAAGAAGCAAAAGCTGGAATCAAGATTACCGGGAGAAATATCAATAACCTCAGATATGCAGATGATACCACCCTTATGGCAGAAAGGGAAGAGGAACTAAAAAGCCTCTTGATGAAAGTTAAAGAGGAGAGTGACAAAGTTGACTTAAAGCTCAACATTCAGAAAACTAAGATCATGGCATCTGGTCCCATCACTTCATGGGAAATAGATGGGGAAACCCTGGAAACAGTGATGGACTTCATTTTTGGGGGCTCCAAAATCACTGCAGATGGTGATTGCAGCCATGAAATTAAAAGATGCTTACTCCTTGGAAGGAAAGTTATGACCAACCTAGACAGCATATTGGAGAAGGCAATGGCACCCCACTCCAGTACTCTTGCCTGGAAAATCCCATGGATGGAGGAGCTTGGTGGGCTGCAGTCCATGGGGTCGCTAAGAGTCAGACATGACTGAGCGACTTCACTTTCACTTTTCACTTTCATGCATTGGAGAAGGAAATGGCAACCCACTCCAGTGTTCTTGCCTGGAGAATCCCAGGGACGGGGGAGCCTGGGGTCGCACAGAGTCGGACACGACTGAAGTGACTTAGCAGCAGCAGCAGACAGCATATTAAAAAGCAGAGACATTACTTTGCCAACAAAAGTCCATCTAGTCAAGGCTATGGTTTTTCCAGTGGTCATGTATGGATGTGAGAGTTGGACTGTGAAGAAAGTTGAGTGCTGAAGAATTGATGCTTTTGAACTGTGGTATTGGAGAAGACTCTTGAGAGTCCCATGGACTGCAAGAAGATCCAACCAGTCCATCCTAAAGGAGATCAGTCCTAGGTGTTCATTGGAAGGACTGATGCTGAAGCTGAAACTCCAATACTTTGGCCACCTCATGAGAAGAGTTGAGAAGAGTCATTGGAAAAGACCCTGATGCTGGGAGGGATCGGGGGCAGGAGGAGAAGGGGACAACAGAGGATGAGATGGCTGGATGGCATCACCAACTGAATGGGCATGAGTTTGAGTGAACTCCAGGAGTTGGTGATAGACAGGGAGGCCTGGCGTGCTTCAATTCATGGGGTCACAAAGAGTCGGACATGACTGTGTGACTGAACTGAACTGAACTGAGGGTAAATTTATTTACCTGATTGAGAATGGGTCCAGTTGGAACTGGTTCATTTGAGAGCTAGTTCTTGTTGGGGAGGATAGCCTAGTGGGAATTAGTTCATTTGTTTAATAGGGTAAGTGTATTTACCCTATCAGGGAATTGGATCATCTGTATGCATCAATGCTGGAATCTGTTTATGTCATTTTTATTGAACTTTTTCTGCATCTTTTTAGTTTTGGTGTTATAAAGCTTGTAAGAATGGGAAATATTTCATCTATCCCCAAGGAAATATCTTTGGGGTGCGTATTAGATATGCTAAGATCAGAAGAGCAATGACACCTGAATGGCTCACAATTAAACAATCTGGCAGTAGAAGCGCTTTACAAAGGAGAGGAACACTCTGATGATAATGAACATGCATGGCAGGAGGGGGAAAGTGAAGCAGGGGGCCTCCCTTGGACCTGAGGAGTCCAATTCTAATTTCCCCTATAGGAGCCCCGGAGACTGAAATGGCAACCCACTCCAGTATTCTTGCCTGCAGAATTTCATGGACAGAGGAGCCTGGTGGGCTACAGTCCATGGGATCTCAAAGAGTTGGACACAATTGAGTGACTAATACCTACACCTCCAGATCCCACACTGCCAATTGCACATGCCAGCACACGGCTTTGCTCTGGTAAAAGCTCAGTTAATATGGAGTGATGGTGAATTCATGAATTCTAATCCTTGGAAGGAAACTTTCTCCTATTTAAACTCCCTCCCAAACTCCTTCAAAGCTAGCCAGTCCCAGACATGGCCACTGCTGACTGGTCAGTGGATAAATACGATACTTCTCCTACCTCACCCACAAGAGAATATAGTGAAAAGCCAGCCCCCAGAGCTTGTCCAGACCCCTAGGCTGCATGGGTCTGAAGACCTCACCTCTGTCATGATTCCTTGCGCTCCTCTATAGGAATTATCTGCATGCTTGCTAGATACCTGCCCCTTTGCAGTGTAAAGTCAAAGTGCCAGAAACATTATTAATACCTTGCTCCTTCCCAGATTCTCAAAGCTTAGTGTCGTGCCTGCCATAGAGCACATGCATTGTGTGAATCAATGAATGAATAAATTTTAATTATAACAAAGCCTCAAAGGCCGAGCACTTATTCATTTTTTAAAAATCTAGATAAATATATACAGTCAAAGAAATAGCCCAGTTCATGTTAGAAAAAGATTCAAACACCAGTATTCATATGTATAGTATATTCTATTTAATGTCTATAATAATAATGTAAATTAAATATGCACATAGTACTGATCCAGGTACTTATATGTGGTGTTTATCTCATTTTGTACACTTCTTTAAAGTAGTGGCAGAGAGAGACTCAGTAACTTGCCCAAGGTCAAACGGCTGGTAGGGAGCTGAGCTTGGGTTCACACCCAGGCAGTTAGAATCCAGAGCTATTTCCCTTTATATAGCACATCAATGCTTCTCTTAATAAGATTTTAGTTAAGGTAAATAAATAAATAAGAACTTCAAGAGCAACGGAAGGCTCAGGTGTTGAGCCTCGGTCGTTTGTCCCTGTGAGGGTTCTTGCCCAGTTCTAATAAGGTCTGTGATGAAGACCAGCTGCATGCCCTCTAACATCAGGGTGCCTATGACTGGTTAGGAGTCCAGGTAAGACAACATCCATCGAGTGTTCAGGTTGTACAGAGGGGATCCTTTGGTTGGAGCTGTGTGAGGATCACGGCAATGGGCCAGGACCTCCATCCAGCAAAATGCCCTTCTCTCAAACGGGTGGAGCTTGGCGGAAGGGCCAAGCTCCAGCCTCCCTCCTGAGAGGAGGCCCTGATTCTAGGTCTGGCTCAGTCATCAGCCCAGCACTGGGAACATTTAGGGTCATTTCTACCCATTTCACCACCCGGCAATGAAAAACTACAGATTTCTTTTGGTTCACATAAAAACCTAACAGTTCCAGGAAAAGCCAATCTAACAGCACATGGCAACTCCTCAGCCTACTTCCCAGTGATGACCAAATGCTTGTGGCAGAAGCTTGTGATTTTCAAAAACAGTTAGATGAGGTCAAGTCTCCATCGGATCTCGGGCTGTACTGACAACAGTATAACTGTGAGAACCACAAACACAACTTGCCTCCAGACCAGAAGTCTCTTACAGATTTTATTTTAAATAAACAGAGAAAGAGCCAGAGTTCTCACACTGCATTCAGTGTGAATTTTTCTTAACGTCGTTCTGGCAGATCCCTCTTTCGTGTCACAGCACAGAAATAGCAGAAAGAAGACATTGCCATCACAAAGTTTTCTGTTCAGATACACAGATGTCGAAACATTTTGATAAGGGCTGTTCTCCAAAGTCTCAGCTTGATTCTTTAGTCCCTTGCCCACATTAGTGAAGCACATGATCAAACTCAAGAGGTCCCACTCACCATCTCACTCCACTAAGTGCAAGGTTTAAAAATAAATATCTGCCCCGGATTTCCAGTCTCCACCAGAGAGCAGAGGATACACAGACTGACAAGAGGAGAAGCAGGGGGTTCTCACTTTCAACTTATTATCTCCTCCCGGCCTTCCAGCCTCAAGTCTCTTCTGCTTGGTGTCCACCTGGCTCCGACTCCCTTGAAAGTCACAAGAGTTTAAAACATAGTGAGACCCTTGTGTGTTCAGGGTGGATACATAACCAAAAAAAAGACAGAGACAGAGATCAAAAAAGCCCTCACTGAGAGCTGCCTGATTTCACTGTATGTAAACAAATTTTCTGATAGGCGATGTTAATACATTTGTGATATCTGTCCTTCTGTTCCAGGCTCCCTCCTAGCATAGCCAGCCCCTCTAGCACTGCGCTCTGAAAGCAGACAGATCTCTTGGAAAACTGTGTCTCCCTTAATGTTATCTGCAAGATTAGGGCAGGTGGGTGAACTTCTCTTTGCCTTTTTCCCCTCTTCTGTAAAATGAGGATATTGAATGGTAAGCATCGTAAAGTTGTTGTAGGAGATTAAATGTTTAATGAATGCAAGTGAAATTAGCATGGGAAGCACCTAAGAAACTCCAGTGCTAACTGTGAACAATATTCTTTTTATTGACCACTCTTATCTCACCATTCTAATAAGAAAGGATCTATCAACCAGAACTTCCACCAGGACAGAAGTTCATTGACACTGATATATACATCAGTGATGTATCTTCATCTTTGACATTACATGTCTAATTGGAAAATGAAAGGCCATTTCCCCAGGTTTCATTTATTTAATAAACATTTATGGGAAATATACTATGAACTGGGTACTCTTAATGTATTTCTAGTACCTGAGAGGTGCTCAGGAAATATTGATGAATGAATGAATGAGTGAATGACCCTCCCACAGATGCTCCTCTTGGATGCAACTGCAGAGGCCACTGAGAAAGAGAGACCTGTCTGTCCTTTCAACCCAGCTCATTCCAAATCAGAACGCCTCTTACTCTCACCTAGGGCTGCAGAGCCCCTGGCTTAGCCTTTCTCCTGTTTCCTTGCTTGGCTTTCAACCAAGAAGTTTACAAAGAAGCAGTCATTAGAACACATCCTCTTTGTATGATTATAGTCAGGGGTTATAAAGGATGCTCGAAAAGAAGGTATCTCACATGTGTGTGGAAAGTACTCTCTCCCTTTAATCCAATCAAGGATTTATTCTTTCCTGTATAACAGGACCATCTCCCAAACTTTAGATATTGAGTGAGAAAGAAATACTTTGTGAAGACCTGGTGTGGACTGTGTTCAGCACATGGCATCTGCTCCTTCATAGGCTCTGGGCATAGTCTAGCTGTACTTCCATGGAATGGAAACTGGTTGATTTTTGGCCACCAATATCCACCTTCTCTTGTTCAGGTGATTTGACACCTTCTCCCTTCTCTGGAAGTGTGACTTGGGTGGGACCCTACCCCACCCTTAGTTTCCAAAAGGCAACAAGTGTCAGCCTGAACCGCAGGGATGGGTGAAGAGGCAGCACCTGGCTCAAGTTGGTCCAATCAGAATGAATCGCAGGACTAGAGCAGGTGACTCCAAAAGGAAACAGTCTCTTCTTTGACACTGAATATGGACTGGGGAGAGTGACCTTGAGGTTATAGTGGTCACAAGATGGCACCCGAAAATGAAGCAAATACAGGGAAAGACCGACCTCAATCCCAGGAAATATTGTCCTGATGATTTCTCCTGAGCTCCTGAATCACGTTTGAAGCCAGATTTCCTCTGGATTTTTCAGCTCCTTGAGTAAATAAATTGCTTTGTCTCTCTTAAGCCTATCAACGTTCTTTTTTCTATTCATAACCAAGAGAGTCCTAGATTACCCACAGATCTTGTCACAGTGCCTAAAGTTTCATGTTGCTTGTTCCCTTGCATTAATGCAGGAAATAAAGCTGTAAAATGGCAAATGGGCTATCAACCATCAGCCCGAGTGCTTTGTCATTTGATAACTATCATTTTCATTTACTTGGTAATACTCACAATTCAATTTTAAGCCTCCAGGGATAGAACACAAAATCATATTGAACAACAGCAGAAAAGTCCACCATGAAGTTTCATCATCTACAGCACTCCTTTTATGTGATGTCCCTTGGAGTTCTATGAAGAACAGTAACTCAGACCCTAGAAGGTAATGAAACTTCTTGAATGTGTGAGGCTTGAATGAGCAATGAATGGATAGGATGGTAGAGACAAAGCTAAAGGGGAATTTATTTCTTTAGTTTGACAAGTCTTTTGTTTCCAGCAACTTCAGAGACACCAAATATCATATAAAAAGAACCAAGAATTCTCTTCCTTAAATTCCATTACGTTTACTGGTTTGTTTACGAGCCACTTTTTTTTTTTTTTAATTTTATTTTATTTTTAAACTTAACATAACTGTATTAGTTTTGCCAAATATCAAAATGAATCCGCCACAGGTATACATGTGTTCCCCATCCTGAACCCTCCTCCCTCCTCCCTCCCCATTCCATCCCTCTGGGTTGTCCCAGTGCACCAGCCCCAAGCATCCAGTATCGTGCATCGAACCTGGACTGGCAACTCATTTCATACATGATATTTTACATGTTTCAATGCCATTCTCCCAAATCTTCCCACCCTCTCCCTCTCCCACAGAGTCCATAAGACTGTTCTATACATCAGTGTCTCTTTTGCTGTCTCGTACACAGGGTTATTGTTACCATCTTTCTAAATTCCATATATATGCATTAGTATACTGTATTGGTGTTTTTCTTTCTGGCTTACTTCACTCTGTATAATAGGCTCCAGTTTCATCCACCTCATTAGAACTGATTCAAATGTATTCTTTTTAATGGCTGAGTAATACTCCATTGTGTATATGTACCACAGCTTTCTTATCCATTCATCTGCTGATGGGCATCTAGGTTGCTTCCATGTCCTGGCTATTATAAACAGTGCTGCGATGAACATTGGGGTACTCGTGTCTCTTTCCCTTCTGGTTTCCTCAGTGTGTATGCCCAGCAGTGGGATTGCTGGATCATAAGGCAGGTCTATTTCCAGTTTTTTAAGGAATCTCCACACTGTTCTCCATAGTGGCTGTACTAGTTTGCATTCCCACCAACAGTGTAAGAGGGTTCCCTTTTCTCCACACCCTCTCCAGCATTTATTACTTGTAGACTTTTGGATTGCAGCCATTCTGACTGGTGTGAAATGGTACCACTTTTTCAATATCTTTATCCAAAGTTGGCCCGTCAACTTTAGATAATGCTTATAACCTCAACCTCAAATTTATAACCTCATGAGCTTGAGACTCTGATTTACTCCACCAATGCTATTTATTGAACATGCATTAAATCAGATGCTTTACTAGTCACTAGGTGCTGGAAATTTAAAGATGAATGAGCACATTTCCTTCACCCAAGGAACTTAGAGTCCATGATCAAAGCAGACAATGCTCCCCAAGACTATAATACAATGTGATTAATGCCATTACAGAGCTAAGTATGTGGCCATGACTAGGGTGCCTGCCCCAGGCTAAGAAATGGAGGAAAAGACTCAGGACAAAAAAGTGACTTTTGAGCAGGCACGAGCCCACTAATGAGGCAGAGTGCAGCCATCTCAAGAAGAAAGAGTAACATTGGCAAAGGAACCATGGTGTGAAAAACTCTTGGGCATTTAGTGAACTGGATTTGATAAGTGAGTGTAGGTACAAGAATGGGAAACCATGCAAGAAGAAGCAGACACTTTGCTTGATGGGCTCCTTCTGACAAGCCAAGGACACCATTTGTCTGGGAGCCTTTGTGTGTGTGCTGTGTTTAGTTGCTCAGTCGTGTCCGACTCTTTGTGATCCCAGTCTCCTCTTGTCTGCGGGGATTCTCCAGGCAAGAATACTGAACTGGGTTGCCATGACCTCCTCTAGGGAATCTTCCCAACCCAGGGATCGAACCCAGGTTTCCTTCATTGCAGGTGGATTCTTTACTGTCGGGGAAGCCTTTAGTGGCTCCCCATTTGCTACAAAATAAAATCTACAACTCTGAACTTCTTGAATCAAGATCAAGTAGGCATGTTTTTGCTTTTTTGCATTCTAGTAGCAAAATAATAATAATAATAATAAACCCAACATATACGATGAAGGCAGAGTCTGGAGACACTCCTTGACTTGGCATTTTTGTTCAAATCAGCTGTATTTTTTCCCTTATCTCGACTCTCCTGGTAAACATGGGCCCAGGAGATGAGAGGAGCCACAAATATCCCCTCCAAGTCCACACTCACTCCCCAACAAGGCATACTCAGCTTAGAATCATTTTTCATTGGGTATGAAGTCATTTTTAAAGTGTCTGCTTCTCATTAGGAAGGTAACTCGATAGTCCCTGCGGGAGATGCACAAGAGGCAGAAGTGAAACAGCCTTTTCCTTCAGACTCTGGCATTTTCCCTCACTGGCTCTCCTTCTGAGCTTCAGTGTTGATGAGTCCTTTTTGTTCAGAAAACTCAGAAAACTCTGCCTAAATCTCTGACTCTGTGGTGTGTGTTGTTGTTGCTCTGTTGTGCGTTTATGTTGGTTTTGATAGGCATCTTTTCATAGAACAAGCCAGGTACAGTTTCCCAAACGAGGGTACACCATGGTTCAAATGTGTCCCAGGTGTGACTCCCCCAACATTCAGTTTTCACGTGATTCTCATTACACAGTCCCCAAGGGCTGTGAAAACATTTTCTTGAGCTGCCCCCAAACATCCACAACTATGAATTGGTCAGTGCCAATTGGAAAAGCACTGTTTGTTTAAACTGCATCCCGGGTAGTCCCCTGGCCTGATCCCTGCTTGGGCTCCCCACAGCTCTATTGTCCTCCTGGCCAGCACATCCAAGGTGGCTCTTACTCCATCACCTCCCTTGGGTCTCTCACCATTCCCTCATCCTGGCCCTGGATCTTCTCACTCGAAGGTGCAGAAGCAAAGAGGCAGAAGTTTCACTCAGCCTTCTGAAGCCTACATCCTGATCTGCTCTCTAGCTCACACTTCAACTTGCACAATCTGGACTTGCTTATTTAGCCTTTAAAAAATACTGTTGTTTTTGTTCAGTCACCAAGTCATGTCCAACTCTTCTCGACCTCATGGACTGCAGCACACCAGGCTTTCTGGTCCCTCACCATCTCCCGGAGTTTGCTCAAGTTCATGTCCATTACATCGGCTACTGTTAGATAATCTCTTAGCCAAAAGCAGCCCACAAAAGGGAACTGACCAATCACCAAGGGAAACGTAGCCTGCAGGGGAAAAAAAAAAAAAAAAAGTGCTTGACCAAAAAGGAGGAAACAGTATTCATTAAAGGACACTTTGCACTTTGGGATGATTCTGAAAAAGTTGTTTTCCTCTCTGTGCCTCAGTCCCCCCATTTGTAAAATCAGGCCTTGGACCAGATGGTCCTTAAGCTACTGAAATACCGTAGTTGAAATACTATGTTGAAATCCTATTATTCTATTTATTAAATATGGGTCATCTGCTGGCTCAGTAAAGAATCTGCCTGCAATGCAGGAGACCTGGGTTTGATCCCTGAATGGGGAAGATCCCCTGGAGAAGGGAATGGCAACCCATTCCAGTATTCTTGCCTGGAGAATTCCATGGGCAGCAGAGCCTGGTGGGCTACAGCCCATGAGGTCACAAAGAGTTGAACATGACTGATTGACAAGTACATACACACACACACACACACACACACACACTTTAATAAAACTGCCGATTTAAATTTGACTAGTAATATTCTATTTTTTGTGAAGCAGATGAGAAACCAAAATCTCACATTTGTCATCAATAAAAATAATCGTGTTTATAGTGGAAATAAAGGGGGAAATCTTTAATCATGTATAATACATGGAATAGGGATTAAGATGGTTGGCAGTGGGGAGCTGAGCATTGTTTAAAAGCATTCTTATAAAAGGCAAATTTGACTCCAGAGGCTGAAACCACTCCCAGCAGCAAGCACAGCAGACATGAAAATGGAGAAGAACAATGTCATCTTCTGTGACGAAAGGCCTGGCTGAGCTCCACCTTGCCCCATGCCATCTCCAGGTAAGTTGAGAGAGCTTTCTGGGAAAGCCACCACACTGGGGATCCCTGAGGCAGACCCAGGGGAGATATTTTATGATAAAAGCAGCCCCTAGTCCCCTACCTTGGTTCAGCTCCTCTGCAGCTCAGTACAGATACCTGGTTACAGGAACTGAGATCTGAGTTTAATTTTGTACCTGCCCCCTCCTCCTCTCCCCACTACCCCCTTCGCCGCACCCCAACACACGCACACATAGGAGAGCTGATTTTGCAGGTGAAGCTGGAGAAGATGACAGACGTAAAAGAAGTCAGCTTGGCCCTGGCAGCTTAAGGTTCTAGGAAAAAAATCTCTCAGGCCCAGGAAGCCTGGTGCTGAAGATATGAGGGTAGGGTCAAGGATTCAAGGAATCTAGCCATGATGTCAGGGTCCTTGTCCCTGTAAGAAACTGGATTGCTAACACTGAAACCCAATTTACTGTCCAGTGGAAGATGGGGCAAGGCCTGGTGGTGAATCAAGCTTCCAAGAAGGATGGGTTCCAGAATGGGAAAGTGGTATCAGATGTTAATAAGGAAAGAAAAATCTGCCCTGCCTCTCTCTCCAACCTGCTCCTAAGCACTCCTCTTCCATCTAGTTTGGATACTTGACTTGATTAACTGTTTGCTGTCCTGCATCCCCTGGAAACCTGAGCTAATTGGCCTGAGCTTAATCCTTACTGTCATCTGGTTCATTGCACAATATAGAGCCATGGGAAGGTTACCACATCCTTGCTGATCCTTGGAATATGGCCCTGCCTCTGGCCCCAACAAACACTTGAGCAAAAATTACAGAACTAGAAAAGAACCCAACTCCAGACATACTTTTTTAGTCATTTTTAAAAACATATTTGACATCACCAATAAAGACTTGAACTTACTTCATAGACAATTTCTATTAGATGTTTCCAAAGGAGGGTGGTGATGAGTCATCCCACATGTATTTCACACTTGAAGGAAGCTCTGTCCTTAATCAACTCCAAGGTAATCATTCAGGATGCATGTTCAGTTTTGACTGCTCTAAGTCCTTATCAGTGTCTCCAAATTCTAAGTTATTCTGGATTTTCACACCAGTTTTCCCCACTTAGGGGTTTCATTATCTTTTTAGAGAATCTAGATCTGCCCATTTCAGTCACCTCAGATACGGAAGCATTAAAAGTCAACAATTTTCCAGGCCACATCCATACCCTGAGGCTCCAGGTTCATTTTAAAAGAAAATGAAGGAATGCCAAAATTGAATTTAAGGTTAAATATTTGAATCAAACATGTTAACATGTTTAATGCAAAAACTATGATGCAATATATTTGGGATATAATGGTAGTACTCACAATACAGGAGATTCATTATAAAAGTTTGTAGAGAGCCAAGTCTGAGAATGAGATCCAAAGTTTTAAGTCATTCTCATTCAATCCTTTAAACTATATATGATTTCATTTAGATATGAAGTCAAGGGTTCAAATCCAAGACCCTTTGCAAAATTGAGCACTGATTGGATTGAGCTCCCTGGCTTCCACCCAAAAGCAGGTTTGTCTGTTAGTTTTTTAAGTATAGTTGTGTTACAATATTGTGTTAGTTTCAGGTGTACAGCAAAGTGATTCAGTTATATTTTTTTTTTCAGATTACTTTCCATTATAGGTTTGTTACAGAATATTGAATATAGCTCCCTGTGCTATACAATAAATCCTGGTTGCTTATCTATTTTATGTATAGTGGTTTTTATCTGTTAATCCCATTCTTCTAATTTACCCCTCTCCCCCATCTCCTGAAGGTGGATTCTTTCTCCATACCAGACCTACTCCAGCTAGTCAAACCACCCCTGCCCTGCACCCCTGAGGTTGAAGGTACTTAGACATAATCCAATCCCAATGATCCAAACTAGTAGAAATACCTAATAGAAACAATAACATAGAATGTACTAATTTGATTTCCATATGCATTTCCCTCCTCTCTCTGCTGCTGGCCAAGACAGGATTACTAACTTATTTTTTTCAAAATAATGAAAGATTTTTGTGGGGATGGAAAGATGGGTGATGAGGAAGAGACTAGAAAAGGTCCAGGTAAGGAAGGTCCTTCTGGCTTCTGAACAACCAGGAGAGAAGCAGGTGCCCCACCTCTCTCTGATCCTTCTCCGCTGCCTGCTGAAGACATCCTGAAAGATGAGGCTACAAAAATGTCAGTTAAGAAGGTGAACCCAAAGCAGTGTCAAACTTTGTCAGACTCTCCATATGGCCTCCAGCTACCCGCTCTGGAATATCAGAGTGCATGGATAGCAATCATATCCTAGCACCATTTCCTACGTTGATGAAATTCCTCCCTTTGAAAGTCTCTGTAAATAAGGACCCCTGCCCCTTCCAAAGATGGAAAAAAACCTTAATATCCACTTTCCCAGCCCTCTCAACAGCTAGGACATGGCCACATGGCTTACGTGTGGTCAATTAGTGGCACCTATCCAGCCCTTTGAATCTAGAGGGAGTAACACTCGGGCTAAGGCCCAGTGAAAGTCACTGGCAGTGGCTTCAGGGAAGTGATTGGTGGCACAGGGTCCAGGAGTGTGGAGATGCCAGGGGCACAGCTCACAGGGGCCCCGCGTGGAGTGGGATCATGGCTTTGCTTCCTCTTACCCTTGCGGGCCCTGCTCATCAGCCTTCCCCTCTATTGTGTGATTACCTTCACATAGATCCTTCTCCCAGTTAAGTTAAAGAGAGGCCACTTGTGCGCAAATAAAATACAAATCAGATTGGAATTGATCGATTTTCTATCCTTCCTGGTTGAACTCAAGAGTGGTCATATGTCTTGCTTGAGCACAGGAAATGTGAGCAGAAATAACCACGTGTCACTTCTGGGAAGAAGTTTCAAGGGCCAGCCTATAGTTTGTTCTGTCTTTTCTTCTGTCAGAGTGGACAAACAACCGATATTTCAGAGAGGCCAGGGCCCAGCCGACTTCTTCTGTCAAGGGCTAGAAAGTGAGGATTTGGGGCCTTGTGGGCTTTATAGTCTCCCACTTCAACTACTCAAATCTATTGCTGTAACACATAAATAAGGTTGTGACCATGTCTAGGTTTCAATAAAATTTTATTTACAGAGATCAGGCTGCATTTGGCCCACAACCCACAGTTTCCCAACCCTAAAATAGACACAGCTTGGTCAGCCTCAGTCCTTGGAAAAAAGATGAGAGGGAGCAGAAACAAAGCAATTTACAACAAGCAGGTAGCCTGAGTGAGGAAAACAATTTTGGTTTTGTAAGTCACTTAATTGGGGGTGTCACTTTTTATCACGACATGACTCAGTCTGTCTGGACTGATACAGGAATGCACAGGGATAAGCTTCATGAGAGTAAACAAAAGTTGTTTTATGTGATTTGATGAGGTTAGGGCCACAGAATGAGGCCAAAACTTCTTTACTGTCAAGGACAAAGAGCCTTTGGTTCTGGAATACAGCTTGCAATGGACTGCTGGTGCCTGTGACCCCGTGACCCTGACATCACAGAATGGCAGTGCAGTTCTGCCTTGGGAGTGGACCACTGGGCCAGGATCCCAGAGGACTGGATTCATATTATCTGTGTGCCTCTGAGCGTTCACTCCCTTTCTGGGTCTCAAGTTCCTCATATGAAAAACAAAAGGGTGCGCTGGCTCTGAGGCACCTTCCTCAGCCTCTGCATTCACGGGCTCTCCCAAGGGCACTGTTTACTGGATAACTGACAACAACAGGAGGTACCAAAATGACCGTGGGTAACAAACCGTGCCTTTTGAAATAGACCCTGTCAGCTGACACAAGCACGTTGAGCTCCTTGGGGTGAGGGGGGAGTCATTTTCCAGACCCACAGGAAGCAGCACGATGGAGCCAGGAGAACAAAGCTGCCGGGATGAAATGTGAGTTCTGTGCCCACGCTTCTCTGCATCCCTACTGAGAACTTAACACTCAGCAGTTTAGTCACTCTTGGCTTCCGGAATAAATTCCTTCATGCTCCTTGGCTGTTTCCAAAGTATGTTCTCATTTCAGATTCAGTAGAACAATTTTTTAAAAACTCAAGGCTTTTTAAAAACTTCAAGCAGAAAACTGGGACCCCTCATTTCTTCCTTTACTTTTATGTCTACAATAGGGTTGAGGACCTTCTCGGAGCCAACAGCACACACTGTACCAGACACAGCCCAGCCTCTGGTGCCGCTAGGTTCTGTGCATGTGAAATTCCAATTTAATCCTCACGCCAGAGGCTTAATCCCTGAACCCTGAATCAGACCTTGGCAGAGAGACTTAGCTCAGCCGACTTGTAAATTTCCATCCTCCAAACACCCCCAGGCCAGTCAACAGCTCAGCTCTGGCTCTGGGGCTCCAGAGTGTGAGCCTTTACCCATCTCTCCCCACATCTCAGGTCGGGACATTCAGGCAGGAGAGGGTGGAAGGGAAGGTGGCCCAAGCCCTCATCTGCTCTAAGCTGTTTCCTAATAACTTGCCACAACATCTGGGTTTGCCACGATTACTGTCGTTCTTTTGTCTGTTGCAGAGGTCAAGAGAACTATACTCATAGACCAAATCAAGCCCACCAAATGTTTTTGCCCATGAAGTTTTACTGGAACACAGCCACACCTGCTTATATCTGTATCTTTTCCCGACTGTTGACGATAGAGTTGCTATTGTAACAAACATTGACGGTCCATAAAGCTGAAAATATTTGCCAACTGGTCTTTTACAGAAAAAGTTGGCTGACCCCAGGTCTGCTATTCTACCAAAAGCAGTTTTATGTTACATTAACCCAACAACTGCTCTGAAAACTTTGTTAGGCTACTTAGTCTTTAGGATAACTATAAGGAGCTCTTGCCTAAAGATTATGGGACAAGTCCAATGAGTGTGTTTGTGTGTGTGTGTGTGTGTGTGCAGTTTGTATGCATAAATTAGATATGGAGTCTAAGGAAGGGAAGATTGAATATTTAATAAGTTTAAGCAAAGCATTTAAGAGAAGATTCTGTGCTATGCTTAGTTGGTCAGTCGTGTCTGACTCTTTGTGACCCCATTCTGAGAAGGTAGCAAATGGACTTCAGAATGCTGGGCCTTGGCCCTTTGGAAAAAAAACTAAAAGGAAATCTGAATAAAGTATGGATTTTAACTAGTGAGGATATATCAATATTGACTCACTAATTTGTAACAAATATATCACAACATAGGATGTTGATAATAAATTTATTCCGTTAATCATCACAATTATCTTAACAAAAGACATAACTGTTTATCCTTATCCCACAGTACAAAATTTAGGGATGAAGGAAAGTTATTTGCTCAAGGTACACAGATAATTTGGTGGGATGACTGACATTTGATCAAAGCATCTGGGTTAAATAAACAAACAACAACAACAAAATGCTAAAATAAAGTCAAGAAACAAAAAATAAAGGATATTAAAATTAAAAAAAGGGCACTAGGTGGTGGGAAGAAAAATAAACTATCATTATTATAACTGTTACTATTAGACAAGGCAAAGTGTTTCATACACACATTATCTTATTTAATTTCCCCTCTGAAACCATGTGGGGCTTCCCTGATAGCTCAGTTGGTAAAAAATCTGCCTGCAAGGCAGGAGACCCCAGTTCAGTTCCTAAGTCGGGAAGATTCACTGGAGAATGGATAGGCTACCCATTCCAGTATTCTTGGGCTTCCCTTGTGGCTCAGCTGGTAAAGAATCCACCTGCAATGTAGGAGACCTGGGTTTGATCCCTGGGTTGGGAAGATCCCTTGGAGAAGGGAAAGGCTACTCACTCCAGTATTCTGGGCTGGAGAATTCCATGGAGTGTATAGTCCATGGGTTCGCAGAGTCGGACACAACTAAGCGACTTTCACTTTCTGAAATCATGTGAGATATCACGGAGGATGTAAACTTTATATCCAAGGATCCTGAGTTCTGAAATGCCTCACCCAAGGGGACCCAGTGAAAGGGACTAGAGTCCCTTTCTTTCACTTCGGAGTCCAGTGACCTTGTACCAGGGATGTTTCAGACTAGTTCAAGACTTGCCTCAGGCTGAACATACACCAGAAATAGATGTGTTCTTTGACAGAGGACCAAAAAGCCTAATACTGTCTGATTGGGAGCACAGCCAACACATGCCAACACAGAGTGAAGGAGGGGAGTGCCCAGTGGAGCCAGCTCACACTCATCCCCACTGGCACAACCAGCAACATCCCATCTCCAGTAAATCCCAGACACATGCCCTGGTGCCTTGGTTTCCTTGATATATGACTTTGACCCAAATCTCTAGATTTAAAATGATAACAATAATCAAAAACATCAAATGTCTGCCTTTAGCATACATGTGTTGTGCTAAGTTGCCTCAGTCATGTCCAGCTCTCTGACCCCATGGACTTTAGCCCACCAGGCTCCTCTGTCCATGGAATTCTCCAGGCAAAAATACTGGAGTGGATTGCCATGCCCTCCTCCAGGGGATCTTCCTGACCCAGGTATAGAACCTGCATTACATATAATATTTGAGCTAATTCTAACAACTCTATGAGGCTGTCATTATATCCTTTTTTTATAAGACTACTGAAGCCCAGAGAGGTTATGTAACTTGCCCAAGGTCACATAGCTGATCAAAGAGGGAACCAGAACACAGATCAGCTCCCCGAGTTGGTACTCCTCAGAAAGGCAAGGACCAGCACCTCAGCATGGACTGGGACACTAACAGGAGTGTCCAGGAGGGACAGGAAGGAAGTGAAGATGTTAGCAGAAGAAGGAGAGAGCTTGCCCAGCCTCCTGTAACCTCTGCATTGCCGGGTGAGGGAGGCATCCTTGTCCACAGTAACTTGGGGAGATGTACACCTGTGGCAGTGAGAAGGCCAAGGAAAGAAGTGTAGTTTTCCCACCTGAACCCCAAATCCTCTCTTCCCTTTCTTCTCAAAATCTATCTTTGGGAACTAACCAACAGCATTTTAGTCATTAACATAACACTTCAGGACACATGAGCCATGCTATAATTAAACAGGATGGTAAATGTCAAAGAACAGATGTTAAGCCAGACAGAAGTTAGGAATTCAAGAAGAAAAAAGATTTGAATGTCAAAACCAAACAATAGTAGAGAAAGTTTTAAAACAAAATATGACATTCTGCATATTTCGCCTGTTTCCCAGATCTGAAGCTGCCATTGTGTGTTCTGTGACAAAGAAAAAACAAGATGATGCTGAAAAATATCTTTCAGGGCCATTGTTCAGGGGCCTGAATAATTTGTTAAATCCCTCTGTGTGTGAAGTCATATCAGAAATGATATGCAATCCCATGGACGATAACTCTCAAAGCTCTTCTGTCCATGGGATTCTCCAGGCAAGAATACTGGCGTGGGTTGCCATTTCCTTCTCCAGGGGATCTTCCCAACCCAGAGATCGAACTCTCGTCTCTTAAGTCTTGTGCATTGGCGGGCAGGTTCTTTACCACTAGTGCCGCCTGGGAAGCCCCATTAAACATTACAAATTAATTAAAATTAAAAACTCCCTAATACTTTGAATTTTCCAAGTAGCTTTTATTCTTCATCTCTGGTTCTAACTAATTCGAAGGCATGATTTTTCCTCTATTGGAAAAGGTCTCTCTCATACTTAAGCAGTCTGGAAAGAAAGTGTGAAACCCCATCTCTTGATGCTGTCTGCACATATGGTGAGGCCATCAGAGTAAATCCAAACCACAAAGGCCAAGCTGAATGTGAGCCAAGGACCCATGGAGAGGAAGGTGTTCCGTGATGCTTTGCGCTTGCTCAGAGCAGACTGGGTTCTTCCTTCTCCCTGCTCTGAGCAGAAGAGAGAACTTTGTAAGACAGAGTTACAGACTAGGAGAGTTTTTGTCTATCTTGCAGGCATATTTTTCTAAGCTTATTTGCAGTGCAATTCCCTGGCTAGTGATTCTAACAGTTTTCATGTGTGTGTGTGTGTGTGTGTGTGTGTTAACCACAGACTCTCCTCCTCTTTTGACTGTGTTGACCTGCTGTGCCCCATTATCTCTGGCCTTTGTGACTTAGAAGGTCACAGACACTGTTCCCTGGATAAGACCCAGGGAAGGAAGGAAGCAGAAACAAAAATGTTTTCTCAGTGAAGTGACC
Organism: Bubalus bubalis; assembly: GCF_019923935.1. NCBI lineage: Eukaryota > Metazoa > Chordata > Mammalia > Artiodactyla > Bovidae > Bubalus > Bubalus bubalis. The sequence goes on from NC_059159.1 coordinate 142,110,917, forward strand.
TGATTACACACAGAGAGATGATTTCTAAGCCGTCTCATAACTGCCCCTGTTCATTGCTGGATCAAATCCACAAAAGTTGTATAGGCCCCCTCCTGAGTCTGCTACTGGCCAAATAAAAACTGCAGCTGTCTGGGGGAAGGGGTGTTGAAATGACAAGACTGTCCTTACTCTCTGGTGATTTTGGGTACCAGTGGACATGGAGAGTTTGGAAGGAGGGACACACCTTCCCAATGACCTTACCTCCATTAAGTGTAGTGCCAAGTAAAAGTGCTGCATATCTGTTGGGGTTTGGATCTTGGCTCCAACATGGCAAGCTGTGTGACTTGGGATGCTCTGCTTATTCAAATCCCTGTGCCTCAGTATCCTTATCTGTAAAATGGGTGACTGTGAAAATTGATGCAATGGAACAACTGAGTGCCCAGAATATAACATCAGCTATTATTATTATCATTATTATTATTATCGTCTGAGTTCCTTACCAACACACACAAAGCCTTTATCCTTCCTCTCCTTTCTCCAGAACATTCCATCCTGGTCTTTCTATTTCTCAATCAGGCTAAGATCTTTTCCCTCCCATGATCCCTGCTTTTGCTGTCTGCACTGCCTGGAACATGAGCCCCAGCTCCCACATGTCTGCATCCTTCTCATCCATCCTCACTGAATGTAAGTGCGATCTCCTCTGAGACCTCCTGAAAACCACCCACACTGAAGCCTAACACTCTCCCACCCCCAAATGCATCATCCTGAGGAAATGCTACATAAAACTTGTCACTCTCTGAAATCACCTCCTTTGCCTATTCTTTAACTCCTTTATGCTCAGCTTCTCCCACTTGGTGTGACCCACTGATCTCAGTTTGCCCAGGACCTTCCCAGTTTTATCAGGAAAGCCAGGTCAGGGAGGCATCCTTCCTTCACTGGAAGGTCTGGGCAATGTCCATCCTTGTCACTTCTGTATCTTCAGCTTTAGGGGAAAAAAAGGTGGGGGATGTCTAACACATCTAAGAATCTAAGCAATGTATGTAGAATGAAAGAAGGAAGGAATTAATATTTTTCTCTTAAACTTTTAAAATAAGTCTTTCTATCCAATCACAAGAGACTCATGAGTCCTCTCATTTCTTTTCTACAAAGCAGAGAGAATAAAAGTTGAATTTTCCAGACCCAGAGATCTTTTGAGCTAGAAGGAGCTTTGCTAAAAGGATGACCCCAGGCTACCCTCCCACCCTCCAAGAGGGGAAATTAAAGACCCTGAACTAAGAAGTCATTGCCAAGGTCATCAGCTGATCTCTAGCAGAGTCAAGATCTCTCAGCATATGATTTGTCTGAAAGTGTTATATAAACTATAAAGAGTATTTTGATATAACATATTTATATTATTCTTTAGTTATAAGTCTGTGATTATTTTATCTCAACAAGAATCCAGAATAGACTAAGCTTATTATAAGGAACTAATAATTTATTTAGACCTTCTGTGTTGTTTTGAACTGAAACATGACCCTCATCCAAGTGCCTAATTGATTCAAATTCCTTAAGTATATCACGGGTTTTCTATTCCTTTTTAATAAGTTCAGCTTTAACACTCACCCAGTTTCACCGTTTGTCACAAGTAAAACCAAAGGAAAAGTAACATCTAAGGATAGAATCATCTGTGGACAAAAATCACTAGATGCCCACAGGCAATGAGGTCTCCAAAGACATTTATTGATTGCTAAGAATAACCTGAAAAAATGGAAAAAGGGACATACCTCCATCATGAGTGTCCCCAGTTTTGTTAGTCCAGACCCTATATGTGATCAGCAGGTGGACAGCAGTCCTGGCACATATAAACTATCTCAAATGGACAAATGGAAAGAAGCTGATCCTGTTCATTCTGAGAACCAAATTTCATACGTGCAAATTTTTAAAAATTTATCTTGAAACAAATTTCAACCTGCAGTGATGGAAAGTGCTCATTCTCTATCATTCTAGTCACCTCTATCATGTATTTAGAAAGCACCTCACAATGTGCAATGGAATTTCAGAAACTTCCGTCTTCAAACTCAATAGCAACTCAGAATTATTCTGGTTATACACAAAATCTCTGTTATTTATCAAATGTGCTTTGGGGCTGGAGCTAAAAGTGAATAAAAACTCAGTGAAGTAAGCTGACTTCCCCAAAGTTACCCAGCACTAATGTTAACAGAATTTGAGTTTGGATATCTTTATATAATTCTCTTTGTATGAGTTTGTGTATCTGGAGCCCTGTGTGTAGTACACACATGTAGTACACATAAGTCTGTGCGTGTACACACACATCTGTAGTGAAATGCTCAGATGTGCAATTTATTTCCCAATTTCTGTTGTCAGTGCTGCTTTGGGGAAGAAGAGAGAAAAGGAGGAGGGGAGCCTCAGACCAATGTATACTTTTTTTTTTTTTTTTTGCGAAATGCACACCCAGTGCAAATTACACAGTAAAGTTAGCTGAGGGGCATAATTTGTTACACAAATAAACACTATTTGGTTCAGTCTGTGGCCACTGAAGTTATAATGAAAATCTAAAAACAACTGTAATGCTTCTAACCATAAAATTATAAGGCAAGAAAGTGGATTTAGATAACTGTAAGAGCCTTAATTGTATGTTTGTAAACTCACAGACAAAGTTTTACTCAAATTTAGCTCCAGCTCAAATAGCACATTCAAAGCACAATTTTTATTTTGCCCCTTCTTCTGCCATGTGAGTCAAAGACCCCAAGAGTTAGAAAGGTGCATCCTGGCCAATAGGCACATGAAAAGATGCTCATCATCACTAATTATTGGAGAAATGCAAATCAAAAGTACAATGAGGTACCACCTCACGCTGGTCAGAATAGCCAACATCAAAAAGTCTACAAATAATAAATTCTGGAGAGACTGTAGAGGAAAGGGAACCTTTCTACACTGTTGATAAGCATGTAAATTGATATAGCCACTATGGAAAACAGTATGGAGATTCCTCAAAAAACTAAAAATAGAATCACCATATGATCCAGCAATCCCACTCCTAGGCATCTACCTTGACAAAATTATAGTTCAAAAAGATACATGAGCCCTAATGTTCAAAGCAGCACTATTTACAATAGCCAAATCATAGAAACAAACAACCAAAATGTCTATCAACAGATAAATGGATAAAGAGGCGCCTATATCCTTTATCTATTATACAACAGCTTCTTATTGTATATATATATATAGATATACAATGGAATATCAGTCAGTCATAAAAAAAAAAGAATGAAATAATGCCATTAGCTTTTACTAGGTGGCTCAAATGGTAAAGAATCTACCTGCAGTGCAGGAGACCCAGGCTTGATCCCTGGGTTGGGAAGATCCTCTGGAGAAGGGAATGGCAACTCACTCCAGTATTCTTGCCTGGAGAATTCCATGGACTGAGGAGCCTGACAGGCTACAGACCATGGGTCGCAAAGAGTTGGACATGACTGAGTGACTAACACTTTCATTCCAATGCCATTTGCAGCAACAAACATGCAACTAGAGATTATCATTATACTAAGTGAAATGTCCACCACCTCCTTCCCTGGTGGCTCAGACGGTAAAGCGTCTGCCTGCAGTGCAGGAGACCCGGGTTCGATCCCTGGGTCTGGAGGATCCCCTGGAGAAGGAAATGGCAACCCACTCCAGTACTCTTGCCTGGAAAATTCCATGGACTGAGGAGCCTGATCGGCTACAGTCCATGGGGTCACAAAGAGTTGGACACAACTGAGCAACTTCACCTCAAGTGAAATGCTAGAAACATAAAGACAAATGCCATACGATATCACTTGTACGTGAAATCTAAAATGTAGCACAAATGAACCTATCTACAAAATAGAAACAGATTCATAGACATAGAAACAGACTTACAGACGTATGATTTCCAAGGGGGAAGATGGGAAGGGAAGGGATAAATTGGGAGTTTGGGATTAGCAGATGTAAACCGTTATATATAGAATGGATAAACAACAAGGCCCTACTTATTGCACAGGGAACTATATTCAATATCCTGTGATAAACCGTAATGGAAAAGAATAATAGCAGAAATCAACACAACATTGTAAATCAACTACATTTCAATTAAAAAAAAAATGTCCATTCTTACAAAAGAGTGTGCTGGGAGTGGAGAGGGAAGAAGGAAGAGAAGGAAGAGAGAAATGCAGCTTAATACAGCAAGGGTAGCCACATGGACAGGGTTTTTTAAAGATGGGATAGTTTCAGGTACACTTTACCTATAATTGTTCAATTACACACCTGATAAGAGGACTCCATCAGAATTCCAGAGTATCAGAACTACAAGGAGTCAGAGGTCCAATATTCTCATGTTATAGAGTCTCAGAGAGACTAGGTAACTTAAGAGGGGTTACAGATTCAGAAAGTCAGAACTCAAGATCCCAGAGCCCCAGGCCCAGCTTTGTCACCTTTCCCTGTGTCGGGCAGCTTGTGGCCGCTGTGGCAGCCCTGTTTCCAGGTCAGCGTTGGCAGGTTTGACCCAGTGGTGAGTTGCGGTGAGCCATTCTCTTCAGCTACTGCTCCTTCCCAAATACCCACAACAGGATGCTGAGAGGACAGCTATCCATGCTCGCTCCTCTTTCCAGTCCCTAATTCTAACCAGGCTGAGGCCCAGGAACTGAGGAAACAGCAGGAACAAGGTGAAGGTTCTGCCCTGGGAAAGCCAAGGACTGCAGATCACAAACCAAAGAAAACCTGTCAGAGGGCTCCAAACTGGCCATCGCTAGGGCCGTGGAGACACTAAAGCTGGGAGGAGAGGGAACACTGGACAGGGATGGTATTTTAGATGAAGGGAGAGCTCCTTAGAAGTGACATCTGAGCAAAGACTTGAATGACGAGAAGGTAATAAACCCCTATCTGGGGCAAGAGCATTGCACAGCGAGAAGACAAGATGGCAAGACAAGCCAAATCCTCAATGAAGGTAGCATATCCCTGTGAATACACTAAGCCATTCAATGGCACACTTAAAATGGATAGATGATATGACATGTGACTTCTATCTTAATAGGAGGCGCTAGCTGCAAGGAGATCCAACCAGTCCATTCTGAAGATCAGCCCTGGGATTTCTTTGGAAGGAATGATGCTAAAGCTGAAACTCTAGTACTTTGGCCACCTCATGCGAAGAGTTGACTCATTGGAAAAGACTCTGATGCTGGGAGGGATTGGGGGCAAGAGGAGAAGGGGACGACAGAGGATGAGATGGCTGGATGGCATCACTGACTCGATGGATGTGAGTCTCAGTGAACTTCGGGAGTCGGTGATGGACAGGGTGGCCTGGCGTGCTGCGATTCCTGGGGTCACAAAGAGTCAGACACGACTGAACGACTGATCTGATCAGATCTGAGTGGCAAAGAACCCGCTTGCTAATGCAGGAGACAAAAGAGATGAGGGTTTGATCCCTGGGATCAGGAGAAGGGCATGGCAACTCTCTCCAGCAATCCTGCTTGGAGAATCCCATGGATAGAGGAGACTGGCAGGCTATCATAGGGCCGCAGGGTTGTAGAGTTGGCCACAATTGAAGTCTTAGCATACAAGGTTGTTAAAAATTAAATATAAATTTTCTTCTTATTTTTTAAAATAAATAAATTTAAAAGAATGGATAAAGTCACTTGGGTTTTTCAGAGACATATGTCATGAACCTTATCCACACTCCTTCAGGACTACATAAGGGAAGTCATGTGACCAGACAACTCAGGGCCTTCTCCTTACCTCTTTCCCTTTTATTGTCCTCCACATGGCCTTCCTAGGTGACTGGGTCAGCCAATAAGTGAGTTCCCAATAAGGCCATCAAGGCTGCTGGCAATATCATGCACTGTTGACCCCCCCATCCCTCCCCACCATCACCAAGATTAGTATTTAAACAAAAGCCTTTAAAGTCTTAACCCAATTGTTACCATTTTTGGCCAAAAAACCTGAGTCTGGAGGAGAGAAGGACACACTTAGAAGTTGGAACTGTTAAATAATCTTCTGTGGGTTTTTTAATTTCAACTCCTAGAAACCCACATGCCACAATTAAGAGTGTGTGGTCTAAAGGTTGGGATTTTTAAGTGTCCCGGTAGGCCAATAGGACAAAAATGTTTAATTCAGAGCAACTTTTCTGTTACCCTGAACCAAGCCATATAGATAATGGTCTACCTTTTTTTTTAAGGCATTTGTTTACTGAAAGCAGAGAACAAGAAAAGGGGAAACTTTCACAGATTTTTTTTATTATTATTATTATTTATCCAAAGTTCCTGTATTCTGAGTCAGTCCACAGAAATTGTCAAGTGTATTCAGAATACCTACACATATTAAAGGAATAATGAAGACAGATGTTGAAAACTACATAAAATAGAAATGGAATTGGCCATCTTTTTAAAGACTCACTTTGGCACAGATAGCACTTAAATGCAAACATTGTTAGTGAGTTCCAACCTCCTAGGAAAGTATTCCATTCACCAGGGATTCCCAAGAACCACAGTGATGGTGCACGAATAACGTGGCATCTGTGTGGACTCAAAGAAAGCAACGCTGGTATCTCTTCAGTTTTTAGATAGCACACCTCTGTGATATGATAACCATAAAGCCAATTTTCTCTTCTCTCAGTCTGTAGACCAGCTTCAAGTTGTTGAAACTCAGGGTGGCCAAAAGGGAAAAGCAAATTACTTCAATGCAAGAAAGAACAAATGGCAGCACCAAGCTCATGCAGCTCAGCTCACATAAAATATGAATGAGGCTGAGGTTACTGAGCCTCCAGGGGAATCCTAAGGGTGACAAGGTGAGCTTACCACAGAAAAATGCAGGCCCCAGCTTGAAACATCTATAAAACTAACTGAGACAAAAAAGTACAGGTTGGGTTTTTTTTTTTTTAAACATGTGAAAGAGTCACCATCAGACAACTGGTGTCCATCAGGACTCACACAGGCTCTGGTGGTTTCCTCACAGCTGCTGTGGATGGGTTGTCACTTTACTTCTTTGCTTATATGCCACACAGGGAAGGAAGGGAATTAACATGTCAAAGTACAGGGGCCAGATTTTAGCAGGAGAAAAATATGCTGGCAGTGGTCATTCAAACAACTTGGATGCAACTGTTGACCTTGTTTTGGTGCCATTGCTGCTGTTTTAGTTGTTTAAGTCCTAGTTTCTCATGCACAAATTGAAAAAACAAACGACTGATTGAGACTCATGTTATAACATGTTGTTAGCCAGATCGAAGGATGAAAGGCAAAGCTTCTCAAGCAGCTTTTCTCCGGTATAGACCATGCCAAATCCTCCACGTGACCAGTTGAGAAACATTGTATGACCCAACCACATATAGGAACCAAACAAGGTTTTGTCTTCAGCTATGCTCCCATCTCCTTGCAGCAGAAATTAGAAGCAAGTTAGAAGCAAGTTGTCCAACTAATACTGTGTAAAGACACAGTCAAGATAACTAAGAAACAGTCACCAAAGAGTAGCTATCAAGAGTGTCCAAAGAAAGCACCCCTGATAGATTTTGTGACCTTTCTCTTCTTTCCTGCAAGGCTCCCATCACTCCCCTTATAATGACATATGAATGTTTCTGCTTCAAAAACTGCATTTGGTTCTTCTCAATCTGTTTTTTTTTTTTTTTTAATATATCCATTAGAAGCATGATTAAAAGTGGGATTAAGCTTGTCGGGTAGCCTGCTAACCCAAACTCTCCTCAAACCTTGAAAATCAACTTTGGGAACTTTGGGAATCAACCTATGCTTCTCAAGCTTTGTTTAAATGGGGTGATCATACACTTTAATGTCTAAACCAAGGTATTTGCAGAGCTAAAGAAAAAAGGTACTATAGATAATTATTCCTGAACAATAAATATAACTGGGCACAGAATGAGAAAACTGGACTCATGGCCATCTTGTGTTTAACCTGTGCCCATAAAATGTTTTCTGTCTCTTTTTTTCTGTTTATCCATGATTTCCCATCAGGTTAAGCGCTCTCCTAGCCCACCAAAATAGGAGTGTCTAGTCTCTCTTTCTTGCAGTTTACACTGTGGGAAAATAGTTATATCGAATACATTTTTTCATTCTCTTAGCACCAGTCCAGAAATCCACTATTTCTCCCATGATGGAGTATATGTGTCCCTGCTGAATCAGTTCAAATGGAAATCACTTTATGTTGAAATCTGTGATAGATACTTGCCAGTTCCCCAGCACCAGCAGATCAGCATGCTGCCATAAGGGAACAGGAGGCCCTGCACTGCCTCTGTGCCAGTGAGCAAGACAAACTCAGATCCAGCGGTCACTTCATAGCAAGGAATTTAAGAGTCAGCTTCATTCCAAATCGAGGGTCTGAGAGGGGTCTAGGAAAATGGAAATTATTTGACAGGTTTCAGTGAGTTCATTGTCAATCACTCACTGTTGGGCAAATCCAATCACCAGTGTCCAAGGCCTGGTTACTAATAATTAATCAGCTATACCAAATCTTACAGAAATACAATGAAGGAGAATACAAATGTCCTACACCATGTGGGAGGCAACGGCACGTCAATTACCTGGTGGTCTGGGGAAAACTGGGCTATGAAAGGGAGGGATGAAAAGGCATTTATGTGCCAGAAGAGGAATATTAATTCCACAATGTAGCTCTGTGAAAGACAAACTGACCAGGTCCTTGAGACTGGTCATGTCTGAAACCATTACTGACAGAGCATGAAGTTACAACATTGTTCAGTTTTGCTATTGTTGTCCTAGTAAGAGATGTCTTTAGCAAAGGAAATAAAAAGGCTATAAGCATTGGTATGCTCTAACAGTTTAATAGACAGGGTGCCCCACTATATAGCGCTTCAACAAGAAGCATCAAAGTTGTTACTCATTTAAGCAAAAGGAATCAGCAGATGATGGAGAGTATTTGGTGTCCCGTAGGATGTTGGCTGGAAGCTCCAGGTCACTGAGTTGGGGTACCAAAAGAAGTCTTTTAAATAGCTTCTAGTCCAGTCCGGGAGAAAAGGAAAGCTATACCCATTTGAATGGAGAGTTTCAAAGAATAGCAAGGAGAGGTAAGAAAGCCTTCCTCAGTGATCAATACAAAGAAATAGAGGAAACAATAGAATGGGAAAGACTAGAAATTTCAAGAAAATTAGCTACCAAGGGAACATTTCATGCAAAGGTGGGCACAATAAAGGACAGAGTGGTATGGACATAACAGAAGCAGAAGATATTAAGAAGAGGTGGCAAGAATACACAGAAGAACTATAAAAAAAAGATCTTCATGACCCAGATAACCACGATGGTGTGATCACTTACCTAGAGCCAGACATCCTAGAATGTGAAGTCAAGTCGTCCTTAAGAAGCATACCTATGAACAAAGCTAGTGGAGGTGATGGAATTCCAGTTGAGCTGTTTCAAATCTTAAAAGATGATGCTATTAAAGTGCTGCACGCAATATGCCAGCAAATTTGGAAAACTCAGCAGTGGCCACAGGACTGGAAAAGGTCAGTTTTCACTCCAATCTCAAAGAAAGATGATACCAAAGAATGCTCAAACTACCACACAATTGCACTCATCTCACACACTAGAATAATGTTCAAAATTCTCCAAGCCAGGCTTCAATAGTACATGAACCGTGAACTTCCAGATATTCAAGCTGGTTTTAGAAAAGGCAGAGGAACCAGAGATCAAATTGCCAACATCCGTAGGATTATGGAAAAAGCAAGAGAGTTCCAGAAAAACATCTATTTCTGCTTTATTGACTATGCCAAAGCCTTTGACTGTGTGGATCACAATAAACTGTGGGAAATTCTGAAAGAGATAGGAATACCAGACCACCTGACCTGCCTCCTGGGAAATCTGTATGCAGGTTAGGAAGCAACAGTTAGAACTGGACATGGAACAACAGACTGGTTCCAAATCAGGAAAGGAGTACATCAAGACTGTATATTGTCACCCTGCTTATTTAACTTATATGCAGAGTACATCATAAGGAATGCCAGGCTGGATGACAGCTGGAATCAAGATTTCCAGGAGAAATATCAATAACCTCAGATATGCAGATGGCATTATGCTTATGGAAGAAAAAGAAGAACTAAAGAGCCTTTTGATGAAAGTGAAAGAGGAGAGTGAAAAAGTTGACTTAAAACTCAACATTCAGAAAACCCAGATCATGGCATCTGGTCCCATCACTTCATGGCAAATAGATGGGGAAACAGTGGAAACACTGAGAGACCTTATTTTGGGGGGCTCCAAAATCACCTCAGATGGTGACTACAGCCATGAAATTAAAAGATGCTTGCTCTTTGGAAGAAAAGCAGTGACCAACCTAGAGAGCATATTAAAAAGCAGAGACATTACTTTGCCAACAAAGGTTCGTCTGGTCAAAGCTATGGTTTTGCCAGTAGTCATGCATGGATGTGAGAGTTGGACTATAAAGAAAGCTGAGCACTGAAGAATGAATGCTTTTGAACTGTGGTGTTGGAGAAGACCCTTGAGAGTCCCTTAGACTGCAAGGAGATCCAACTAGTCAATCTTAAAGGAAATCAGTCCTGAATATTCATTGGAAGGACTGATGCTGAAGACCCTGATGCTGGGAAGGATTGAAGGCGGGAGGAGAGGGGACAGCAGAGGATGAGATGGTTGGATGGCATCACTGACACAATGGACATGAATTTGAGCAAGCTCCAGGAGTTGGTGATGGACAGGGAAGCCTGGTGTGCTGCAGTCCATGGGGTCACAAAGAGCTGGACACAACTGAGCGACTGAACTGAACTGAGTCCAGCCAGTCCATGTGATTAGTCTTGAATTGCATTTTGCCAAATAGATGATCAACCTAAATTTGAGTAGTTTTATGCTAGAATCAGCAGCTTTCAGGGCTCTGTTGGATAGCTAAGGCTGGGTAAGCATTTTTACCTGAACATCATTTCTGGAAACTTCTTAATTATATTACTTATGATGGTCAAGGGGGAATAAAGAAAGGTGAAGAGAGGTAAGACATTTGAGCCTTTAGGGAGTCCCAGAATTTGGAGAGATGACAGGTGATCATGTAAGAAAAAAAGTGTTTTCAACCCTAAAATAGTTACCAAGGTCTATGGGAAGCTTAGAAATGCCCTTGACTGGCATTTGGAAAATCTCAATGGAAAGCTTCACCCCAATCTCTCTGGTGTGGGAAAGTCTGGGAAGTATCTCTGCTGTCCTTGTTACTGATGCATCTGCAATTTACAAGAGAAGATCCAGGCTGGCTGATGCTATTTATTTATTTGGAGGAGTTGGGGGCAGTACTGTGGTATGTTCTTTCATCTAAAGAAAGAAAATGGACAAGAATGTGTAGCTTCCACTCACCAGGCATGTTCAACCCTCTCCATTCCTGACTCATGAATGAGGTCGGGAAGGAGGACGCTTCCTCACCACATCATTCAGTTACCACGGCCGGGTGCTTCAACCTCACTGCTCCTTCTCAACAACCACTCTCCATGGGGTAAAGTCAACAAGAGACTGGGGACGATGTGATTCTTTGTCCCCCAAAGGGCTACTGTAATAGCCTTTTGAAGGACATTTTACATTTCTCTTCTCTGAGAGGATTCTTTTAACCACTTGAGGATTGCAGTCTGTTTGAACAAGAAATCATTTTACACTCCTGAATAACTCATTCCTGCCCAACGATTTCTACATAACTTCCAGGATATGAAAACCACCCAAGGCTCCCAACATGGCTGCTTTCTTTCCTCTCATAAACAAACTCAGCAGTAATCATGCCATGTGGTCACTCGGGAGTTGCATATTGCTTAAACTCTTCCCTTCAGTGTTTGTTCTGCCAAACACTGATTATAACATTTCTCCCCATGTCTGGAGAACAGGAAGGTTCTCTTTTGCTGGCCTCTTGTTCACAGCCTTGTCCTCTGTCAGCCATAAATACATGGTGTCAGCATGATGGATCCAGATTCAGTATACGATGGGTTCCATAACAACCCTGAAGATATCAGGTCCTAATCTCTGGAACCTGTAAATATCACCTTATCAGGGAAAGGGATCGTTGCAGGTATGATTAAGAATCACATGCGGGAGATTGTCCTGTATTATCTGGGTGGGCTCTAAATGCAAGCACATAAGAGGGAGGTGGAGGGAGTTTTGGCACAGGCAGAGAAGGAAGAGGCAATGTGACCATGGAGGCAGAGACTGGAGTGATGTGGCCACAAGCCAAGGGATCATGGAAGCCACCAGCAGCAGGAAGAGACAAGGAACAGATTTACTCTTGGAGCCCCTGGAGAGAGCAGAGCTCTGAAACACTTTGGTTTCAGTTCAGTGAGATAGATTTGAGACAGCTGGCCTCCAGAGCTGTGATAGAGTAAATTTCTGCTGTCTTACACCATTTGTGTTGTAAAAGCCAACACCAGAAACAACTGAATGCAGTTAGCTGGGTCAGACCCTCAGCACTTGGCAGCTGCCCGTGCTCTCTGCTGAGAGGCCAAGTGCACCTCAGCACACTAACTTCTGTGACCCTTCCAAGGAAGATCTGACTCTTTCTCTCCCCAGCTGACCCAGGCAATTCAGTACCTCTTTGCCATTCTGACCCCTTGAGAACCAACATATGGAAACAAAAGCCCTAAAAGGATATTCAAACATGAATTTCCAAACTTGACTGTTGGCTCTCAAGGAATCTCCCCAACCCCCCACTAGCATTAGCTCCTCTCTCTCGTCTAAGCTAAAATGTCATACAAAATGTCTTCCAAGCCATCTGACGGTCATAATAATTAGGGTTTAGCTCTGTGAATTTGGTTACTTTATTTTTCTGGGCTTCAATTTCTTCATCTGAAAATGAAGATCATAAAACACCCATCTCACACAAAAGAGAAAAAAAAATTTCCCTTGCAGTAGGATATATGTGAAATTTATTGAAAAAATGTTTTCCTGGGATGAATATTATCACCTAATTTTTTCTTCAGTGCCTGTAGCCTTGACTAAACCTGAAAATTTTCTCCCAAAACAATGGGGGAACTCCTAAGAGATAGAATATAAAAGAATTTTATTATAATCAGCTCAGTAAGCGTATTTCAGATTAGGATCTCTAGGATCTCTAAAGCAGTAAAAAAAATTCTTTCTTTCTTTCTTTTTTTGGACTTTGCATTCCATGCAATTCTATAAATGGCAAAAGTTTTGTAATGCTATTTCATGATTTCAAATATGCTTTGGAGCTTCAGGGCATTTTAAAAATATCATTAATATAAGCCAAGTTGAAAAAAAGTAGCAATTTCTGGAGTCTAAATTAAATTGGTTGCTAGCTAAGATTTTTTGCATTAGGAAATGCGGGGGTGGGGGGGGTGGCGGTGGTCAGGGGGAAGACTGTTAATCACTTTCCATAGGTATTTGGAGTCTCCTATGCATCCAGGGATAAAGAGTGCTTTGGAAACAGGCTGCATGGTCTCAGAAAGCACTGCTGTGTCCCCATCCTTACCAAGAGGATGGAATGGTAAGGCTGTGGGCTCTGGGTGCAGCACAATATGCCATGGATACAAGAACGGGATACTCACTGACCCCTTGACAGTACCTCACTTGGCTTCTGCTTGGTTGCCTGTAAAACGAGAGAGATGAATGAGATGATCTTGAAAGCTCCTTCAGGATCACATACTCCACATTGTAAAAAAGCCAGGAAAAATTGGGGGGTCTAGGGGTCCATTTACAGAATCAGCACATAAGGACAAGTACTCAAAGTGCTGGTAAGGAGACTGGTTTAGTTCTAAGCAAGACACAAGACTCAGACTCTCCCCAGAGAGGAGGAAAACTGAGGGGAGGAAAATCTCAGCTCCTCAGAGAGGCCTTCACTAAGAACTCAGTAGACTGGGGATAACAGAGCCGCCCCGTGCTGTCTGTCAGGCGCCCCTCAGTCGGTTCCTTTCTTCGCACTTAGTGCCATTGGAAAGCATCTTTTCTCCTAATCTACGTGTTAGTTTATTATCTGTTCTCAGTCACTAAGCAATAACTTCTGACAGAAGCAGGGCCATCCTCTCACAGCGTGTCATGAATGAATAACTGGATGGATCCACCCTGGCCTGAGGAGCATCTGTTCTCCACAGGAAACAGAAGCGATCTTCTCAAAATGCAAATTTAATCCTGTCGTTTTCCAGCATAGCACCTGTCAGCGGCTCTAAGCCTAGAGACAAAATCTCTCACCCTGCCCTAGAATTGGGCTGACTCTCGGGTCACTGTTGCTCCATTCTCCCTCTTGCACTCAGTAACCCAGCCTCTCTGGCCTAAATTCATTTACTCACAGGCACCATGCCCATTCCTACAGCTACCCTCTGTATGTCACTCGCTCTGTCATACGGAGAACACGCTGCCCTAAAAGCATATCTCACCTGGCACCGCACAGTCACCCCTGAACTCTCTCTCATCTTTCAGATCTTAGCTCACTGGTCTGTTCCTCAGTGAGGACCACCCTGACATAGATGCAAGCATACACACTCGCCCTAGGTGAGACCTTCTGTTATCTGCCCTGGAAAGACCCTCCTCTCCTGCAGTGAGCTTACTTCAGTTTGCTGATGTTCACAGATGCATGTGATTATTTACTTAATATTTGCCACTCTACTTACCTTGTAAAATCTGAAAAAGCAGGGGACAGTCTGTCCTTTGCTTACCCTGGAGTCCTCAGAACCTAGCACCATACATAGTCACCATCACCATGCAGTTAATATTTGCAGAACGAATGAATGAAAGACAAACACCTTCATATTTGGATAAAGCCAAAATCTCTGCATTGTTGCAAATATGCTGAGAAGTTGTGTTTAAATCTCAACAGTCACAGATAACAAGAGCAGACTTCCTTTTAAAACTGATTTCCTCAAACTACAAAGTTACAGTCCTGTCGGCCGATTAATCGTATCTCAGACCAGTGAGGAAGGCCTCCTCGAGATCTAATCCCTCTGTGTAGCTGGAGCTCCCTGCTGCCTTGTCTCTTTATCCTCACTCATTCCAACCAGAACGTTTTAATTTGGAGAAATAATGAACCTCAAGAGGAAAGGGGCAGGCAGAGGGGTACGATGGGGCCATGGAATTTGAGTCAGTGTCTGGTTACCATTTAGGGCCTAGAAGGAAACAACTAGAGCCAAGGAACTGGCATTTGCAACTGCTCTTTGTTCTGTTTTTAAAAAGAAAATTCCACAAAATAAAGTTCTGGGGCTCAAAGCAAAAATGTTTTCTGCATTATAGAGAATCTCCCGGAAGTATGCTTCCAAACTGCTGCAAACTCAAAACTGCAGCAAAACATTTGCTAACTGGAAAGAATAGACTGGCTGTGAGGTCAGGATTAAGAAAATGGAGAAAGAAGTCTTTTCCTCCAGACAGAGATAAAGATCACAAATGCTGGCCCCCAGTGTGCACAACTGTTTAGGAGATCCTCTCTGCACTGACCAGGAAACAAAAGGTGAAGAATTACACAAATAGCCGTTTTGGCAGAAAACAGGTAACTCAAAACAAAGGAAACACAGAGATACAAAGAAGTTGAAGGGAAAGTTGTGTGGACACACGGGAGTCAAATGGCAAAAGCTGATCCCCGGAACAGACTGGCCAGCTGGATTAAAATGATGCTGCTGAGATAAGAGAAAAATGTAAATAAAGCCTGATAATCCAACAACATTTGTTCCAACCAAGGAGAAAACAACCATAAATCTTGTAGAAATGTGATATATTGGAAACCAGGAGAATGGACCTTAACCCAGATCTTACCCTGACTTATGCCCCATTCCATAGCCAGAAAAATGAATATATAAAGGCAGAATATTGGTGAACTCTTAGTTTTCTTCCATGTAGGCTCTTCTCAGGCCTGGTGTGGAGGGGGACACCTGGTCTGGAGTTCTGATTCCTGCCATCACTGGGGCATCCAGCTCACCCCCTCTGGACCCCGCTTTGTCATGTGTGAAAGGAGAGTGTTTCCTGTCCCTTCATGATCCACTGGGGTCCCCAACATCTGGGCAGTATAGGAACGTGTGGGAAAGCACAGAATTTCATTGATGGAAGATTACTATCTATCTATGTCCACGGCTCCTCTATCAACTATCTGTGTGGCTTTGGGCAGGTGGCCCAACTCCAGATTCAGTTTACTCATTTGAAAAATGGGAAAAACTGTGGAGAATCATTAACTGTGGCTAAGAGACATGCAGTAATGTACTCAGTCATAGAGTCAAGATTTCGACTCAAATTTCACTGATGCCGGTAACCCTGTTCTTTCCACTGCGGCACTGATCCCCAAGGAAATCACACTGAGCTTTGTATTCATGAAAGACCGTTATTGATGGTCAGGACTAAAGATAATAATAAGCTGCAGAAAGTCCCAGCACTTGAAAAATGTTCAGCGATTATGAGCCACAATTATAGTTGCTCTTTGTAATTGCTAGTTTCTTGAGCTCAGGATCTTGATAAATAAAAGAAAGAAAATGAGTAACGACTTAATTTCTCACAAGGTAAATTCTCTGTGCTTTCTCACCTCCCTCTCCCCAAAGTCTTTCTTCTAAGTATTGGTTTGATGTCATGATCCACAAATAATATATTCTGACCAAACTCAAATTTTCTGACTCCTTGAGAGTTCACGTACTTGACCAGGTTCAAGAGATAACTGAGAAAAGATGTACTGAAAAGGCACAGAGTCTGCCTTAGGCAAAATACATGCTTTCTTGTCATAAATAATTCATTGACTTCAAATATTTTCAACTACTTAGTTTCACATCTGTAGAACATATGAAACAAGTCACAAAGAATCAAGCCCCATTTCATTTCAGTTTTGGGGGTTTCTGTACACCCAAGCCCATTCTATTTCTTGGAGAGGTACAAGTTTTTCCAGATGGAGTTTCAAAGTTTTGTTCCAGTGTCCAAATACTGACTCTGTCCACCAGACCCATCACTAGACTGTACATCTGGTTTTGGATGGTAATCACCAAACCTCACTATGCCACTAAGATTTCAATTTGGCTTCTTAATTGAAACCTTGTGATGAAGCTCTGAAACCCACTCTCCCCTGGTTAGTGCCAATGAGCTTTTAAACGGATCAAACATTAGTCCTTCCGATGCTCAGCCCTGAAGTTATAATTCCATCTGGGCCAAACACAGAAAGTCAAAGAACTAAATGCTCAATGTAGTCTTGACACTGAGTAGATGTTCAGTAAACATCTGTTAAGTGAGACAAAAAGAAACAAGACACAAATGCAGGAAAATAATCGTATATGGCTCCAGACACTTCACTGGGTCCCTTTTGTTGCTTTGCAGATTCTTCCTTTTTAACCTGAGGCCTTCCTCATTTTATACATCAGAAAACTGAGGCTCAGAAAGATATGATAATGGGCTTAAAATTATACAACTGGTTTATAGTGGAGTCAGGATTCAAACCCAAATCCTTATGGTGCCGAAGATTGCCACTAAATTACTCTTTCCACTAAATTACATGCCCTTCTTCAGTGAAACTTCCACTATCTCAGGCTTCACATGGATACAATGACAATTAAGCCAACATGCTTGGGTTGGGAAGATCCCTTGGAGTAGGAAATGGCAACATGCTCCAGTATTCTTGTCTAGGAAATCCCATGGACAGAGGAGGCTGGCAAGCTACAGTCCATGGGGTCCCAAAGAGTCAGATACGACTGAACAACTGAGCACGCAGCACACTGAACTCACAAGCCAAACCATGGGGTTTTTCTTCAGGCTCAATTAAACTTGAAAGGATACCACTTTCAAGAAAAAGCTAGGCCTATTTAATGCTATATAGGATTTATAGAGAGATGAGACATGCCCCATCTTTCATATTTAAAGTTAGAATTTCACCAAAACTGTTTTATGTAAAATATAAAAAAGTTTTCATGCCAAATATTCATTTTATCTGTTTTATCTCCAAGTAAAGCATTCTGAAAGTTGAGTGTTTCATTAGTTGAGAAAATACTTTTGCTGCAGTGTACCAGAAAATACAAGGAGCACTGACTTAAAAGAAGTGTGATCAGTGAACAGTTCAGTCACTCAGTTGCGGCCAACTCTTTGCAACTCCATGGACTGCAGCACACCAGACCTCCCTGTCCATCACCAACTCCTGGAGTTTACCCAAACTCATGTCCGTTGAGTTGGTGATGACATCCAACAGTCTCATCCTCTGTCGTTCCCTTCTCCTCCCACCTTCAATCTTTGCCAGCATCACGGTCTTTTCAAATGAGTCACCTCATCATATTAGGTAGCCAAAGTATTGGAGTTTCAGCTTCAACATCAGTCCTTCCAATGAACATTTAGGACTGATGTTCTTTAGGATGGACTGGTTGGATCTCCTTGCTGTCCAAGGAACTCTCAAGAGTCTTCTCCAACACCACAGTTCAAAAGCATCAATTCTTCGGCGCTCAGCTTTCTTCACAGTCCAACTCTCACATCCATACCTGCCTACTGGAAAACCATAGCCTTGACTAGATGGACCTTTGTTGATAAAGTAATCTCTCTGCTTTTTAATATGCTGTCTAGGTAGGTCATAACTTTTCCTCCAAGGAGTAAGCATCTTTTTATTTCATGGCTGCAGTTACCATCTGCAGTGATTTTGGAGCCCCCCAAAAAATAAATAAATAAAGTCTGCCACTGTTTCTCCATCTATTTGCCATGAAGTGATGGGACCAGATTCCATGATCTTAGTTTTCTGAATGTTGAGCTTCAAGCCAATTTTTTAACTCCCCTCTTTCACTTTCATCAAGAGGCTCTTTAGTTTCTCTTCACTTTCTGCCATAAGGGTGGTGTCATCTGCATTTCTGAGGTTATTGATATTTCTCCTGGCAATCGTAATTCCAACTTTTGCTTCATCCAGCCCAGTGTTTCTCATGATGTACTCTGCATAAAACGTAAATAATCAGGGTGACAATATACAGCCTTGACATACTCCTTTCCCTATTTGGAACCAGTCTGTTGTTCCATGTCCAGTTCTAACTGTTGCTTCTTGACCTGCATACAGATTTCTCAAGAGGCAGGTCAGGTGGTCTGGTATTCCCATCTCTTGAAGAATTTCCCACAGTTTATTGTGATCCACACAGTCAAAGGCTTTGGCATAGTCAATAAAGCAGAAATAGATGTTTTTCTGGAACTCTCTTGCTTTTTCGATGATCCAGCGGATGCTGGCAATTTGATCTCTGGTTCCTCTGCCTTTTCTAAAACCAGCCTGAACATCTAGAAGTTCACAGTTCACATATTGCTGAAGCCTGGCTTGGAGAATTTTGAGCATTACTTTGCTAGCTTGTGGGATGAGTGCAATTGTGCAGTAGTTTGAGCATTCTTTGGCATTGCCTTTCTTAGGCATTAGAATGAAAACTGACCTTTTCCAGTCCTGTGGCCACTGCTGAGTTTTCCAAATTTGCTGGCATATTGAGTGCAGCACTTTCATAGTATCTTCTTTTAGGATTTGAAATAGCTCAACTGGAATTCCATCACCTCTGCTAGCTTTGTTCGTAGTGATGCTTCCTAAGGCCCACTTGACTTCACATTCCAGGATGTCTGGCTCTAGGTGGGTGATCACACCATCATGATTATCTGTGTCATGAAGATCTTTTTTGTACAGTTCTTCTGTGTATTCTTGCCACCTCTTCTTAATATCTTCTGCTTCTGTTAGTCCATACCATTTCTGTCCTTTATTGAGCCCATCTTTGCATGAAATGTTGCTTGGTATCTCTAAATTTCTTGAAGAGATCTCGAGTCTTTCCCATTCTATTGTTTTCCTCTTTTTCTTTACATTGATCACTGAGGAAGGCTTTCTTATCTCTCCTTGCTATTCTTTGGAACTCTACATTCAAATGGGTATATTTTTCCTTTTCTCCTTTGCTTTTTGCTTCTCTTCTTTTCACAGCTATTTGTAAGGCCTCCTCAGACAGACATTTTGCCTTTTTGCATTTCTTTTTCTTGGGGATGGTCTTGCTTCCTGTCTCCTGTACAATGTCGTGAACCCCTATCCATAGTTCTTCTATCAGATCTAGCCCCTTAAATCTATTTCTCACTTCCACTGTATAATTGCTAGGGATTTGATTTAGGTCATACCTGAATGGTCTAGTGGTTCTCCCTACTTCCTTCAATATAAGTCTGAATTTGGCAATAAGGAGTTCATGATCTGAGCCACAGTCCACTCCCAGTCTTATTTTTGCTGACTGTATACAGCTTCTCCATCTTTGGCTGCAAAAAATATAATCAATCTGATTTCAGTGTTGACCATCTGGTGATGTCCATGTGTAGAGTCTTCTCTTGTGTTGTTGGAAGAAGGTGTTTGCTATGACCAGTGTGTTCTCTTGGCAGAACTCTATTAGACTTTGCCCTGCTTGCTTCTGTACTCCAAGGCAAAATTTGCCTGTTACTGTATCTCTTGATGGAGATGGCAATGGCACTCCAGTACTCTTGCCTGGAAAATCCTATGGACGGACGAGCCTGGTGGGTTGCCGTCTATCAGGTCGCACAGAGTCGGACATGACTGAGCAACTTCACTTTCACTTTTCACTTTCATGCATTGGAGAAGGAAATGGCAACCCACTACAGTGTTCTTTCCTGGAGAATCCCAGGGACGGGGGAGCCTGGTGAGCTGCCGTCTACGGGGTTGCACAGAGTCAGATATGACTGAAGCGACTTAGTAGCAGCAGCAGCAGCAGCAGTATCTCTTGACTTCTTACTTTTGCCTTGCAGTCCCCTAAAATGAAAAGGACATCTTTTGGGGTGTTAATTCTAGAAGGTCTTGTAGGTCATCATAGAACCATTTAACTTCAGCTGCTTCAGCATTACTGGTCGGGGCATAGACTTGGATTACCATGATATTGAATTGTTTGTCTTGGAAACGAACAGAGATCATTATATCATTTTTGAGATTGCATCCAAGTACTGCATTTTGAACTCTTTTGTTGACTATGATGGCTACTCCAATTCTTCAAGATTTTCTTGCCCACAATAGTAGATATAATGGTCATCTGAGTTAAATTCATCCATTCCAGTCCATTTTAGTTCACTGATTCCTAAAATGTCGACATTCACTCTTGCCATCTCCTGTTTGGTCACTTCCAATTTGCCTTGATTCATGGACCTAACATTCCAGGTTCCTATGCAATACTGCTCTTTACAGAATCAGACCTTGCTTCCATCACTAGTCACATCCACAACTGGGTGTTGTTTTGCTTTGGCTCTGTCTCTTCATTCTTTCTGGAGTTATTTCTCCACTGATCTCCAGTAGCATATTGGGCACCTACTGACCTGGGGAGTTCATCTTTCAGTGTCCTAACTTTTTGCCTTTTCATACTGTTCATGGGGTTCTCAAGGCAGGAATACTGAGTGGTTTGCCATTCCCTTCTCCAGAGGACCACATTTTGTCAGAACTCTCCACCATGACCTGGTCTTCTTGGGTGGCCCTACACAACATGGCTCATAGTTTCATTGGGTTAGACAAGGCTGTGGTCCATGTGATTAGATTGGTTAGTTTTCTGTGATTGTGGTTTTCAGTCTATCTGCCCTCTGATGGAGAAGGATAAGAGGCTTATGAAAGCTTCCTGATGTGATAGACTGACTGAGGTGGATATTGGGTCTTTTTCTGATGGGCAGGGCAATGCTTAGTAAATCTTTAATCTAATTTTCTGTTGATGGGTGGAGCTGTGTTCCCTCCCTGCTATGTTCCCTCCCTGTTGTGTTCCCTTCCTGCTCTACACTAAAAGAAGCGTTCAGTTCAGTTGCTCAGTCGTGTCCAACTCTTTGCAACCTCATGAATCGAAGCACGCCAGGCCTCCCTGTCCATCACCAACTCCCGGAGTTCACTCAAGTTGGTGATGCCATCCAGCCATCTCATCGTCTGTTGTCCCCTTCTCCTTCTGCCCCCAATCCCTCCCAGCATCAGAGTCTTTTCCAGTGAGTCAACTCTTCGCATGAGGTGGCTAAAATACTGGAGTTTCAGCTTTAGCATCATTCCTTCCAAAGAAATCTCAGGGCTGATCTCCTTCAGAATGGACTGGTTGGATCTCCTTGCAGTCCAAGGGACTCTCAAGAGTCTTCTCCAACACCACAGTTCAAAAGCATCAATTCTTCAGTGTTCAGCCTTCTTCACAGTCCAACTCTCACATCCATACATGACCACAGGAAAAACCATAGCCTTGACTAGATGGACTTTTGTTGGCAAAGTAATGTCTCTGCTTTTGAATTATGCTATCTAGGTTGGTCATAACTTTCCTTCCAAGGAGTAAACGTCTTTTAATTTCATGGCTGCCGTCACCATCTGCAGTGATTTTGGAGCCCAGAAAAATAAAGTCTGACACTGTTTCCACTGTTTCCCCATCTATTTCCCATGAAGTGGTGGGACCGGATGCCATGATCTTCGTTTTCTGAATGTTGAGTTTTAAGCCAACTTTTTCACTCTCCTCTTTCACTTTCATCAAGAGGCTTTTTAGTTCCTCTTCACTTTCTGCCTTAAGGGTGGTGTCATCTGCCTATCTGAGGTTATTGATATTTCTCCTGGCAACTTGACTCCAGCTTGTGCTTCATCCAGCCTGGCATTTTGCATGATGTACTCTGCACATAAGTTAAATAAACATGGTGACAATATACTTGACATACTCCTTTCCTGATTTGGAACCAGTCTGTTGTTCCATGTCCAGTTCTAACTGTTGCTTCTTGAACTGCATACAGATTTCTCAGGAGGCAGGTCAGGTGGTCTAGTATTCTCATCTCTTTCAGAATTTTCCACAGTTTGTTGTAATCCACACATTGGAATCAGTCTTAAAAGTGCTCAAGGTCAGTGTCTCCCAACACAATTCCATCTCTGCAAAGTGAAGGAGAAGGAGAAGAAGGGCTACACAGAGAGCAGATGTGGGCTAGCCAGCAGGGACCAGACTCAGGTGCCCAGACTTTTAGCTGGAGGCTCACTTCTAGCCCCTGGGAAGGTCCCCTCTCCCAGAACACTACTGGGGAACTGTTCTCAGAGACATGGCACCACATGTTGTGACTTGAAACTACTTTAATGTGTTTCTTTAAGGCCATGTGGTTAGCTGAGTAGATGCTGGCCAGCATTTAGGTGATTGATGGAAGTTAGAACCAGGAATGGTGCAGTACAAGCAAAGGATAACAGCCACTTCAAGAACAAGACTTTCACAATCCTATGCTTGGGTTCCTATCTCCGATGTTCACATCTGTTCTTACCACTTGTTTTCTTCAGATCATGTTTGTTATTTTGATTCATGATAATGCCCCAAAAAGTGTAGACTTACCACTCGTCTAAAGAATGACACATGACAGAGGAAGAACAGGTAGAGGAGAAGTATATAGAGAGAGCCATATGATGAAGAGCGTAAAGATAAGACTGAAGATCAGGTCAACTCAACAATTTTCCCACTGACACATCCATGACACTGGTGTACTGTTGTCATTTCAAAAGATACAAATCAAGACCTCCCTGATGGTCCAGTGGCTGAAAATCTACCTTGCGATGCAGGGGATGTGGTTTTAATCCCTGGTTGGGGAACTAAGATCCCCCATGCAGTGGGGCAACTAAGCCCAGGTGCTCTAGAGCTCACACTCTTCAACAAGAGAAGCCCGCATGCCCCAGCTAGAGCAGTCCATATATGCCACAAGGAGGACTCAGCACAGCCAAGATTTTTAAAAAGATATGGATTATTATTTTTAAACAGAGAATGCACATCGACTTTAAATCCTTAGATTTGCTTTATATTTTTGGCTATATCATTTCTTATCTGCCATGGAGAAACCACAACTAGAAGGGAAGAAAGGCAGAAAGGACCAGAAATAACTTCTGGAAAACTGAAACTGCATATGCTGGAATCAACTGAAAACTTTTTTGTCTCTTTGTATAAACTGACACACATCCAGATATTATAGACAGTTGCAGGGCTAAGCTCGACCTTCAGAAATATT
Source organism: Bubalus bubalis (assembly GCF_019923935.1). Classification (NCBI taxonomy): domain Eukaryota; kingdom Metazoa; phylum Chordata; class Mammalia; order Artiodactyla; family Bovidae; genus Bubalus; species Bubalus bubalis. Next base: position 142,134,748 of record NC_059159.1, read on the forward strand.
AGTCTAGAGCAGCACCTCATAGCTCTGAACTCGTGTTAGAGTTGCAGTCTGTCCCACATCACATAACCCTTACATGCCATCTTTGGCTGACTTCACCTTTCATGCAAGTTTGCCCTTCAAGGAGTTTCAATCTATTTGAGAAATGCTTTTGTTTTTTGAAGTTATGCACATTCTTTAGTGGAATTTTGCATATAGCAGGCATGTCATAGGTGTTCACTGATTTGTGTATCACATGCAATATAATATTAGCTGTGCATCTGTAGAATCCAAGGGATCAATTAATATTTCTGTGGTCCGTCCTCCCACACTCCAAGTTCAGAACTGGCTAAGAGGTTCAGACAGATGAAGGTGAAAATGTGAGCTCTATCACTGATCTGACCTGTTTTGAAAGGTGTGGCTTAAATGGTTCACCTCAATTAGCTTGCCAACACCTTTCCTTGGAACTGGGGATTGGATAGACTTGTCCACCAGTCATGGGTGCTGCTGGCCATCCACAGGCCTTTCCAGTATGACCAGTTAGCATCCCAGGGGACAGACAGAGCACCCTTTTGAACGTAAGAAGATCAAGAGGGGCAAACCAAAGTTATGCAGCTCCTTTTCCAAATATCCCTGAGCAGCTAAATCGCTCCTTCTCCCATGGGAAGGAGTTAGTAAGGGGCTTAAAAACAAGGATCAGAGTCCTGTCTCCTGCAGATTGGAAACCCTTTTCTATCTGAGAAGTATAGGACATCTTCCCATTTAAATTCCACAGATGCCTGATATTCTTTTCCTCTGGATGTTAATCTACTGTCCTGAGAGGATCATTTATATTTATTATGTGCCAAACCCAACGCCCAACACATAATTCAAGATAACCCCCCTCATAAATTTCTATGTATAAGATTTATATACCCCAGATGGGTGGAGGTTTTGATCTTTAGAACTGGACAGATTTTTGTAATTCATGAAATGCCCCGCAGTGCCCAGAGCTCTGTTCCTTGTGTTTCCTGTGGAGCCTCCTACGAGCCAGGAGATTATGGAGTAAAGACAGTGAAATAAATACTAAGCTTGAAGAATCTGTTGCAAAGATGTTGATAAATGTTTTTGGATATATGTGATTTATTCCACAAGAATGCCCTTTCTGACTCATTCCAACTAAATAAGGGATATAACTTTAGGAAAGATCTGTTCTCAGACTGCTTGGAAGTAACAAAAATGCGTGGTGGTGCCACATGGAGGGGCATCCTCTTAAAGGACTCTTGAGTTTTAATCCTTAGTCTTGGGTGGATGGCCAATGTAAGATACCTTAATAAAGAGGCAGTGCATGATCAGAGTCCTAGATACATTAGGGATAAACATAATCATGTACTTTCACAGAGTAATTTAGTAGGAAAGATAGATAAGACAAGCTGATGTAGCAGACAACTCCTGCTGCTGCTGCTGCTAAGTCGCTTCAGTCGTGTCTGACTCTTTGCGACCCCATAGACGGCAGCCCAACTCCTAAATCTCAACAAATGTTTGTTTAGAGCCCAGAGCACGCAATCCAATAAGGCTGAGATTTTGCTCCTCATTCAGAGTCCCAGATTCCTTCTATCTTGGGCTTTCACTTTCTTCTAAGTCTTCAGAATTCTCCTCATGCAGCCCAAGTATGAGAAAAGCATATGAGGATGGAGGTTACAATGTTGGGCTTGGTTTGGCCTCAAAGAGCCAGCCTAGATATGGCATATACATCACTTCTTCTTAGACCTCTTTGGCCAAAACTCAGTCATGTGACACACCTATCTGCAGAGGGACTGGAAATGGAGCTTGCAGAGTGTCCAGGGAGAATAGAAGAGGAGTGATGGTGGACACAGCAGCCTTAAAACAGCCAGGACCAAGAGCAGCCAGTAAAAAAAGATTATGCATTATATGGTTCAATTCATATGAAATATCCAGGACAGGTTAATATATACAGAAAGAAATACAGATTAGTGGTTGCCTAGGATTTGAGAGGGGTTATAGTTGGGACTTCACTGGTGGCTCAGATGGTAAAGCATCTGTCTACAGTGCAGGAGACCCGGGTTCAATCCCTGGGTTGGGAAGATCCCCTGGAGAAGGAAATGGCAATCCACTCCAGTACTATTGCCTGGAAAATCCCATGGACAGAGGAGCCTAGTAGGCTACAGTCCATGGGGTCGCAAAGAGTCGGACACGACTGAGTGACTTCACTTTATCACTTTATAGTTGGGAAGGGACTTCCCAGGTGGTTCAGCAGTAAAGAACCCACCTGCCAATGCAGGAGACCCCAATTCGATCCCTGGGTCGGGAAGATCCCCTGGAGAAGGAAATGGCAACCCACTCCAGTATTCTTGCCTGGAGAATTCCATGAACAGAGGAGACTGGTGGGCTACAGTCCATGGGGTTGCAAAGAGTCAGACACGACTTAGCAACTAAACAACAACAAAAACAATAGGGGAGTAGAGGGGTTATAACTATTAATAAAATATACAGAGTTTCTTCTTAAGGTGATGAAAATGCTTCAGACTTGACACTGTTAATGGTTGTATGCCACGTATATGTGAATATACTAAAAAGCATCTAATTGTAAATGGATTAATCATATGGTATATGAATTAAATCGAAATAAAATCATTATTTAAAAAGAGAACAGGACCAACTGGAAAATGGGAATTCTCTGTATTATCTTTCATGTAAATATATAACTATTCTAAAATAAAATATTATTTTTTAAAGCCAAGACCAATTTTAAAGATAGTGAATTTTTCTTCCAGTATCTTCTCAGATTTTTCTCAAGTGAAATCTGATGACACTGAGTATCAGAGGCCTTATGCTTCAAGCCAGAAAACTTCAACTTTGAGGTAGATTTTCATTGTATCTGAGGCTCAGTTTCCTATTTTGTAAAATGGGAATGATTCATTGACCTCAACAGTTTGTTGTATGCTTAAGATATTAAATCTGAAAGCCTGTGGCAATCTGGCATCTAGTTGGATCTTGATGAAAGCACATTAATTATTTAAGCTCTTCAAAGGGAAATAAAATATTAAAACATATAAACAACCCAAATTAAAAATTGGTTTAAGACTTAAACAGTCACTTCACAAAAAGAAGATATTCAAATGCCCAGTGTTATAGATGGAATACGTCCCCACAAAATCCATATGTTGAAATCCTCCAGTGTGATGATATTAGGAGGTATGATCTTTGGGAGATTAATGATAGGGATGGAGCCCTCATGAATGGGATTAGTGCCCTTCATAAGAAGAGACACAAGAGCTCTCTCACCTTCTCTGCCTCTCTCTCTAGCAGGTTAGGATGCAGCAAGAAATGACTGTTTATAAGCCAAGGACTGGCCCTCATCAGGTACTGTCTTCCCACCCTTCAGAACTATGAGAAATAAATACGTGTGGTTAAGCCACAGTCTGTGGTATTGTTGTTACAGCATCCAGAAGGACTAAGACAGTCAATAAGCACATGAAAAGGGACTTAACATCATTAGTCACCAAGGAAAACCATATACCTTTACACACTCACCACAAAAACTGCAATTAAAGCTGACTAATAAGTGACATGGATTTGGAACAACTAAAACTCTCATACATTGCTGGTGAGCATTTAGAATTGTACAATCCCTTTGAAAACAAACTGATACTTTCTGATAAATTTAAATATTCACCTACCCTAAGACCTCCAAAAACACTTCTAGATATATACTGAGAGAAACAACTGTATATGTTTGAAACAAGACTGATCTGTACATAACAACTCCATGCATAAAGGAAAAAGTGGAAACAATCCAGTTGTACATCCATTGGAAAATGGATAAACAAACTGTGGTATATCCAAGTGAAAGTGAAAGTCGCTCAGTCATGTCCGACTCTTTGTGACCCCATGGACTATATAGTCCATGGAATTCTCCAGGCCAGAATACTGGAGTGGGTAGCTGTTTCCTCCTCCAGGGGATCTTCCCAACCCAGGGACTGAACCCAGGTCTCCCTCATTGCAGGCAGATTATACCAGCTGACCCACAAGGGAAGCCCATGTAGTATATCCAAACCAGGTAATAATATCAAGCCAAAAAAAGAAAGAAAAGCAAATTAACATATATGCATTTCAAAAAAAATATGCTGAATGAAATGATGCATAAATGAAAGAACACAAATCACAAATGTCTGATTCCATTTATATGAAGTTTTTGAACATAAAAAATCTGATCTATAGTGACAGAAAATAGATCACCTGGATCTGGGAGTTGTTAAATAAAAATTTACTTGAAAGAAGTATGAGATAACTTTCTAGGATACTGGAAATGTTTTGTATTTTAATCAGGGTATATAAATTTGTTGAAATTCATTATGCTGAACACAGAAGACATGCATTTTACTGAATATGAGACTGTACTGTTAACATGAAAAACAAGGAATTCAAGCTAATGGAAGATGAGCTGAAACAATTTTATCCTCTGCTTTGGAAATGAGAGGGCATGTGGTATATATATGCCAACTGTCTACATATATGCCTCCCACCACCTGGCTCCCCAAGTTGTCAAGGTACAAAGCCCTGGAAAATTATCTCTAGGCAATGTTATCTAAAGACAGCCCTGCAAATAGCCATGCCCACTGTGTATTCTGCAGGTCAATCTATTCCATATTACAGTAAAAACATAATAATAACCTCTAACCTAGACAAGTCTCAGGTCACATTTTTCTTAAGTTATCTAAAGCTTGTGAAAACAGGAAATAAGACACATTAAAGACATTGTAGAAAAAATATCCTAAATAGACTAAAATGCAGATGAAGGCTATGAGAAAAGGACAGATGATACTTTTTTTTTTTTAAGTTCCAAAATTATATTAGCCAAAACACAGGAGAAAAGGAAATGAGAATCCTGAGATGGAATGGCAATCAAAGGCAAAGAAAACACAGAACATTCAAAGCATTGTGCATAAGCACTGGGGAAAGAGGCTAGATCAGGTTGTGTATTAACTTACAGCTGGCAACCGGCTGAAATGGGAATTTAATGACTCAAGGCTTATGTCTTAGACATGAACAGGAATTGAATGAAGTAGGGGGCAGAATCCTGTTAAAATGCTGGAGCAGATTTTACTCCTTCACTTTCAGGTTTTAAGATTCAAGCTTTGAGACAGAAACAATCAGCTACCTATTAATAAACTTGAAATTTTCTCCTAATAGCTATTGGGACCTTAGTGTTATTAGTTGTTTATACAATATACATGTTCAGTAGCTAGCTGTTTTGAATGTTCTCAGATTCTGAAATAGGAACAAATTACATATATGTGCAAAATGTCTTTGTGTAAAGGAAAAAGTACATGTCACAGCAACATGGATAGAAGCAGAGATTATCCTACTAAGTGAAGCAAGTCAGCTAGAGAAAGATAAATGTCACATCCTACCACTCCTAACACCAGTCTTCAACAGCTCCTCACCCCCAGGATGCTCTGATGATTGAAGTCACCCTTTTGTCACTTCTTCCTCTTTCCAAACTAGATTCCATAGCTGTTACTCTGCTCATTTTGTGTACAAATTTTCAACTCTCTGTGTGTGCAAGCCCCACTCTCCTTCCTTGTCTCTTACTCATGAGAACAAAGAGGCAAAGCCAACTCTGGTTAAACCCATCTCTGCTTATTCTTCATCTGCACCAGGGCTGATAAACATGGATGAACTTGGAGCATCACTGAAACTGCTTTTATTCCTACAATGATTTTTCCCTAAAGTTGCTTTCCACCTACATTTTCTACTCTCTAGTACCTCTGAAAATATAACCATGGATTCTCTTAATAGTCCAGGAATAAAATTTCTGGCTCCCTGACAATGAAATATTTTCTTATACCGAAGAGCTTGTTCTTTTTAAAGACTTTTCCTATCACTTCAAGAACTAGCTTCCCTAGTGGCTCAGCTGGTAAAGAGAATCCACCTGCAATGTGGGAGACCTGGGTTTGATCCCTGGGTTAGGAAGATCCCCTGGAGAAGGGAAAGGCCACTCCAGTATTCTGGCCTGGAGAATTCCATGGACTGTATAGTCCATGGAGTCACAAAGAGTCGGACACGACTGAGAGACTTTCACTTCACTTCACTTCAAGAACTAGAAAGGCAGTGGGCAGATACTTTCAACTCACTCTCTTAGCCAGTCTTCTATCAAGTCATATGATCATTATTAAAAACTCAGAACAAACCAACTGATTTTTCATTTTAGTGAAAGAGGATGCGACAGATAGTAGGGAGGCAGGGCTGAATCCAATAATAAGAACTGGCTGGGGGATTTGCTTCAACCTCCTGTAGCTCTTCTGGTAACAGAATCAAAAAGAAATCAGTCTAATGAAAGAACAGGCAAGGGCCCAGTATCTGTTCCCATGAGAAAACATATTATAATTTGCCCTCAGGGAAAAGAGAAAGTAACTAGGCCTCTGAAGAAAAATAGAACAGAAAAACATATTACCAGTCATATTAAGAACATTTCTCTTTTAAATGATCGGTGCCTTGAATAAACATTAAATTTAAAAGGTCTTATGATTATACTTAGTTTCACTGCCTCAAAATATATCTGCTAAATAGATCAAATGTATCCTTTGTTACAGGCTTAATGGAATTTTGGCACCAAAAATCTGATCCATTTTTGGTCCTTACCTTATAAAACTTCATGTCTATCAGATCCCTTAATGGACAGAGAAGGTCATTAAAGTTCCAGACATTTCTGCAGCCCAGGCCTGAAAAGTAGCAAAGCCCATTTTTCGAATTTAGGATGGCCAGCTGAGCGCCAAAGAATTGATGCTTTTGAACTGTGGTGTTGGAGAAGACTCTTGAGAGTCCCTTGGACTGCAAGGAGATCCAACCAGTCCATTCTGAAGGAGATCAGCCCCGGGATTTCTTTTGGAAGGAATGATGCTAAAGCTGAAACTCCAGTACTTTGGCCACCTCATGCGAAGAGTTGACTCATTGGAAAAGACTCTGATGCTGGGAGGGATTGGGGGCAGAAGGAGAAGGGGACGACAAAGGATGAGATGGCTGGATGGCATCACTGACTCGATGGACGTGAGTCTGAGTGAACTCCGGGAGTTGGTGATGGACAGGGAGGCCTGGCGTGCTGTGATTCATAAAGTCGCAAAGAGTCGGACACGACTGAGCGAATGAACTGAACTGAACTGAACTGAGTGTCACACAAGCTGACTCCATAGATCTAACTGACCCAAGAAACTCCGGTTCTGCTGAAGCCCATTTTGAACCTGAATTTGTAATCTATGATTCAGAAGGACAGGCCCCATATGCAATGGACATTTTTAGCAGCAAGGAAAAAAATGATTTGCCATCTCCCACCTGAAGGAGGGTCAGTCTTCTGAGCAGGCGAGACAGAGGCAGAGAGGCAGCTCCTGCAGCCCTGAGGTTCATGGAGCTGGGCTGTGGTCAGCTGGGTCTCTGCACGGAGAAGCCTTCAGGAAACGGACAAGACTACAGAGATCAGCATGACTATAGAAAAGCTACAAAACAGGTGTAAAATTAAAAAGGTCATTGAATTAAGATGACTCAGAGGTTTCAGGTGTAGTGTTACCATTTATTTCCCAGGAAGAGTCTGGAGAAGAGGGCAGAGAGTTGCTAGAATGTGGCTTACTCAGCTTTGGAGTTAGAGCTGTGTGCACCTCAGCTCTGCCTCTTATTAAGCCATGTGGCTTCAGGCAAGACATCTCAGCCCTCTGAGCTTCAGTAAAATGAAGATTGTAGGACCAGCCTTGCAAGGTTGTTCAGTGAAATCATATGCACTAACTATATCATGTGCTAAATCAATCAGTGCTCTTATGTTGATGAACTGACTCTTTCCGAAGACTCAAATTCCCAAGGACTCCAAATTTCTCACCACTTTTTCCTGTCTATTACCTGCAACAAGACGACCAGAGTCAGGGAGTTGTATTTAGCCTGACACACAGTAGGTCTCGGGAGATACTTATTAGCTTGGTTTAACTGTATCCTCAACCCTGATTAAACTCTCATTATCACTCCAAGGTGGAGAAGGGCATGGCAACCCACTCCAGTATTCTTGCCTGGAGAATCCCATGGACAGAGGAGCCTGGCAGGCTACAGTCCATAGTGTTGCAAAGAGTCAGACACAACTGAAGCAACTCAGCATTCATGCATCATTCCAAGGCACAACAAACTCTACAGACCTCAGAAAAAACAGGTTGATCTCAGAACTTCCAAAACTAGTCCAGAGTGGGAAGTTAAGGCAAAGGGTGTCAGGAACAGGGAAGTAAACCAATAGGTCCACCCTCTGGGTGTGAAATAGTATCTTATAGAGTCCCAGACACTATGGGTAAGGTTTTGTTTCATCCTAGGTGTTGATAACTGCTCTAGGAAATTCCTCAAAGCCCACTTTAATTCATTCAGACTTCCCATACCCGCCTAGAAGGCCAAGGAGTTCCTAAAATTACCATAGGATTTAGGAGTGAATTTTTCGATCACTCCACTGGTCAGCCAGTCACCCGAAATGACCAAGCCTTTTGATCCTCCTATCAGTGTGCTGGACGTCTTAGCACACTGGGTCTCCTTTTTGCTGAAACTCAGGAATAGATGGGACAGCTTGGGGGGAGGCATCTTTTCCCCTATGATTAGCAGACACATGATACCATCACATTCACCCACTCTGATTTTATGTTTATCAGTTCATTAGTTCAGAGAGTCAAAGATGATTGCTTTGGGAGTCATGGAAGAATCTAAATAAGTTAACTTATTTCTCTTTATCTAGTTGTGGTCCATTGTTTTCAGCTCAAATGAAAACTAAAGCCTTGAGTTTTTGCAGAGCCCTAGTGGGGACATTTAAGGTTCGCATAATCCTCCATTATGCACGTTTGGGAATCTAAGTGAAAATGACCTAAGGAAAGCCATCTCACAGATTCTCATCTGTCACTTTAATGGCCCAGATACAGAGCCAAGAACCCAAGTCAGGGGGACATTGCCCTCATGGATGCTCAGCCATCTCTTTACGTGACTCTCAGAGAACTCTGCCTGCAGCCCAGCCATAGGGGCTCAGCTTACAAGCATTAGGATTCACAGCAGCTAGTCCGAAACCAGGGCTCTCTCTCATCCCCAAAGAAGAGATTCACCTTGTTCTTGAATTTGAAGTATCATTCAGCAGTGATCCTTGTTTAGGGACAAAAAGTGATCTTTAGCAAAGTTTATCCCAGCCTGCCTTCAAATAAGGTAGGAAAATAGATAGTAGTGCACAGAGCTAAATTTAGGCTATTAAAGTATATTGAAATACACATAAATGCCCTTTCTTTTATGAGAAGTGCTGACATCAGATAGTGGTTATGGCTTCTTAATGCCTTTACTTGTTAAAACAAAAAGTTGGCAATTTTGTTATATCCACCCCCTCCATCCCCATTCTTGTTTTTTTAAAAATCTTGCTGGTCCTTAACATACAGAAATATGGAACATCTGGAAAAGAGAAAATAGCATGATGTCTGTGTTGTAAACCAGCTGTGGGATCTCAAGCAAACCACCAAGATTCTTTGGTCTTTAGTTTCTTCGTCAGGAAACTGGGGGAGAACGGGACCAAAGGTGGGCTTGGGCATGGCTTGGGGGCACAGGGGAAGTTAAGTCTGGGGTCTCCTGTGGGTCACACAAATAATAAATAGCCATCATTAAAAGACATTTTTACTGATAGAAATTAATTAGGTAAGTTTCAGATATTCATCATGTAAGTCTGAATCAGAAATTTTTCACAATATCCAAATGCTGGGTTTTGTTTTTTTTTTCCTGCTCTTTCTTTTTAACAGCAGCTCTGAAAGCCCCCTATCCCCATCTTCCTTTGCTATCCCTGGTCACTTTTGTTTCTCAAATGCTGAAAGTGGAGACATTGGCACCAAAGGAGCTTGTGTGCTGAGGCGCAGCCCCGTCCGTAACCTTCCTGGCTGCTCTGCTCTCTCGCCTGAGCTTCACTCAAGAGCTCGTGATTAATCAGCCCCCACAGCAGGGCTTGCAGCGCTGGCCAGCTCTGTCTGCTGCAGTCAAGAGCTCATAAATCTCATGAGGTAAAGGACAGAGGGCAGCCAACAAACCCCCCTTTGAAAATGCTGGGAGTGTCAAGGCAAGATCTCTGGGAATATTCTGGACACAATCTTGGCCTCAGGTTTTTGTTCCAATCAGCTAGCTAGAGATTCATAATCTAAAATTGGCTTCTAAAAGTGTGCTCAGCACATACCTCAGACTTTCGGCTCCTCAGATCCCAGAGGACACGTTCATTGTGAAGTTTAATATCCTTTGAATCTCCAACGCTATGGCATCCTAAGACAGAACCCAGGAAACAAGATGCAATGGGTTCAAATCTTCCCAGCCATGTGACTCTCAGCCACTGATTTCATCCCTCTCAGGATCAGTTTCTTCATCACTAAAATGAGCTACAACGATGGCTTGTCATCAGGCTTCAATGAGATGATGCAAGGAAGGAATTTAGCACAGTGTTAGGCATATAGAAGATACTCAAAAATGTTGTTGTTATCTAAGGATTTGTCTAATACAGCAGCTTTCAAACTTTTTGGTTTCAGAACCCTTTACACTTTTAAGAATTATGGAGGACCCCAAAGAACTTTTGCTCATAAGGTTATATCTATTGATATCTACCTTATTTGATATTAAGACTTTTAAAAATGTCTAAAACACAAGAATATGGAAGCCCCAGTTTCATTAGTCATCAGAGCAATGACATCACACATTATCTAGCTTCCAGAAAACTCCACTGCACACTCTAAGAGAAAGACAATCAAAAAGGTAAATAACAGCTCAATGTTATAGCTTTGTGAGGACAAGAAAATGGCAACCCACTCCAGTATTCTTGCCTAGAAAATGATGTGGACAGAGGAGCCTAGTGGGCTGCTGTCCATAAGGTCGCACAGAGTCAGACATGAAAGCGATTTAGCATGCCTGCATGCGTTGGAGAAGGAAATGGCAACCCACTCCAGTATTCTTGCCTGCAGAATCCCAGGGACAGAGGAGCCTGGTGGGCTGCTATCTATGGGGTCGCACAGAGTGAGACATGACTGTAGTGACTTACCAGCAGCAGCAGCTGCATTATAGCTTTGACCTTTACAGACCTCATGGCACACATTGAAAATCATGGCTGTTATATTCTCTTTTCAAGAAATAGTATAGTTCAACATGTTACATCTTGAGAACTATTCTGCTTATTTAGATTCCATCAGGTGAAGAAGCCAACACTTTTTTTTTTGTAATAAGGGGTGGAAATCTGATTTTTATTTATTTATTTTGGATTGCATTGGGTCTTCATTGCAGCATGTAGGCTGCAGGACATGGGCTTAGTTGCCCTGAGACATGTGGAATCTTATTAACAGTTTCCCAACCAGAGATTGAACACATATCCCCTGCATTGGAAGGCAGATTTATAACCAGTAGATCACTAGGGAAGTCCCCAAGACTACTTTGAATAAGTTACTCACAAATTAATATCAAGAATTCTCATTTATATTATAATCTGTGTAATTAGGTCTATAATTTTTCTGATTTCTTCCAATTCTCTTCTTAACAGAAGAATGGGGGGATGTCTAAAATAGCAATAATTGTTACTATATACTGGGAACCAATGTGTCAGGCACTGTACCAGGAGCATAAAAAACAAGCTACCTGTAATCTTTACAATCACCTTACAATGTACCCATTGTTACTCTAACTTTACAGTTAGTCTGAGGAAACAGAAAAGGTAAATAACTTACACAAAATCTTATTAGTAATTGATGTACCTAGAAGGAGTCCACCAGACCTCCCCATTCCTAAGTATGCTATACAATTTATTCTGCCTCTATAGCTACATACACACACACACACATATATACGAATCACAATCATTTGGTTTTCTTATTTTTTAATATGAAATCTAATGGCAGTGGTTGATTCATGATCTCTTTGCATTATTATTCTTTATAAAATAAATTCTAAAATAAAAAAATGAATTTCAAAACTTACTACAAAACTATAATAATCAAGACAGTATGGTATTGGCATAATGATAGACACATAGATCAATGGAATCAAACTGAAAGTCCAAAAATAAACCTTGATTTTTAGCAAGGATGCCAAGATGATTTAACAGGAAACAGTTGGACTTTCAACAAATGGTGCTGGGACAAGCAGATATTTACTTCAAAAGAGAGGAGGTGGGATACTACTTCACACCACATACAAAAACTAAAATGGATCAAGGATCCAAATATGAGTTAAAATGAAAAACCCCTTGGAAGAAAGCATAGAAGTAATTATTCATGACTTTGGATTAGGCAATAGTTTCTTAATAGATTATCAAAAGCACAAGCAATAAAAAGAAAAATAAATTGGACTCCAAAATTAAAAACTTTTGTGGTTCAAAGGAAACCACTAAGAAAGTGAAAAAGCATCCCATCAGATGGGAGAAAATATTTGCAAATCACACATAAAGGACTTATATCCAGAATATATTAAAAAACTCTTACAACTCAACAATAAAAAGACAAATAACTCAGTTTTAAAATGAGTAAGAGGTTTAGATAGATGATTCTCCAAAGTAGATATATAAATAGCCAACAGGTACATGAGAAGATGTTCAACAACATTAACCGTTCAGATCACATCAGTCGCTCAGTCGTGTCCAACTCTTTGTGACCCCATGAATCGCAGCACGCCAGGCCTCCCTGTCCATCACCAACTCCCAGAGTTCACTCAGACTCATGTCCATTGAGTCAGTGATGCCATCCAGCCATCTCATCCTCTGTCGTCCCCTTCTCTTCTTGCCCCCAATCCCTCCCAGCATCAGAGTCTTTTCCAATGAGTCAACTCTTCGCATGAGGTGGCCAAAGTACTGGAGTTTCAGCTTTAGCATCATTCCTTCCGAAAGAAATCCCAGGGCTGATCTCCTTCAGAATGGACTGGTTGGATCTCCTTGCAGTCCAAGGGACTCTCAAGAGTCTTCTCCAACACCACAGTTCAAAAGCATCAATTCTTTTTTTTTTTTTCTTTTTTTTTTAATTTTATTTTATTTTTAAACTTTACATAATTGTATTAGTTTTGCCAAATATCAAAATGAATCCACCACAGGTATACATGTGTTCCCCATCCTGAACCCTCCTCCCTCCTCCCTCCCCATTCCATCCCTCTGGGTCGTCCCAGTGCACCAGCCCCAAGCATCCAGTATCGTGCATCGAACCTGGACTGGCAACTCGTTTCATACATGATATTTTACATGTTTCAATGCCATTCTCCCAAATCATCCCACCTCCTCTCCCACAGAGTCCATAAGACTGTTCTATACATCAGTGTCTCTTTTGCTGTCTCGTACACAGGGTTACTGTTACCATCTTTCTAAATTCCATATATATGTGTTAGTATACTGTATTGGTGTTTTTCTTTCTGGCTTACTTCACTCTGTATAATAGGCTCCAGTTTCATCCACCTCATTAGAACTGATTCAAATGTATTCTTTTTAATGGCTGAGTAATACTCCATTGTGTATATGTACCACAGCTTTCTTAGCCATTCATCTGCTGATGGACATCTAGGTTGCTTCCATGTCCTGGCTATTATAAACAGTGCTGCGATGAACATAGGGGTACACGTGTCTCTTTCCCTTCTGGTTTCCTCAGTGTGTATGCCCAGCAGTGGGATTGCTGGATCATAAGGCAGTTCTATTTCCAGTTTTTTAAGGAATCTCCACACTGTTCTCCATAGTGGCTGTACTAGTTTGCATTCCCACCAACAGTGGAAGAGGGTTCCCTTTTCTCCACACCCTCTCCAGCATTTATTACTTGTAGACTTTTGGATCGCAGCCATTCTGACTGGTGTGAAATGGTACCTCATAGTGGTTTTGATTTGCATTTCTCTGATAATGAGTGATGTTGAGCATCTTTTCATGTGTTTGTTAGCCATCTGTATGTCTTCTTTGGAGAAATGTCTATTTAGTTCTTTGGCCCATTTTTTGATTGGGTCATTGATTTTTCTGGAGTTGAGCTGTAGGAGTTGCTTGTATATTCTCGAGATTAGTTGTTTGTCAGTTGCTTCATTTGCTATTATCTTCTCCCATTCTGAAGGCTGTCTTTTCACCTTGCTAATAGTTTCCTTTGATGTGCAGAAGCTTTTAAGGTTAATTAGGTCCCATTTGTTTATTTTTGCTTTTATTTCCAATATTCTGGGAGGTGGGTCATAGAGGATCCTGCTGTGATGTATGTCAGAGAGTGTTTTGCCTATGTTCTCCTCTAGGAGTTTTATAGTTTCTGGTCTTACGTTTAGATCTTTAATCCATTTTGAGTTTATTTTTGTGTATGGTGTTAGAAAGTGTTCTAGTTTCATTCTTTTACAAGTGGTTGACCAGATTTCCCAGCACCACTTGTTAAAGAGATTGTCTTTAATCCATTGTATATTCTTGCCTCCTCTGTCAAAGATAAGGTGTCCATATGTGCGTGGATTAATCTCTGGGCTTTCTATTTTGTTCCATTGATCTATATTTCTGTCTTTGTGCCAGTACCATACTGTCTTGATAACTGTGGCTTTGTAGTAGAGCCTGAAGTCAGGTAGGTTGATTCCTCCAGTTCCATTCTTCTTTCTCAAGATAGCTTTGGCTATTCAAGGTTTTTGTATTTCCATACAAATTGTGAAATTATTTGTTCTAGCTCTGTGAAGAATGCTGTTGGTAGCTTGATAGGGATTGCATTGAATCTATAGATTGCTTTGGGTAGTATACTCATTTTCACTATATTCATTCTTCCAATCCATGAACATGGTATATTTCTCCATCTGTTAGTGTCCTCTTTGATTTCTTTCACCAGTGTTTTATAGTTTTCTATATATAGGTCTTTAGTTTCTTTAGGTAGATATATTCCTAAGTATTTTATTCTTTCCATTGCAATGGTGAATGGAATTGTTTCCTTAATTTCTCTTTCTGTTTTCTCATTATTAGTGTATAGGAATGCAAGGGATTTCTGTGTGTTGATTTTATATCCTGCAACTTTACTATAGTCATTGATTAGTTCTAGTAATTTTCTGGTGGAGTCTTTAGGGTTTTCTATGTAGAGGATCATGTCATCTGCAGACAGTGAGAACTTTACTTCTTCTTTTCCAATTTGGATTCCTATTATTTCTTTTTCTGCTCTGATTGCTGGGGCCAAAACTTCCAAAACTATGTTGAATAGTAATGGTGAAAGTGGGCACCCTTGTCTTGTTCCTGACTTTAGAGGAAATGCTTTCAATTTTTCACCATTGAGGATAATGTTTGCTGTGGGTTTGTCATATATAGCTTTTATTATGTTGAGGTATGTTCCTTCTATTCCTGCTTTCTGGAGAGTTTTGATCATAAATGGATGTTGAATTTTGTCAAAGGCTTTCTCTGCATCTATTGAGATAATCATATGGTTTTTATTTTTCAATTTGTTAATGTGGTGTATTACATTGATTGATTTGCGGATATTGAAGAATCCTTGCATCCCTGGGATAAAGCCCACTTGGTCATGGTGTATGATCTTTTTAATGTGTTGCTGGATTCTGATTGCTAGAATTTTGTTAAGGATTTTTGCATCTATGTTCATCAGTGATATTGGCCTGTAGTTTTCTTTTTTTGTGGCATCTTTGTCAGGTTTTGGTATTAGGGTGATGGTGACCTCATAGAATGAATTTGGAAGTTTACCATCCTCTGCAATTTTCTGAAAGAGTTTGAGCAGGATAGGTGTTAGCTCTTCTCTAAATTTTTGGTAGAATTCAGCTGTGAAACCGTCTGGACCTGGGCTTTTGTTTGCTGGACGATTTTTGATTACAGTTTCAATTTCCATGCTTGTGATGGGTCTGTTAAGATTTTCTATTTCTTCCTGATCGAGTTTTGGAAAGTTGTACTTTTCTAAGAATTTGTCCATTTCTTCCACGTTGTCCATTTTATTGGCATATAATTGTTGATAGTACTCTCTTATGATCCTTTGTATTTCTGTGTTGTCTGTTGTGATCTATCCATTTTCATTTCTAATTTTATTGATTTGATTTTTCTCCCTTTGTTTCTTGATGAGTCTGGCTAATGGTTTGTCAATTTTATTTATCCTTTCAAAAAACCAGCTTTTGGTTTTGTTGATTTTTGCTATGATCTCTTTTGTTTCTTTTGCATTTATTTCTGCTCTAAGTTTTAAGATTTCTTTCCTTCTACTAACCCTGGGGTTATTCATTTCTTCCTTTTCTAGTTGCTTTAGGTGTAGAGTTAGGTTATTTATTTGACCTTTTTCTTGTTTCTTGAGGTGTGCCTCTATTGCTATGAACTTTCCCCTTAGGACTCAAAAGCATCAATTCTTCGGCACTCAGCTTTCTTCACAGTCCAACTCTCACATCCATACATGACCACTGGAAAAACCATAGCCTTGACTAGATGGACCTTTGTTGGCAAAGTAATGTCTCTACTCTGCATAGAAGTTAAATAAGCAGGGTGACAATATATAGTCTTGATGTACTCCTTTCCTGATTTGGAACCAGTCTGTTGTTCCATGTCCCGTTCTAACTGTTGCTTCTTGACCTGCATGCAGGTTTCTCAAGAAGCAGGTCAGGTGGTCTGAAATTCCCATCTCTTGAAGAATTTTCCACACTTTGTGGTGATCCACACAGTCAAAGGCTTTGGCATAGTCAATAAAGCAGAAATAGATGTTTTTCTGGAACTCTCTTGTTTTTCCAATGATCCAGCAGATGTTGGCAATTTGATTTCTGGTTCCTCTGCCTTTTCTAAAACCAGCCTGAACATCTGGAAGTTCACAGTTCGCATATTGCTGAAGCCTGGCTTGGAGAATTTTGAGCATTACCTTACTAGCCTGTGAGATGAGTGCAAATGTGCGGTAGCTTGAGCATTCTTTGGCATTGCCTTTCTTTGGGATTGGAATGAAAACTGACCTTTTCCAGTCCTGGGGCCACTGCTGAGTTTTCCAAATTTGCTGGCATATTGAGTGCAGCACTTTCACAGCATCATCTTTCAGGATTTGAAATAGCTCAACTGGAATTCCATCACCTCCATTAGCTTTGTTCATAGTAATGCTTCCTAAGGCCCACTTGACTTCACATTCCAGGATGCCTGGCTCCAGGTGAGTGTGAGTGATCACACCATCGTGATCATCGGGGTCATGAAGATCTTTTTTGTACAGTTCTTCTGTGTATTCTTGCCACCTCTTCTTAATATCTTCTGCTTCAGTTAGGTCCATACCATTTCTGTCCTTTATTGAGCCCATCTTTGCATGAAATGTTCCCTTGGTATCTCTAATTTTATTGAAGAGATCTCTAGTCTTTCCCATTCTATTGTTTTCCTCCATTTCTTTGCATTGATCACTGAGGAAGGCTTTCTTATATCTCCTTGCTATTCTTTGGAATTCTGCATTCAGATGGGTATATCTTTCCTTTTCTCCTTTGCGTTTCACCTCTCTTTTTTTCATAGCTATTTGTAAGGCTTCCTCAGACAGTCATTTTGTTTTTTTGCATTTCTTTTTCTTGGGGATGGTCTTGATCCCTTTCTCCTGTACAGTGTAATGAACCTCCATCCATAGTTCTTCAGACACTCTGTCTATAAGATCTAATTCCTTGAATCTATTTGTCACTTTGACTGTATAATCGTAAGGGATTTGATTTAGCTCATATCTGAATGGTCTAGTGGTTCTCCCTATTTTCTTCAATTTAAGTCTGAATTTGGCAATAAGGAGTTCAAGATCTGAGCGACAGTCAACTCCTGGTCTTGTTTTTGCTGACTGTATAGAGCTTCTCCATTTTGGCTGCAAAGAATATAACCAGTTTGATTTTGGTGTTGACCATCTGGTGATGTCCATGTGTAGGATTCTCTTGTGTTGTTAGAAGAGGGTGTATGCTATGACCAATGGGTTCTCTTGGCAGAACTCTATTAGCCTTTGCCCTACTTCATTCTGTACTCCAAGACCAAATTTGCCTGTTACTCCAGCTGTTTCTTGACTTCCTACTTTTGCATTCCAGTCCTCTATAATGAAAAGGACATCTTTTTTGGGTGTTAGTTCTAAAAGGTCTTGTAGGTCTTCATAGAACCGTTCAACTTCAATTTCTTCAGCATTACTGGTTGGGGCATAGACTTGGATTACTGTAATATTGAATGGTTTCCCTTGGAAATGAACAGAGATCATTTTGTCATATTTGAGATTGCATCCAAGTACTGGATTTCAGACTCTTTTGTTGACTATGATGGCTACTCCATTTCTTCTAAGGGACTTGCCCACAGTAGTAGATATAATGGTCATCTGAGTTAAATTCACTCATTCCAGTCCATCTTAGTTCGCTGATTCCTAGAATGTCTATGCTGACTCTTGCCATCTCCTGTTTGACCACTTCCAATTTGCCTTGATTCATGGACCTAACATTCCAGGTTCCTATGCAATACTGCTCTTTACAACATCAGACCTTGCTTCTATCACCAGTCCCATGCACAACTGGGTGTTGTTTTTGCTTTGGCTCCATCCCTTCATTCTTTCTGAAGTTATTTCTCCACTGATCTCCAGTAGCATATTGGGCACCTACTGACCTGGGGAGTTCCTCTTTCAGTATCCTATCTTTTTTTCCTTTTCATACTGTTCATGGGGTTCTCAAGGCAAGAATACTGGAGTGGTTTGCCATTCCCTTCTCCTGTGGACCACATTCTGTCAGACCTCTACACTGTGACCCATCTGTCTTGGGTGGCCCCACACGGCATGGCTTAGTTTCATTGAGTTAGACAATACTCTGGTCCGCGTGATCAGATTGGCTAGTTGTCTGTGATTTTGATTTCAATCTGTCTGCCCTCTGAAGCCCTCTCTTAGTGCCTACTGTCTTACTTGGGTTTCTCTTACCTTGGACATGGGATATCTCTTCACGGCTGCTCCAGCAGAGCGCAGCCGCTGCTCCTTACTTTAGATGTGTGGTAGCTCCCCTGGACTACCACCCCTGACCTTGGACGTGGGTTAGTACACTCACTACAATGGCTAAAATTTAAAAAAATAATAACAGTACCAAAAGTTAGCAAAGGTGTAGAGAAAGACTCTCATATATTGCTGATAGAAACATAAAATGGTGCAGTTGCTTTGAAAAACCATCAGCAGTCACTGAGCTTTTTCTGACTCTATGCAACCCCATGGATTGTAGCCTGCCTGTTCCTCTGTCTATGGGATTCTCCACACAAAAATAAATGGAGTGGGTTTTCATGCCCTCCTCTAGGGGATTTTCCTGACCCAGGGATTGAACTCTCATCTTCTGTCTTGGCAAACATTGGCAGTCAGATTCTTTACTGCTGAACCACCAGGGAAACATATATATATGATTCAGTAATAACACAGGAATGAAGTGCTTATTCATGCTACAACTTAGACAAACCTTAAAAACATTACATGAAGTGAAAGAAACTGGTCAATTGTAGACCATATATTACATAACTTTATTTATATGTCTATAGTAGACAAATGACAGTGTATTAAAAAGCAAAAATGTCACTTTGCCAACAAAGGTCCATATAGTCAAAGCCATGGTTTTTCCAGTAGTCACATATGGATGCAAGAGTTGGACCATAAAGAAGGCTGAGCATTGAAGAGCTGATGCTTTTGAATTGTGCTGGAAAAGACTCTTGAGAGTCCCTTGGACAGCAAAGATATCAAACCAGTCAATCCTAAAGGAAATCAATCCTGAATGCTCATTGGAAGGACTGATGCTGAAGCTGAAGCTCCAATACTTTGGCTACCTGATGCAAAGAGAAAACTCACTGGAAAAGACCCTGATGCTGGGGAAGACTGAAAGCAAAAGGAGAAGAGGGTAGCAGAAGATGAGATGACTAGAGAGCATCACTGACTCAATGGACATGAATCTGAGCAAGCTTTGGGACATAGTGAAGGACAAGGGTAGTCTGGCATGCTGCAGTCCATGGGGTTGCAGAGTCAGACACGAATGAGCTACAGAGCAACAGCAACAATAGATAAACCCATAAGGACAAAAATAGATTAGTGGTTGAGAGGGAAGAAGGGAGAGGTGAATGAGGGGTGACTGCTAAAGCATACCAGGTTTCTTTTTGAGGTGATGAAAATATTCTGAAATTAGATATTAGTGATGATTGTACAACTGATGATTGCAAACATACTAAGAACAACTGAATTGTATACTTTTAAAAAGTGAATTTTATGTGAAATATATCTTACTAAAACTGTTATTGAAAAAAATATTAAATGCTATTCTTAGATTGGGTTTTGTATAATTGCATTCCTCCTGTTTTTCTTGACCTTCCAACCCACCTCAGGCAGTGAATCTGGAAACTAAACAAGTTATTAATTTTATTTAGTTGAAGTAATCTGCATGCTGAAGGCTGAAGGAAATACAGTTTAAACCCAAGCATACCATATCATAAATTAAAGTGGGAAAGTACATGTAAATAAAACCAGTAATGATTCAAAGTTTCAACTTGTGAGTGTAGGCGTTAACCAGAGGAAATGTGTTCCATGGGTGGGGGAGAAAAAGGGACCAGCATTTCATGGCATGTTTGGATAATTTTAGTGAAAGTGTTAGTTGCTCAGTCATGTCCAATTCTTTGCAACCCCATGTACTGTAGCCCACCAGGGTCCTCCTGTCCAGACAAAATACTGGAGTAGGTTGTCATTCCCTTCTTCAGGGGATCTTCCCTGGCGCAGGAATCAAAACTGGGTCTCCTGCATTGCAGGCAGATTCTTTACCAAGTGAGCCTCCAGGGAAGCCCTTGAGATCATTTTAAGCAAATAATAAATGTCTCATCCCCTCCATAAAAAAACCATCCCTCTGGTTTTTCTCTGTAGATCCCAATCCCCACCTGAATTCACCGACATTCTGAAAGCTCCTGAGGAAGTTGTGGAGACAGCTGACACCCAAGAGCAAGTGCCAGAGTCCTGCCCTTGCAGATGAAGGCTGTGAGCAGCCTGGGACTCCCTGATGAGCAGGACCCGCCTGAGTCTCTCGGATACAAGCTGTCTTTGCCTGGAGTCCTGCTGTGACCAGCATGTCGGGCCAACAGTCTGGGAAGAAAGGGCTCCCTGACGCTTGTCACGGTGGTGAAATCCAGAAATGCTGAGCAAGTTCACTGAGGAAGGCAGGATGACAGGAAAAGCAAATTAAAGATATCATTTGGAAGAATTAAGGAGAAGAAATAAGCTAAACTGCCCAACAGAATTTAATACTGTCTCAAAGTTGACTGGTCATAAATACTCTTGCTACTTTTTTGAGTCCATGAAAAATACTTCAGATTCTTTAAATGTATTGTTTCTGAGAAACTCTTTCTTTAAATGCTGAAGAGCGATTGAGTTGACATGTTTGTGCAAGGGAGAAGGGGTTAATAAGCATGAGAGGATTGGTTTTGTTGCTGTTTTGTGTCTCACCATTATTGGTAACACTGAAGCAACCATATTAGTCTTAAGAATCATCAACCAAAAAAAAAAAAAAAAGCAAGTCAGGAAATACGAGAAATACTCAAAAATTTCCAAGCCCCACCTCCAGCTTCTAAGCAACCTGACATTCCTTATGGGAAATGCGTCATGTCCCACTTTGGGAATATTGATGTTCTGACAAAATTTGAGCCTCTAAAAATGCAAATATTTCATTGTCCATGAAGAGAACATTCATTAAATTAAAGCCAAAGAAAGGAAATGGGAAAAAATTCAAGAGTTTAAAGGAAAATTAAAAAGATGAAAAAATAAATAAATAGCTCTGACCAAACACCATTTTGCTGAGTTATACACAAATAATCAGAACCACGTTGTGTTGATTAAACCTCCCTTGAACAACACTTCAATTTTAAAGTTAATAGACAAAGTGTTCAGCAAAAACTAAACCAAAAACAGCATATATATGCGATTTTGCCAGGAGTCAAAACAGCTTTTTTAAAAACAGAGTTTAAGATTTTGTTTTTCCTAAAACATCTCGATGTCTTCAGGATAGCCATTTCCCCTGCCAGTGGTGACTAAAATAAGAGAAATTGGGAATCCAAATCTTGCTCCTGTATTCAAATCGGGATCCATTTACTTTGAAAATGTTCACTACATTTAAAGTATTTTAACTCTTTTGCTTATGAATTTACAACTTTTTAAAAGGAGAGAAGCTACTTTTATGAAATAATGCTAAGTATAAGTCAGTACAAAGATTGGTATTGAGTTTCCCTTCTGGATAAGAGAAATTGTGTGAAAAAAGATTCAGCTAGAAACCATCTGAGTCTCTTGCTCAATATTCATCCTTACAATTCCCTTCTTACAACTCCCTTGATCCCAGTCATAACATGTCATGCCTGACCATGAACACAATCCAGTCAGTTCTGCCATGATGTGTATTTCTAAAACACAATCTATTTCAGATGTGATTAAGTTTCTACATGGATCCATAGATGATTTGTCTCAGTGTGTTCAAGTAGAACACAGCTGAATACCAAGTACACCAACAGGACTGAAAGCTGCATGGAGGATTATGATACTGTACAAGGTGCCCATTCACCCCCACCCCACCCCAATTCTCCTCTTTGCTCAATCCAGCCACGCATTCTGTATAGAAAAGGGCATATTACTCCATTCTCCCCAAAGTGCATCATGCCCTTCTCTTCAGAACTCAGTAGGCACTCCTTGTTTCAGACCTCCTTCAATCAAGATCCTTCCATCTTCGTTTTAAAGATAGAGTTCTATATTCTAATAGTATTTCTTTATTTTTCAAGAAATTTGTTTTTTAGTGTGTTTAAATATGTTAGTATTCTTAGGATGATTGTTCGTTTGTGCTGTCTAGTTACAAAGGTGCAAAAGCAGAAATAAGCCCTGTTGTTTTAGTGCTCAGTTTTCCAGAACTCAAGATTTGGGGGAATGCACATGGTACCTGAGAGCAGAAACATCTGTGTCTGTGAAATGAAATGGTCATTCGCCTATTTATCTAGGGTGGTAATTACCCTTGGAGTAGAGAATTTATGACACTTGTTGGATTGACATGTCAAGCCTCTCCATTAACTAAATAAACCAGATTACTACCTTTTCACAGGTTTACTTCCTAACCCACACTTGGTCAGGTAAAAGAAGGCAAAATGAATAGAGGGAATGTTCTCTGTCCCTTTTCTCTGCCAAGAGCATCAGTAAATGCTAGAGGAAAAAGGCCAGAGAAGGAGTAAAACCAATGATCAATGCCACATGTTATCCAAATGCAGTTGGAATATTTCTAAATGCAATGTCTTAAACACCGATAGTTTTGCATCCAAACCTCCAAATTTACTCAGCTATTAAAAGGCACTGGCAAGTTTTTCCATGAGTTCCAGTTTAGTCTAGTTTAGCCAATAATTTGGAATTGTGCCTAGCTGGGGTAAATACCGCCTCCAGCTCTTTCATTTACAACAGTCCAAAGTGGATTGGTAGTTTGCCAACAACAGTAGACCCGAACTGAAGAGCATCACCCAACACCCCTGATAACCCAATCTGACTTCTAACCCCTGAGACAGCCTTTTGTTTCAAAGCATCACAGCTGACACAAGCGGGAAAGCCAAAACTACACTTATTGCTAAAAAAGTTGATGGTTCAGGGCTAGCAGTGGAATTTTTGTTGACGTATCAGTTCTCATTCTGATTGCAGGGAAAAAGTGCTGGTCTGTTTCTCCATAAATGAAAATCATGTTACATACTCAAGGGACTAGGCGCTGGAGAAAGATGTAGCAGACATAGCTCTGACCAGCAAGAAGCTTACAATTTCCTGATTTCCTGGCAGAGAAGTTACAGATATTTACATAAGTACAGAAATATTCACTCCTGTGAGTCTGAGAGTGGGTGCTTCTTACATTTTGCCCTCTGGGTGCCTTACTTGCCTCACCCTACTGAATTGGATGCAGACTTCATGCACATACTTAAAACCTCAAGGTGATATATACATGTATGTCTTACACAGTTTCTCGTTTTCATTCAGGTAAAAGAAGTTGGTCTGAGCTATTGTTTGCCATCTCAAAAATGGGAAAACTGAATCTTAGAAGCCACTGAGTACATAAACAATGAAACCCAGATCTGGTTCCAAAGCCTGTGCTCTTCTACAGCATATTGTGACTTTTTGTTAAATAATGTCTCAATCTAATATATGCAATAGGCAGTTATATGTATGTACTATATATTTTATAACTATGAAGTATTAAAAGATACTATATATCTAATAGTTTGGCCTGTTAAATAATGGCCTAATATAAAGAGATAGATAAAGTCTTATATCAGTCAGGATAAGGTAGGATTCATCTAAGGAAACAAATTTGCAATTCTTGGTAGCATGAAGCATCTCTGAAAGGTCAGGCCCATTCCTCAGGGCAGGGGTCCTCCATGTAATGACTCGGCATCACCTCTCCATATCAATAAATGCCTCACACTTGCTGAAGCTGGGAAAAGAGGTTGGAGAATTGAGCATCATCAATTAAAGGCTTACCTGGGAGTGTCACTTCCACTCATTTTTCACTGGTCAATGCAAGTCACATGGCCATGCCCAACTTTAAGGAGACAGGGATGGACAATCTTCCCAGCTGCCTGGAAGCAGACAGAAATGTGACTCTAATAAAGAGTAGTAGCATCTGCCACACTGCTCATCACAATAGCTAGGACAGTGTGGTGATTCAAAACAAAAGGTGATAACATGCCATTCCTGCTCTCTTTGTCTTTTGCTAGTAAAAAAGTGCCCCCCCCAAAAAAAAAAAAAAAAAGATTACGACTTGTTGCTCGGCTTAACCCACCATTTATTCAGACAGTGATATTAAAATATCTACTGGGAACCACAGTCAAAACCACAACCAACATTTACTGGATGCTTCACAATTTACGTAACATTTTCATATATATTAGCTCTATCAAGCAATGTGAGAAGCCTCCCAAAAGTTTTGAAATGTTTCTTTTCTTTGGATTTTCACAATATGCTATGAAATAAACACCAAGGGCTAGACCACGTGCTGAAGATAAGTATAAAAGAATTCGAGGGGAGAGGGGTCAGTGCGTGCCCAGTGTTGCAGAGAGCTTCATGTCAGTCAAAAACTCAAAACCACATTGCAGGGTGAGTGCCCAGTCATGTCACGGGTAAGGTGTGGCTGTCAGTTCTCTCCACTGGGCTGGAGAGAACAGTGTGGTGATTCAAAACAAAAGGTAATAACAGGATCCTATCAGGATCTCTATGCTGATCCTGAGGAAAGCTGTCACCCACCCTTGACTGGGTAGACATTATGAAGTTTGGTAAGTATATCATGTAAACTGGAAATTGACAAATACTGGGCTCTAAGCTGATTCTAACTTGGCCCATCATTTTAATAAATGAACTGCCATCAAAATTCTGTTTAGAATCATTCTGTTTTATTTCTTGAAAATGTTTCAATTACAGGGAGGCTATTCTCCCACCTCCCCCCACCAATACCTGTCCACAGCCTCCAGAAGCTGAAATAGGCAAGGAATGGATTCTCCCCTAGAGCATTCAGAGGGATTATAACCCAGCTGACACTTTGATTCACCCTACTGCTGCTAAGTCACTTCAGTCGTGTCCGACTCTGTGCGACCCCACAGACAGCAGCCCACCAGGCTCCCCCGTCCCTGGGATTCTCCAGGCAAGAAGTTTGGTCCCTCATGTCCTGGGCCTCAGTTTCCTCATGTGTGAGGTTTTTGAACTGTAATGTTGGAGAAGACT
Source organism: Bubalus bubalis (assembly GCF_019923935.1). Taxonomy (NCBI): domain Eukaryota; kingdom Metazoa; phylum Chordata; class Mammalia; order Artiodactyla; family Bovidae; genus Bubalus; species Bubalus bubalis. Next base: position 142,160,379 of record NC_059159.1, read on the forward strand.
CTTGAGTACTGGAGTGGGGTGCCATTGCCTTCTCTGTTGATTCACTCTAGCAAAACTAATTTCAGACTTCCGGCCTCTAGAATTGTTGAAGGATACACTGCTGCAGTTTTAAGCTATCAGATATATGGAAATTTGTTACAGAGACAACAGAAAGCTAACAGGACCAGAATTCCACATGCTCTGATTTTTACTTTCCAGATGAAGAGACAGAGGCCCAGTGAAAGGAAATGACTTCCCTATCATCACAAAGCTAGACGGTGGGTATCTGACAAGGAAATGTGGCAGCCAGCTCATGGGTTGGGGCTCTCTCCCTTCCCCAAAGAATCTCTAAGAAGGATGTTTGTGATCACATAACTTTTTCCAAGAGATCATGGGAAGAAGCCCTCCATGACTTACAATATGAACAATAAACCAAAATCCATCATGTCTGCAGGCCTTGGGTAAAAGCAACACGCTGGTGTGGAGAAGCTTCTGGAGGAAACATCCAGGCTGCACCTACTGCTCTCAGAGTGCTCTTGGGAAGGTCCCTCATGTCCTGTGATGTTGGAGAAAACTCTTGAGTGTCCCTTGGACTGCAAGGAGATCAAACCAGTTGATCCTAAATCAACCCTGAATATTCATTGGAAGGACTGATGCTGAAGCTGAAGCTCCAATACTTTGGCCACTTGATGCGAAGAATCAACTCTTTGGAAAAGACCCTCATGCTGGGAAAGATTGAGGGCAGGAGGAGAAAGGGCGACAGAGGATGAGATAGTTGGACGGCATCACTGACTCAATGGGCATGAGTTTGTCCCTCACTGGGAGACAGTGACGGACAGGGCAGCTTGGCGCGCTACAGTCCATGGGGTCACAAAGAATTGGACACAACTGAGCAACCGAACAACGACAAAGAGGAATAAGTTGGGCCACACTGCTTGTTCTCAGAGACTCCCTACTTGGGTCTTTGTGGAAACTGAGGGAGCAGCCCCAGGAGGTGTTAGCCTTCATGCTCTGCCTTGACAAGTTCTTCCTTCTACCAGCTTCCCACATTGCACCCCTGCACTCATTTCTTTTGAACAGGGCTCCATAGTTTAAATTTGAAAACCACCATTTCTATGTCTTCAGGCTCTGTGGTTCCAGAACTCCATATGGAACAGCGGCAACCAAGCCACCATAATTGTATGTACAGAAAAGGGGTCCCAGTAAGCAAGACAGAGGGTCTTCCAAGGAGTCAGAAAGTACTTAACAGACAGAAACTGCACAGTTATTACACCCCCTTGGTCCGTGTCTGTCAGAGGTCCTCTATCTGCAGGCCCTGGGTCACGCCTGTTTTATCATGAGTGACCTGAGTCACCCTCACCAGTGGGCATTTAATGACGTGAGACACTGCACGGGGAATGCACAGATCTGTCAGAGTCCTCCTGAACGCTTGCCAGGGGCTGGGCTACTGCACTTACACAGGCCCATAATCATTCTAGCCAACACACACTAAAACCAGACAGTGAACAGCCCAGGCCCAGGGGGCATGCCTCCTGGCAATCAGGCCTCTTAAGTCAAAGAAAGTCTGTTTGGCTTTCCCTTTCAGTGATGGTCCCTGACACTTACATGCCCATTCTCTCCTATTCACTCAGACACTTGGAAGTAGTGTATGATTAAAAGCAATTGTTGTATTATGAAAATGAATCAGGCAAACTGTAACTTTATTGGCTCTGAGGTCAAGTAATAAAAAGGTAAATGTGAACAGGTGTGCCAGTTAATGTCCCTGGGTAATTGATTAAGTATGGTAACCCCCAAGAATACACCTCTTTTCAGCTCATACAACTTAAACTGCAGAAAGAAGGAAGTACAAAATATGCCCACTTTTAAAAGCTTTATTTTAAAAAGCTTATTATATGGTCCCCACCTGCACCATGATTAAGCACTCATTATTGCAGTAACAATGGCTCCATTGTTTCTTTTTTTAGCCTAATAACCATATTTAAATGGCAGAAATTTTTGAGAGCTGTAGCTATAATGAAACTGAGGTCCAGAAAGGTTGATTGGTTTTCCCAAGGTCACAGAGGGGCAGAGCCAGAAGCCTAACACACAGCTCCAAATTCTCAATCCAATAATTACTTTAAGATCTGCAGCAAAGTGTCATTTACCACTGTCCCAGTTCAGAGGTCTTGAGTTTATTCTATTAAGCAACACAAAGAATATGTGCAGCAAGCCTTACCATCTATAATAGTCTGGGTTCCTAGAGATAAAGAGACAACAGGCACACACACACACACACACACACATCTGTCCCATGTGATGTCTGCTGGGACTTCTTCATTCATACATCTACTGCCTCTACTAGAATGGCTCCAACAGCTGGAAGCTGGCTGAGCCACTTGACTGAGGTCATAGGTCTGTGACTCAGTCAGCTGGGTTCTTCGCTGTCTTCCATGTAATCTCAGGGCTTCTTCCTGTCCACACAGGCTCTCCAAAGATTTCTCCATGTGGTCTCTCCAACAAGGATATCTAGATTTATTAGACGACGGCTTGAGGCTCCCAAGAATACATGGTCACGTGTACAGGATCTTAAAATTGAAGTTCACATGGGCCTTGTGGTACTTCTGCTGCACTCTATTGATTAAAGCAACTGACAGAACCAGATCAGAATCAAGAGAAGAAGATGACACAGGTGTGTGGCTACCAGGAGGCGTGGTTCATTGTGTCACAAAAGTTCAACATGTTCCATCATTCATGACTTCTGCTAAAAGGCTTTTGCTAAATCCATGTACCCACCCAAGTCTTCCCAAGATGTGTCTCCTCTATTCTTCAGGCAGCTTCTCTTGGGTCAGCCCCATTTTCCTGGGCAGCCTCTCTGTAATTCCCTTTCATTTTTCCCTCTTGAGATTTCATTGTACCTCCAAAGACATTTGCACCTCAAGCCTACTTTTCAGCTAGCTCTTTCATACTAGAATAGATAGTCCATTAGACCTAGAAACTTCCCCCAAAACTAGATTTTATTTCCCTTGAGAGTCTAGAAAATTTAATATCCAAATTTTCCAGGAAATCTAGGGCAGCAAAGATATTGCATTCCATCCTTTTAATGCAAAAACAAAGGGGAAAAAAAATGTATTGTTTTTTTCCCTTTTCAGAAACAGACTGGTAGAATGGTTAAAACAGCTGACCTCAGAGCCAGCCTGGCACTTACTGGTTATCTCAGTGTCCTCATCTGTAAATCCACTATCATCCATCTCAGGGCTGCTGTGAGGATTAAATGAGTAAAGTATGTAAAGTACTTAGAACAAAGCCCCGTGTTTTCTGTGCTGACACAAACAGTTGTGTCCTGTCACGCATGGCACGCATCACCCTCAAGTGCCCAGGCTGATGAGTAGGCGATCCAAGAAGATACAGTTTCAAAGATATCCATCTGAATCCTTTTTCTTGGAAAAGAAAGCTCCATCAAGATGCAAAAAAATGCTAGGATTCTTCTCCTAGAGAAGGAATATGGGACAGTATCAGGCTGTCCCCAGTACATCCAGGTACTGGGTTCTCAGAAGAAACATATTTCTGTATGTCAATATATTACATTTATGTATGTATGTGTATCACCTACACATATAAAACAGGCGATAGATTCTCAGTTATCATGCAACCAAGTGTAACAGTATAAAAGAAACCAAGTTCCTCCCTACATGTGTGGGTTCTCCCACCCACTCCTCTCAGCTCACCTGCCCAGTCATGGACTTTGGGATGCTCTGGTTCTAAGTCACCCCCAGCCCCCATCAATATGGCGGGGTGGGAGGATAGGTAAGGACAATGAAGGAAAATCTGTAGGGACACAAGAGAGAGGCCCCAGTAAGAGGGCAAACGTGGGTGAGGCTTCACAACTGAAACCACTTCCATGCTGGGCCCCTATCTCCTCATCCACACACCAAGGATTAAGCTCTTAAAAGACAGTGCTAACTTTTCTTAAAGTGCCATTTACCGGACAGACTTTTTTTTTTTTTTTAACATAGAATTATCCTTTTATTTTTAGTTTTTTTTTTCTTGTTTTTGTGGTTTCAGGCCAACCACATACTTTAAAGGCTCTGACCTTGCCACAGTACATGTGCCAAGTATACCACTCTACCAGCCGTGGCTCTGGGGCTCATCAGAGGCAGTTCCATAGACATTCTTTGCTCTCACCTATGCTGTCCAGTCCCCACTGTGCGCTTACAACTGCACAGACCCTGCTCTGGGTGTCTTCTCTCAGCCCACCCCAGACTCCCAGTTCCTTTGGATCTTACAGAAGGACGTGGGTTCTCTATGAAGAGATTCTATATCAGAATCTCTTATGATTCTTGGCTGGTCCCCCCACCTTCTCTAGGACCTCGTTGAGCCCTGGACCCCCATTCTCCTGGGTTCTCCTTGGCTGGGAACCCCTATCTGGTTATTCAAGGCCTTTGTGAGATTAAATCAATCTGGGATAAAAGACAAGTCACTTTTTTTGCACTGTTCAACCAGAAGGCCGAGCAGCTGACTAGAACTCCGACACTGACTGTCTTTCTTATCCTAAATAGAAAGAAAGCACAGGAGAGGGTTCAGGAAGGCTTCTATATAAACAACTGCTGCCTGAAAGCAGGCAGATCTTCAATGGCAAATGTCTTTTTTTTACAGCACCTCAAAACTAAAATGATGTTTAATTATATGAATTAAATTAATTCCTATTTTATAAATGAATCCCAAACATGAGTTTTATTCCTAAGTAACATTTGATGAATCTCATAGCAATCTTTTTACAGAACCAAGGAAAAGAGATGACTCAGAAGCATAATAAAATTGGGTTCTCACTTCCTTTGGCAAAGCAGAGAGTCTCTGTAAGTCAATTTTTCTAAATTATCATGTGTGTTTTTTTTAGCCAAGAAACTATCTTGAAAGTGAACACAGCGACGGGTCACGAGCTTTTCCAAAGACCACAGAGCATATCTCTCAGGCTCCACGTTAGATATTTTTTCTTAGAAGAATCTCTAAGAAATTTTTGTTCCTCCCTTTGGGGTTATAAATGATTCATTTACTTCTTTTATCTTTGCTATTTTATGTGTTGAATATAGTGTGGCTGAAGTCATTTTAAATCAAGGAAAACTGGCTTAGCTGTTTAATTTTTTGGATTTCTCTGTGACCTCTTTTATCACCAGGTAAATTGGGGTTCACATATCTTCAAAGCCAAGAAAACCTGGCAAAGCCAGAGTATTTGAAAACAGTTACCAAAAAAAGGAATAACAAAGGAGAAAAACCTTTAACGACAGACCAGAAAAATGAGGCAATTTCAGAAATGTTACTAAAATATGGAGAAATGAAAGCTCTTTTCTTGTACAAAGTTCAGTCTTGTACAACACAGCATATTTTCAAATATGTGTTTAAATAGCATTCAATGTTCATGTCCAGTTCATCTGGGCCAAAACCTTCTGCTACTACCCCCGATGTTATTACCCTTAAGGACCTTTACCAAAGTCCCAATGTTGAAATATACTTGGAACAAGTTCATCTTCATCTATTCTCTTAATGTTTGTGCTGTATTCATGCAACTCTTATGAGAATCAACTTCTCCATTTTGACCTTTCTTTCTGGATCTCCAGTGAAAATACTAATTCTGATCGCCGCAACAGTTGCCTGCACTACCTTCTTTCACAGTCTTACTCTCTTACTTTTGCCTTCATCCACTCATCATTGATTCAGCTAAGCCTTGTGAACTCTCATGTGAGGCTGTGTTTTCTAGAGCCGAACTGCCTGCTTCTTACTAGCTCTGTGACCTTGGACAGTTCACATACCTGTCTGTGCCTCTGGTTCCCAACTATGAAATGGGGATGATAATAACAATTCCTTAAATTATAGGATCATTGTGAGGATGAAATGAGTCAATATTTGTGAAAAAGGTACATAGAAAGCCCTCAATAAATGTTATTTATAGCTATTGCTACCTACAACTAACTTGTATTTGCTGTTGGATATTTCTGAAGAGAAAGGAAAAAGCAAAAAAAAAAAAAAAAAGTTCTATACTTTCCCGTGTATTACCACCTTAAACTCAACAGACTTTTATTCTACATCAGTGCAGCTAAATGTTTGTATCGCTTTTTGGTTCTGTCTGATTATTGTAAAATTACAGGGCTTTTAGGAATCTGAAGACCTTGTGCATTTTAAAACCCTAAAGCTGATGTTTTAACCTGAGCAAAAGCACCAAGGCCACGTCTGTAATGTCTTTGCTATGGCAGTGGCTCCTCTCAGTGGACTTACTGAGCAATTACACATCCTCCCTCGGAAAAGAACAGTTCTTGGAGTGGCTAAAGTTATTTTACAGCACTAAATTGTGTTTAAATTTGTTTTTCCAAAGACTCATTCCACCACTCCAAAACGCATTACAATTTTATAACATTACGATGTCCCATTAGAAAGGAGTCAGTATTGAGCTGTACCAACAATAACTGTGGAAAATTCTGAAAGAGATGGGAATACCAGACCACCTGACCTGCCTCTTGAGAAACCTGTATGCAGGTCAGGAAGCAACAGTTAGAACTGGACATGGAACAACAGACTGCTTCCAAATAGGAAAAGGAGTTCGTCAAGGCTGTATATTGTCACCCTGCTTATTTAACTTATATGCAGAGTACATCATGAGAAACGCTGGACTGGAAGAAGCACAAGCTGGAATCAAGATTGCCAGGAGAAATATCAGTAACCTCAGATAGGCAGATGACACCACCCTTATGGCAGAAAGTGAAGAGGAACTAAAAAGCCTCTTGATGAAAGTGAAAGAGGAGAGTGAAAAAGTTGGCTTAAAGCTCAACATTCAGAAAATGAAGATCATGGCATCTGGTCCCATCACTTCATGGCAAATACATGGAGAGACAGTGGAAACAGAGTCAGACTTTATTTTGGGGGGCTCCAAAATCACTGCAGATGGCGATTGTAGCCATAAAATTAAAAGACGCTTACTCCTTGGAAGGAAAGTTATGACCAACCAAGATAGCATATTGAAAAGCAGAGACATCACTTTGCCAACAAAGGTCCGTCTAGTCAAGGCTGTGGTTTTTCCAGTGGTCATGTATGGATGTGAGAGTTGGACTGTGAAGAAAGCTGAGCGCCGAAAAATTGATGCTTTTGAACTGTGGTGTTGGAGAAGACTCTTGAGAGTCCCTTGGACTGCAAGGAGATCCAACCAGTCCATCCTAAAGGAGATCAGCCCTGGGATTTCTTTGGAAGGAATGATGCTAAAGCTGAAACTCCAGTACTTTGGCCACCTCGTGCGAAGAGTTGACTCATTGGAAAAGACCCTGATGCTGGGAGGGATTGGGGGCAGGAGGAGAAGGGGACAACAGAGGATGAGATGGCTGGATGGCATCACTGACTCGATGGACGTGAGTCTGAGTGAACTCCAGGAGTTGGTGATGGACAAGGAGGCCTGGCGTGCTGCGATTCATGGGGTCGCAAAGAGTCAGACATGACTGAGAGAATGAACTGAACTGAACTGAACAAAAAGCAAAAGTGCATTTCCATCTGATTAAAATCAAAGCTGTTTGCAAGGGGCCGAGTGATTTACATGTTTGTTTAATTCTAAGTCGTTTAAACATTATACTGTTGACTGGCAGAGAATTTGGAGGAGAAGTGGAAGAACAAAGTATACTTCTCTAGATACCAAATCAGGTCTGGAAATTATTGAGATTTTCCATATTTAAATTGGCATTTTTTCAGGGTCTTCAAACATGCTGGCCATGTGGCCTATGTAATGAAGACACATTCTCCAGATTTTCTTGCCTGTTTTTTTTTTTTTTAATATTTGGGAGTTGTACAATACTGCGATTCATGGGATTGCGAAGAGTCGGACATGACTGAGCGACTGAACTGAACTGAACTGAACAATACTAGATCTCATTACAGATCTGGAATGAAATAGAAATGAGTGAATTTTCTGAATGTATATTTGTTGATGTAACTTTCAGGAACTCAGTTATGGACCAGGTGATGATGATGGTGATGATGGCAATAACAATGAAGATAAAGATGATAACAGCATCGGTTATACAGCGCCTAGATAGGTACTGTGATGTGTATATTACATGAATCATCTCACAATATCTTCATGATACCTCTTTACAGTAGGTGCTCTTATTATCCTCATCTTACAGATGAGGAAACAATCACAGAGTTTCACAAAAATTTGCCCAAGAGCACATGGCTAGTAAGTTACTGAGCTGTGGTCTGAACCCTGCTCCTGTCCCTAACTACTACACTATTCTGCATCCTCCATAATGATTAGAAATAAAAACTTTGAACTGTATGGGAACATCCATTTGTAGAATGTAGGATAATGTAGTATTCATTAATAAGCATATGGCTAATGTAAATGAAATCTTATTTACACAAAAGCATTCCAAGGAGAGAAGCACACAGCAAGTGAGCCCATATAAACATACTTAGCATACTTAGTCATGCTGCTGCTGCTGCTGCTAAGTCGCTTCAGTCGTGTCCGACTCTGTGCAACCCCATAGACGGCAGCCCACCAGGCTCCCCCGTCCCTGGGATTCTCCAGGCAAGAACACTGGAGTGGGTTGCCATTTCCTTCTCCAATGCATGAAAGTGAAAAGTGAAAGTGAAGTCGCTCAGTCGTGTCCGACTCTTAGCGACCCCATGGACTGCAGCCTACCAGGCTCCTCCACCATGGGATTTTCCAGGCAAGAGTACTGGAGTGGGGTGCCATTGCCTTCTCCGAATTAGTTATGAGAGAAGTGCATCTCCAAACCACAATTAGATATCACTAAATATCTATTAAATTGGCTAAAAAAATGTTTAAACCTGACTATACCAAGTTCTGAAAAAGATGTTGAGCAACCACCTAAAATCATACATTGCTGATGAAAATAAAAATTGTACAGCCTTTTTGAAAAAGGCAGCTTGGCCTTTTTTATGAAGTGAAATAGTTGCTTATCATATGACCCAGCAATTCCATTACTAGGTAGGTCCATACAAATGCCAGTAGGCAAATATTTATAGCAGCCATATATGTCATCACCAGAAGCTGGAAATAATCCAAACATTCATCAGCTGTTGAATGGATAAACAAATATTCACACGATGGAATGCTCCTCAGTCATAAACAGAAAAACCACTAATACACACAAGAGTGTGGATGAATCTCATGTGTATCATTCTCAGTGAAAGAGGGCTGCTCAAAAGGCTACAGATTCCAAGACTCCACTCCTGTGGTATGCTCTCAAAAGCGAAACTACAGGGAGAGAGGTCAGTGGTTGCCAGAGACTGTGCGTGCGTGCTGCACATGCTAAGTCGCTTCAGTCATGTCCGGCTCTTTGCGACCTCATGGACTGTAGCCTGCCAGGCTCCTCTGTCCATGGGATTCTCCAGGCAAGAATATTGGAGTGGGTTGCCATGCCCTCCTCCAGGGGATCTTCCAAACCCGGGAGTCGAACCCACACCTCTTAAGTCTCCTGCATTGGCAGACAGGTTCTTTACCACTAGTGCCACCTGGGAAGCCAGAGACTGGGAGTGAAGAAAAGACATAGTGAACTTTTTAGCATGATGAAAATGTCTATAACTTGATTGTGGTTTAATTAACCATATACTAATTATATTATAATTAGTCATGTCCAACTCTTTGCTACCCCATGGACTGTAGCCTACCAGGCTCCTCTGTCCATGGGATTTTCCAGGCAAGAATACTGGAGTGAGTTGCTATTTCCTTCTCCAGGGGATCTTCCCAACCCAGGGATCAAACCCAGGTCTCCTGCATTGTAGACAGATGCTTTAACCTCTGCGCCACCAGGGAAGCCCTGGTTATTATAATATAACCTCATGCTAATTATATAATAAGATAATATAACATTATAGTAATTATGTAATATAGTCCAACCATATGTTAATAATGTCTCAACAAATCTGATGTGAAAAGAAAAGGGAAGGAAAGATAGAAGAAAGGAACTAATGAGCAAATGAATGAATGAATGAACAAAGGGAGGAAGAATCATTAACATGAGAATCAGTAATCAGGGTAGTGAAGTGGTTAAGAGCAGGAGCCCAGGTATAGACTTCCTGGGTTCAACCACTGTAGGACTTGAAGTACAGTATTGAACCTCCTTATATCTAAACCTCCTCTTCTATAAAATGGGGTAATAATATTTTTTACTTCTGTGAATTCCCTGGCAAGCCAGTGGCTAGGACTCCACACTTCCATTGCAGGGGGCTCAGTTTTGATCCCTCATCAGGGAACTAAGATCCCACAAGCTGTGTGCTGTGCTTAGTTGCTCAATCATGTCCAACTCTTTGAGACCCCATGGACCGTAGCCCACCAGGCTCCTCTGTCCATGATGATTCTCCAGGCAAGAATACTGGAGTGGGTTGCCATGCCCTCCTCCAGGGGATCTTCCTGCAAGCTCTGAGGCACAGCCAGTGATAATAATAATATTCAAAAAATAATAATAATAATATTCACTTCCAAGTATTGTTATTAGGATTAAATTAGTTAATATTTCTTAGCACTCAGAGCAATATTTGGCATATAATACATTCTCAATAAATATTCTCACCATGAATGATCATATTACAGACTGTAATGCAACATAATCAACAAATTAGGTCTGCTGTTAAATATGCAGAATCAGGATTTGTTAAGACTTCTACACTGATGGGATTTACTAACCCAAGCTGGTATTGGGCATCCAGGTCACATCCCTTTCTACTTCCTGATTCTGACTATACAGCTAATTCTTAGTTGATTTTCATTACCTGAAACCAAACCAACTCTAAACTACCATTTCTGCTCGCACCAGTCTTGTCTAATTCGAACCCAAAACTGAAGCTCCGGTTTCTGCGTATTCCCACGCACAGCATTCACTGTGTGAGTCCCTTAAGCCCCCAAGCTTAGTCTCTTCTCCACAACCCTGCCACACCCCTCCCACCACACTCAGGCAGGAAGACTTCAGAGCAGCTTCAAGGGGTTTGGAGTTACACCCATGCACCACTCCCCAAGGGACCAGTGTCTCTTGAAGTGACTAGAGTGAGGTATGAAAGGGGGAGCCAGCAGGGGATACTATATGCTTCTGTGTCTAATGAGATCCTCCTTCAAGAGGCCAAACAAATGGCACTGCAGAGCAGTTAGTCCAGAGGGAGAAGGGTGAGGTTCACACACTGGCTCCTTCATCCCACTGCCAAAAGTTCTGCCCCTTGGGGTGTTAACTCCCCTCACCTCACAACTGTGCACAGATGTACACTGAGCAAGGGTACCCTGTCCTGGGCTGAAGGCAAGAGACATGCAGCACAAATAAGAGGGAATGCCTGTGCAAAGTCATGGCAGCTCACTCAGGGCTAGTTGCCATGGCAATAACTGGAAAAACAGGTCAGGCCGACAGGCTATGAATTATGCATAAGTGGTATCTGAGTTTCTACAACCCAGGAGTTCTACTCCCTGGTATATCTTGGAAAACAAAAGTCACACATGTCCACAAGGACACATGTGCTAAAATTGAACTGCCGCTAAAATGTAATAGCAAAGAAGGAGGAGGAGGAGACTATCTAAACTACTAAATGTCCATCAATATGAAAATGAGTTATGCATGCGCAGCATAATCAGAAAATGAAACATTATACAACATTAACAATGAATGTATTAGAGGTGCAGTTATCAACATGTGAACTATTACCAGTGAAGAATTAGAATTACTGAAGGATTAGCAGGGTGACTGGATATAAGACCAGGATGCACGATCCTGGATGCTTGGGGCTGGTGCACTGGGACGACCCAGAGGGATGGAATGGGGAGGGAGGAGGCAGGAGGGTTCAGGATGGGGAACACATGTAAACCTGTGGCGGATTCATTTTGATATTTGGCAAATCTAATACAGTTATGTAAAGTTTAAAAATAAAATAAAATTAAAAAAAAAAAAAAGACCAGGATGCAAAAATAAATTTCATTTCTCTATAATAGCTCCAAATGATTACAAATAATTTTCCCCAAAGATATCACTGATAATAGTCACAAAATTATAAAGGAAAAGTAATTTTCATGTTTCCTCACTTTTTGTACCTTCTGACTGCCACTAATTACTGCCTTAAAAGAAAGATGATCAATCAAGAAATAAACACATAAGTTCATATGACACAGATAATGCCAGAATTAAAATATACATAATTGAGAAAAATCACTAGAAAAATGAGAGAGAAAAAGATGTAGTGTAAGTTAAAACCAAAAATGTTTATTCTTCATGACAGTGGTTCTCAGAATATGGTCCCCAACAAAAGCATCAGCATCACCTGGGAAACTTGCTGGAAATGCAGAATCTTGACCCCTTCCCAGACCAGCCAAATCAGGAACCCTGGGGGTATCTTAGGAAACCTCAACTTGTTTCCGACAAATGAGAAAATTATGGTAAAATTGCTTTCTAATGAGGACACAGTAAATACTGTTTAAATTTATCAATCAAGAAAGAGGGATAAATATATTAAATCTATTTACAACAGCAACCACCTGTCAGCAGACACTGTCATCTCGGAAAGTGGTGCTGAATTTTTGAAGAGGGTAAGGAGTGAGCAGAGAAAGAGAGTTTCCATTTCATGTCATTCTGAACTGTGTGTGTGTGTGTTTTTAAAGATATACATCAAAACAAATTAAGTAGGAGTTATTTTTTCCTCTTTATCTTTAGGGAGAGCTCATCACCGACTCAACAATGGACATGAATTTGAGTAAATTCTGAGAGTTGGTGATGGACAGGGAGGCCTAGTGTGCTGCAGTCCATGGGGTCACAAAGAGTCGAACATGACTGAGTGACTGAACTGAACTGATTTCTTATAGACATTCTATTACTCAGGTCATAAGCAGTTAGAGAATTTGCAAGTTTACAAAAATCATATTTGCAAAAAGGCTGTGGTGACTCTTTATATTACACATGAATACTAAATTAAAACTTGCTTCAAGACTCAATTTCTGTTTTTCCAACTTTTTATCAAGAATTGCTGCCCAACAGAAGGAAGCATGAGATGAATTTTTCTTACACTGGATTCTTAATAGATAAAGTAAAATATCAATTGTTTGAATAGGAAGAATCAATCAACCTTTCAGTGTACAGGTTGAGTCAGAGGGGAAAATTATTGGGAGATTCTAGAAATGTGAGGTCTATCATCTCCACAAAAGAAAATAGCACCTGGTTCAATGCCATTGATTGTTACAAGAGGCAATCATTACTCCCCAGCTCTTCTTCTTCTTGCATGTGTGCTCAGTCGTATCCAACTCTTTGCAACTCCATTGACTATAGCCCACAAGGCTCCTTTGTCCATGGAATTTTGTAGGCAAGAGTACTAGAGCAGGTTGCCATTTTCTTCTCCAGGGGATCTTCGCCACGCAGGGATCCAACCCCCATCTCTTGTATCTCCTGCATTGGCGGGCAGATTCTTTACCACTGGTGCCACTTGGGAAGCTGTCATTTGGTAGTCCCCAAAGGTCACCCCAGAGAAGGCAATGGTACCCCACTCCAGTACTCTTGCCTGGAAAATCCCATGGATGGAGGAGCCTGGTAGGCTGCAGTCCATGCTAAGGGTCGGACACGACTGAGCGACTTCACTTTCACTTTTCACTTTCCTGCATTAGAGAAGGCAATGGCAACCCACTCCAGTGTTCTTGCCTGGAGAATCCCAGGGACAGGGGAGCCCGGTGGGCTGCCGTCTATGGGGTCCCACAGAGTCGGACACGACTGAAGTGACTTAACAGCAAAGGTCACCCCTGCTGGTATGCGCATACCATTTCACTGAGGTGAAATTTTTTTTTTCTCCCTTTGAATCTGGGTTGCCCTCTTGCTCTGACTGATTAAAATATGTCAGAAGTGAATTTCAAATCCAGACCTTAAGCTAGCAGCTCCTACTTTCTTCCTTGTGGAGCACTTATTGTTGGAACTTAGGCACCAAATTTTGAGGAGGCCTGAGCAGCTACATGTTGAAGCCCAAAGGAATGACAAGCAAAGTCTCTGGTCAGTAGGCCTAGCCAAGCTCCCATCAACAGCCAGGACCAACTGCCAGGCATGTGACTTAGCCACCTTGGATCTGCATCCCAGAGAGCCCTCAGATGACCACAGCCCAGCCGACATCAGAGGGAGCAACCCCACCCAGCTGAGTCCACTCAGCCTACAGAATTATGAGAGATAATTAAATGGATGCTGTTTTAAGCCACAAAGTTTTGAGGTTTATTTTGTTTAGGGTTTATTCTGCAGCACTGGATAACTAAAACAAAATTTGATATCCAGAAGTGAGTATTGTTGTAATAGAAACCTAAAATACGCAGCTTTGGCTTTGGAACTGGACAGCAGGCAGGAGCCAGGAGGACCTCAAAGAAACCACTAATGGAGCCTGAAGGAGAGGGAGTGAGGAAAGTGTCACTGGAGGCTAAAGAAAAGGCAACCCATGTCACATATAGGCAGAAAGGTCGGCAATACTGTCAAATTTGGGCAACCTTTTCCACAGTGAAGTTGAGGCTAAAAAGAGTAGCTGATAAGTGTATGCACCTGGTCAAAGAGATTTCTGGGAAGAATACTGAGTGACAACTAGTTTTTCTTTAGTTGCCTCTGAGAAAATTTGAGAAAAAAGAGAGATGAAACTCCCTCAAAAAGGACTCTTCAGGTGGAGAGCAGAATTTACAAAACACACAGAGACTCAGGACCCAACAGAATGTTCTCAGAAGAAATGACCTCAAGGCAAAAATTAAGTCTAGGCTTCCACAAGTAGAATATGGTCTCACAGTAAAGTTAAAAGCAAAAATGCAGTTGTAAGCCCTTTCTAAGACCTCATTGTTGTTCAGTCACTAAGTCATGTCCAACTTCTTGAGACCCTGCGGACCGCAGCATGCCAGGTTTCCCTGTCCTTCTCTGACTCCAGGAGTTTGCTCAAATTCATGTCCATTGAGTCGGTGATGCTATCTAACCAACTCATCCTCTGTCGCCCCCTTCTCCTCTTGCCTTCAATCTTTCCTAGCATCAGGATCTTTTGCAATGAGTCAGCTCTTCACATCAGATGGCCAAAGTATTGTAGTTTCAGCTTCAACATCAGTCCTTCCAATGAATATTCAGGACTGATTTCCTTTAGGATGGACTGGTTGGATCTCCTTGCAGTCCAAAGGACTCACAAGAGTCTTCTCCAGCATCACAATTCAAAAGCATCAATTCTTTGGCACTCGGAACCTCTAACTACTTATGCTAAGGAAATAGGCTGAGAAAACTACTCAGCTGCAAGCATAGGTAATTTCTTAATGGAAATGAAAGTATGATTTGAAGAGTTGAGCCATAGCAAACCTCTCCCCCAGGAGAAGAACAAGAGCCTGATTTTTTTTTTTAATTAAAAAAAAATTTTTTTTAATACCTGCTAACATGTATGTGACTGGATTTCAGATTTATTATGGATTAATGAAAGTTATACACCAGTTTCTGTGTTTACTGCAGTTATAATTACCCCTTTCTCACATTGTGTGTTGAATGTGTTTAGACCAGATAATGTCTTTTCAAGTTATAGAACTCTGTACCAAGGAGCCATACTAGAGAAGCTACACTCAATGAGCCCCCATTCAGAACTGAACCTGATTTAGATAAAGAGATCCTGGACTTTGAGCTAATAGCTTAAGGCTAACTGTGCATATATTTTGCATATGGGAGGGCGATGTGAATTGTGGTAGCCAGAGGGCAAACATGGTAGATAGTTTACAAAGATGGAAACTTCTTGTACATATGTGTCATTCTCACATGGAGGTAGAGATTATTTACCTTCCTCTTTTCTAAAAAATTTATTTATTTTTAATTGAAAGATAATTGCTTTAGAGTACTGTACTGGTTTCTGCCAAACATCAACATGAATCAGCCATGGGTATATCTATGTACTCTCCCTCTTAAACCTCCCTCCCATTTTCCCTCCTTTTAAATGTAGGCTGGCCCATAACTACTTTGACCTACAGAACATGGTAAAACTGAGTTTAGTCTTAAGAGGACTGGCAATGTTTGCTTCCTTTCTCTTGCTTGCCTTTTTCTGGAACCAGGCTGCCATGCTGTGAGGAAGCCCAAGTTGCATACGGATACGTCCACATGAAGAGAACCAAGACATTCAGTCAGCAGTCCTAGCTGAGTTTTCACAGTCAGCATGATAGCTAGCTCTGTGAATGAACCACTGGGACATTTCAAGCCCCCAAATGACTGCAGCCCCAGCCATAATCATATAGATAGAAACTTCTTCTAAATGAGCCTAGTCAATCTATAAAATTGGGAAAGATAATGAAACAGCTTTTAAGACACTAGATTTTAAAGGAGTTTGTTACTCAGCATTAAATTAATTGAAACTTAGGCAAGTCTCCAGCAATTAAGCAGTTGTGTGCATTTGATCCCACAGAGCATTATTTTAATCTCATTTGCATCACATACTCATTTAATTCTTCCTTGAATGTAATTGCATATGATCCAAATCATACTTTCAGGAGGATCAGGAAGAAAAAAATCTAAATGTCATCAACTGCTGATTCACCCATGTCAATCCAATTCACATCAGTCAGGCTTTATTTTAATGCTTCCTCAGTGAGAGAAAAATGAAAAACAAAGCCCAAAGTCGAAATCGTCAAAGGAAACCAATAAATATTTGCTGAGTTTCTACTTCTAACTCTGAGAGACCCTGATTAGTGCTGAATGTAAAAGAATCCTTGACCTCAAAGTTCTTGCAAAAGACAGCTAAAAGAGCAGACTAGATTTCAGAAGTGAGTGTGCACAGCTTAGCCATCCATTTACACTCACAGAGCCATCCCCAACTCTGACCTTCCACTGGCCAATTAACTCTGTCTGCTATTTCTGGGAGCATCTACATGAGTCCTCAGGACTGAATTCTTAAGGGACCTGAGGATCCAGAGACGGTTGTAGGATATCTTTCCTGTTAGGTTTCTGATTCGGTGGGAGCAGAGGAAGTGCTTTTACAGGGAGCTCTGCAGTTCCCCTGCTTGAGTCCTCCCTGCCCACCAGCCCTCTGTCCTGGTGCCTGTTGTAACTTTTTTATCCTGAGTCTTGGCCCACACTGCTATGATCACCTTCAGACTCCAACCTGCAAGCCTGTGTCCACATCCCTGCCTATATCCCCTTGACAGCTGACCTCTGTCAACTTTTTCTCCTGCATTGGAAGAAGGGTCACACAGCCCCCTTATTTGGTCTCTAGTAACACCTAACAGAAGCAGAAGATATTAAGAAGAGGTGGCAAGAATACACAGAAGAGCTGTACAAAAAAGATCTTCATGACCCAGATAATCACGATGGTGTGATCACTGACCTAGAGCCAGATATCCTGGAATGTGAAGTCAAGTGGGCCTTAGAAAGCATCACTACGAACAAAGCTAGTGGAGGTGATGAAATTCCAGTTGAGCTATTTCAAATCCTGAAAGATGATGCTGTGAAAGTGCTGCACTCAATATGCCAGCAAATTTGGAAAACTCAGCAGTGGCCACAGGACTGGAAAAGGTCAGTTTTCATTCCAATCCCAAAGAAAGGCAATGCCAAAGAATGCTCAAACTACCACACAGTTGCACTCATCTCACATGCTAGTAAAGTAATGCTCAAAATTCTCCAAGCCAGGCTTCAGCAATATGTGAACCATGAACTTCCAGATGTTCAAGCTAGTTTTAGAAAAGGCAGAGGAAACAGAGATCAAATTGCCAACATCTGCTGGATCATGGAAAAAGCAAGAGAGTTCCAGAAAAACATCTATTTCTGCTTTATTGACTATGCCAAAGCCTTTGAATGTGTGGATCACAATAAACTGTGGAAAATTCTGAAAGGAATGGGAATATCAGACCACCTGACCTGCCTCTTGAGAAATCTGTATGCAGGTCAGGAAGCAACAGTTAGAACTGGACATGGAACGACAGACTGGTTCCAAATAGAAAAAGGAGTACGTCAAGGCTGTATATTGTCACCCTGCTTATTTAACTTATATGCAGGGTACATCATGAGAAACGCTGGACTGGAAGAAGCACAAGCTGGAATCAAGATTGCCAGGAGAAATATCAATCACCTCAGATATGCAGATGACACCACCCTTATGGCAGAAAGTGAAGAGGAACTAAAAAGCCTCCTGATGAAAGTGAAAGTGGAGAGTGAAAAAGTTGGCTTAAAACTCAACATTCAGAAAACGAAGATCATGGCATCAGGTCCCATCACTTCATGGGAAATAGATGGGAAACAGTGGAAACTGTCAGACTTTATTTTTTTGGGCTCCAAAATCACTGCAGATGGTGACTGCAGCCATGAAGTTAAAAGACGCTTACTCCTTGGAAGGAAAGTTATGACCAACCTAGATAGCATATTCAAAAGCAGAGACATTACTTGGCCAACAAAGGTTCATCTAGTCAAGGCTATGGTTTTTCCTGTGGTCGTGTATGGGTGTGAGAGTTGAACTGTGAAGAAGGCTGAGCACCGAAGAATTGATGCTTTTAAACTGTGGTGTTGGAGAAGACTCTTGAGAATCCCTGGGACTGCAAGGAGATCCAACCAGTCCATTCTGAAAGAGATCAGCCCTGGGATTTCTTTGGAAGGACCGATGCTAAAGCTGAAACTCCAGTACTTTGGCCACCTCATTCGAAGAGTTGACTCATTGGAAAAAACTCTGATGCTGGGAGGGATTGGGGGCAGGAGGAGAAGGGAAGACAGAGCATGAGATGGCTGGATGGCATCACTGACTCGATGGACGTGAGTCTGAGCGAACTCCTGGAGTTGGTGATGGACAAGGAGGCCTGGAGTGCTGCGATTCATGGGGTCACAAACAGTCGGACACAA
This sequence comes from Bubalus bubalis, assembly GCF_019923935.1. NCBI lineage: Eukaryota > Metazoa > Chordata > Mammalia > Artiodactyla > Bovidae > Bubalus > Bubalus bubalis. The sequence goes on from NC_059159.1 coordinate 142,179,149, forward strand.
CTGAGCAACTGAACTGAGTGAACTGAACACTGTCTTTTCCTTCATAGCCTACACCTGTTCTCCCAGCACTTCTGGAGTGAGTCTGCAGGCCCAGGAAGGGGTGATGTCGGGGCTTCCCCAGCATGCAGAGATGTGTAGCCCACGCAGAAAGAGACTCACTCTTCTTTGCCCTGCTGGTTCAGGTGCTCTGGGGCACCTGCCTTTATTCAGAGCTCCTGTCCCTCTCTCAACTATATACTCACTGATCCATATCTTTACTGTCCGTCCCCTCTGCTGCCCCTATTGAAATGAGGGGGATTGTTGTTGTTCAGTTACTCAGTCATGTCTAGTTCTTTGCGACCCCATGGACTGCAGCTTCCATTTCCTTCACACCAGGCTTCCCTGTCCTTCACCATCTCCCGGAGCTTGCTCAAACTCATGTTCATTGAGTCAGTGATGCCATCCTACCATCTCGTCCTCTGTTGCCCCCTTCTCCTGCCTTCAATCTTTCCCAGCATCAGAGTCTTTTCTAATCAGTTGGTTCTTCGCATCAGGTGGCTAAAGTATTGGAGCTTCAGCTTCAGCATCAGTCCTTCCAAAGAATATATAGCTTGTCTGTTTATTTATCATATACCTCCAATGCACAGTCTGGCAAATAATAGGTGTTCAATAAATGTGGGTTTAATGAATTAGTACTTCTGCCTCCTTGCAGTAATTTCTTTCTTTCAGGAATTTGGCTGTTACCATGTCCAAGCTCACTCTACTTGCCACACTACAGGCCAATAAACTGAGAGACAAGTTGTTGAGGCAAGGAATACAACTTTATTTGGTTAGCTGGCAGACCAAGAAGATGGTAGACTAGTGTCTCAAAAAAAAAAACTATCTTCTGGAGTCCAGATGCCAGTTTCTTTTATATAGACTAAGAGGGAGAAGAGAGGAAGTAAAGTTAGAAGATCATTTATCTCACAGAATAGGAAGGGATGTGTTAGTTTCTTCTTTTCTGCAGCCATTTATAGGTGGCAGGGTCAGATTATCTCCCTGTGAGCTGAACAAAGGCACTCCAGTTTAACACTCAAGCAGAGGGGCAGAGTTCCCTGAGGCAGGCCATTATGTATGAATATAATAACAAAAACAGTGAAAAGAAAGGTCAAAGAAACAGATCCAACATGGAGTTAAAATTGGTTCTTCCCTGTTACAGCTTTATCATGCAGACCACCAGGGGCTCTCTATGTCTGAACTCCAACAGTAGGAAAAGCTCCTATCCTTGTCCATGGTTAAATCAAGGAAAGTAAGAGTAGTACTATCCCTTAACATCCCGGAACTTCTAGAGCCTTCCATGAACAAGCAGAAGGCTGCTGTGTCGGGGCATGTGGAAGAATCTGCAGGAAACTGTAGACCATCAGCCCTGATGGTGTGACAGTTGATCTCAGACCCTACCCAGCCACCGAGTTATACACAAAGGGGTAACTGACAGGACAAAGCAATAGCTGTTAAGTGCTGCGTGAAATGAACTAGAGGCGGATAGACATTAAACTTCAGCCTTATTCTTAAATAGGGACATTCTAAGAACCATGTAGACTCGAGCTCAGAACAAGTGAATTAGATTCTCTGAGTTTGAGGCTAGAACATGCATAGAAAATACAAGCCAGGTAACTCTGATGCTCACTTCAGGTTATGAATCACTGGCCTAAGAAAAGGAAAGAAGGGAGAGGTTGACGAATTTGGGAAAGTTTCACAGATGAGAAGAGATTTGAATTGATCTGAAAGAATGAATCAAATATAAATAGCATTAAAAAAAATAGATGTTCAGGGTGCAGTAGAAGAAAGGGACACAGGCTGTCAGGCTGACATAGATAGAAAAGAGTTTCTCTGCATGCAAGCAGTCTACTAGAGAGCAGTGGGAGGTACATCTGCAGAGGTAAGCAGGGACCTTGAGTGACTTCCCAGGTGGTCCAGTGGCTAAGACTCCATGCTCCCTGTGAAGGGGACCTGGGTTTGATCCTTGGTCAGGGAACCAGATCCCACATGCTGCAACTAAAGATCCCGTATGTGGCAGCTAGTGATCCTGCATGCCACAACTAAGACCTGATACAGCCAAATAAATAAATTAAAAAAAAAAAAAAGATTTCCATAAAGAAGGACCTTGAAAGTTTGAATTTCAATTTATAGCTGTCGAGGAATATTGGAGGTTTTTTAGAAGAATAAATAATAAAAGTGCTTTTGTTTAGAAGGCTAATACTGCTTTGGAGTAGGGATTGGATTGGCAAGAAAACTGTCTACACCAAGAGTCACCTCTTTGTGATGGGAGATTGGATCCCTATTAAAATTCACCAGCTTCTCCTATCTTGCTTCTACCTCTTCCTAAGAAGACTGTCAATGCAAAACCAAATATCAACCCATTTGAGTTTGGTCAAATCAGGGAAGAAATATTAAGAGGAAGTAATTATAGATGCTATACTTTGCTTTCCAAGTTTTTACTGAATCTTTGGTCACATTTTTAGAACTAATAATAACAATGAAAAGAAAACAACATTTTATTGAAAGATATTGATGTGTTTTTCAATTCACGTTTCCAAGTTTATATTCTTTCCCCAATCTGCCAGAAACATCCATTTGCCTCTAAGAGAAATCAGAATAATTAAGTCCAAAATGCACACAAGGAAAAGAGTTAATTTTCAGCTTTGACTCCAAAAATTTTACTTTTGAGTCCCTACAAATAGGATAGTTTTGACAATTCTGTGAGTGTCTGAGTCAGGCTTGCCAAATTGATTCTACAGTTTTGCTGCAAATCATAGGATAAATAATGCAAGAGGTGGTGATAGGGAAATCCCTGATATGCAGAAAGGAGAAGAACCTTCTTCTTCGAGTCTCAGTGGAACTCAGAAAGGAAGAGATAAAAAAAAAAAAAAAAAAAAAAAACTAGAGTGAAAGGATCAGTTGCCACTGTTCTCAATATTTATTCTTCACTCTCACCTTGGGGAAGATGTGAGAAACCAGACAACTCCCAGGTATGTCTTTAGGAAGTGGTCTTTAATGTGGCACCACATCCAATACACATGACTAACCATGGTGGAAAAGACATCTGTGTAGATAGCCTAAGAACATGTTAATGATGCCCTAGAGTTCTGCATGGTCTGCAGAAGTTCCAGAACTTTGTCCCTTCCATAGTAGAGAGACCCAGAAGATACAAGAGGGCCTGTGCCAGCTGAAGTCACAACGAAGGAGCCTTGGAGTCTATGCAGCACAGTGACTCATGATCCATCCCCAACATGATACCAGAAAGCCAGAAGGGACCAACTGCTCAAGGCAGACTCCACACCGAGGTCCAGAAAATGGTTTAGCCCATTTGCAAATAGAAGATGTGATGCTACTGACCCAGAGCCGAAAGTTCCCCTTCCTCACCACCCCAAGTTCAGCAGAGAGAAGAAATCTGAAATCTTGAAATAGTTAGGAAATGTAGACACTCCCAAGTCTCCACTCTCCACAACTAGTTTTCTTTGTTATAGGGTATTTTCTGATAGAAACTAAGTGATCATTCTACTTAGATTTTATACCGGAAAGTCACATGGACAGTATACTATACTTTCTAAATGAATCCATTCTTGTCTGTCATATTCAAAATAACAGTTGTCTTCCACAAGGTGGCCCTAGAAGCAACAAAATAACTGCCTCCAGAACAGCCGCACCAATAAAAGGAGCTGATCTGAGTTGGTTTTTTTTCCCATTTATAAGTAATTAATTGAGTAGGAAAAAAAGAACAATTAAACACTGTGCTAACAAACTGATTTGTGTCTTCGGTGTTCGTTTTCATCAAATAGAGCAGAAACTCCAAAGCACATGGACAGCAACACAGCAGTCTTCAGCTATTTCAGAAACAAGGAAACTCACATGACTAAGATTTCTGTCAGTTTTTTTAAACCTGAAAATTTGTAGTGACAGTAAAGAAAAAAGCCCCGAAAGATTAGTCATTGTGCACATGGGGTTAAAAACAAAAACAGAAAAGAAAAAAAAAAACAAAAAACAGACTTCAGCCATCATGCAATTCCAGATTGCCAGATTTCTTGATTATGGCTTTTAATCAAAACCCAGCCAGCTGCCTGTATTTAACGTTAATTGTCAAGCTCTAGGTCTCAGCCAATCATCTCGCTTCTGAGCTGGCAGTCTAACAACAACAAAATATGAAACTCTCTCCCTGACCTAGTTTAGTGGGAGGGGAAAAAGAAGAGGACGAGAAAGAATCAGCTCTAGGATTGGGTCAGTGTTCCTTTGAAGAACACATCTCTAGCTTTCTAAAGCAAAACAACATCTGTGCCTGGAAACTGGTTTAGCACCTTCCAGATAAACAAATAGCATTTTTATAACCCTGCTGTCCCCCTCTTTCCTTCCTCCCCACTGAAAAGCAATGTTAGCACTTCAAAGATAGGGTTTTACTTGTGGGCAGCCAGAGGCAAGGCCCGGAAGAACCTTCTTTCTTCGTTTGTCCTCTGCTCTTCTGTTGGTTAAGGATTCACTCTATGCTATTAAGGTCTCTGTTCTCGGTCCTTTGTGAGATTTGGAGCAAGCCTCTCTCCCTCTCAGCTTGCTAACAGCTCCAAATATTCTAGTTTTCCTCAGGGATAGATACCTTAGCTGCCTTTCGCAACCTGGTATGTGAAGAATGCTGCTTCATTTGAGTGAATGGAAAAAATTCTCAGTAAAGAGAAGCAATCCTTCTCTCTGCCTCTCCCCCCATCTTTCTGAGAATCATAAATAATGGACAAGAGGAAGAGGTCTTCCTGACAGTGTCAAAAAAATCAGGGTCTTTTAAAATCATCCCAAGCACAGACCTAGGAGGTGGAGATCCCAAGCGCAGACCTGAGAGGTGGAGTGTCTTGCTCCAGGGTCCCCAGACAACCTCCCACAATCAATTCGAATTTGAGCTTGACCTTGAGATCTGACACAAGATTATGCATCAGGATTGGTCACAGAGCATAGCAACAAGTTTCCTTCTCTCCAGTCATTTACATATAGACGAAACAGCTAATATTCAAATCAGTGGAAGCAGACCCACAGCTGATTGAATTAAATCTCTTCTCCAGCTTGATTTGCATAACCTGCAATAATCAGAATGGAGAGTGAAAGCATAATTGAAAGGACACAATATATACTAGCAGCCATTTGGAATTAGGTAGGGTTGAACTAAGCTGGTAAATTCTGATTTTACTGAAAGTAAAACTGCCCTTGGCTAACTTTAATTTTAAAATATTAAGAAATGTGATTTGGGAAACTGGAAAGTTAATTAACAAATAAAGTCTTAGAAAACCTTTGATTAATAGCAATCAAAAAAAAATTTTTTTTTTGAGAAATGTTGAGCTAGTGATCTGAAAAGTTTTCTCACATTATTTTACAGGCCCCTCAGAAGCAATCTCTGCATACTACCTTCTATCCTAGTCCTGGGAAGGAAAATAATTCAACCAGTATTTATTTCATGGTAAAACATTTACTCCAAGAATCTTCCCCATTGCTGTACTCAAACTCCAGTTTCCTCAGAATATGGTTCATGTATGATACCTCCACTTTCATCCCCCCACCCACATTGCCTTTATAAAAGAACAAAACCTGAAACAAAAGCCCCATGAGCCCTTCAAGGACAGGACACCCCGCTGTCAAGCAATGTACTTATAGATCTGGCATACAAGCTCCTTAATTTTCTTAATTTCACCTTCCTTTGCTGTTCCCATCATCTAGCGTCTCAGAGAAGAAAGGGGAAAAGCACAACACCAGGCAACAGTGACTCAGATCCCCACAGAGCACTGCCCCCTCTCCCCCTCTCCTAACTTATCCATTTCTCAAAAGCAAAGGGGGCAGGCCTAGGCCACATCCCCAAATCTAGCCAAAGTGGAGGACCTTGCAAGTGGGAACAACCTGAGGAGCACCATCCCTTCACATAAGCTCTTCATGTGCTGTACTGTTCTTAGCTGCTCAGTCGTGTCTGACTATTTGTGACCCCATGGACTGTAGCCCACCAGGCTCTTCTGTCCATGGGGATTCTCCAGGCAAGAATACTGGAGCAGGTTGCCATGCCCTCCTCCAGGGGATCTTCCCAACTCAGGGATTGAACCCAAGTCTCCTACATTGCAGGTGTATTCTTTACCAGCTGAGCTACCAGGCAAGCCCCAAGCTGTTCATATGGCTTTTCAAATATCTTGTCTCACAAAATGCCTGTCACTTGACAAATGGAGATTACTGATATGCAGCAAAAGAGATCAACGGTCCCCCTCATAGTTGTCAAGGAGCTTCATTCTCCCACCCACATCCCTTTATCATAGGATTTCCATAGGAATTGGCAGAGTATATTTTTTAGGATAAGTATCCTAAATCTGCTGAAATCTACATATACAAATTATCTATCAAAAATAAAAGCCAAGAGGCTTGAGTTTAAGGGTAGACAACAAGGGTTAGGGTGTTCTTTTACTCCTCCACAACAAGCCAGGTACAGGGATCACTGAGTTCAATAGTCATCACAGTTAAGGAGATGGATGTGCATATTTCTTCCTTGTGACAGATGAGAACACCAAGGTTCAGCAAGATGAAGTAACTTGCCTAAGACTTGCCACTGCTGCTGCTGCTGCTAAGTCGCTTCGGTTGTGTCCAACTCTGTGTGACCCCATAGACAGCAGCCCACCAGGCTCCCCTATCCCTGGGATTCTCAAGGCAAGAACACTGGAGTGGGTTGCCATTTCTTTCTCCAATGCATGAAAGTGAAGTTGCTCAGTCGTGTCTGACTCTTAGCGACCCCATGGACTGCAGCCTACCAGGCTCCTGCGTCCGTGGGATTTTACGGGCAAGAGTACTGTAGTGGGGTGCCATTGCCTTCTCCAAAGACTTGCCACTAGCAAGAAGCAATTCAACCCAGGCAAGCTAGCTACACGGTACTCCCACCCTTCACATCCGTGTCGTGCTGCCTTTCTAAAGACCATGAATAATGATTCTGGATATTTACAGATTCTTGTACTTTAACAGCCAAGGTGGAGCCACAGTTCAAAAACGGTTGTTTATACCACAGCATTTTGGCCCACATCCCTAAGCTCTTCTTTGTTTTATCTCAGTTCATTTTCCGGAGCTAGTCAGTGTCAGATGATTTTCCTTCAGGCAACTCCTGGAAAGTTTTATTGTTTCCCTTTACTGGAAATTCCAGAAAACTTGAGGGGGAGATCCTGAGCATCCTGGAATAAACCAAGCAGCTGAAAGAAGACCAGTGGCTATGGTAAGGTGAGTGCAGCTGGACCCTGGTGCCACTCAAGATGAGAGCTGAGTCCTACACTTTTAGCGCTAAGAACACAGACTCCTTAAAGTTGCTGTGAGTGGTAGAGAGTATTGTGGGACTCCTGTGAAAACAATCAAGTCACCTGGGCTGACAGGGACCTGAGACAACCACAGTCATAGAGAAGAAGAATCACAGACAAGCCCTGGAGACCAGCTGCAGCAAGGACTCTCCCCTCTTCCTGGGAACTTTCTTCCCAGCCTTCTTTGCAACTCAGTTCTAGTCAATTCCAGGCCTGTCCCTTAGAAACATCCCTTCAGCTCATTCCTTCCCAGTTGCAACATTTTGGGGACCACATTTTCCCGATGGCGCAGCTACAAAAGGAGGAGGATTTGTGAGTAACGTTATGTTAAGCCACTGGGATTGCAGCATTAATTTATTACAGGAGCATAACTTAATCCACTCTGATTATATTCCCTCTGCAACAGAGACTTGTCTTGATTGGTATAAGGTGAATTACCTAGAAATGTACTAGAAATACAGATTCCTAGGATCCATACCAAGTTTCTGACAGATTTCCTAGAGTTCAGATAACCTGGGGTGTAGTATGTCTGGTACAAAAGGGAATGAAAAATGTCAAGAAAAATACCTAATGAGGAAGCTGCAGGATTTCTGTGACAGTTTGGATGAAGCATTGGAGGGAAAAAATGTCAAAGGCTTCTAGCTTGGGAGGCTAAAAAAGAAAAATAATAAAATAAAGTGACAGTCTGAAGGGTTCATTTTAGAGAAAAAGGCAGGTTTGATTTCCAGGTTCAGCTGCGCTAAGTCTGTACAGTTGGCAGACTGGGCATGCGGATGAAGGCAGGTCTGTGGGTAGGGGGCTGGGGTGGGACTCTTGCAGAGAGTTTCTGAGCTCCCCCAGGAGTGAGCTGGTAGGTGAGGCCTGAGCATAAAGAGATGCCCACAGGACTCAGAGAAAGTGGAGCAAAGAGCAGGCATAAAATAGTTTGGAGGGCAGTCAGGCCAGCAGTTAGTGGCAACACCATACATGAGGGAGGGGTGTGCTGAGGCCACAGCTGGCCCCCTGTAGGCCCAGATCTTTGGGCCGCCATGACCACAGCTCAGGCCCCACAGCCCACCCCCATTCCCTGGCCCTTGCTGCCCCTCCTGCTCCTCCTCACCCCACTTGGGTCCAACTACTGCTCTTTCTCCTCTGCTGACCAATCAGTGCCCTTTGTACCACTTGGTCTTTCCTGGGTGTGGCCTCCTACCCACAGTGCCTTCCCCGGGCCCCTTCTCCCCACACCAGATCCCAGAAGTTCTACTCCCCCTCTGAACCCTGGATAGCCCTTCTGGAGCAGGGTCCCTCCTTTCCCTTATCTCCTCCAGAACCCATTATTTGTCCAGTGGTTCATCTACTAAATATCTTAGTACCATGGGGAATGGCCTTGTCCTGGCCCCTGAGGTGAGTATAAAACATTATAGGGACCCTATCTCAGTCTCAGGCTTCCCTGGTGGCTCAGACGGTAAAGCATCTGCCTGCAGTGTGGGAGACCCAGGTTTGATCCCTGGGTTGGGAAGATCCCCTGGAGAAGGAAATGGCAACCCACTCCAGTACTCTTGCCTGGAAAATTCCATGGACTGAGAGGCTCCTCAGAGTCTGGTAGGCTACAATCCATGGGGTCACAAAGAGTCAGACATGACTGAGCGACTTTACTTACTTACTTACTATCTCAGTCTCAGTGCTTCTAGAAGCAAAAGATCCAGGATATGGACCTGTGGACAGTTGCAAGGGGAGGGAGGCTCTTATTTTGGTTTCTCAAGTTGTTTTGGGCAACACAGGAGCAATGGACTCCACTAAAATTTTTTCTGAGCACATTCAGATATGTGAGATTCCATGCCTCAGTTGGTTTCAGCTGGTGAAGGTGCTAGGTTCCTCTAATAAAGATAAGAGACTCTGGCAGAGGTTTCAGATGTTTTCAGGGTTGCCCTTGATACTCGTCACACCCCTCCTCCACTCTCCATTCTAGATTGTCCTCCTCCTCAGATAATATATCAAGATAAACCCACCAGGTAATCTTGGTGGGTTACCTGGAGGCATGACCCATCTGAGTTTCAGGTCACCATCCCTTCTCAGACCTGAGTTGCTGCCCTTGTCCATTTGCTGACACACTTGGGGAAAGGAATATCAAATGTCACCTGGGTACCAAGCATGCTGAAATACATAAGGGCCTTGATTCACCAGAAGATGAAACCCTATCCTCATAAAGTATTGCCTCCAAGCTGACACTGAAGCTATGCCCATCCTTCTAATCCTCAACCATGTCAGCAAACTTAGGAGTGGTGGTCTGTGCCATCACCAGTGAACCCCATGGTTACAGGTCTGCTCCTGTATCTCCTTTGATGTAAAGTTGGTCCCCTGGTTGGACACAATGTTACATTTGATCCTGTGTTGATAGATCAAATATTCCATAAGCCCCTAGAGTAGCAGGGTTGACTCTTAAGGAAGAGATAACTCAATCTGCAGGCTCAGGTGGCATGATGGAATCTTCAAATTCAAGATTTGAAGGAGTATAAACCCAGTTGTCCCATCTATGTGTCAGGATCCCATTCTTTCTAAGCCAAAACCCTGACCTTGGCAGAGCAGCACTGCCTCAGTTGGAATTTAGCTTCTTTCAAGGTCAGGACTCTGATGAATAAATTCTGGCACAGAGCCTCAACATCCACTGCCTTCCTGCTTCAGAAGTTGAGACTTCTTTATAAGGCACCAAACATGCCCTCTGAATTTCACACCTGGCCTTTTTTTGTTTTGTTTTGTTTTCTAGAATTTATAGTTTTCAATAGAATTCAACAACAACCATCCATCACATTGTCCTTACAGTCATTATCTTGGGTACTTTCAAACTCCTGAAATATTTCAAACTCAGAACACTGACTCACCATGAGTGAAAGTTGTAACAACTGGACAACATTCTTGTGCTAGCACTTATCCTTGCTTTACCCACAACCATTGATAAGAGGCTTAGGACCAGCTGGGAAGTGTCTGATCAAATTTCAGTACTTCATCTTATCACCTACTCACTTGGGCTACTCCCAGAACTAACTGCCACCTTTCAAGCTCTCCCAAAAGCTGACTCTGAGACATTAGTGCCTAGGATGCTTGTCTGAGAATGCCCTTGGAGCCACATGAAAGGACTGGAAAGAAGTAGACCTGCCCCAGTGGCCTCTTCACCCCCACCGGGATTCTAGAGGGGAAATGGCCCATTAGAGTTGTACTGCATTGGGCTGTGTACAACAAAGAACTTGGCTGGCCTTTGTACCCTGTTCCTGGGAGTGAGCCTCTAAGCCCTTGGAATTTCTCAAATGATTAGAATGATTTTGTTATTCACTATGAGTCCCCTAGACCACACCTGATGGCTTATGCTAATGAGATGACTAAGGATGGGAGTTGGTCTCACCTGAAAGACCAGTTTGAGAGATTTGGGTGTCTGAGCCACAGGAATCAGCCTGACCTTGGAGGAACAGAAGGAAACTAGAGATTAAGCCACATGCTGAATGATTTAATCAGTGATGCCCCCATAAGAAAGCCCTGCTGCAAATCATGGATATCAAAACCTGGGGGAGGGCTTCCCTAGTGGTCCAGTGGTTAAGAATCCACCTTGCAATGTTGGGGTCACCAGTTTGATCTCTGGTCCATGAAGATCCCACATGCTGTGGGGCAGTTAAGCTTGCACACCATAACTGCTGAGCCTGAGCTCTGGAACATTCAAGCCACAACCACTGAGCCCATGTTGAGCAACTACTGAGGACCACATGCCCTAGAGCCTGTGCTCCACAAGAGAAGCCACCATAATGAGAAGCCTGCTCACCAGTAGAGAGTAGCCCCACTCTCCACAAGTAAGGAAAACCCACACACCACACAGTAATAAAGGTTCAGCATAGCCAATAATAAATAAATAAATAAAAATAAATATTAAAAAAAAAAACAACTGAAGGGAACTTCCCTGACCAGTTTGGTGTATTGTCTTATGTTGATGTGCTGCAAAGAACAAGTCCTAATAACAGGAAGCTTTACCTATAGGGTACTCCCAGACCTTACGTTATGTGTCTCTCTCTATGGCTGGTCCTGATTTGTATCCATTGTGCTATAATAAAACTTTAACCATTAATATAGAGCTTTCCTGAGTTCTGTAATTTGTTCTAAGAAAATTATCAAAACTACAAGGTTAGTGGGAACATCCAAATTTGTAGCCAACCAGAAGTGAGAGCGGCCTGGGTGAAACTGAGTCCCCCTGCTTTGTTTATGATTAACTTCTCCATCCAAAATTCTATTCCCTTTCTTGTCCTGTTCCTGTTACCCTTAGGATGGAGGAGTATCAAAGAAAATGGGGAATCAAAATCAAACAAGACTCTGCAGGGCCCTCCCTGGTACAAAAGCCCATCCGTGTCTTCTGTTTCTTATTTGTAGAAAAAAAACTTTAGCCTCCTAGGCCTTCTGAGTTCTAAAGTAGTGAGGGAATATAGAAGCAAAGAAAAAGAAATACGTAACCGTCTGATATATCTTTGAATTGCTCTGCAGGAGCTAAGATCCCTTCCCCCAGGTGGAGCATAATGACCACTTGCTGGCCACAAGCATATAGATCCCAGAGTGCTTGGAACCAGAAGATTGATGATTAACATTTCCAAAACACCACCTTGTCACCTTACCACCAACCAGAAGAAAGTCCATGAGCTACAACCCTCATCCCAACTGTTGCCTTTAAAAAAATCCTCCCCTGAAAGCCATCAGGGAGTTTGGGTCTTTTGAGCATGTTCTGCCCATTCTCCTTGCTTGGCACCTACAATAAATGCTGTGCTTTCTTTCCTCACAACCTGGTGTCAGTAGATTAGCTTTGCTGTGGGTTGGGTGAGCAGGCCCAAGTGCAGTTCAGTAACATGGGAGTCTCCAAACTTGTGGCTCTACCTGAAGTAAGAGCATCCTTGTGGGAGATGGTGCCCTTAACCTGTGAAGCTTGGCCTAACTCTGGGTAGTTGATGTCAGAGTTATTGCCAGCTGAGACGGTCTTTATATCCCTGCCTTGACTGTCACTGAGCCCGGCCCACTCTGGGAAGGGTGTGTTCTTGGACATGACAGTTCCTTGTAAATGTACCCAGAAGGGCCATAGGCTGACAACACTCCCAGCAGCACAGGGAGCAGGTCCTCCTTTGAATGGGGATGTGGGGGGCATGACTCCAGTCCCAAATGCATTCCTTCATTTATTATCTAGTAGCTTTGAATTCTAGGAAAAGGGAAGCTGATATTTTGTCCTGGGTTTCCAGAAATTCACCAGCTTTGACTCCATTCTTGGGTTGTGTCACCAGCGAGTCTATCCAGGGCTAACAAGGCCAACTCACCTTTTCTCAAAAGTCTTCCATCTTTATCCAGAGACCAAAGGGTTCCTCTAGCATCTCCTGGCTTATTCTTTATAAGTACTGGGTGAGGACGATGAACGTTCCCAAATTTATCAATGACATATCCCAGAATATGTGGTCTGGGGCAGATGTAGCTGCTCACTCAGCAGAGTGGGTATATGAGGGAGAGGGAGAAAGACTTCATTTTCTCAAGAGCAAGCAGATAAGTAGGGGGTCCCCAGAGAAAGAGAACCAGGCATGATTTCCTTGATAGAAGAGGAGCCATTTTGGGCCTAAGCCATTTTGTGATTTAAGTCCAGCCACAATGCTTGCCCTTGAAAGAGGTCTCAGTAATTAACAATTGTAAGGAAACAAAAGATTTCAGAAGACTGCTTTCATGGCAAAAAAAGTAACAACAGCAAAAATGATACATCAGTTTTAAAGGCTCCCAGTTCTGTTTCAGTGGTAAGGATTAGCTTGAAGCGCTCAACGAAAAGATTAGCTCAAACTCTAAAGGATGACAATGTTGACATTTTCTGACCCTCAAGACCTCAACCAACTAAGCTTGGTCTCTGTGACCACCTAAGCCCTGTTATGAATATGCATGTACACTTAGCTTAAAAATTCCCGAACTTTGCTGTTCAAGAAAACACTGCTTTGGGAAAGATCCCCAGTGTTCTCCTTATTTGCAGCAAATAATAAATCCTTCCTTCTCCCAATCTTTGTTTGGTTGTGTCTTTTGGCGTGACACCCACCAAGAGGCAAATGCGGTTTTCAGGTAACACAAGCTCAAGCCCTAGGAGGGCTGAGCTGGAACTGAACTGGCAAGCACCCAGGTCATGCCTGAACTTGCAGATAGAACTTTAAGTACGTACATAAAACACTGAAGCATTTGTGCCAAAAAGCCAGCTTTAGCAGCACACTTCTGCTGGATCTGTGAGGGCAACAGGAACAAATAAGCTGATGTCTCAGCAAGGCAGCTGTCTGTCTATTCTTGTACGTATAGAAACAAGACTCCGTAGCAAGCACACTGAGGTAGATGGCATGGGGCAGGGGAGCAAGGCCTAACTTGAACTTTGAGGTTGGTTCTTCTCAACCCATCCAAACCCAAGAGAGGTATTTCTACTTCTTCTAACTATAACCCTCTCTAAGTGATGTCAGAGAAGAAATTTTCCTCTGTTATTGAGCTCAGGTTTGGCTACTCAGCCCTCAAAAGCCAATACTCGAGAGGCAAATGTTGGTTGGAAAGAAAAGGTTTCCAAAAGACTGGAAATCTGGGGAGAAAGTGGACTCGTGTCTAAAAACCAATTCTGAAAATTCTGCTTGACCATGAAAGTTCTTAAACGGAGAATCATATGGGGAAGTAGGGTGGTCAGAGTCTTCATTATCTTCCACCATATGTAGACTTTCTTCTGATTAGTTCACGATGAGGTACCAGGGCAGTGCTCTAGGAATCTTGTACTAAGCCTGAAGTTACCCTCTTCCACTTGGGTGGGGGGGTTCTAATTCCTGCAGAGGAACTCAAAGATACAGTCATGCATATTCCTTGAGAAGGAACTTGCTTTATCATTGCATTAGTTTCTTGAATCCTTTGTTTCTGCATTCCCTTCCTTCTCTGATTAACAGCTGTTTTAATCTGCCCTATGGAACTCAGGCAAGGTCAAGGAGACTGAATGAAGGCTGTTTCCTACAAACATTGTAACCAAGCAGGACCCTATGAGACTCTTCCTCCACATCCTCTGCTTTAGCTCCTTTCTGAAGTACCTAGATAACTGAATCTGATGCACATTTCTTGAGTTGTTTTACAGATATTAAAACTCCCACCAAATGAAGATGTCAACTACCTGAAACAATCAGCATATGACCCTCAGGCCCCCTGGAGCCTAAGGATTGATGATGCGAACCCTTGTGATACCACCCCCCACCCTGTTACTTCATCATCAACCAATCATACAAACCTGTGCATGAGTTGATCACACACCCTACAACCCACCACTCCCACCCGCAACCAGGCCCTTAAAAATGCTTTGCTGAAACCTCTCAGAGAGTTTGGGATTTTAGAACATTATTCACTCATTCTCCTTGTATTGGTGCCTTTACAATAAATGCTGCATTCTCCTTAAACACAACCCAGTGTTGGTAGATTAGCTTTACTGCATATAGCTTAGCAGACCCAAGTTTGGTTCAGTAACAAGAAATGGGCACAGAAAGGATTTATATCCAGAAGGGCCCCATAGGGTCTTTTGTTATTATTGTTTGGTCACTAAGTCACGTTTGACTCTTTACAACCCCACGGACTAAAGCCCACCAGGCTCCTCTGTCTATGGGATTTCCCAGGCAAGAATTTTGGAATGCCATTTTCTTCTTCAGGGGATCATCCTGACCTAGGGATTGAACCCATGTCTCTGGCATTGCTGGTGGATTCTTTACCACTTAGTCACCTGAGAAGCCCCTCCAAAGGGTCTTGCTCCATTTCAGTCCTACCTTTTAGGCTTTCTGGCTGACCTGCTGCTACTGCTGCTAAGTCACTTTAGTCGTGTCCGACTCCGTGTGACCCCATAGACGGCAGCCCACCAGGCTCCCCCATCCCTGGGATTCTCCAGGCAAGAACACTGGAGTGGGTTGCCATTTCCTTCTCCAATGCATGGAAGTGAAAAGTGAAAGTAAAGTCGCTCAGTCATGTCTGACTCTTAGCGACCCCATGGACTGCAGCCTACCAGGCTCTTCCATCCATGGGATTTTCCAGGCAAGAGTACTGGAGTGGGGTGCCATTGTCTTCTCCGTCTGGCTGACCTAAGAACTGCATTAAAAGGAAACAGATTAAAAGGAAAAAATTAAACAAATGTATATATGGGAGATACCCAAGGAAACTGAGTAACTCACCCAAATGGCTGAAGCCCTTCCTTAAATACCATCTCAGCTTAAGACAAAAGAGGATGTTAGGGGTAGAGGTTTGGGACTTCAAAGGGGAGGAAGGCAATTCACAAGGAGATGGAAAAGCAAATGTTTGGTGAATGAATTTTTCCTGAGCCCTGCACAGACAATGGGACAGAGGGGACTCTGATCTCTACACCCTGCAGTTTCCCCCACCAGGCCTAGCCCATCTTCTTTGCAGATATCTCTGGTGATATCTCTATTCTGGGATGTGAAACCAAAAGGACCCTGTGGAGTCCTCCCAAGCACAGAAGGCCCTCTGTGTTCTTATTTCTTGTTTATAGAAAAAGGCGTTAGTTTCCTAGATCTTTCCTGAGTTTCAAAAAGCAGACTCAAGCAGTTAACTATTAGAGAGAGGAAGGAATGGAGAAACAAAGAAAAAGCAGTCAAGAAAGAAAAATAGTGATAGCTTAAAAAGTAGTTCAATGATAAAAAAAAAAAAAGAGTCCTATTTTCTTTTCAAGGTGATGCTGAAATCTAGGCCTCTTTGCACCGGTACTAAAGCAAATCTCAGAGACAGAGTTTTTGGTGAAGTAGAGAAGAATAGCTTTATTGCTTTGCCAGGCAAAGGGGGACACAGCAGGCTTCTCCCCTGGAAACTATGTGTCCCAGGCTGAGAAGATTTGGTGAGGAGTTTTATAGCAACTGTTCAAGGGTGGGGTTGCTGGTGAGATCAGAGAGTGTGAAAGGCCTCCTTTAGTCTCACCTCAGGGGGTCTTCTAATCTTGATGAGCTTCTTTAACCTGACCTCAGATGGTTTTTTGGCTCTGCATCCCCTCCTTTCCCTGACTCAGTTCAGTTCAGTTCAATGGCTCAGTCGTGTCCAACTCTTTGCGACCCCATGAATCGCAGCACGCAAGGCCTCCCTGTCCATCACCAACTCCCGGAGTTCACTCAGACTCATGTCCATCGAGTCAGTGATGCCATCCAGCCATCTCATCCTCTGTCGTGCCCTTCTCCTCTTGCCCCCAATCCCTCCCAGCATCAGAGTCTTTTCCAATGAGTCAACTCTTCGCATGAGGTGGCCAAAATACTGGAGTTTCAGCTTTAGCATCATTCCTTCCAAAGAAATCCCAGGGCTGATCTCCTTCAGAATGGACTGGTTGGATCTCCTTGCAGTCCAAGGGACTCTCAAGAGTCTTCTCCAACACCACAGTTCAAAAGCATCAATTCTTCGGCGCTCAGCCTTCTTCACAGTCCAACTCTCACATCCCTACGTGACCACAGTAACTGTTCAAATCTGCCCTTGGAACTCAGGGAAGGTCATGAAGTCTGGAATCTCTTCCTTACAAATAAGAAGCAAGGGACAGAAAGCCTTTGGTGCCCAGGAACATCACAGGGTCAGATGCATATCTTTCAGTTGTTTTGCAGAAAGTAAGACCCCACCCAGGTGGAGGATGGTAACTACTGCTAACCACAATCTCATAGAGTCCAGACTGTTTAAACAGAAGGTTGATGATTAAGACTCCCAAAACAACACTCTATTACCTCACCACCAATCAATCAGAAGAAAGTTCATAAGCTGCAGCCCTCCCCCACAGCGTTGCCTTTAAAAACCCATCCCTGAAAGCTATCAGGGAGTTCAGGTCTTTTGAGCGTAAGCTATCCATTCTCTTTGCTTGGTGCCTGCAATAAGTGCTGTACTTTCCTTCACCAAAACCCAGAGTCAGCAGATTGACTATTCTGAGGTTTGGGTGAGCAACTCAAGCTCAGATCAGTAACAAAACAGCCCTTTATCTAAGAGATTGAGTCTTCTCTTTCTTAACATTCCTCAGCCTAAAATTAATCCTCATGCCAAAGAGACACATTTTGAAATGGCACATTTTGCTCCCCTACAGGGACTAGGACCTGTTTTCCATCTGGGAAAAATGGAAGCATAGATTTGACATATGGGTTAAGAAGACTAAGACTGAGACTCAAAGAGGATTTGTAAGGTTCTGGATGAGAGGATGGCGTCCTAGTGGATCCCACATGGAGACATGCCACTAGAACTCAAAGATCACCAGCCTCTCTGGAGAAAGGACCGGTCAATTATCAGCATCCAGGGTCCATGCGGGAACGAAGAAGCACCGGACGGCAGCTGTGCAGAGTGACACGTCATCACACTTCCCAGTGGCTTCTGCTAAGGACCTCATTTTTACATCATTCCCTCAGAAGTGTCACATGTTGGGCTCTGAATCGTTTTTAGTCTTCCCTTGATTTAACCCGTATGTAAAATCTATGCTTCCATTTTCCCCAGATGGAGAATGGGTCCTAGGCCCTGTAGGGGAGTAAAGTGTGCCACCCTAAATGTGTCTTCAACTTGAGGATTTTATATATATTTGCCACACTAGGTAGGTTGTGGGTTCTTAGTTCTATGACCAGGGATCAAATCTGGACCCTCAGCAGTGAAAGCATGGAGTCCTAACCACTGAACTGCCATGGAATTCCCCTCAACTCATATTTTAAGAGCAGATTCCACTGCTTTGGAAGTGTCTCAGAAACAATTTTCACATCCCTGAGTGCCTGGTCCTCAAATAATGGTTATTCTAGGTCAACTGAAGTTCTCTTCATATGGCCTTCCCTGGCCTGAGGAAGGCCTCTGAGAATGCCCAAATATCACAGTGTTAGGGGAGGAACACTGACTGAAAGCGCCCACCCTGGCCAGGCGCCACAGTAACCATTTGCATGAGTTGTTTTACGACAGGAGGTCCTGGTAAGGAATACGGAACTAATAAGCCACCACCAACCGGAAGAGTTCAGGAAAGGTCAAAAGGAGACACTGCGTGTCTGTCACTTCCCAGAATCCCTCTCACTAGCATCCATCTTGGCTGAGCGATGTGTGCACCACCAGGAAAGACTCTGAATTAGAATGATTGGCCAAAGATAACCCGCAAACTAATCCCATCACCATAAAACCCAAGACTGCAAGCCACGTGGCAGAACAGTTCTCCTGGGTTCCCTTACCCTACTGCTCTCCACCCAGTGCCCTTTCCCAATAAAGCCTCTTGCTTTGTCAGCACATGTGTCTCCTTGGACAATTCATTTCCAAGTGTTAAACAAGAGCCCAGTTTTGGGCCCTGGAAGGGGTCCCCCTTCCTGCAACAATAACAGTCTTGTCAACTTCAGACCTCCTAAAGGTTGTCAAGCAAGGAGTCTCTGCTCCAAAGGTGAAGGTATGAAGGGGAACCATGCTGACCTCATTGCCACCTCAGTAAGAAGGGGCTCTGGGAGGGCTGACCCATGAAAATCTGGGCCAGTCACAGACACCACAGTACAGCCCCCTGTGCACTTTCTTCTCCCTTCCCCTGGATATCAGTGAATTCCTTCTTTTTAGCATTGAAAAATAATACTAGATAAATAAAAGCTATCCTTTGGTGGGAGGCACAAAACCTAAACTAAATTCAAATTCCCAGCTCTTCCTTGAAGATAACCTCTCTAAATCTGTCTTCTGTGAAACAGAATTACTAATATCAGCTTCAGGGAGTCAATTTAAAATGTAAATACAGTGCTGGCTTCCCTTCCTCCGTGGGTATGGGCCAGGACACACAGGTTATTCTGTCAGACCAGTGATTCACTCTTAAATTAACCACTCACCAACTGCTGCTCCATTTTACAATCAAACAATACCATCCACCCACACCATCAGCCCTCTGAGGGCAAATTCAAATGATAGCAAAGCTCACAAACCAAGAAATAGTTCCTGATTCCTTTTCCCCCCCAAAAAAATTGCCGGCTGCCTCCAGGCTCCTGCCCATCCCCAGGCTGAGCACAATGCATCTCCTCTGAGGCCCTGCCTCCAGCTTCTCCATAATTCCAGTGCCGTCCCTGCCTCCTCCCAGGTCTCTGTTTGAGATGTTTCTCATTTTTTTCTTAAAAGTAGCATGTGTGCATTAGGAGCAAAGAATGTGCTCTTTTGTGCCAAGAAAAGTGCTCAAGACATTATGGTGCTCAAGACTGAAATGACAAAACCCAGAGTGATCCAGAAAGAACTCTTAGGATGCCAGTTCCATAGGAAGACATATACATTTTTCTCCAGGCTTCTCTCTCGTCCTGGTGCATTTTCAGAAGGTCGGCACCTTGCAGCACCAGGGGCCTTACAGGCAAGTGTATACAGGTGTTTATTGGCAGAAGGCCATTTTTCAATATCCGCCACCAAATGATCCCTTCAACTTTTGCTAAGTAATTCCAGGACCCCCATTGTATTTTTTCCAACTTACTGTCACCAGATCACCTCACAGTATTTGAGCAATTTACCTCCTTAAGAGTGGGCATGGTGTTCTATTCATCTTTGCACCCCACCCCTCACCCACTGTACAGTCCCTGGCACACAAACACGGTAGTTGAATTGAATGAGCCACAATATAACTTGTCACAATGCACTGTACTAAAGTGTTAGTATATGGATACAAAGCAGCTGAACCCAGTTGGTAGAAATACCGTTATTGCTCTCCAGCTGGGAGCAGCTCTAAGTAGACCAACTTGAGATGTGATTTTGTGTTCTGGCTTTTTAAAGCAGTGGAAAGTCTCCAAAAAGAAGGATGGGAAGGAAATTGCAGATCATATTAAATATGGGAGAACTGCATACTCACAGAAAGGACATTCTCTAAGAAGTTTGAGAGTCAAATGGAATATTCCTGCCTAAGACTTCTTTGGAGGGTCAAAATTGCTGTATTCCTGGAAGAATAGAATTTTAATGTTTTATTTGCCAAAATGTTGAACCAAAACTTCCAGCTCCAAGGTTCAATGGTTTTGATTCCCCAGGATGGATTCTTAGTGTTTGGTCAGTACATGATTCCTTTGCTAGAGCTGCCATGACAAAGTACCACAGACTGCAGATTGGGTGGCCTAATTTATTTTCTCACAGTTCTGCAGGCTGGAAGTCCAAGATCAAGGTGTCATAAAGGTTTGTTTCTTCACTGCTGGGTATTCTTTTTGCTTTGGCTCCATCCCTTCATTCTTTCTGGAGTTATTTCTCCACTGATCTCTAGTAGCACATTGGGCACCTACTGACCTGGGGAGTTTCTCATTCAGTATCCTATCATTTTGCCTTTTCATACTGTTCATGGGGTTCTCAAAGCAAGAATACTGAAGTGGTTTGCCATTCCCTTCTCCAGTGGACCACATTCTGTCAGATCTCTCTACCAGGACCTGCCCATCTTGGGTTGCCCCATGGGCATGGCTTAGTTTCATTGAGTTAGACAAGGCTGTGGTCCTAGTGTGATTAGATTGACTAGTTTTCTGTGAGTATGGTTTCAGTGTGTCTGCTCTCTGATGCCCTCTTGCAACACCTACCATCTTACTTGGGTTTCTCTTACCTTGGGCGTGGGGTATCTCTTCACGGCTGCTCCAGCAAAGTGCAGCCATTGCTCCTTACCTTGGACGAGGGGTATCTCCTCACCACCACCCTTCCTGACCTTCAACGTGGGATAGCTCCTCTAGGCCCTCCTGTGCCTGTGCAGCCACGGCGTGGGGTTGGTCTTCCCGGCCACCATCTCTGGCCTCGAGCATGGGGTTTCTCTTCCCGGCCGCCACCCCTGGCATCTCTAATAAGAACCTATTCTACAGCACAGGACTGTTGTTTTTGCTCAGTTGCCAAGTCATGTCTGACTCTTTGTGACCCCATGGGCTGCAGCACTCCAGGCTTCCCTGTCCTTCACTATCTCCTGGAGTTTGCTCAGATTCACATCCATTGAATCGATGAGGCTATTAAACCAGCTCATTGCCTGTCTCCTCTTCTCCTTTGACTTCAATCTTTCCCAGCATCAGGATCTTTTCCATTATGTCAGCTCTCATCAGGTGGCCAAAGTATTGTAACTTCAGCTTCAGCATCAGTCCTTCCAATGAATATTCAGGATTGATTTCTTTTAGGATTGACTGGTTTGATCTCCTTGCAGTCCAAGGGACTCTCAGGAGTCTTCTCCAGTACCACAATTCAAAAGCAACAATTCTTTGGCACTCAGCCTTCTTTATAGTCCAACTCTCACATCCATATCTGACTACTGGAAAAACCATAGCTTTTATTCATATGGACCTTTGTTGGAAAAGTGATGTCCCTGCTTTTTAATATGCTGTTTAGGTTTGTCACAAAATTCTACTCAATATTTTGTAATGGCCTATGTGCTGTGCTGTGCTTACTCACTCAGTTGTGTCTAGCTCTTTGCGATCCGGTGCACTGTAGCCTGCCAGGTTCCTCTGTCCATGGGAATTCTCCAGGCAAGAATACTGGAGTGGGTTGCCATGTCCGCCTTCAGGAAATCTTCCCAACCCAGGGATTGAACCGAGGTCTCCTGGTTCAATTGCAGGTGGATTCTTTACTGTCTGAGCCACCAGGGAAGCCCATAATAGCCTATAGGGGGAAAGAACCTAAAAAACAGTAGGTATATGTATATGTATAACTAATTCACTTTGCTGTATACCTAAAACTAACACAACATTGTAAATCAACTATACTTTAATAAAAAAATAAATAACCTTTGAGAATATCATCATAACGTAAATACTAATCCATTCATTTAAGAACAGGGTGATTACTCAGACATATTTAACTAATGCGGTATCAGTTGGAGATCAGGTCTCTCCCACCTAGAAAATGAATATACTCAGTTACAAAATAACACCGTTAATCATGATCAGTGCTTGGATCCATTTAGCATCTTTTAAAACCAAGGGAACACATACAACTCAATACATTTCACAAGAAACTATCCAAGTGGTCAGTACACATATGAAAAGGTGATCAGCCTCATAACAATCAGAGAAATACAGATTAAAAATCCAATAACACCACTACCTATCCACAAAATTCATTACGATAAAAAAGAATAGCAATCCCAATGATATGATGTAGAGCAACTGAAACTCTCACACAACAGCTAGTACAAGTAACTGATACAACCACTATAGAAAACTACCATTGTCTCCTAAACTGAAGGCATCCATACACTATGACTTAGGCATTCCACACCTAAATATAGACTTAGCAGAAACACATACATGTACCCACCAAAACAGATGTCTTATAATATTCACAGAAGAATTATTCATTAATTCCCCAAACCAAAAATTACCCATGTCCAACAATAATACAATAATAAGTAACTTCAGCATACTCATACAATGGAATGCTATAGAACAGTGAGGATGTAAAAACTAGTGCTGCATTCAATAACTCAGATAAATCAGATATTGTGTATATTATACACTGAAAGGCTCAAGACACACAAAAATTGCATGTTGTATTATTCTATGTTTTATTTATCCACTTTTGTATTATTTAGGTAAAGTACAAATTTAGGCAACACTAACTGATAGGTTTACATTTTGGGTTTTAAGAATTAGGAGGGGAAAAAAACCCTGAGATGGCTCATGCATTGCCTCATTGCAGAGATGAAGTAGCTCATTGACAATATTCTCAGAGAGCCAACACTGACCATCCATCTCTCTGAGCTCCGGCACGTCGTCTTGTGCTCACCAGACTTTGCCAGTTTCTTTAAGATTGTCCTGTGGCAGAAGCCATAGCCAACATCCTGTTGAAGAACGTCTCCACTGCTGAGCTGTGGCCGAGGTTATGTTTGTGTTGCAAGAGCCAATCAGCCTGGTCCAGTCTGCACAGTTTCCACAGCAGGGCCTCGCCCCTTCTCACTGCCATCGTTAATGCTGTTTGTGTTTCTACTAATCAAAAATAAAGGTTTGGAAGTTTCGCTTTGTTTTTTGTTCTAAGAACTAGGAAGGGGCTAAAGTACATTCTATTTATTAAATTGGGTGGTGGTTACACAAATGTATTCTCTTTACAAAGATTCAGTCAAGTTAATCTTAATGATTTGTGTACTCTTTCAGGCATGTTATGATTCAATAACAATTTAATCACCACCATTCCTCCCAAAAAAGAAGGGTCAGCTCTTTGAAACAAGACTTTATAATGGATATTAACCTCATCTGATGAGAAAGCAAATTATAACATTCATCCCAATGGAATAAATAGAAAGTGGAAACTTTGCTTTGATCACTAAGCAATAGAAAACGGGAAAACTGTTTTCTTGGATTCAGAATTGTACAAGTGTGGACTGAGTAAGGCAAAGGATGTGTATATGTGTGTTGTTTGGTTATCAACTCAGTGAATTCGGTGGTTTTGGATGATCAGAGTGAGTCTTTCCCTTCTCTGCAAAGATCAACCTTCTAAAAGGGCTAGGGCCAGATCTGTTTGTCAGAGCCATGGGATGTCCACATATTTGGATAAATGTTATTTTGGATTGTACCTGTGAGGTTGTTTCTGGATGAGATTAACATTTAAATCAGTACACTGTACAAAGCAGATTGCCCTCTTTGGTATGGATGGGCCACATCCAGTGCATTGAAAGCCTGACTAGAGTAAAAAGCTGACTAAGTCAGAATTTTCTGTCTCTCTCCCTCTCTCTCTCTCTCTCTCTCTCTCTGCCTATCTTCAAGCTGAAGCATCAGTCTTCTCCTGATTTTGGACCCAGACTTGGACTAGAACTAACACCATCAGCTCGCCTTCTTAGGCCTTTGGACTCAAGACTAGAACTGTATCATCATCACCTCTCCCAGATGTCCACCCTGCCAACTGCAGAGCTTAGAATTCTCAGCTTCTGTTATCATGTGAACCAGTTTCTTAAAGCCTCTCATCTTCTCTTTCTCTCTCTCTCAGAATACAAATACATGTTATTTCTCTGGAGAACCCAGACTAATACAGATTTTTGTACCCAGAATGACTCTAGTGGAACAGAATTTGAAGGATGACTTTTCTAAATTGGTTCTAGAGAGTCTGGAAATATATATTTTATATATATATTTATTCTATCAGTCTATAAACTGATTTAGAGAAGGAAATGGCAACCCATTCCAGTGTTCTTGCCTGGAGAATCCCAGGGACGGGGGAGCCTGGTGGGCTGCTGTCTTTGGGGTCGCACAGAGTTGGACACGACTGAAGCGACTTAGCAGCAGCAGCAGCATAAACTGATTAGATTTAAATATGCTATTGACTATATTTCAAGTACTAAAGAGAGCCCTGATAGTCATATGTAAGTTACTGGGTACTTCTCATTAACCACTTACAAGAAGTAAGGATCTAGGTGACAGTGTACGTGTTATTTTCAAACACTTTTGTAAATCTAACGAATATAATGATGTTGATTTGTTGCTCCTAATTTTACTGGACAAAGTGGTCAAAGAAAAGGATGAGCTCAGGGATTCTAATTCCAAGCTCAAGCATCACATAAATGACCAGAAAGCCACCACGTACACCTAAAGAAGACCCTTATTTCCTGTAGCTGCAGGGCTGAGACTGCAGAAAATCAATCTGGAATCTCATTCTGATATTGACTGAATTACAACTCAAGTTGGTCTCCCAGCATTGTAGGGTGTCTATTGTTCAGAAAGAAAAGAGGAAATCCAGAGAAAACACGTCCATCATCTCAGAGAATACAGAAATAATCATGATCAGAATGTTGGTAGAAACATGGATATTAAAAGACATTCTGGTGAGATCTCAGTGGAAATGAGGAAAAACTGAAGAAAGGCCATCTTTGTTATAAAATAGCAAAGAACATGGCTGAGTTGTGTTTAAGTTCTAGTACTTTGTGGAAAGCAGAACTTGTGAGGGATATAATTGGATATTTAGCTGAAGAGATTTTTTTTTTTCAACTTAAAACTATAAATTGTTTATTCCTGGAATTTTCCATTTAGTATTATCAAATCAATGGTTAACTTCAGGTAACTGAAACTAAAGAACACAAAACCTCAGATAAGGGGAACCACGATATTTTCTGTTCAGTATACACGGCTACATAGAGGAAACACAGAACAGTTAAACGTGACTCTCCTTGTCTGCATCCCAATTTCCACAACATATACTGCTCATTTTATTGTTGATCATCTTTTGCCAATATAATCATGCAATGCTCACATATCTTTTAAAACACTTGGAATGTTCTGTGAATAAAATCTGAGTTTTTATTACATTGAAGTGTCCAAAGGACAAATAAATAATTATCTATTTAACCCATCAGGTGCTTATAACATATTAGGCAGAGCCCAACATTTCAGCAAAATTTTCTGGATTGATGATATGTAGGGAACCATTTCATTGGGAAAAAAAAAAAATAGGCAGAGCAGGCTCTGTACAGTTTAAGCAAAAATAAATAATTGAGAGGAAACACTGAGGTCAGAAATCATGGCAGATTAATATTACATATATGGCATATAAAGCACATTAGAATTATTTCACACTTCTTTCATGAGCTAGAAATAAAGTGGTTATTGTGTAGTGGGACCTTAAATTATGTTTACAAAAGGCAGAAAGATAAAGTGGGACACCGGAATGAGAGAGGGTATTCTTGTCCTAAGTCAAGAAAGTATTTCAAAACCTCTAGTGGTTAAACATCTATTTCTGCTTTACTGACTATGCCAAAGCCTTTGACTGTGTAGATCACAATCAACTGTGGAAAATCCTGAAAGACATGGGCATACCAGACCACCTGACCTGTCTCTTGAGAAACCTGTATACAGGTTAGGAAGCAACAGTTAGAACTGGACGTGGAAAAACAGACTGGTTCCAAATAGGAAAAGGAGTACATCAAGGCTGTATATTGTCACCTTGCTTATTTAACTTATATGCAGAGTACATCATGAGAAACGCTGGGCTGGAAGAAGCACAAGCTGGAATCAAGATTGCCAGGAGAAATATCGATAACCTCAGATATGTGGATGACACCACCCTTATGGCAGAAAGTGAAGAAGAAATAAACAGCCTCTTGATGAAAGTGAAAGAGGAGAGTGAAAAGTTGGCCTAAAGCTCAACATTCAGAAAACTAAGATCATGGCATCCGGTCCCATCACTTCATGGTAAATAGAAGGGGAAACTGTGGCTCACTTTATTTTGGGGGGCTCCAAAATCACTGCAGATGATGATTGCAGCCATGAAATTAAAAGACGCTTACTCCTTGGAAGGAAAGTTATGACCAACGTAGACAGCATATTAAAAAGCAGAGACATTACTTTGCTAACAAAGGTCCATCTAGTCAAGGCTATGGTTTTTCCAGTGGTCGTGTATGGATGTGAGAGTTGGACTGTGAAGAAGGCTGAGCACCAAAGAATTGATGCTTTTGAACTGTGGTGTTGGAGAAGACTCTTGAGAATCCCTTGGACTGCAAGGAGATTCAACCAGTCCATCCTAAAGGAGATCAGTCCTGGGTGTTCATTGGAATGACTGATGTTGAAGCTGAAACTCCAATACTTTGGCCTCCTGATGGGAAGAGCTGACTCTTTTGAAAAGACCCTGATGCTAGGAAAGATTGAGGGCAGGAGGAGAAGGGCTTGACAGAGGATGAAATGGTTGGATGGCATCACTGGCTCGATGGACATGGGTTTGGGTGGACTCTGGGAGTTGGTGATGGGCAGGGAGGCCTGGCGTGCTGCGGTTCATGGGGTTGCAAAGAGTTGGACACAACTGAGCGACTGAACTGAGCTAAACTGAAGTGGTTACTGAAATTTTTCTTTAAAGTAAGCAAAAAATTTAGCAAGAATTGTTAGGGTGTCTGACACTGCACATGCTGCAATTGTGTTAGCCGAAGGATTCTTGAACTAAGTGTGGAGGTATCACCTGGGTTCTTCCTGGGTGCTTACAGTACAATGCAGAAAGGGAGAAATAAATTGATGAAGGAAGTTTTAAAAGAGAAATGAATTGAATAAGAAACCAGAACTCAAAGGTTTCAAAAATGCTTAGCCTGTTCAGATTGCAAAAAACAAAAGAGAGAGAGAGAGAAACAAGTTTGGAAGAGAGCACCTAGGTTGTGGCAAGACTATCACTCGACAAAGAGATTATGGGATTACATGAACAGAAACACTGCCAGTTTGAACTGAAGGGGACAGAGATGGGATATGATGAGGGAGAGCTGTTGGACTTCTTAGATATTATGGGATGGAGCCATAGAGTTATTCAGCTGGGAACTTACACTATCCTTCAAGACAAAGGATAGATGTTTCCAAAGGAGATTCTGAGATCAACAGGGCTGCCTCTTCAGTTTCAGGGAGGTTGTAGGAAGCCTGTGGCCCTGATTTCAGACAGCAGTTGCACAGATGATTCTGGGGGGCAGAAGCTGTGGGGATGGAGCCACGCAAGACTTAGTGGGCAAGATCCTCCCCACTGCCAGAGCTGTGGAGGCAGAACTACTGACTCTGGGCATAGAAGGCAGAGCCTCATGCCAAAGAGGATTATTCCTGAAACTTAAGATCTAATGGCCTTTGCCTTGGTATGTTTGGGGTCTGCTAGGGAACCAACACTCCTTCCTTTTTCTTGTTTCTCCCTTTTGGAATAGACATATCTCTCCTATGCCAGTCCTGTTATTGGATTTTGGAAGCACATAGCTTATCTGGTTTCATGGGTTCACACTAGAAAAAAATTTTGCCTCAGGATGGATCATAACTAGAGTGTCATCCATTATTTAGATAAGACTTTGTACTTTTAGACTTTAGAGCTGCTACTGGAATGAGTCAAGACTCATGAGCTTATTGGGATAGAATGAGTGTACTTCATTTGTGAGAAGAACGTAACTGGCGGGTACAGGATGGAATGTTATAGATGAGAGGTTTGTTTCTCTCTAAAATTCATATGTTGAAGTCTTAACTCCCCATGTGATGATGTTTGGAGGTGGGGCCTTTGAGATGTAACTAGATTTAAATAAGGTCATGAAGGTAGGGATTCTATGATGGATTTAGTGTCTTATAAGAAGAGGAAGAAAGAATAAACTCTGTCTCTCTCCCCTCCCTCTGTTCCCCTCTCCTTACCCTCTTCATTTCTCTCCATCTCTCTCTTTCTCTCTGCCTAAGAGGACACAATGAGAAGGCAGCTATCTGCAAGCCGGGAAGAGAGCCCTCACTGGAGAACCTAATCAGCCAACACCTTGATCTTAGATTTCTTAGCCCCAGAACTATGAGCAATAACTTTCTATTGCTTAAGCAACCCAGTATATGGCATCTCATTACAGCAGCTCCAGCTGACTAATACAGTATATAAACAATAAGATGAGGGAATCTTCACCAACAATCACCATATTCATAAACTATTTAAGCAATTTTCTTTCCACCTTTTTTTTTTTTCACCTTAATAATTGGTTTGTATCTCCTCTAGGGGTTATGTAAGATAGCCAGCCTCAAGGCCAGCAGCACACTTCTGCATGTGCACTATAGCTCAAGCATTGTTTGTGAGATTCAAATTAGCTCAAGTTTAAGAGGTAAAACCATTTGAATTTTCAGAATAGATCTTTTTTTAATTTGGTTGAGACTTAAGGGTACTTTTTATTTTATGGAATTAAAAATCTGTCTTTATAAGAAAGCCTAATACAATAGGAAGCCTAATATGCTCCAGGGGCATCTGTTACTGTTGAATATCTATTTCAATAAATTTTCAGTATTGGCTTAATTATTTAAATAACAGGCACTAAAAGGAAAGCCTGTTTTGCTTTTTTTTTTTTTTTAATGTTGGAAATGAAATAAGTCAACCAAATGCCTTTAAAGTACACATCTATCTTTTCTGCAATAGCAAAACCTTTGGGAAGTTAAGTGCATATTTGTAATTTGTTCAGGGCAAAAATCACAGAGTGATGGATCAAACTGTGTTCCCTAAGGTATATTCCCAGGAAAAGAGACAAACACCTATTTTTCTCCAGTAGTTTATGAAAAGAAAGTCCAAAGCCATAGCAATCAGTGTTCTTTCTCTTGCTTTCAGCTTTCATGATCATAAGCATTTGATCATGTCTGGGTCTTCAGAGAAAAGACCACCAGCACTAAGTAACCATGACATCTATCAAATTTGTGTTTCAAGTTTCAGGATCCTAGTTTAACAATGCCTGAAGGCTGTCAGCTTCCTAGATGAGCATATCAAGATGATGAATGGCCCAGACATGGCAGGAAAGCCTTCATTGGAAGGCATGAAAGAATTTGTGAAGGAGAGGAAAGTAAACAGGTCTGTCTCTCAGAGCTGAGTAATCACAGCATAAGTGACAATGATCGAAGAACTAGGTCAGCTTTATGACTACTAAAATCCTTTAATTCATTAAAACATAGCAACTGAGATCTATCAAGAAAGCATGGGCTAATGGAAACACCACTAATATGGGCTCTGGAAACACCATGGAAAGGTAGGAAGAAGACGCAGCAAATGTAGTGGTAATTTCCATTCATGTGAGCCATTTTCTCTCTTAGTTTCAATATGAATTGCAAAAATTTAAGAAAAAGATCCAGACCCAAAATTCAGTCTGTAAAGAACATTTCTATTGATTTATTAAAAAAAAATTTTTTTTTTTTTGGCCTTGCCACACAGCTTGTCGGATCTCAGTTCCCAGGCCAGGGATCAAACCTGGGACTCTGGCAGTGAAAGTGTTGGGTCCCAACCATTAGACCACCAAGGAATTCTGCTCCCCCAAATATTTTGAGTGCCAACTCCATTAGGACTTTGGTCAAATAAAAAACTGATGGCTTAAATAAAAAACTCATTGCTTAAAACCCATGTGTCTGAAATTAAGTATTTTGAAAGTGACTCTAACTTTTTAATGTATTTCCCTAAGAAAAGAACACTCTTATTTTTATCAGTTTCTGTTAGTGACCATAGTACCATAACTGCTTGGTTAATGGCATTTCAAATTTTTTGGTTGCTTGATAATTTTCAAATGATTTAACCAATTTTGATGATATTTCTTGCACTACCAAGTTATGTCAAGATTTGTATTATCATTCCTTCTTATTAAAACAAAATTATTTAGCAGATGGCAACAGTTTTGGAATGACCAAATCTTGTACAGACAGACAGTACCTTCACCCATATGCTTTCAAAATGTGTTTATTTTCTGACTTGAACATTTTTCAGTGAATTCCAATATTGTATTGTTTTACATTATTTGTAATAGCTATATTTTAATATTTCTATGGTTTCACTGAGTAAAGTCTCTAGTTCATAGAAACACCAGTTCCTTCCTTAATCTCAGGCCGAGTTCCTATATCACAGCCTTAAAAAAATTTTTTTTTAATTTATTTTTAATTGGAGGATAATTGCTTTACAATATTGTGTTGGCTTCTGCCATACAACAATGTTAATCGGTCATAAGTATACATATGTCCCCTTCCTTCTGAGTCTCTCCCCCACCCTCCACCCCATCCCACTCCTCCAGGTTGTCGCAGAGCACTGGGTTGAGCTCCCTGTGCTATACAGCAAATTCCCATTGGCTATCCATTTTACACATGGTAACGCATGTTTCAGTGCTACTCTCTCAATTTGTCCCACCATCTGCTTCCCCTGCTGTGTCCGAAGTCTGTTCTCTATGTCTGTGTCTCTACTCCTGCCCTGCAAACAGATTCATCAGTATCATTTTTCTAGACTCCATATATATGCGTTACTATATGAAATTTGTTTTTCTCTTTTGACTTACTTTACTCTGTATAACAGGCTCTAGGTTCATCCACCTCACTAGAACTTACTCAAAGGTATCCTTTTTATGGCTGAGTAATATTCCATTGTCTATGTGTATCACAACTTCTTTATCCTTTCATCTGTCGATGGACATCTAGGTTGCTTCCATGTCCTAGCCATTGTAAACAGTGCTGCTATGAACATTGGGGTACATGCATCACTTCTTTTTATTTCAAACAGTTTAACTAAGATATAATTGACATATTAAACTTCACATGTTTATAATATAAAATATAAATTTAATGTGTGTGCATTTATGAAATCATCACTATATCAAGATAATAAGCACATTCATCCAAAATGTTTCCTTTTGTCCTTTTTTAAATTCCTTCCTCCTGTCCTTCTCCAAACTTCTCTTCTCTCCACCTTTATTTCCATGCAACTACTGACCTGCTTTCTGTCACTATGGATTAGATTGAGTTTTCTAGAATGTTATACAAATTGAATCACACAGTATGTACTCAACTTTTCTCTAGCTTCTTTCACATAATATAATGAACTTAAGATTCATCCACCATATTGTTTATGCCAATAACTTATCCCTTTTTACTAGTATGCCTAGTATTATTCTAATTCACCACACTTTATTTATTCATCTGTTGATTTTGGTTGCTTCCAGTTTGGGGTTATTAAACATAAAACTACTAAGAACACTGTGTACAAATATTTGTATGGACATATGATGTCATTTAACCTAAGTAAATACCTAAGCGTTCAACAATTGGATTATTTGGTATGCATATGTTAACTTTCAAAGAAACTGCCAAGCTCTTTTCCAAAATGACTATACAATTTCACACTTCCATCAGAAGCACATGAAAGTTTAAGTTCTTTCACATCCTCATCAACACTTAGTTGTACCTCATTGTATTAATTTGCATTTCTCTAATGACAGATGGTATTGAATAACATTTCATGTATTTATTTGCCATCCATATATCTTCTTTAGGGAAATGCTTTGACAAATGTTTTGCACATTTTTCATTGAGTTTTAGGTTTTTTCCTATGAAGTTTTGTGAACTCATTATGTATGATTTATACAAGTCCCTTGTCAGATATGTGATAGGCACACATTTTCTCTACGTCCATGTCTTGCCTTTTCATTCTTTTAACACTGTTTTCCTAAGAAAAGTAGTTTTTGTTTTAGTGAATTCAATTTTTAAAACTTTTGGCTTTTTCTTTTATAGATCATATTTTTGTAGTGCAGGTTTGATGGTGATAAATGCTTTCACCTTTCTATGACTAAAGAAGCCTTCACCAGTAATGAATGCTGGGTTGACAGGTTTTTTTCCTTTCAGTATCATGTTTTTTATCTTTCATTGTTCTGAAAATAAGACTGCTGTTATTTTTATTTTATTCTCTATATAGAATTATCTTTTTTTTCCAACTGCTTTTAAGATTTTCTCTGTTTCACTAGCTTTAAGTGACATGCTTATAATGTGCCATTGTGTCATTTCCTTCCTGTTTCTTATGCTTGAGATTTGATGAAATTTTTTAAATCTAGGTTTATAGTTTTTAGTGAATATGGGGAAATCCTGGCCATTCAAACATTTTATAAGCCCTCTCTTTTTTGGAGACTCCAGTTACATATATATTTGGTTGCTTGAAGTTGTCCTAGAATTAACTGATGTTCTCTAAATTTTTTGCTTTTGTTTTCTAACTTCATTTTGGATAGTTTTTATTGATATGTTCAAATTCACTTATTTTTTTTCCTGCAATGTCTAATTTGATGTTAATCTCATCCAGTATTTTCTTGATATCAAAGTTTTCAACTCTAGAAGTTCAATTTGGGCCTTTTTTCCCCTTTCATATTTCTACATAGCGTACATAATCTTTTCTTTGGCTTTTTGGACATACGAAATACAGCCACACTAGCTGTTTCTTTGTTTACTAATCCTATCACTGTGCGATTTTTGTTTAGAAGCCAGACATTATGGATTTTACCTTTTGGGTGCTTGATATTGTTATATTCCTATAAATTTTCTTGAGCTTTTGTAAAATAATTCAGTAATAATAAATTACTTGAAAAGAGTTTACATTTTTTGAGTCTTACAAAAAATTCAATTTGATAGATAGGACCAGAACAGCATTTAATTTACACTTACTTTTTCCCTAGTCCCGACACAAGACGCTTTTTAGATGATTCTTCGATCTGACTGTTGATAACAGGCACTCTTTTGACTCTGTGTGAACACTGGACATAGTTTTCTCTCATCCTTTTTCTTTCTTTCCAGCCTTGCCGTGAGACTTGTGGGATCTTGGTTCC
This sequence comes from Bubalus bubalis, assembly GCF_019923935.1. Taxonomy (NCBI): domain Eukaryota; kingdom Metazoa; phylum Chordata; class Mammalia; order Artiodactyla; family Bovidae; genus Bubalus; species Bubalus bubalis. Next base: position 142,212,422 of record NC_059159.1, read on the forward strand.
CTGATCAAGGATCTAACCTGGACCCACAGCAGTGAAAGCACTGAGTCCTAACCACTGGACTGCCAGGGAATTCACCCCCTCATCCTTTGAGGTAGTTATCGCCCCAGCCTCAGTTGCCTCGGTTACCTCAACCATATGCACTGATGAATACTTAACTGAATACTGCAGATCTTGAGTTCCCCCTATGAACAGCTCTGTCCTCTCTCTGGTGCTCTGCTCTGCAAAATCTAGCAACCTTGGTTTCTCCAGACTCGCAGTTCTTCTCAGTTCAAGGAGACCACGAAGTTTCACCTGAGGCCCCCCTCCCTGCACTGTGGACTGGAAACTGTTTTCACACAACACTCTGGGACAATTTTATGGCTCCCATTCTTTGTTTCCCACATCATCTTTATCACCCAGTGCTCTGTGTGTTAAGTGCCTGGTTTTCTATTTTGTGTGTATTTTTGTATGATTTTTTTTGTTGTTATTTCAAGCCATGGGATAAATCCAGTCCCTGCTAATTCCATCTTGGTCAAAAGCAAAAATCTCTCAATCTTCTTTTTAATCTTTTCTAGAACACCCAGCTTCAAAGGTCATTTTTGGAATTTCAAATGCATATAGTACATGATCAAAAAATAAAAGTTTAAGACATATTGAATCCACTTTCTGATATCATAAATACACATTTAAAAATTCTCTCTCCATTAATCTTACAAAGTATTAACATATGCTTCAAATTCAGCAGTATTGTTTTGTCCATGGTACCAGTCAGATTATTTTCTTCAACTATGTTGTACCAAAAAGGCATGGAGGGTAGGGAAGGGAACCTTTTTTGTTGAAATTACTAACAAACACGATGATTAAAAAGTTCAATTTGACGAGCTCAAACACAGAAAGAAATTATTAATAATAATTCCCCAAGTTAGAAATACTTTTAATTCTCTCTTGCCTTGATGCTTAAAACTTGTTGAGCTTAATAACTTTGAGAGAGAAATGCCTTCCACTCTTTCAGGAACACGTAAGGAGGCAGCTCAAGGGAGGATTGGAAATTCAATCTTTATCTTTCAGATTTGTAGCTTTCAGCACTAGCGCCACACCTGCCTCCCACTCCTCCACTCTTCCATCCCCCACACCTATTATTGCTGCTCAACTCACACTGACTGAAAACAAGCTTCCTTTTTCTGGCCCATCTCCAAAAATTGATAAGACTGAAAAGCCTAAGGTTTTAATGTCAAGGCATGAAGCATGGTTGGGCAATAGAGATAAAGTTCACTCAGGGCCTCACATCAGTTTATTTGTGTTTTAAAGACACAGAATCACAACTAGAAGAATACAGCTTGGCCATATTGGGGGTTTGTTTTTATTTGTTTACTTTACAGAGAAGATATTAGATTAAAACATCAAAAACATTCCTGAAGGGTAAAAGAACTCATGAACAAGTAACTCACAGCTAAGAGAGAGAAGCTTGTGGATGGGGAAAAGAGTTGACTTCCACATATGTCTCTATCAAGGCAGGGGCAGAATGGAGACAGAGTCTGAGTTGGTGAATGTGTCAGACTCTGAGTTGTTTGAAACACATCCAGCAACCAGGCTACATATACACGCAGAGAAGCAGGCAAAGTCTGATTTGGCCAAGGCCTGATGCAGGCAGCTGGCTTAGAGTCAACCAGCTGATTAGAGTCATCCACGAACAAGCTAGGGGCAAGTGAGAGAGATGGTCTCAGGCACAAAGTCAGGGACAGGACCTAGGCCAGTGGAAGAGTCAGGGATGGAGGAAAAGGCTCCTGTCCACTGTGTCATCCATTTACCAACAATTGCTGAGCCCCTGCTCTAGGCCAGGCTGTGCTCTTGATGGAGATTCAGATGAACCGCCCTGGCTAGTCCTTACCTTCAGGGAGGTCCCAGTGAAGTGAAGGAATTTTTAGGAAGGAACAGTCCCCGCTGTGATATAGTCAGTTTTTCTTGATACGAGGACAAGCAGATCAAAGAGATAGATATCAACAGAAATATCTAGCATGGACTTTAAGGCTGTGCCTTGCAGGGACTACTCCTCCTCTGAAAGGAAACTCCAGTGTTCCAAGCTCTGTGCTTCCTTCCTTTCACTCTGACTCTCCGACCCTCTCACAATCACACACACTCCACTCTCCAAAAGGAGTCATTTAACAATTTTCTATACAGGATATAAAAGCACATCTCCAAAGCTGGACACAAGCTTCCCTGGTGGCTCAGTGGTAAAGAATCTGCCTGCCAATGCAGGAGAAGCAGGTTTGATCCCTGGATGGGGAAGATCCCTTGGAGAAGGAAATGGCAACCCAGTCAAGTATTGTTGCCTGGGGAATCCCATGGACAGAGGAGCCTGGTGGGCTATAGTCCATGGGGTCACCAAGAGTTGGAGAGGACTTCGCCACTAAACAACAAAGCTGGACACAGGACAGTTATGGGAAACAGACAAGGGAGGAATCAGTTACTAGAGAAAGGAAGGGGCAGAGAAGTTCCCAGAAAGGGAATATTTGAGCTACACTTTTTAAAAGAATGAAACTCACTAGGAACTAGAGGAGGAAAGTTGGAAGGAGAGCACTAAAGGAGAGAAAGTGACATGGACAAAAACTCAAGGAGTCCTTAAACAGCCCTGGGCCAAAGCACTGGGGGTGAGGAGGAGAGGAGGCAGAATTGGCTTTGGGGGCCTCCAGCCCTTAGAGTTTTACTGCTGTGTCAAGTTGGGCCTTTCCCAGGAGGAAAGACAGGCTGGAAAGTGCCCTCAGGAGCAATTTGTGCATTAGAAAACTCATGTGGGGACTTAAGTGGAGAACAAAGTGTCACACAGGGAGTGACAGAAAGTAAGAAAATCGATGAGAAAGCTATCTTAATAGCCCAGGCAAAAGATACTGATGGTTTTTCACATCCCGGAATATTCCTAGCTTAAGAGTTTAATGAACAATTTAAATTAGCGCTAACATATTTACGCTCATAAACTAACAGAATTGGGGGATTTAAGCACATAGATTTCCCTCCCATCCTCCCCAACCCCACTTCCCCAAAAAAAGATTTTTCCTTATTATGGTTTTAAATTATTCAGATGTTTTACATCTCTACTCTTCACATTGCCTAGCAGGGATACGGGCAAAGAGAAAGTGGTTAATAGATAATGTTGCCCTTAGAGAAAAGTAACACAGGATAATATATAACTCTAGGTGACCTGGAGTTGCTCCACAGAAGTGCAAACACCACAAGCCTGGAGAGTGTCATGGATGAAACCAGGCAGAGTGAACAAGGGTCCGAAAGTGACCGATCAGACATTCACACTAACCACCCAATTCAGAGGCAGAGCCAGCCCTGCATCTTGCCTGGTCCCCTCATCCTCCAGAACTGGGAAATCCACAGATAAGCCCAAATGTGCACAATGGGCATGCTATTTCATGATTAATCCCCATTTCAAAAATGCACTGAAACTCATCTCAGAGACAAGGTGCTACAAAATGGATGTCGGAAGCCTTAATGGGAGCTATGGCCTTACTGTCAGGGACTAACTGGATGTCTTGAGCCAGTTGCCCTTCTGTTTAAGGATATTCTCAATCCCCAACCTATGTTTCCTGGATTGTTTTTAAGAGGGTAATAAGTGAAAATATGATCTGTAAGATGGTATGTAAATATAAAATATTAACAAATAACTAGGTATAAACACAATATTTGACTTTAAAAATTAGAAAAGGCTTTGCTTATCAGTGGGCTTCTCTGGTGCCTCAGATGGTAAAGAATCTGCCTGCAATGTGGGAGACCTGGGTTTGATCCCTGAATCAGGAAGATCCCCTGGAGAAGGGAATGGCTACCCACTCTAAGCATGCTTGCCTGGAGAATTCCATGGACAGAAACCATGGCATTCCATAGACAGAAACCCTGGTGGACCACAGTCCATAGAATCACAAAGAGTTGGACACTACTGAATGACTAACACTTTTACTTTCACTTTGCTTATCAATAGCCAACACATCTATATTGAGACTGTGTGGATCACAATAAACTGTGGTAAATTCTTCAAGAGATGGGAATACCAGACCACCTGACCTGCCTCTTGAGAAATCTGTATGCAGGTCAGGAAGCAACAGTTAGAACTGGACATGGAACAACAGACTGGTTCCAAATAGGAAAAGGAGTACTTCAAGGCTGTATATTGTCACCCTGCTTATTTAACTTATATGCAGAGTACATCATGAGAAACACTGGACTGGAAGAAACACAAGCTGGACTCAAGATTGCCAGGAGAAATATCAATCACCTCAGATATGCAGATGACACCACCCTTATGGCAGAAAGTGAAGAGGAACTAAAAAGCCTCTTGATGAAAGTGAAAGTGGAAAGTGAAAAAGTTGGCTTAAAGCTCAACATTCAGAAAACGAAGATCATGGTATCCGGTCCCATCACTTCATGGGAAATAGATGGGGAAACAGTGGAAAAAGTGTCAGACTTTATTTTTTGGGGCTCAAAAATCACTGCAGATTGTGACTGCAGCCATGAAATTAAAAGACGCTTACTCCTTGGAAGGAAAGTTATGACCAACCTAGATAGCATATTCAAAAGCAGAGATATTACTTTGCCAACAAAGGTCCATCTAGTCAAGGCTATGGTTTTTCCAGTGGTCATGTATAGATATGAGAGTTGAACTGTGAAGAAGGCTGAGCGCCAAAGAATTGATGCTTTTGAACTGTGGTGTTGGAGAAGACTCTTGAGAGTCCCTTGGACTGCAAGGAGATCCAACCAATCCATTCTGAAGATCAGCCCTGGGATTTCTTTGGAAGTAATGATGCTAAAGCTGAAACTCCAGTACTTTGGCCACCTCAGGCAAAGAGTTGACTCATTGGAAAAGACTCTGATGCTAGGAGGGATTGGGGGCAGAAGGAGAAGGGGACAACAGAGGATGAGATGGCTGGATGGCATCACTGACTCGATGGACTTGAGTCTGAGTGAACTCTGGGAGTTGGCGATGGACAGGGAGGCCTGGCGTGCTGCGATTCATGGGGTCGCAAAGAGTCAGACACGACTGAGCAACTGAACTGAACTGAACTGATGTGTTTAGATGATTGATAGGATATCTTATTTGTAAAAACAAATTTGTAAAACTCTCCTCCTCTGCTTTTCCTCTGTGTCTATTTTTGCTTCTTTAAAAATCATTCTGAGATAGTGAATGATCTTCCAAGAATGCCAGCCTCTGTGTCTCAAAGACATTGGCCATCTTTGCTGGCTGTTCATTTACCCTCTACTCTTTTTGGCCTGTCTCAGAATTAGCTGAAACTTGAAGTCAATTCGAGAAAGAAAGATGATATTTTAGGACAAGCTCTATTGAGGAAATAATTCACATGAAACCTCTGGGACATCCCCCATGTTGACGGAACCCCTGGGTGAGCACAGCTCTGGCTGTGATTCAAAGCTCTCCTAAAAGCTTTGCTAGTTAGTCTAGTCTTTGTTAGTATATCTAATTAGCAGACTAGTTAGTCTACTTCAATGCTGGAAAAAAAAATCACAGAGCTTCGCACCTTTATGCTCTGCCCAAACACACACCCCAGTGGTCACACCGCTCTTGTTGGCCGTGGGCTCGCTACATAAGCACCTTAACAAACATAATTTTTATTCAAGCTATTTACTCTCCCGAGAAACTAAAGCACAATTGAGGGAGCAAATGTTTGCAAAGTTCGTAGAAGAGAAGAGTTCATCTTGAGGCTGAAGCACGACTTCAAAGCTGGAAAGCCAGCTGTTGATCTACAGCCTATATTGGCTGGCATGGCAACCTCAAGTTCAACACCAACAGTTGCTAATATTTAGTGAATGGTTCACAGAATGAGAGGCAAAACTAGAAACAGATCTCATGAGGGAACTAAATGTTCCTGACTCTCTGGGGTAATATCCTTAGATGAACAAATGAATACTACAATAATTATCTTCCATCTCTGCCTAACATTCAAATTCCATAGAGAGAGTGTGATTGAACTTGGGGTCGCATGCCTTCCTTATAGCAGTTGAATGAGAGGTGCTTAGGACACCAGTCTCATCAGCATTATTCCCAATAGAAGAGGTACCATTTTTCCAAAGGCAAATTGAGATGTGATTTCAGGAGAGTAAAAGATGAGTCCTTGACACTCAAAAACAATGATCATTATGTACAAATGGAACATCATTAGAATTATTATGCCCGTATTACCCATGGAAAAGGTAAACTTTTTGAGTGTTAAATCAACTGTAAACTGTAGCAATCTCATTTTCTTTTCTTTTTTTTGGCAGTCTCATTTCCAAATGCCACCTGGATGTTATGTAACTCTTAACCTTTAGCCCTGTCCTAACTTACAGCAATATAAGGTATGAAGACCGTACAGAATATGGAGTTATAATCTTCAAAATAAGATAGTGCTTCTGAACATCAATATATCTTCCTAGCATCCAAAACATCATTTGGGTGAATTTTAAGGAGCAATCAAGGAAAAGAGAAATTTTAACATGCCTTTTCTGATACTTATGACCCTGAGTTTGAAAAAAATCAGCATCTTCTGAAAATTTTTCTTGTGCCTTTTGAATTTCTGGTGATATTAGATTCATATTGTCCATCATTTGTTTTTAGCTTAATCCCCCTGTTACTAGAAGAGTTGGTATGTGCTGTTATTTTGATTAAAACAAAGATAATTATAGCTAAGCCTAAGAATTTAAAAACTCTAAAAAAAAAAAAAAAAAAGGTGGAATGACCTTCCTAGAATGATGGTGATTTCCTTCCCCCAGATAGGTGCCAAAAAAACCAGCTTTTGGTCAGGGGAAAGGAATCCTCGGTGTGATACAAACGGCCAGATCTTGTGCTCTTCATGCCCAGTCCAATGATAAGAATCTGTAGTTCTGAATCTAATTAACACCAATATGAACTCTCAACATAACCAGACAGTTATAGAAAAGGAAGATATTATTTTCACCCAGAAATTGTTTAAAATTTTAACACCTAATGAGGTCAATACATTGAATTTAATTTTTAAAAGTATATAACTAATGAACAGTATGATGTATTTCTCCAGCAAGGCAGGGTATTGCTGTTCTAGAGCAGTTGAAGCAAGTAATTTTGGCTTCTAGAGCAGTTGAAGCAAGTAATTTTGGCCAAGACAGGATTTGTTAATGGAAAATGACTTCACTGCAATATAAGGTATGAAGACTGTACAGAATATGGAGTTATAATCTTCAAAATAAGATAGTGCTTCCGAACATCAATAAATCTTCCTAGCATTCAAAATATCATTTGGGTGAATTTTAAGGAGCAATCAAGAAAAAGAGAAATTTTTTAAAAAGAGAAATTAATCATATTTCTAAGTTCTATACTTTGATATGGGCTTCCCTGGTGGGGGCAGGTAGTAAAGTATGCATGCAAGGCAAGAGACCTGGGTTTGATCCCTGGGTCAGGAAGAGCCCCTGGAGAAGGAAATGGCTACCATCTCCAGTATTCTTCCCTGGAGAATTCCATAGACAGAGGACCCTTTTTCAGTTTCAATTCAGTCACTCAGTTGTGTCTGAATCTTTGTGACCCCATGAATGCAGCACACCTGTCCATCACCAACTCCCGGAGTTTACTCAAACTCACATCCATAGAGTCGGTGATGCCATCCAACCTTCTCATCCTCTGCTGTCCCCTTCTCCTCCCTGCCTTCAATCTTTCCCAGCATCAGGGTCTTTTCAAATTAGTCAGTTCCTTGCATCAGGTGGCCAAAGTATTGGAGCTTCAGCTTCAGCATCAGTCCTTCCAATGAATACACAGGATTGATCCCCTTTAGAATGGACTGGTTGGATCTCCTTGCTTTCTAAGGGACTCTCAAGAGTCCTCTCTAACACCAAAGTTCAAAAGTCTCAATTCTTTGGCACTCAGCTTTCTTTATAGTCCAACTCTCACATCCATACATGACTACTGAAAAACCCATAGCTTTGACTAGATGGACCTTTGTTGGCAAAGTAATGTTTCTGCTTTTTAATATGATGTCTAGGTTGGTCATAGCTTTTCTTCCACGGAGCAAGCATCTTTCAATTTCATGGCTGCAGTCACCATCTGCAGAGATTTTGGAGCACAAAAAAATAAAGTCTCTCAATGTTTCCAATGTTTCCCCATCTATTTCCCATGAAGTGATGGGACCAAATGCCATGATCTTAGTTTTCTGAATGTTGAGTTTTAAGCCAACTTTTTCACTCCCCTCTTTCACTTTTTATCAAGAGGCTCTTTAGTTCTTCTTGGCTTTCTGCCATAAGGGTGGTGTCATCTGCATATCTGAGGTTATTGATATTTCTCCTGGCAATCTTGATTCCAGTTTGTGCTTCATCCAGCCTGGCATTTCTCATGATGTACTCTGCATATAAGTTAAATAAGCAGGGTGAAATATACAGCCTTGACATACTCCAGTACAGAGGACCTTGAGGGTTATAATCCATGGGGTCACAAAGATTCAGACATGACTGAATGACCAACAGACACACATACATACTTTGATGTAGTGGAAGAACTCGAAGCGTACTATCAACTGCACTAAAACAGACATTATCCAAAATGGCAAAAATTGGGAACCTAAAAGCTTTACGAGGTTAACAAAGAGGAATAAAAAGCTCATAAAACTTCATAAGAGTCTAAATGTAACAATTAGTGATAACGTATCTTTTAATGTGTAAAATTAAAATCCTTTCTAAATGAACTGAAACACTGCACAAGTAATAGCAGTTGAAATTTATTACATATATATGATTATCAAACTGGTCATTCTAGAGAAGGAGGAAGAGATGAAAATCTTCAGAGGATCCTAGATCTTCGATCATTTTTTAAAATGCTTAATGAAGAGAAACAACATAAAACTGCCCATCCATAAGGACTGGTTAAAAAAAATTCAGATGTATGCTTTTAATGGCATACCATTAAAAAAGAAGGAAGGGGTCCATAATGCCCTGATATAGAAATCAAGGTCTAGATTAGTTGATATTAGCTGCCATGAAAAAAAAAATAGAAATAAATAAGAAATTGTTTGCTCATTTGTTTCTATTTGCATTGAATATCTCCAAATGACACATCAGAAACCGGTAATACTAGTTGCTTCTGAAGCAAGCTGGGGAGCTAGGGAGCTGGGCAGCAGGACTAAAAGGAGATTTTTACTATACATCTTTTTTTTTTTTTTTTTCTCCTCTTGGATTAAAATAATGTGAATACACATTTTTTGTGTATATTCAATATACAAATAAAATGAATTTTAAATTTCTAAATTCCTTGCATTGCTTCTAATAATGGATGAGATTATGAGATATTAAGTTCAGAACTCCCTGGCAGTGCTTCCAGAGGAATGTGGTCAGTGTGGTAGAGTACATTCATACTAAAATGGAATCAGCTTCCCACAACACCCTGCTGTTGTTGCCTTGGGCTTCTGTTGAGAACATAAAAGATTCAGTTACCAGGTGGCAAAATGTAAATCCACTGATGATAAGCAAAATTAGCAGGCTTAACAGAAGAGAGGCTTCCTCATTATTCTTTCTGCCAAAAGACAAGTCCAAATGCATTGTGTGCAAATGTCATGAGAGAGTCAATTCCTCAGCAGGTTGATAAGAATTCTGGGAGTCCCCGAGGAGAGAGGGGTTCTGAGGTTCTTGAGAAGGAGATAGGAGTCTGGAATTCTCAAGGAAGAGGAAAGAACAAACTTTCTTTTTCTTTTTCTCTACATTTCTTAGTCTTAGTCACATAAAACATTTTTTTTTCTTTAAGCGCAGAACTGATGATTATACAACAAATAACTCAGTTTAAACTCTGTACTAAGGATTGTATAACAACAATGTATCCTGCTTGAAGACAGTTTCTCCTTCCTGAAAACCTTCTGACTAATCCTAATATCTTAGAATGTAAATTATGAGAGTGGATCTGGTAGGATCTTTCTATTGTTAAGTTCTAATAAAGCAAAGAAGAACTAAAGCGCCTCTTGATGAAAGTGAAAAAGTTGGCTTAAAACTCAACATTCAGAAAACTAAGATCATGGCATCTGATCCCATCACCTCATGGGAAATAGATGGGGAAACAATGGAAACAATGACACATTTTATTTTTTTGGACTCCAAAATCACTGCAGATGTTGACTGCAGCCATGAAATTAAAAGACGCTTGCTCCGTGGAAGAAAAGCTATGACCACCTAGACAGCATATTAAAAAGCAGAGACATTGCTTTGCCAACGAAGGTCCATCGAATCAAAGCTATAGTTTTTCCAGTGGTCATGTATGGATGTGAGTGTTGGACTATAAAGAAAGCTGAGTGATGAAGAATTGATGCTTTTGAACTTTGGTGTTGGAGAAGACTCTTGAGAGACCCTTGGACTGCAAGGACATCCAACCAATCCATCCTAAAGGAAATCAATCCTGAATATCCACTGGAAGGACTCATGCTGAAGCTGAAGTTCCAATACTTTGGTCACCTGATGTGAAGAGCTGACTCATTGGAAAAGACCCTGAAGGCGGTAGGAGAAGGGAACGACAGAGGATGAGGTGGTTGGATGGCATCACCAACTCAATGGACATGAGTTTGAGTAAGCTCTGGGAGTTGGTGATTGACAGGGAGGCCACGTGTGGTGCATTCCATGGGGTCGCAAAGAGTCAGACACGACTGAGCATCTGAACTTAACTGATGAAAACCTTATCAACCGCAAGTGCCTTGTAACTTTTCTCTTTTTTGTGATTCAGGATATCTGAAAGCAGAATAGGTTCTGTAAGAATGTTTGGAAAAATCTTTGTTTTCAACTTACATATTTTGGGAAGCCAGTTAGGACAAAGCTAGCTTGGGTTCTCATGCAAAATAAAGGGTTCTGGCTTGACAGTGAGCCTAACAGGCATCTCAAAACAAATTAAATCCTGACATCAGCTAAAAAGTAAAGGACACATGCGTGTGTAGTCACTTCAGTCATGACCAACTCTTTGAGACACTATGGACTGTAGCCCATCCAGTTCCTCTGTCCATGGGCTTCTCTTCACAAGAATACTGGAGTGGGTTGCTGTGCCTTCCTCCAGGGGATCTTCCAAACCTAGGGATCAAACCCACATTTCTTACATCTCCTGCATTGGCAGGCAGGTTCTTTACCACTAGCACCACCTGGGAAACCCAGAAAGAAAGGATACTGATCCAAAAGTGGAAGAGATTCAGGGTGGGTACAAAGTGGCCCTGGTCCAAGTCCTAAGAGAGCGAGGGCTCCAACCCATGTGTGTAAGGTCATGCCCAGCTGCCTTCTCAGGAGGCACCCCTCAGAGCTACCTGGGACCTCCAAGAGGTCCTCTGGAGATGCCAAACTATTGGTTTGTGAGTGGATCAGTTTACAAACTGAGTGATAAAATCTCATGATTAGGAGGGACACCAGCATTCAGTTGGAAGCAGAAGTACAAAGAACAGGTTCTGGAACTGGATCCAAAGCCTAACTCTACCATAGGCCAGCTGTGGGACCTTGAGCAACTGACTGAACCTCTCTGTGCCTTATTTGGTGCATCTGTAAAACAAAGATAACCGTAGAAACTTTCTAGTAGAGTTCTTCTGAGGATTAAAGGAGATGTTGATAGGAGCCTTCATATGGTGTCTCACTTGCTGCTGCTGCTGCTGCTGCTAAGTCGCTTCAGTCGTGTCCGACTCTGTGCGACCCCAGAGATGGCAGCCCCCCAGGCTTCCCCGTCCCTGGGATTCTCCAGGCAAGAACACTGGAGTGGGTTGCCATTTCCTTCTCCAGTGCATGAAAGTGAACAGTGAAAGTGAAGTCGCTCAGTCGTGTCCAACTCTAGCAACCCCATGGACTGCAGCCTTCCAGGCTCCTCCGTCCACGGGATTTTCCAGGCAAGAGTACTGGAGTGGGGTGCCATTGCCTTCTCCAGTGTTTCACTTAGGAAGCCTCAAATACAATTTTTTAGTTTAGTCACATGTGCAGATCTCTTGTATTTCCTAAGAAATGGTGTCGATCATCCTAAAAATGGTTAAGCGACAAGACAGGAGTATAACCTCTGGAGAGTGAGAAAAAGAATGTATCCTAAGGTGGTGAGTAATGCTTTTTAATGTCAGCATTCCAATCACTCAGTAAGAGCAGCCTCTTTAACCCACAGCACTGGAGGGGCCCCGCTCACTTCTCAGCACATTACATAGAGATCACCGCTCAGAGTCTGTCTAGGGCAGGGACTGTGTCATACTCTTCTTTGTCCCCCTGAGCCCAGCACCTAGAATGTCCTCAAATAAACAGAGGGTCAGCTGAGCTACTCGTCTTGTCTCCCTCTGCGGTGGAACAACGCTCTGTAAATGTGGAAAATATACAGAATGACTCGAGAAAGCAGACAAGGTGATGTTCTTCCTCTTTCCTTAGTTCTGCCAGCAGCCCCCAGCAGCTCCATCCTAAAGCCATTCCTCACCCATCTTGCTCAGGCTGGCAGAGTATCAGTCAGGTCCCTCTCTGAGTCTTCCAGAATTCTCCTCAGGGGTGCAGCCTCACTGGCAGTAGTAAGCCCCCTCTTCTCCGTCTTTAAAGAGGACTTCACAAATGCTCTATTCTTTGGCTCATCGGCAAGACTATCAGGAAACCAAAAAATGTTCTTTCTTCAGAAGGCAGGGTGAATGTCTGAACGAGGTATTTCTAAGAGCTTCATACCAGATATAAAATAGCTATGACTTTTATATAATTGCAAGTCTAATGATACCAAAAATTCACCATTTAAGGTGAGAAAAGTGGTTCTGAAAGTTTTTTAATCTTATTCACAGGGTAAAATATATATTATGTAAAAAGAAGAATGTGACAACAGGTACAATGGGAGTAATAATTATTATTACTCCCTCCTACATGAATTCCACTTTTCCTCTTGCCCTCACCATCTAGAGCTTTCCTCTCTCTTACACAAACCTCCTTCAGAAACTCGGTGTTTGCACACTGCCGAGTGATACCCACAATCTGACCCCGAGTCCAGTAAAAGTCATGGAAAGAAATTGCACCAAAGCAGAGGAATCATGATTATCTTAAGAAACAAAACAAATATCCACCTAAGTATATCTCATCCTTTATCTGAGAACCGCCTTATGAGAACAAGGGGAAATTCTGAATGGACATGAGCAGTTTCGTGACCTGGTCTTGCTCACAGATGCTAACAGATGCTGCCAGGTCAGGCACCTTGGGCCTCTGGGGCAATGCTTAGTCAAAACTCATCTCTGTACCGCCGCCCACCTTTTATCATCAGGACACTTTCTTACAAAGATATAAAAAAACAAAGGAGAAAGAAAAACCATTAAGAGGAGATTAGTAGGAGGCCTTTGATCATTTTTAAAATCTGCCATTGATTAGTGTTTTCATTTTCTATTACTGTGCAGTAAACCAGCCCAAACTTAGTAGATAAAATGGCAACAATTTTCATTTCCCAGGTGGCTCAGTAGTAAATGACTTCCCTGGTGGCTCAGAAAGTAAAGAATCTGCCTTCAATGATGGAGACCCAGGTTCGATCCCTGGATCAGGAAAATCCCCTGGAGAAGGAAACGGCAACCCACTCCAGTATTCTTGCCTGGAAAATTCCATGGATAGAGGAGCCTGGCAGACTACAGTACATAGGGTCATAAAAAAGACAGACAGAACTTAGCAACTAAACAGCACAACAATTTGCATTAGGAAGAAGAGGAGGAGGAAACGGAGGAGAGGAGTTCAGTCTCTCTGGTTTCCATGGGTTGACCTGGGTCAGCTAGGCGATTCCCACTCAGGGTCTGTTGTGAGGCTGCTGTCAGAGAGGACAGGGGCTGGGATCTTCTGGACACTTCCTTGCTCACAGGTCCGGTAAATGATGCTGACTCTTGGCTGGGAGCTCAGCTGGAATAAAATCTGCCCATGGTGGCCCAGGCATCCTGGGCTTCTCTCAGCAAGACAGCTGGGTCTTGAGAGCAAGAATCCCAGGAGAAAGAGCCAGGTGATCACTTTCGAAAGCCTGACTCTGGGTCACTGTGCCACTGGAGCACAGTCTGCTCATCAGGATTGAGTCTGTTTTCCAGGGTAGGGGAATTAGACTCCTGATTAGAGGAGTATCAAAGAATATGTGGATGTGGTTTGAAAACACCACACTGTCATACATTTCTTTGTCCCTTTCAAAACCATGATTAAGTGTTAAAAAAGACAAACTCATCGAGGCTCAGCTTGCATCAGACATTAGATCTCTCTGCTTTATTTTTGCTCTGATGATCAATGCCTTCCTCATCAATACATTGATGAGGCAAAGCATCTCCGACGCATCCTCTCTCTCTTCCTAAATATCTCCTCTCGTGGGCTCTGAGAGCAAGACCACTAACCACAAGAAAGCCACAGTTTCCACAATAGGGAGACTTGATGGAGGATGAGTTTCAGTTCAGTTCAGTTGCTCAGTCGTGTCCGACTGTTTGTGACCCCATGAATCACAGCATGCCAGGCCTCCCTGTCTATCGCCAACTCCTGGAGTTCACTCAAACTCACGTCCATCGAGTTGGTGATGCCATCCAGCCATCTCATCCTCTGTTGTTCCCTTTTCCTCCTGCCCCCAATCCCTCCCAGCATCAGAGTCTTTTCCAGTGAGTCAACTCTTTGCCTGAGGTGGCCAAAGTACTGGAGATTCAGCTTTAGCATCATTCCTTCCAAAGAACACCCAGGACTGATCTCCTTCAGAATGGACTGGTTGGATCTCCTTGCAGTCCAAGGGACTCTCAAGAGTCTTCTCCAACTCCACAGTTTAAAAGCATCAATTCTTCAGCACTCAGCTTTCTTCACAGTCCAATTCTCACATCCATATGTCATATGATGGAAAAACCACTGGAAAAACCATAGCCTTGACTAGACAGACTTTTGTTGGCAAAGTAATGTTTCTGCTTTTCAATATGCTGTCTAGGTTGGTCATAACTTTCCTTCCAAAGAGTAAGCATCTTTTAATTTCATGGCTGCAGTCACCATCTGCAGTGATTTTGGAGCCCAGAAAAATAAAGTCTGACACTGTTTCCACTGTTTCCCCATCTATTTCCCATGAAGTGATGGAACCAGATGCCATGATCTTCGTTTTCTGAATGTTGAGCTTTAAGCCAACGTTTTCACTCTCCTCTTTCACTTTCATCAAGAGGCTTTTTAGTTCCTCTTCACTTTCTGCCATAAGGGTTGTGTCATCTGCATCCAAATATCCTGCTCTTTCAATCACAACACTGTTCCTAGTAGCCACTGGCTGACATCATCTTTGAGATTCTTTGCATCCTGTAAGTCGCCAAGACCAATATGAAACTCCCACATACTAGTAGTCTCCTCTACATCACCTAAACTCTCTCCAGCACCAGCCCTCTCTTTTCTGGACTGGCACCTTCTACATGACTATCCATATCACCACTGTCCCTTCAAATTTAGTGACTGAAATATCCTTCTCAAACATTGCCTACCTTTCTAATTCTGACAAGATTTCTATGGTTTCTGAATGCGTTTTACCCAAATTTCAGGTCATGGGTTTCAAATACCTGATCAAAGACCTATGCTCAGGTCTTTGAAACACAGATATAAATATACCCTCCCACTCCAATACAGTCCATGGGGTCCAAAGAGTCGGACACAACTGTGCAACTTCACTTTCAACAATTTCAACCTGCTCCAAATTAACTGTGTGTCCCCCACCATCTCCTCTTGACAACCTCAAGTGCATATTCAGGAAAAACTTTTCATTGTCCTGTCTCCAGACTCACATCCCCAAGGATGGTTCTTCAGTCCATCTGCACTTTTGCACCTGCCAGCCCGTTTCAGCGCAGTAGAATAGAAAGACCCCAGGTTTCAGAAATGAGGCAGCCAGACTCTAGTGTTAAAACCCTCAAGACAAGATATTCCCACGTCCAAGGGCAAAGGAGAAGACCTAGCAAAACAGTTCAGTTCAGTTCAGTCACTCAGTCATATCCGACTCTTTGCGATCCCATGAATCACAGAACGCCAGGCCTCCCTGTCCATCACCAACTTCCAGAGTTAACTCAAACTCATGTCCATCGAGTCGGTGATGCCATCCAGCCATCTCATTCTCTGTCATCCCCTTCTCCTCCTGCCCCCAGTCCCTCCCAGCATCAGGGTCTTTTCCAATGAGTCAACTCTTCATATGAGGTGGCCAAAGTATTGGAGTTTCAGCCTCAGCATCAGTCCTTCCAATGAACACCCAGGACTGATCTCCTTTAGGATAGACCAGTTGGATCTCCTTGCTGTCCAAGGGACTCTCAAGAGTCTTCTCCAACACCACAGTTCAAAAGCATCAATTCTTCGGTGCTCAGCTTTCTTCACAATCCAACTCTCACATCCATACATGACCACTGGAAAAACCATAGCCTTGACTAGATAGATCTTTGTTGGCAAAGTAATGTCTCTGCTTTTCAATATGTTATCTAGGTTGGTCATAACTTTCCTTCCAAGGAGTAAGCGTCTTTTAAGTTCATGGCTGCAATCACCATCTGCAATGATTTTGGAGCCCAAAAAAATAAAGTCTGACACTGTTTCCACTATTTCCCCATCTATTTCCCATGAAGTGATGGGACCAGATGCCATGATCTTCCTTTACTGAATGTTGAGCTTTAAGCCAACTTTTTCACTCTCCACTTTGACTTTCATCAAGAGGCTTTTTGAGTTCCTCTTCACTTTCTGCCATAAGGGTGGTGTCATCTGCATATCTGAGGTGATTGATATTTCTCCCGGCAATCTTGATTCCAGCTTGTGTTTCTTCCAGTCCAGTGTTTCTCATGATGTACTCTGCATATAAGTTAAATAAACAGGGTGACAATATACAGCCTTGACATACTCCTTTTCCTATTTGGAACCAGTCTGTTGTTCCATGTCCAGTTCTAACTGTTGCTTCCTGACCTGCATACAGATTTCTCAAGAGGCAGGTCAGGTGGTCTGGTATTCCCATCTCTTTCAGAATTTTCAACAGTTTACTGTGATCCACACAGTCAAAGGCTTTGGCATAGTCAATAAAGCAGAAATGTTTTTCTGGAACTCTCTTGCTTTTTCCATGATCCAGCGGATGTTGGCAATTTGATCTCTGGTTCCTCTGCCTTTTCTAAACCCAACTTGAACATCTGGAAGTTCACATTTCATGTATTGCTGAAGCCTGGCTTGGAGAATTTTGAGCATTACTTTACTAGTGTGTGAGATGAGTTCAATTGTGCGGTGGTTTGAGCATTCTTTGGCATTGCCTTTCTTTGGGATTGGAATGAAAACTGACCTTTTCCAGTCCTGTGGCCTCTTCTGAGTTTTCCAAATTTGCTGGCATATTGAGTGAATCACTTTCAGAGCATCATCTTTCAGGATTTGAAATAGCTCAACTGGAATTCTATGACCTCCACTAGCTTTGTTCATAGAGATGCTTTCTAAGGCCCACTTGACTTCACATTCCAGGATGTCTGGCTCTAGGTGAGTGATCACACCATCGTGATTATCTTGGTCATGAAGATCTTTTTTGTACAGTTCTTCTCTGGAGAGGAGCTACCCCACGTCCAAGGAGCAGTGGCTGCGTGGGTGCAGGAGGGCCGAGAGGAGCTACTCCATGTTCAAGGTCAGAAGGGGTGGCCATGAGGAGATACCCTTCCTCCAAGGTAAGGAGCAGCAGCTGCGCTTTGCTGGAGCAGCCTTGAAGAGATACCCCACATCAAAGATAAGAGAAACCCAAGTAAGATGGTAGGTGTTGTGAGAGGGCATCAGAAGGCAGACACACTGAAACCATAATCACAGAAAACTAGTCAATCCAGACCACAACCTTGTCTAACTCAATGAAACTAAGCCATGCCGTGTGGGGCCACCCAAGGTTGCAGGTCATGGTGGAGAGGTCTGACAGAATGTGGTCCATTGGAGAAGGGAATGGCAAACCACTTCAGTATTCTTGCCTTGAGAACCTCATGAAAAGTATGAAAAAACAAGACTGTAGGAGGGGCAAAATTGTGTTTAGAATCAAACCCCATACCTGCCAGAGATGCTCAGAGGGCACAAACAAACCTTGTGTGCACCAGGACGAAGAGACTCCCACAGAGACTGAGAGAGAAACGTGTTTGGGTGTCTCCTGAGGAGGTACAGGTCAGCAGTGGACTGCTGCAGGGACAGGGGCTCTGGGTGCAGCAAACCTGGGTATAGCATAAGCCCTCTTGGAGGGGGTCGCCATTAACCCCACCATAGACCCGCCAGAACTTACACAGGATTGGGAAACAGACTCTTGGAGGGGACAAACAGAACCTTGTGCACACCAGGACCCAAGAGAAAGGAGCAGTGACACCAGAAGAGACTGACCAAAGCTTGCGCGGGAATGTCCAGGTGTCTCCAGTGGAGGCATGGTCCAAGGTTGGCCTGCTGCAGGGTTGGGGACACTGAATGTAGCAGTGCCTGCACCGGACCTTTTGAAGGAGGTACCATTGTATTCATTACCTCCACCATAGTTTGGCCCCAGCTTAAATAACTGGGAGGGAACACAGCTCCACCCATCAACAGAAAATAGGATTAAAGATTTACTGAGCACAGCCCACTTTCCCCTTCTCCCATCAGGAAGTCAGTCTCTCCCATCAGGAAGCTTCAATAAGCCTATTATCCTTCTCCATCAGAGGGCTGCTGCTGCTAAGTCCCTTCAGTCGTGTCCGACTCTGTGCAACCCCATAGACGGCAGCACATCAGGCTTCCCCGTCCCTGGGATTCTCCAGGCAAGAACACTGGAGTGGGTTGCCATTTCCTTCTCCAATGCATGAAAGTGAAAGGTGAAAGTGAAGTCGCTCAGTCGTGCCCGAATCTTCGCAACCCCATGGACTGCAGCCCACCAGGCTCCTCCGTCCGTGGGATTTTCTAGGCAAAAGTACTGGAGTGGGGTGCCATTGCCAGCCAGACTGAAAACCAAAATCATTGAAAACTCACCAATCTGATCACATGGACCACAGCCTTGTCTAACTCAATGAAACTATAAGCCATGCCTTGTAGGGCCACTCAAGACGGACGGGTCATTGTTGAGAGTTCTGACAAAATGTGGTCCACTGGAGAAGGGAATCGCAAACCACTGCAATATTCTTGCCTTGAGAACCCCATGAACAATATGAAAAGTCAAAAAGATAGGACACTGAAAGGTGAACTCCCCAGGTCAGTAGGTGCCCAGTATGCTACTGGAGATCAGTGGAGAGATAACTCCAAAAAGAATGAAGAGATGGAGGCAAAGCAAAAACAACACCCAGCTGAGGCTGTGACTGGTGATGAAAGTAAAGTCCAATGCTGTAAAGAGTAATATTGCATAGGAACCTGGAATGTTAGGTCCATGAATCAAGGCAAACTGGAAGTCTTCAAAAAGGAGATGGCAAGAGTAAATGTCAACATTTTAGGAAACAGTGTACTAAAATGGACTGCAATGGGTGGATTTAACTCAGATGACCATTATATCTACTACTGTGAGAAAGAATCCCTTGGAAGAAATGGAGTAGCTATCATACTCAACAAAAGAGTCCAAAATACAGTACTTGGATGCAATCTCAAAAATGACAGAATGATCTCTGTTCATTTCCAAGGCAAACCATTCAATATCACAGTAATCCAAGTCTATGCCCTGATCAGTAATGCTGAAGAAGCTGAAGTTGAACAGTTCTATGATGACCTATAAGACCATGTAGAACTAACACCCAAAAAAGAGGTCTGTTTCATTATTAGGGTGCTGGAATGCAAAAGTAGGAAGCCAAGAAACATCTGGAGCAATAGACAAATTTGGTTTTGGAGTACAAAATGAAGCAGGGCAAAGGCTAACAGAGTTTTGCCAAGAGAAAACTCTGGTCATAGCAAACACCCTCTTCCAACAACACCAAGAGAAGACTCTACACATGGACATCACCAGATGGTCAATACCGAAATCAGGTTGATTATATTCTTTGCAGCCAAAGATGGAGAAGCTCTATACAGTCAGCAAAAACAAGACTGGGAGTTGACTGTGGCTCAGATGATGAACTCCTTATTGCCAAATTCAGACTTAAATTGAAGAAACTAGGGAGACACACTAGATCAGTTATGTGCTAAATCAAATCCCTTACGATTATACAGTCAAAGTGACAAATAGATTCAAGGAATTTGATCTAATAGACAGACTGCCTGAAGAACTATGGATGGAGGTTCGTGACATTGTACAGGAGACAGGGATCAAGACCATTCCCAAGAAAAAGAAATGCAAAAAGGCAAAATGGTTGTTTGAGGAGGCCTAAAAAACAGCTGAGAAAAGATGAGAAGCAAAAGGCAAAGGAGAAAAGGAAAGATACACCCATTTGAATGCAGAGTTCCAAAGAATAACAAAGAGAGATAAGAAAGCCTTCCTCAGTGATCAATGCAAAGAAATAGAGGAAAACAACAGAATGGGAAAGACTAGAGATCTCTTCAAGAAAATTAGAGATACCAAGGGAACATTTCATGCAAAGATGTGCTTGATAAAGGACAGAAATGGTATGGACCTAACAGAAGCAGAAGATATTAAGAAGAGATGGCAAGAATACACAGAAGAACTGTACAAAAGAGATCTTCATGACCCAGATAATCACGATGGTGTGATAATTCACACAGAGCCAGACATCCTGGAATGCAAAGTCTAGTGGGCCTTAGGAAGTATCACTACAAACAAACCTATTAGAGGTGATGAAATTCCAGTTGAGCTATTTCAAATCCTAAAAGATGATGCTATGAAAGTGCTGCACTCAATATGCCAGCAAATTTGGAAAACTCAGCAGTGGCCACAGGTCTGGAAAAGGTCAGTTTTCATTCCAATCCCAAAGAAAGTCTTGCCAAAGAATGTTCAAACCAGCAGCATCAGAATCACTTGGGAACTTGTTAGAAACACAAATTCTCAACCTTATGCCAGACCTACTGAATCAGAAACTCTAGGGGTGGGGACTACAGTCTATTTGAACAAGACCTCCAGGTGCCATGTGGTTTGAGAACAACATTATGATAGGATCTGAATTACTTTATGTTCCAAAGGCATTAATCCTTTACTCACAAGTGGAGCCATAAGGCTCCCTCCCCATGAGAAGGTTCTCCCAGGCAGATATCCCCCCATTCATTGCCACTAAGCACCAGACAAGCCCCATCTGAACAGCAGGAATGGCACTTCCCTCTTCTGGGATCTTTGCCTTTTGCATAATACGGCGATCCCCTCTGCATCAAGCCACTTGCATTTCCTCTCCTTCTTTTTCTGGGCCACCTGGTATTATGATCTGTTAGAAGACAAATACACTGATTTTTGGCTGTGCCCAGTTACTAACTGTTCTTAAGAACCAGCCAAATTATTCTGGTGACATGACTTCCTTCCTACTGACTGTTATTTTATATTTTTAGAGATTTCTGAGTGTTGGTCTAACATGTGGAAGTGAATGTCCTCTAAGCTGAAATCTTATTTTATAGAAGCCAGAAATATCTGAGATTGGATTCAGAATAGCAGTTTCCAATATCAATGGACTTCTTTCCAGGCTCATAATATTGGTTTCAAGTGCCTTGGAACACAGTAGATGAGAAGATGAAGAGGAGGAATTTTGCCTTCAAGGTTTTAACTTAGAAGTTGAAACTACCTGATTTAAAAGCTTTACTAAAAAATAATTTTTTTAGAAGCATCTCAATGGGTTTCAAACAGTTGAAACCAGGGATAGATCTAGGTGCTGAAGCCTCTAAAGCTTAAACAACCTCAGGATTCCTCTTTTATGAAAAGGTACAAAGCTGGGTAGGATGTGAGGGAAATCAGAAATTACAACAAAATACAAATTTTGGAAAACTGATGAATATCACAAGCATCATAAAACCCAGGAGGAAATAATATAAAAAGTAAAAAAGTCCTGACACATCTCAAAAATACTTTCTTCCCTACATTTTTGGCTGCGTGCTTTCTGATCACCTCTTCATATGACGAAAGATTTGTAGCAGAAAATACAAGATCATAGATCTTTTCTCTAGCCCGGTTGATCAAATTTTTTGAATTGAGAGCTTAGAAAACTCTTCAGCATCACAACCATTATTGATCATGTTTTAGAATTGCTTGTCAAATTCGGGAAAATTTCTATCAAGTTGCTTTCACATACGGGCTTTCCAATCTGAAAAAGTTTCACAGACTGGCTCCAGGCTCCAAGCCCTGTTGACAGTGCTCCTCCCCACCTCCCACATATTTAGGTCCCAGGATCCTCTGCGTCTCCCCACCAGGGGAGCAGTAGAGTGGGCCATTCCTCCATGAGGACAGGAGCAATAACTGAACTGTAGACACTCAGAAGAGTACACCAAGTATATTCCACTAAACCCAAATTAAATGGATCCCCAACTCAACTTTCCCTTAGACGGTTCTCAAACATGTCTCGGCCACAACCTCCAGCCGTTTGAGAGAAGATGTATCTGAGGAGAAGTTGAAGTACAAATAGGCCAAAGTATGTGGCGCTTGCACCTTTCACACTACGTGACATTGTGAACACGCTGCTAGGGCCAGTGCAAGCCAGGGGTCCCTAAGCTTCCTCAGAAAATCCACTTCCAACCAAGCATGAGAAATCAGGTGTGTGTGCCTGCTGCACCCTGGCAGGTGAAGGTAAGTTCTGGACCCTTAATTGACAACTGAGGAAAGGGGGAGAGCAGAGAGGACAAAAGGAAGCAGTGGAGAGGAGTTGACAAGAACACACTGGCAGCCTGAGGCCCGTGTATGGGGCAGGGGTGCCCTGAAGAGTATGAGCGTGTTTTAAGAGACAAATGCACTCTACTGCGCTTCTCCAGCTAGGGTGCAATACAGCACTCACGTGTCAACCAAGCACATTTGTCATAAATGATTAACTCCTGGAAGAACATATCATTTGACCTCTCCAGCTGAACAAACACAGAGCTCCAGTGACTAAAAGAGCCAGAGGCAGTGCTTCAGCAACTCTGAACACATTTTCATAAAAGTCCTGCCATTTCATGTCACAAGAACCTGAGGGACGCTTAGGTAATGGCATCTCTTTAGCTGAAGGAAAAGAATTCCCCCATCCTGGGGTTGTAGCTGCAGTATATGAAAGATACAGAAAATGGCTTCAGATCCCAAAAGGTGACTTTGCTGCAGCTTTGGAAATGTGGCCCACAGGTTCTTAAAAGGAGAGTTGGGTTTATGAAAAGATTCCGATTTCTGGGATTTTCACAAAGAAATTGAACCAAGGTGGTAAAATAGTGCAAGGAGCCATCAGGTTATGTCACATGCGAGTTTCAGGTGTCTCTGTGCTTGTAAGTGCTCAGCCATCAAAATTTACACAAAACAGCTCTCAGCCAGAAAAGTTCTTTGGGATACAGGATGCAAATGTGCGATAACATTAATTCCAAGTTTCCCTGTTCTGTGCTGCTTTCTTTCACAAGGAGATTTTCAAATAAGGAGAGAGCACCCCTGTCCGCTGGATTTCTTGTTTCATTCAAATGTAGCTTAGCAAGGACTTTCACAAATAAAATGCAAATGAGAATAGAAAGAAATTAATTATAAGTGAAGATCAGGATTCCTTTTCATTAACTCCATAAAACCCACCATTCCCCAAAAGAAAATTTAAAGAAATGTTAATACACTAAAATTAAAACACAAGTCCCCACTTATTTTCTTTGCTTTGACCTTGCTTAACTAAAATTAATGATCTGGTCTGCCCAGAGACCATGTCTTTAAGGGCATTTTCCCCTATATGGTGGAAAGTCAGAATTCTCTTCTGAAGCCTGTACCTGACTCATGGTTATTGGAAACCCAGTGTCCCTTTTAGGTTCTGGAAGCCAGCAGCTGCTGAGCAGTGAGACAGCAACACTGGGGAATGGCTGATTTCTTTGGTGAGTCTTATAATATGTTAAAAAAAAGATTACAGCCTTACTTTAAATTTTACTTACATGTATGCAAAGAGTTGACTCATTGGAAAAGACCCTGATGCTGGGAGGGATTGGGGGCAGGAGGAGAAGGGGACGACAGAGGATGAGATGGCTGGATGGCATCACTGACTCGATGGACGTGAGTCTCAGTGAACTCCAGGAGTTGGTGATGGACAGGGAGGCCTGGCGTGCTGGGATTCATGGGGTCGCAAAGAGTTGGACATGACTGAGCAACTGATCTGATCTGATCTGTACACATGTGGTCACCTATAGTTTCATCTTAAGTTTAAAAAATTGTAAAGAGGCTTCGCTGGTGGCTCAGTGATAAAGAATCCACCTGCCAATGCAGGAGACACTGGTTTGCTCCCTGGCCTGGGAAGATCCCACATGCCATGGAATAACTAAGCCGGTGCTCCACAGCTACTGAGTCTCTGCTCTAAAGCCCGGAACCACAATTACTGAGTCCTAGCGCAGCAACAGAAGCCCACACACCCTAGAGCCTGTGCTCAGCATCAAGAGAAGACACCAAAATGAGAAGCCCTCATGCTGCAACTAGAGAGTCGCCCCTGCTCACAGCAACTAGAGAAAAGTGCAAGCAGCAACAGATACCCAGCATTATAAATAAATTAAATTTTTTTAAGTTGAAAGGAAAGAAATAACTTCTGAATAATTATTTGAAACAACTAATACAATTATGTAAAGTTTAAAAATAAAATAAAATTTAAAAAAAATTAATTAAAAAAAAGAAACAAAACACATTCACAGCAACTATTTTATTTACATGCAATGCATTCTTTTAAAAATATATATATATTTAAGGTTTAAACATGCTCATCACAGAAAACTTGAAAAAAAAAAAAAAAACAGAAGGGGAAAAAAGTCATCAGTGTATCTAACATCCAGATACAACCATGGCAATCTGGTATTTTTGTTCATATTTTTTACATATAAATGTCAATATATGGACTATTCAAAATTTTACATGCTGATTTTCAGTTTTTCCTGATCATACAAAAATACCTGCTTTTTGTAGTTCATCTACATAATACAGAAAATTGTACATCTAAAATGCCACCATCTAGAGAGACCATCTTAAGGATGTTGGTGTAATCTTTATATTTTCTTTTTTAAAAAATAAATGTAAACAAGTAATTATGTTCACATTCTAGTTTTTTTTTTTTTCTTTTTCAGAATACTTAGGATACTATAGGATGCTATAGTAAGATAGGGAAATCTAACAAGACAACATGTAATAGGATAAAGTGTTGTCATTTAGAAAACATTGAGAAAGTATGGAGCAGTAAGCCCCAAAATCAAAATTAGCACAAGTTCTAGAAAGAAGGAAAGCTTTTACATACTGTAAGAAAGAATAGCCTAAAAAACTTTGGAGGTTGATCATTCTCTCCCCACCCTGGTTCCCACCCCATCCTTCTGAACACAACCTAAAGTTGAGAATGGCTAATCTTGGGTGCAACATCAAACGCTAAGCAGTTTTCTACCATAGGTCAGCTTTCCCATGGAAAATAGGAAAAATGAGATTACTTAAATAATATATTTGCATAGCATTTATTTTTTATTGAAAGATAGTTGATATATAACATTAGCTTTTGCTGTACAAAAACTATGATTTGATATCTGTGTATATTGCAAAATGATCTTATTGTCTAGTTATTGTCTGTTGTAGTTGTTCAGTCGCCAAACTGTGTTTGACTCTTTGTGACTCTGTGGACCACAGCATGCCAGGCTTCCCTGTCCTTCACCATCTCCTGGAGTTTACTCAGATTTATGTCTACTGAGTCGGTGATGCCATCCAACTATATCATACTCTGTCACCTTCTCCCACCCACAATCTTTCCAAGCATCAGGGTCTTTTCCAATGAGTATGCTCTTCTCATCAGGTGGCCAAAGTACTGGAGATTCAGCTTCAGCCTCAGTCCTTCCAATGAATATTCAGGACGATTTCCTTTAGGAAATGACTAGTTTGATCTCCTTGCAATCCAAGGGACACTCAAGACTCTTCTCCAGTACCACAATTTGAAGCATCAATTCTTCAGCACTCAGCATTCTTTATGGTCCAACTCTCACATCTGTACATGACTATAGGAAAAAACCATAGCTTTGACTAGATGACTTTTGCCAACAAAGGAATGTCTCCGCTTTTTAATATGCTGTGTAGGTTTGTCATAGCTTACCTTCCAAGGAGCAAGTATCTTGTTCTTTCATGGCTGTAGTCATGGTCCACATTGATTTTGGAGCCAAGAAAATAAAATCTGTCATTGTTTCCACTTTTTCCCCTTCTATTTGCCATGAAGTGATGGGACTGGATGCCATGATCTAGTTTTTTTATTGTTTTCCCTCCTCCTTCACCCTCATCAAGAGGCTCTTCGGTTCCTCTTCACTTTCTGCCATTAGAGTTATTATCTAGATTTATTTTATTATCTAATTAACATCTATCACTATATATAGTTACAAAACATTTTTTCTTACAATGAGAACTTTTAATATCTACTCTCTTAGCAACTTTTAAATATGCAATGAAGTATTATTAACTATAGACACCCAGCTGTAGATTACATCCCCATGACTTGTTCATTTTATAGCCAGAAGTTTGTACCTTTCGACCTCCTTCACTCATTTTTGTCCAGCCCTAATCCCCACCTCTGGCAACCAGCAATCCATTCTCTGTATTTATGAGCTGTGGCTGTTTTGTCATTTTAAGATTCCACATATGAGCAAGATCATATGGTATTTGTCTTTCTCTGTATAATTTATTCAGAGAAGGCAATGGCAACTCACTCCAGTACTCTTGCCTGGAAAATCCCATGGACAGAGGAGCCTGGTGGGCTGTAGTCCTTGGGGTCGCTAGGAGTCAGACACGACTGAGCAACTTCACTTTCATGCATTGGAGAAGGAAATGGCAACCCACTCCAGTGTTCTTGCCTGGAGAATCCCAGGGACAGGGGAGACTGGTGGGCTGCCGTCTATGGGGTCACACAGAGTCAGACATGACTGAAGCAACTTAGCAGCAGCAGCAGCATGATTTATTTCACTTAGCATAATGCCCTCAAAGTCATCCATGTCATCACAAATGGCAAAATCTCATTCTTTTTTATGAATGGCACCCCACTCCAATACTCTTCCCTGGAAAATCCCATGGATGGAAGAGCCTGGTGGGCTACAGTCCATGGGGTCGCTAAGAGTCGGAAACGACTGAGGGACTTCACTTTCACTTTTCACTTTCATGCATTGGAGAAGGAAATGGCAACCTACTCCAGTGCTCTTGCCTGGAGAATCCCAGGGATGGGGGAGCCTGGTGGGCTGCCGTCTATGGGATCGCAGAGTCGGACACGACTGAAGTGACTTAGCAGCAGCAGCAGCAGTATTCCATTGTGTATACATATATCACATCAGATCAGATCAGATCAGTCGCTCAGTCCTGTCTGACTCTTTGCGACCCCATGAATCCCAGCACGCCAGGCCTCCCTGTCAATCACCAACTCCTGGAGTTCACTCAGACTCA
The DNA here is from genome assembly GCF_019923935.1 of Bubalus bubalis. NCBI lineage: Eukaryota > Metazoa > Chordata > Mammalia > Artiodactyla > Bovidae > Bubalus > Bubalus bubalis. The sequence continues at coordinate 142,239,753 of NC_059159.1, forward strand.
CATCCATCGAGTCAGTGATGCCATCCAGCCATCTCATCCTCTGTCGTCCCCTTCTCCTCCTGCCCCCAATCCCTCCCAGCATCAGAGTCTTTTCCAATGAGTCAACTCTTCACATGAGGTGGCCAAAGTACTGGAGTTTCAGCTTTAGCATCATTCCTTCCAAAGAACACCCAGGGCAGATCTCCTTCAGAATGGACTGGTTGGATCTCCTTGCAGTCCAAGGGACTCTCAAGAGTCTTCTCCAACACCACAGTTCAAAAGCATCAATTCTTCGGCACTCAGCCTTCTTCACAGTCCAACTCTCACATCCATACATGCCCACAGGAAAAACCATAGCCTTGACTAGACGAACCTTTGTTGGCAAAGAAATGTCTCTGCTTTTGAATATGCTATCTAGATTGGTCATAACTTTCCTTCCAAGGAGTAAGCATCTTTTAATTTCATGGCTGCAGTCACAATCTGCAGTGATTTTGGGGCCCAGAAAGATAAAGTCTGACACTGTTTCCACTGTTTCCCCATCTATTTCCCACGAAGTGATGGGACCGGATACCATGATCTTCGTCTTCTGAATGTTGAGCTTTAAGCCAACTTTTTCACTTTCTACTTTCACTTTCATCAAGCGGCTTTTTAGTTCCTCTTCACTTTCTGCCATAAGGGTGGTGTCATCTGCATATCTGAGGTGATTGATATTTCTCCCGGCAATCTTGATTCCAGCTTGTGTTTCTTCCAGTCCAGCGTTTCTCATGATGTATACTCTGCATATAAGTTAAATAAACAGAGTGACAATATACAGCCTTGATGTACTCCTTTTCCTATTTGGGACCAGTCTGTTGTTCCATGTCCAGTTCTAACTGTTGCTTCCTGACCTGCATACAAATTTCTCAAGAGGCAGGTCAGGTGGTCTGGTATTCCCATCTCTTTCAGAATTTTCCACAGTTTATTGTGATCCACACAGTCAAAGGCTTTGGTATAGTCAATAAAACAGAAATAGATGTTTTTCTGGAACTCTCTTGCTTTTTCCATGATCCAGCGGATGTTGGCAATTTGATCTCTGGTTCCTCTGCCTTTTCTAAAACCAGCTTGAACATCAGGAAGTTCACGGTTCACATATTGCTGAAGCCTGGCTTGGAGAATTTTGAGCATTACTTTACTAGCATGTGAGATGAGTGCCATTGTGCGGTAGTTTGAGCATTCTTTGGCATTGCCTTTCTTTGGGTTTGGAAAGAAAACTGACCTTTTCCAGTCCTGTGACCACTGCTGAGTTTTCCAAATTTGCTGGCATATTGAGTGCAGCACTTTCACAGCATCATCTTTCACGATTTGAAATAGCTCAACTGGAATTCTATCACCTCCACTAGTTTTGTTCGTAGTGATGCTTTCTAAGGCCCACTTGACTTCACATTCCAGGATGTCTGGCTCTAGGTGAGTGATCACACCATCGTGATTATCTGGGTCGTGAAGATCTTTTTTTGTACAGTTCTTCTGTGTATTCTTGCCACCTCTTCTTAATATCTTCTGCTTCTGTTAGGTCCATACCATTCTGTCCTTTATCGAGCTCATCTTTGCATGAAATGTTCCTTTGGTATCTCTGATTTTCTTGAAGAGATCCCTAGTCTTTCCCATTCTGTTGTTTTCCTCTATTTCTTTGCATTGATTGCTAAAGAAGGCTTTCTTATCTCTTCTTGCTATTCTTTGGAACTCTGCATTCAGATGTTTCTATCTTTCCTTTTCTCCTTTGCTTTTCACTTCTCTTCTTTTCACAGCTATTTGTAAGGCCTCCCCAGACAGCCATTTTGCTTTTTTGCATTTCTTTTCCATGGGGATGGTCTTGATCCCTGTCTCCTGTACAATGTCACGAACCTCATTCCATAGCTCATCAGGCACTCTATCTATCAGATCTAGGCCCTTAAATCTATTTCTCACTTTCACTGTATAATCATAAGGGATTTGATTTAGGTCATACCTGAATGGTCTAGTGGTTTTCCCTACTTTCTTCAATTTAAGTCTGAATTTGGCAATAAGGAGTTCATGGTCTGAGCCACAGTCAGCTCCCAGTCTTGTTTTTGCTGACTGTATAGAGCTTCTCCATCTTTGGCTGCAAAGAATATAATCAATCTGATTTCGGTGTTGACCATCTGGTGATGTCCATGTATAGAGTCTTCTCTTGTGTTGGTGGAAGAGGGTGTTTGTTATGACCAGTGCATTTTCTTGGCAAAACTCTATTAGTCTTTGCCCTGCTTCATTCCATATCCAAGGCTAAATTTGCCTGTTACTTCAGATGTTTCTTGACTTCCTACTTTTGCATTCCAGTCCCCTATAATGAAAAGGACATCTTTTTTGGGTGTTAGTTCTAAAAGGTCTTGTAGGTCTTCATAGAACAGTTCAACTTCAGCTTCTTCAGCATTACTGGCTGGGGCATAGACTTGGATTACTGTGATATTGAATGGTTTGCCTTGGAAAAGAACAGAGATCATTGTGTCATTTTTGAGATTGCATCCAAGTACCGCATTTCGGACTCTTTTGTTGACCACTTTTGTTGACCATAATGGCCACTCCATTTCTTCTGAGGGATTCCTGCCCGCAGTAGTAGATATAATGGTCATCTGAGTTAAATTCACCCATTCCAGTCCATTTCAGTTCGCTGATTCCTAGAATGTGGACATTCACTCTTTCCATCTCTTGTTTGACCACTTCCAATTTGCCTTGATTCATGGACCTGACATTCCAGGTTCCTATGCAATATTGCTCTTTATAGCATTGAACCTTGCTTCTATCACCAGTCACATCCATAGCTGGGTATTCTTTTTGCTTTGGCTCCATCCCTTCATTCTTTCTGGAGTTATTTCTCCACTGATCTCCAGTAGCATATTGGGCACCTACTGACCTGGGGAGAGGAGATACCCAGCGTCCGAGGTCAGGGGCAGCGATGAGAGGAGTTACCCCGCGTCCGAGATCAGGGGCAGCAGCCGGGAGGAGATACCCCACGCCCCTAAGCCCAAGGCCAAGGGTGGCAGCCAGGAGGAGATACCCCATGCCCCTAAGCCCAAGGTCAGGGGCGGCGGCCAGGAGGCGCAACCCCACACCATGGCTGCGCGGGCACAGGAGGGCCTAGAGGAGCTATCCCACGTTGAAGGTCAGGAAGGGCAGCAGTGAGGAGATACCCCTTGTCCAAGGTGAGGAGCATTGGCTGCGCTTTGCTGGAGCAGCCGTGAAGAGATACCCCATGCCCAAGGTAAGAGAAACCCAAGTAAGACAGTAGGTGTTGCAAGAGGGCATCAGAGGGCAGACACACTGAAACCATACTCACAGAAAACTAGTCAATCTAATCACACTAGGACCACAGCCTTGTCTAACTCAATGAAACTAAGCCATGCCTGTGGGGCAACCCAAGATGGGCAGGTCATGGTGGAGTGATCTGACAGAATGTGGTCCACTGGAGAAGGGAATGGCAAACCACTTCAGTATTCTTGCCTTGAGAACCCCATGAACAGTATACATATATCATATATCACATATCCTTTATCCATTCATCTATCAATGGACACTTTGGTTGCTTCAGTATCTTGGCCTGTGTAAATAACACTGCAATGATGTAGGGGTGCTTATATCTTATCTTTTCAAGTTAGTGTTTTTATTTTCTTCAAATAAATACCCAAAAGTAAAATTATTGGATCATGTGGTACTTAAATTTTTTAATTTTTTGAAACTTCATACTGTTTTCCATAGCGGCTGTACCAATATATGTTCCCACCAATAGTGCATAAGTGTTCCCTTTCAACACATTCTCACCAACACTAGTTATTTCTTGCTTTTTTTTTTTTGATAACAGGCTTTCTAACATGTGTGAAGTGCCATCTCATTGTGGTCTTGATTTGTATTTCCTTAATGATTAGTGATATTGATCATTTATTCATGTACCTGGTGGCCATCTGTATGTACTTGTGTATCTTCTTTAGGAAAATGTCTACTCAAATCTTCCAACCATTTTAAAATCAAATTATGTGGTTTTTGATCTCTAGTGAAATCACTTCCCAGGTGCTGCTAGTGGTAAAGAAACTGCCTGCCCATGCAGGACACCCGAGTTTGATTGCTGGGTCAGGCACATCTCCTGGAGTAGGAAATCGCAACCTGCTCCTGTATTTTTGTCTGGAAAATTCCATGAAAAGAGGAGCCTGACAGACTACAGTCCATGGAGTCTCAAAGAGTTGGACACAACTGAGCACACACACAGTGAATTCACTATATAGTGCAACTATCTCCACAGATTTCAGAACATTTTCATTATCCCCGCCCCCCCAAAACCCAAATCCATTAGCAATTATCCCCATAACTGCCTTCCCCAAGCCCTGGCAATATGGCATATTTTTTGAAGGCTGGTTATTTAGCATTTACAACACACACTATTAGGAACTCATCTGTTTCTATAATAACTGTTACTTTTCTCTTTCTTCTCACTTAATGCTTTGAGTCTCCAAATACCCTGAGGCCTCCAAAACCTGAAGGTCTAGATCACAAAGGTTTACATATCTTAAAAAAGAAGTTATTTTAGTTCTTGCTTAATTCAATTTATCCATCACAGGATGAGATGAAAAATAGTCATGTATAGAGAGAAGATCAGGAACTAATAAATCTTTTAAAGGGCTAGATCACTTTCTGTCACATTAGTATATAGGATTTACTTCTGCTTGAGACAATGGGCTCTTATCTATTTTTAGATTAGATAATGCATTTCCCAGGACCCACAAGAGGCCTTGGCTTCTCTTATTACTGAGCACACATGAAGAGACCACAGATTTTGTGCAACAGGGAGAAAAGGACAAAGAAAAAGGATTGGTGGTTTGCTCTTTTGATCACTAATGCAACTCCACCAGGAAAAATGAAACACAGTGCCCAAGAATTTCCTTAAACAGCTAGGATATACTTTATTTTTATGGCTATCTTATTTCAATTCAATTCACAATTGTGCTATTTGCAGGTCAGGAAGCAGCAGTTAGAACTGGACATGGAACAACAGACTGGTTCCAAATAGGAAAAGGAGTACTTCAAGGCTGTATATTGTCACCCTGCTTATTTAACTTATATGCAGAGTACATCATGAGAAGAGCAGGCTGGAAGAAGCACAAGCTGGATTCAAGATTGCCAGGAGAAATCTCAATAACCTCATATATGCAGATGACACCACCCTTATGGCAGAAAGTGAAGAGGAACTCAAAAGCCTCTTGATGAAAGTGAAAGAGGAGAGTGAAAAGTTGACTTAAAACTCAACATTCAGAAAACGAAGATCATGGCATCTGGTCCCATCACTTCATGGGAAATAGATGGGGAAACAGTGTCAGACTTTATTTTTTTTGCCTCCAAAATCACTGCAGATGGTAATTGCAGCCATGAAATTAAAAGACACTTACTCCTTGGAAGGAAAGTTATGACCAACCTAGACAGCATATTGAAAAGCAGAGACATTACTTTGCCAACAAAGGTCCGTCTAGTCAAGTGGTCATGTATGGATGTGAGAGTTGGACTATGAAGAAAGTTGAGCACCAACGAATTGATGCTTTTGAACTGTGGTGTTGGAGAAGACTCTTGAGAGTCCCTTAGACTGCAAGGAGATCCAACCAGTCCATCCTAAAGGAGATCAGTCCTGGGTGTTCATTGGAAGGACTCATGCTGAAGCTGAAACTCCAGTACTTTGGCCACCTCATGCGAAGAGTTGACTCATTGGAAAAGACCCTGATGCTGGGAGGGATTGGGGGCAGGAGGAGAAGGGGACGACAGAGGATGAGATGGCTGGATGGCATCACCGACTCAATGGACATGAGTCTGAGTGAACTCCGGGAGTTGGTGATGGACAGGGAGGCCTGGCGTGCTGTGATTCATGGGGTCACAAAGAGTCGGACATGACTGAGCGACTGAACTGAACTTAATATCTAGTGTTTTATATTTTCCTGAAGAAATTGTTTCCTTCTTTTTTTGGCTCATCTCACATAGACTCACATTGTAAATCTCTCATAGCAGATGTCCTTAGTAAGTCACTGAAAGGGTCTAGCAAGTGGTGGAGTTTACCCTCCCTGTCCAACAAAACCAGTTTATCTTATCAGCTTCTGCTCTGTTATCTATAAAATTAAGAAGTGAATGGCTCCTGTCTTGTTACACTGATAGAATAATTAAATGAGATTATATATGGAAAAAGCTAACACTATGCCAGGCACCAGAGAAGGCAATGGCACCCCACTCCAGTACTCTTGCCTGGAAAACCCCATGGATGGAGGAGCCTGGTGGGCTGTAGTCCTTGGGGTCGCTAGGAGTCAGACACAACTGAGTGACTGCACTTTCACTTTTCACTTTCATGCATTGGAGAAGGAAATGACAACCCACTCCAGTGTTCTTGCCTGGAGAATCCCAGGGACAGTGGAGCCTGGTGGGCTACCGTCTACGGGGTCGCACAGAGTTGGACACGACTGAAGTGACTTAGGAGTAGTAGTATGCCAGACACAAAATCAACCCTCAGTAAATGTTAGCTTAAAAAATAGACCCACTCACTCCAGCCCTGCTCCATCTTTGCAAATGCTCTTGCTTTACTTTTACTTTGCCTTGAAAGTGAAATTCTTGGCCTACCCCCTTTCTTGATCCTAACAATCTTATTCCCTCTTTCTTTTCATCTCAAGACAAGAAAGTTATCCTTCTTGCCAATCCTATCACTGTACGTGTAATCGCCTTCCAACGCACAAATTAAATGTCTTTATGAACTAGCTTTGAGCTTCCGTGGTGGTTCAGATGGTAAAAAATATGCCTATAATGCAGGAGACCTATGCTGGATCCCTGGGTTGGAAAGATTCCCTGGAGAAGAAAATGGCAACCCACTCTAGTATATTTGCCTGGAGAATTCCATGGACAGAGGAGTCTGGCGGGCTACAGTCCATGGGGTCGCAAAGAATCAGACATGTCTGAGAGACTTTCACTCTCCCTTTGGAACTGTCAGGAGAGTGTATGCTCCTCGGTTCTGTCTCATCATAACAAAGATTCGGAGTGACGGACATTAAAGCCCTCGGCGCGTCACAGCTCTTGGGTCTTGGACAGACCGTGTTATAGCTCTTAGACAAATCAGTGTTACAGCTCTATTTTATTTAGAAAATAGCAAGAGAATCCATCCTCGAGGCATGAGGGCATGCCGACCCAAAGACGCGAAGAGAAGAGAATGGGGGAGCGCACCAGCGCACAGGAGAGAGAGTGTGCATGTTTGGCTCCTTTTTTAATATGATTTTTCCTCCCCTTGGGCCTGCCCTATGTAAACTGGGCAGCCAGAAGTGCTGTTTGTTTGCCTGAGGTCCTCACTCAGGTCCTCGGACCTTCCTCTGACCTTCCTCTGTTCTATTTTCATGGGCTTTTCCCTTCCTTGTCTTTTAGCCACTATCATTTTTGGACTCCTGTTTCCTATTCTAACTACCTAACAGAACCACACAATATCCTTTACATTGTATTCTATTAGCCCCACACACCAGCCCAGATTCAACACGGAAGGAGAAGTACAGGAACACTAAAAGACAATGACCCCAGGTGCCATCACAGAGGCTGCCAAAGTCTTCTGACACTCTCCACTTTACCCATCCACACAATTTCTCACCCTCTACTCTCACGGGCAGAGTTCATATTTGCAAACAATCTAAGTTGACACCAAGTATTCACAAGAGGAATTTATTAAAAAGACATTGTTGGGAGGGCTGGTGTCCCAAGGTGGCTGAAGTTACATTTCTAAGAACAAGGCTCAAACCAGGCCTCAGAACTGATTCAATGATTCACATTGCTGTGAATTGCTGTGCAATGAATTCACAATGCTGTGCAATTCCCATTGCTGTGGCTGCTGTTACTGCTGCCTTACTGGACATCACAGGGAACTATGGAGGTCACTGTAACACCCCAAAGATAACACTTTTTTTTTTTTTTTGAGTTGGAACTGCAACTTCACAACCACTGCTCCTCAGAAAACTAAAACCTCTGCTGCCACCCAACCAGCAAGAATAATAGAAGATTCTACAAATAGATCTTTTCCCAAGTTTCTGAACAGATGTTTAATATGGGCATGTCTCATCAGTGCTGCATGGGTCACAGTCTTGCATCCCAGGTGCAAAAGAGGTTGGGAGTTTCAGTTTTCTGAGTTCTGCTATGTTTTTGGTGAAGCAAGATGCAAAAGGCCAGAAACAACCCAAACATCACAAGACTTTCAAGAAGTGTGTGTGCATGCTAAGTAGTTTCAGTTGTGTCAGACTCTGTGCACACCCACGGACTGTAGCCCACCAGGCTCCTCTGTCCATGGGATTCTCCAGGCAAGAATACTGGAGTGGGTTGCCATTTTCTTCTCCAAGGGAGCTTCCCAACCCAGGGATTGAACCTATGTCTCCTATGTCTCCTGCATTGGCAGGTGGGTTCTTTACAACTAGTGGCACCTGTAGGACACCCAACAAGGACAAACTGTCCTCAGCACTCACTCCTTTACAGTTAGGTTTGTGTCTCATTGTTCCACTAAACCTTTTTCTCAAGACCACTCATCAGGCCTTCCCACCCTGGATCAGTCCTTCACAAGCTGGGGAAATGAAAGTAACTTTGGCCAGCATCTCAGGACTGGTACCCCAGAAATGGACCCAGAGACAAGAATTCATTTCCAAATGATTTATTAAGGAAGTCTCTCCAAGGAACCTGGCTAAGTGGGGAAAGCAGAAGGAAGAGGAAGAAATGAAAGGCAGGCACTCCAAAATCCTGGAGTAGATTCAGCGTCACCCTGCAGGGAACTCTGGAGGCCAGGGAGCTTTCACAATCTATCCTCAAAAGGAGCCAGAAAGGTACTTGAACATCTAACTCTTTGATCTTGACTTTGAGGTGGCTGCAGTAGCCTGAGGGTAGTCCTCTGAAAAAGAGAACAAGGTCTGAACCTGTGGGGATCAAAGCACACATATTCCTTCTGGAAAAAGTGTAAGTGTGTGGTAAAAGGGACCCGAGGAATTCTGGGCAGAGGACAAACAGGGCCCAGGAAAACCAAGGAGTTAGTATTCAGTTTCAGATACACCTTCCCTTTCAGATATACCCAACCTGAGTCCACAAGCTTGCCAGTTGGATGGTCCTCAACCAGCCACCATGAAGCCATGCATCTCACTAATCGCCTGGATCTACCTCAACCTTCATCCAGATATTCTGTTGACATACCCACATAGACTGAACATTTCTTATCTTCATAGCATCATTTCCTACAGCAAGAAATGCTCCCCACTTGGTTGCATCAATTGCAGAGCTTCCTGAGAACCTGCCTAAACACTGCCTGCTTCGGGAAGTCTCTCCTAGTCTTCCCAGCTCTCCTTGAACTAAAGAAGACTTTCTCTTTTCAGAGCCTTATCACATATCATAGGCATTTATGTTCTTGTCTTATTCTTGCCTGGAGAATCACCATGGACAGAGGAGCCTAGCAGGCTACAGTCTGTGGGGTCTCAAAGAGTCGGACACAATTCAGCAACTAAGCATATACATACCTATGTTCTTGTCTTATCTTCACTGATAGATTTTAGACTCCAGAGGACAAAGATGGCTTCTTATAAAACTATGTTTAGAGCATAGCATTTTATTCATCGTATTCACTTACACTTATCTGTTGAAAGATAAGTGTATCTGCTTCTGAGTTCATGAACCATCCAGATTATTGCAGTTTACTTTTAAAATAGACCATTTCCTAAAGCAGAACCTCTAGTATCTTATCTTAAATATATCCCTCTATTGAAAGCAGAGGAGTAATATAATATATTTTCATGTAATTACCCTGATCTAAAAAGTAAGTACAGAAATAAAAGATTTGGCTCTGGGTCCCCAGACAAAAAATTTTTGGAAAATTTCCCTGACCCTTTTAGGCAGTTCTCATCAAGTAAATTCATCCCCAGTTCCTACCTAGACAGAGCTGATACCTTCTTAGCTGCTGGGGGCCATGTGCACTCTTGTGTTGTCATCTGCTTAAAATCCTTCAGCAGTTTCCCACTGGATTTATAATTCAATCCATCACTCATAAGGCCCTGTCTAAGCCTCAATCTCATCTCAGCACACTTGCCCTTTGCTCACAAAACTTCATCTGCAACTATCTGTTCTCATTGCTTCCATATACCATGCTTTTCTTTGCTTTGTAACTATTGTCCTTGCTATTCCCTCTGCCTAAGTACATTTCCCTCTCAAGGGACAAGGCTGGTTGGCTCCTCATTGTCCTTTAGGTCTCAGATATCTTAGCATTCCATCTCAAGTGGCCCATGCCCTAGGAGGCATCACTCTATTTGTATCATGCAAAGCCTTTATGACAATCCAGAATTATCTTTCAAATATTATTGTCTCCCTTTCCCAACTAAAACTATAAATCATCCAAAAGAGACTGCCTTATATATAGGCTTGGACCAACAAAAATTCTTGTCAGTGTAGGCATTCCATTAATGAATGAGTGGGAAAATTTGCTTTGGAGAAGAAAGATCTTCTTATGTTAAGACAATGAAACACAAAATTATAAAGCAAAAGATAAATTAGACTTCATAGAAATGTTACAGTTTCTGTTCATACAATGTGAGTAAACCAAGTTAAAAAATGGTGAGGTGGGGGAGGGATCCTGGAATTAACACAACAGACATTGGTTTATTAATGATTTCCCACCAATTTAGGTGACTGATCATACATAAATGAGAAGGATTTCACTTTATAAAAAGTGAAAAGGAGTCCAGAGACTGAATAAGAGTAAGATTATCATTAATAACAATGGGAAAGTTAATAGGCCCCAAACAAAGATGATTTATGGCCTTACCACTAAATCTTCAGTGAACAATGGAATTATTTCCCTGAGCCCCACTCCGCAACCCCAAAGTACCCTGGAACTACCTGTGTCCACACAGAGCTTTGTACATTCCCTAAGAAAGGCACCAATCCCATAGTCTTCCAGCTAGCGGTCCAGGCATTTTTCTGGGAGAGCCTCGGGGAAAGAATGGTGTCTTGTTTGTTGCTATACTCCAGGGTCAGCTCAAAATTTGTCACAAAGCAGGTTACAAGGTGGGGAGGAGAGGTCTGGGGGAGGGGGAGGATCAGTAACTGCAAAAATAAAACCATTGAGCAGGTAAGTGGAGATGAAACACAGGAGCAAATTGAAGATGCTGACCCTCCTTTGTAGTAATTAACAGGAATGCATAGGCAGATAAGGGAGTGTGTGCTTAAGGGGTTCCTTTTCCTCAACTGAATATGAGGCAAACAGGGAGGAATGTAAAAGATTTGAGACAGGTGAAGAAGGTATGAAGCAGTGGAATTAAATACTGGGAAATCAAAGCCATTAGGAAAGCTTCACAAGGTTGACATTGAATGTATAATAGAGGTTTATCATCATGAAACTAAAGCAAGAATCAGTCGACAGTTATGTGTTATTTTCCAGCAATAACTAGCCGCTGAAATGAAGCTACAGAGGAGGTGGAGAGTTGGGTTTAATCAAGATTTCAGGTTTGCTAAACAAGTGAGCTACTCGGGAGAGGGTCTACGAAAGTTCATGGCAAGTGTAAGAAGAGAATGGACCATGCACTCTAGCCTGGGAATATGATAAATCCCTGATAGTGAAAATCTAATAGGACCAAAGGATTAGAGTTCTTGCTGAGGTTGACGAATTGTTGGAGCAGATGTTCTCAAGTAAGGGAGGTAGAAGGTGGTGGTCAGAGAATGGGATACTGAAGTTGATTTGCAGTGATCATGCTCTTAAGGATGATGAAAAGTTCATGTTTTGGCCATGGTAGTCAATAGCTTAGTTGGGATTAAAGAAAATAATGAATGTGAAGAGGTAGAGGAACTGAATTTCTAATGTGAAAGACAGATCTTTCATGTAATTGTGGAAATCTCCAAGAATTAAGTAGGAAAGTGAATTTTAAATGAATGAGCCATTAAATACCTTTGAGATATGAAAGGCATTCAGTCCTCTCAACAGTTCCACATGGCATGACATTTTAATGTCCACATTACACAGCAAGGTACCTTGAATACTTACCTAACATCACTCAGAGAGTATGCGATTGAGTTGGGATTTGAACCTAAGTCTCTCTGGCTCCAAAGCTTATTACATTCTTTTTATGCCAATGTGCATCTTCCATTTTTCATTGGTGAGACTGAGCAGAAGGGAATTCAGATATGAGCCATGGCATTCCTGGGCAGTGAATTCTAAGCCCAGAAGAAAAAATAAAAGGCAGTACTGAAATGTCTTGGGGAAGAAGATCCAGACTCTAGGATCTCTTAATCTCAATAACCTTAATTTCTAGATACTACAATTTCCATTGGAAATGTTCAGAGTAATAAGGGAGATTCCAGAAGTAAAGATGCATCAGCTCAGTTCAGTTCAGTCGCTCAGTCGTGTCTGACTCTTTGCGACCCCATGAATCGCAGCACTCCAAGCACTCCAAGTCCATCACCAACTCCCAGAGTTTACCCAAACTCGTGTCCATCGAGTCAGTGATGCCATCCAGCCATCTCATCCTCTGTCGTCCCCTTCTCCTCCTGCCCCTAATCCCTCCCAGCATCAGGGTCTTTTCCAAGGAGTCAACTCTTTGCATGAGGTGGCCAAAGATGCATAATTGAGTGATATTTCAGAAAGTATTTTGCCTAACTCATCTTCTGCTTGGAAAACAGAGACTCAGAAAAAGTTAAGTGTCTTGCCTAACATCACAAAGGTAGGTGGTAACATCGGGTCTAGCCAGGTCACTGCCAACCCCATGCATCACACAGACTGTAGTTTTCCCTCCTACTCAGGAGGATTTTAAGTCAGAATCTTTGAGACTTTAAACATTTTCTTAGATCATAGTTGCCCACTAGTTAAACCCATTTTGTTTGGGAGTCTTCTCTGCGGTGCATTTGGCAATTTTGTGGCATCCATATGGGCCCTTTATGCTCAAATTTGCTAACACGGGCCTTCTATTGGATCCAGGAACAGCCTTCTTTACAGAAAGCATGACTGTAACCTGCTCTAAACTTGTGGTCAAATCTTGCCAGAGGCAAGAGTCTACTTCCTGTTGGGCCCTTTCTCATGACTGACCTCTTGAGAAACTGGAAGTTCTGGTAACCTCTTGCCAAATAAGAAGTTTTGATCATTGAACATGAAAATGTGACATGTTAGAGGACCAGTCACTCACCAGCTAATATTTGGAAGGCTGAAAATGCACTGAACTGTTTTGGCTTATTCAGTGAAGTCAGATTCAGCAACTGAAGGTTTTCCTGTACCTTCCAGACTTATGCTTCTGTGGTTGGGGGAAAGATCTGGGGAGGACTGGTCCAAAAGAGACACAGAGATGAATCAGAAATGACTTCCTTCTCTACAGGCACTTACTTCAGGAACAGTTGATCAAGGCATAGCAACATCAGTAAACATTGTGTTAACCATCCTTTGGCTGGAAGACATCAGCTTTTTCAAATGAAGGCTATTAAGGCAAGTGGTTGTGTAGGGCCTCATAAATTATGAATTCACTAGACATAGATGAATACAGATAACTCTGCAATCAGGAGACAGCTGGTGATTATGAGCAACTCTTCTTTTGATTCAATTAACCACCTGAAGAAACTGGGTTTTGATTTGTTTTTTTGTTTGTTTGTTTGTTTGTTTGAATGAAATAGTCTCTCTTAAAACAGGGGGTGGGGGGAGATTTTTAAATTCCAGAGCATAGTACTTCTCTTCCAGATTTACAGTGGAGGAGCTCTCTCTATCATGGTTAGAAATCAACAAATTCAAGGAAAATCACCCACAGTGTATTGTTGCCATTAATAATTACCACTGATCAACTCAGGAGGGAGGATGGGGCAAAATATCTTCCATTTCTGAAATCTGATCTTCCCCACAGTTGGAAACAGGCTCCTGCTCTAACTGGTTTGACAAACAAGGAACCTAAGTTTGGGCGGCTGCCCAGTGATTACCTAGCAAGGAGGTGGCAGGTCCAAGGTGGACACACGGAGTTCATTTTCCAATTTACTGAGTGTTGTCTACAGCACAGACCCCTGCAGATGTTCAAGAGCAGGAAAGGAAATCCAGGAACACTTCTGTACACAGTCCTGTGGTCCTCTCTGTGCTTTTATTGCATCAACGTATCAGACAAACAGAAAGCATTCCTCCACCTCCACCACAACCCCACCAAGGCAGGTGCTTTAATAAAACCTGAGAAATGTAGTCAGCATCCCAGAAGAAAGATATGCTTAGCAGCAGTGACCTTTTAAAGAAAGGTCAGATACATTTTTCTTAAAGGTTTTTTCAGGGTACTTGAAGCCAGGTTTTCTGATGATTTTTCTAAATATAGGACTGAGAATTTACCACCTGCATTATTAAACAGAGCCTTTCAATACTCATGCTCCAAAGGTAAATATTAATAATGGACGTCATTTATTTGGTGCATTGTTTCACAAAGTATGGCCCAAGTACCGGTTCAGATACCACAGATGGTATACAAAGTGATCTTAGGCCCTATCTGATGAATTCTTTTTCTTTGAAATATAGTCGATTTACAGTTTTGTGCCAGTTTCAGATGCATAGCACAGTGATTCAGTTACACGCACTCATGTGTAGTCTTTTTCAGATTCTTTTCCCTTACAAGTTATTACAAAATTCTTACTATATTTCCATGTGCTATACAGTAGGTCCTTGTTGGTTATCTATATTATAAATAGTAGCGTGTATATGTTAAGCCCAACTTCCTAATTTATCCCTCCCCCTACAATGAATGTTTAATTTAAAGGTTATATATTTGTTTAAATGTATATTTGAAAGCATAGTTACTTCACCATCTCCATATTTTAATGAATATAGTTGCTTAAGATGAAGCTAAGTTTTTTTAATGAGTTGAATAAAATTAACTAAGATACTGAAGTAAATAAGAGTACAGTCAAAAACCAAATATGCCTGAAGTTTTGCAAGCAGTAATTTGATGCTTATTATGATTTTCAGACACTTTGCTAAAGGATTATGGTTTCTGCTCCATCCCCTGTTTCTTGAAAAGCTCAAGTTAATCATATCTGTGAGTTGGTAGAACTGAACCCTTTGGGTTTGGCTTTGTTTTCTGAACACATTACCCTTTGAACTAAATCCTCTTGGATTTTAGATTTTGCCAAATTGTTGGCAGCTGTCTGAAATTCTCCTGCATTAAACAGTGAGCTTTGAAATATGTCTGGTGGTGAGACAGCAGCTCATACTCATCCATGGGAGTTGTTTATATGCTTCTCTTTCCAACTCTGCATCCAGGGGAAGGACTTTGGTAGCTTGAAATTGGCCACAGTGAGAGTATTTACACCACAGATATTGGCAAATACTAAAATTAGGGTTTGGTTGCTTTTTCTCCCTAGATAATTGGTTGTTAAACTTACCAAAATAAAATTTTATTTAACTCTATTTTAAAGTCTCCCTGCAACAAATCACTGGGCTCTTGCACAACCAGAAACATCCACTCAAACATCTGCTAAGAATATAATAGCAGCAGAGTAGGGATTATATTATCTGATTAATGCATTTTATTTTATTAATCCATCTGGCAGTTGAAGGGAAGTGCGTAAAGGATGTTTTAATGGAACATAAGGGGCAAGTGGAGAGACAATGGATGTAACAGTTTGTAGCAGCAACATACATCTACTTTGTATGTACCCACATTATTTGCTTTAAAATGTCGTGTGTGTGCATGCTCAGTTGTGTCCAACTCTTTGTGACCCCATAGACTATAGCCCAGTAGGCTCCTCTGTCCGGGGGATTAACCAGCAAGAATACTGGAGTGGGTTGCCCTTTCCTCCTCCAAAGGATTTTCCCAATCCCGGGATCAAACCCATGTTTCCTATGTCTCCTGCACTGGAGGACAGATTCTTTACCACCAAGCCACATGGGAAGCCTGTGCTTGTTTTAAAATATAGTCTGGCAAAAGGAGAAGAGGGCAGCAGAGGATGAGATGGTTAGATACCATCACCAACTCAATGGACATGAATTTTAGCAAACTCCTGGAGATAGTGGAGAACAGAGGAGCCTGGCATGCTTCAGTCTATGAATCTCAAGGAGTCAGACATGACTTAGTGACTGAACAACAACAAGAACCCAGCCTGGTCACTCTGGAATAAATAGACTACAATAACAGAAGAGTGCAGCAAAAAATGGGACCTTCATAAGGGACATGCTTTCTACATATTTTCTTTTGAAAAGTTCTTCTTCCAATCAAAATGTCATCTTTTGTTACTTGACCAAAAGTGGACCATTAACTTTTTACAGAGCTATCTGATTTGCATATTTTCTAAATAACACTGGGAAATCAAACTGCTCTCTACTCTTTCAGGCTACAACCACTCCTAAATTATTGTGTCTAAGTGAAATCTGATTCATGACAAACATCAAGCTAATATCAAAAGAGGAAAGACGCGTAGATATCACAAGAAGGCAATAAGCATGGTGGTGAGGAGGGGGACGGGAGTAATGTCACTAGTGATGACAACCATCCAGTAGTTAATTCACCTGTATGTGTACAGGAGCTTCAAGTTTTTCTCAGCATAAACTGACCTCCTATTTCCACCCCGTCTCCTGTGATGTTCCAGTAGCCTGTCAGAGATTGTCTCAGGGGTCTTGAAAGCTCCAGTGTTCAAGAGCCCAGTGGTCAGCCTGATCGGTTATCTCCTGTAGAGATCAGAACTTCAGAACACGTGTAGGCATTCTGCTTCCCTCTTAGATTGTACTCGCTCCTTCCACCTGACAGGCTCACCAGCCTGAAGCTCATTACAGGAAGGCTGGCTAATTCCTGGGTGCACATTTCATCACTAATTTCAAGCACATCCCGACTAATAGATTACACCACAATTACAGGGAGGGCGATCAGATAGTTTTGACTGAAAGCCAAGCAAAGTCACCATTCTTCCTGGGCTCTAGCATGGAGGGAGGATAGCAACTGCAGGCCCTTCACACTGCCCAGCTCCAGGGGATGCATTTTACGTTGTCTTCTATGTGTTGGTGACTCCAAGAATTGTGGCACATAGGTTATCCAACACTCACAGGTGAAGAGAGCAAGGTCCTTAGAGAAGCTGGTTTCTCCAGGTTGTTAGCTACTAACAGTAGAACTGGGATCACACCCCAGGTCCCTGCATCATAATCTTTCTACTACACAGATGGCCTCCAATATTTACTAATATCCACAGAAAAAAATGATGCCCTCTTACCATACTGAACATTTACTATGGGCAGGGCTCTGCATATTTGGCAATTTACATACATTTTCATAAACATGATGGATGGAATAAGCTATGGGCCTGAGGGGCCTAGGGCTCTACTCTTGGGCAAATCATAAGAAAGAACTTGGCAGTTTTAGAAGGTCTAAGTGTGAACACAGTTGGAGTCAATGTCTCTCTTTGCTTCAGAGCACAATACATGCTTCTCTTATCCACTCCGCCCCTGAGGAGGTAAGGTGATTTCACTGGCTGGTGAGCCTGGTCACGTGGAGTTCGTCCAATCTCTCCTCTGCCTCCCATGCTTTAAATCTTCCCAGGTCAGGACTCTCATGTAGACAGAACCCAGAATATACAAGAGCATGGAGATATTGGAGATATGGTTGATCTGGGGCTGCTGGCTACCAAGAGGCCTTGCTACCATTTCATTATTTGTTGAACTGATTGTAAGTCCACACCTCACCAAACAACTGAATTGGTGTCCTTTCCTTTCAGCCTCAGTATCACCTTCTCATCCTGTACCAACTCCAACAATGAGACACTGAGAAAGAAAATTATTTCAACATTTGGAGACCAGTTTCCAATCGTTCAAGCCTCTATCCAGGCATCTATCTTCATCCACAGAGATTTTTCAGCTAGGATTGCATTCAGCTACATTGGTAATCAAACTTCTGTCTACTCTTTCAGGCTACAACCACTCCTAAGCTATTGTATCTAAGTGAAATCTGATTCATGATAAACATTAAGCCAATATCAAAAGAGGAAACATGCATAGACATTGCAAGAAGGCAATAGGCATGGTGGTGAGGAAGGGGAGGGGGCTGATATCACTGGTGATGACAACCATGTGCCTTAAACAAGTAAGGGGTTAATTT
Organism: Bubalus bubalis; assembly: GCF_019923935.1. NCBI lineage: Eukaryota > Metazoa > Chordata > Mammalia > Artiodactyla > Bovidae > Bubalus > Bubalus bubalis. Next base: position 142,257,824 of record NC_059159.1, read on the forward strand.
CCTCACTGACCAAGAAGTCCAAAGCTGCTATAGTAGATTTCAGAGATCATCAAAGACCTAGGACCCCCCTAACTTTTTTCTCAACCATCCTTTTCTTGAAGCATTGATCCTCTAGTGGCAAGATGGCATCACAGTTGGGTTCAGGCAGGAGAAAGGGGGCCAGCCAGTGGGCAAGTAGAGCATGGCTGTGGAATCTTTCTTTTCACCAGGAAAATAATAGCTTTCCAAGAAATCTTACCTATGGACTTGCTGGTCTACGTCACATAGCTATTCCTATCTCTAGGAAGCCTGAGAAATCAAGTGATTTGGGGCAGAGGTGCATGCCATCCAGAACAAAAGATGGGTTATGTTAGCAAGAAAGAAGAACAAATGGCTAATGGGTGGTGTCAATCCCCAGACTGGAATCACTCCCTAGAACCCTGTACCACTAGTCCTGAACATGTCTGGATCCTTCTATAGAGGTCAGGGTTTCTTCTCCAGCTGGAGTCCTGGTTGTACTTAGCAACTAGTTGGATTTAACTCTTATCTGATTTAGGACTCCCTCAGACAAATAAACCCACCATGTCTTACCTCTCTATTAACCTTGATCAAAACCCAGAATGTAAGTCCCTTGTTAAGCCTAGAGCCTCCTACACTGTATTGTTCTGTGCTCCACCAGTGCAAACTTTCTTTTCCTCCCTCCCAAAACTTTGGGTGGCTCTTTATATCCACAACGCTTTCATGATTATAGACTCCACCTCCATGCCCTCCTCTGAGGTTGAGGGTCTCCTATGACCTTATCAAGCAAGATTCTCTTCATTCTACACCTTGGGAAGCCCAGAGATCTTCCAGAAAAGTTCTTTCCCAGCATCCAAACGAGATACAAAGATTCTCATATTTTGGGTACATTTTGAGAAGACTGTTCCTTCTCCAGACTTCTTTGACCAGATCTTTCAATCTTGTTCTTTCCAATCCCCTGATTTTGTGGCCAGAACCACCATCCAGCAATCAGAGTAAATCCTTATTACTTCACATATATCACCTTCTAGGAAAGTGGACAAAGAAATACACTGTTAAAAATCCTGCCCACAGGAAGGGTTTCCCTTACTCAGCTCAGCGTCGTTCAATCACTCAGTCATGTCTGACTCTTTGTGACCCCCATGAACTGCAGCACGACAGGCCTCCCTGTCCGTCACCAACTCCTGGAGTTTACCCAAACTCATGTCCATTGAGTCAGTGATGACATCCAACCATCTCATCCTCTGTCATCCCCTTCTCCTCCTGCCCTCAATCTTTCCCAGCATCAGGGTCTTTTCAAATGAGTCAGCTCTTCCCATCAGATGGCCAAAGTATTGGAGTTTCAGCTTCAGCATCAGTCCTTCCAATGAAAACTCAGGACTGATCTCCTTTAGGATGCACTGGTTGGATTTCCTTGCAGTCCAAGGGACTCTCAAGAGTCTTCTCCAACACCATAGTTCAAAAGCATCAATTCGTTGGCATTCAGCTTTCCTTATAGTCCAACTCTCACATCCATACATGACTACTGGAAAAACCATAGCCTTGACTAGATGGACCTTTGTTGACAAAGTAATGTCTCTGTTTTTTAATATGCTGCCTAGGTTGGTCATAACTTTCCTTCCAAAGAGTAAGCATCTTTTAATTTCATGGCTGCAATCACCATTCGCAGTGATTTTGGAGCCCCCAAAGATAAAGTCTCTCACTGTTTTCACTGGTTCCCCATGTATTTGCCATGAAGTGATGGGACCAGATGCCATGATCTTAGTTTTCTGAATGTTGAGTTTTAAACCAACTTTTTCACTCTCCTCTTTCACTTTCATCAAGAGGCTTTTTAGTTCTTCTTCACTACTCTCATATTGAAATGATTTCATTACCCATGCTGGTAGAGGCTGGCAAGACTGGAAGGAATATCTATGAACAAGATCAAGTTGGGTTTTTTTAAAAGGTCGGTTATAGGGAACTCTCCATGTGGTCACAAGTGTTGGCTGAAGGAAGGACAGATGTGTGGAGGGAGTAGGCAGGCTGGAAGCCTGAACCACGTGGTCATGAGATCTATTTGTGTCTTCAAAGGCAGCCCAGGCCTACTCCTATAACTGCTTCTTATGCTTGATAACAGGCCTGACTTCATGGGTGGGGGAAGGGGTTGTCAGAGAGTATCCAATTCATGATCATGCATTTGGATCATGTAGCCAGCATATACCCTGAGAAATCCATAACTGAAAAAGGCACACATACCCGCAGTGTTTGCTGAGCATTATTTAGAATAGCTAAGGCATAGAAGCAACCTGGATATCCATGGACAGATGAATGGATGAAGAAGTTGTGGCACATATATATAGTGGAATATTGCTGCTGCTACTGCTGCTACTGCTGCTAAGTCACGGCAGTCGTGTCCGACACTGTGCAACCCCATAGACAGCAGCCCAACAGGCTCCCTGTCCCTGGGATTCTCTAGGCAAGAACACTGGAGTGGGTTGCCATTTCCTTCTCCATAGTGGAATATTACTCAGCCATAAAAAGCAATGTAGCTGAGTCAGTTCTAGTGAGATGGATGAACCTGGGGCCTATTATACTGAGTTAAGTAAGTCAGAAAGAGAAAAGTATCATATATTAATACATGTATATGGAATCTAGAAAAATGACACTAATGAACCTATTTTCAGAGCAGGAATAGAGATGCAGACTTAGAGAACAGACTTTGGACACAACAGGGAAGGAGAAGGTGGGATGAACAGAGAGAGTAGCATTGAAACACATGGATTACCATGAGTAAAATAGATAGCTAATAGGAAATTGCTGCATAACATTGGGAACTCAACATGGTACTCTGTGACAACCTAGAGGGATGGGATGACAACCTAGGTTGATTCTATGCCCTAGGTATTACAAATAGTTCTCAGTGAACATTGGAGGTACGCGTGTCTTTTTCAATTATGGCTTTCTCAGGGTTGGACATGACTGAGCAGCTTCACTTTCACTTTTCACTTTCATGCACTGGAGAAGGACATGGAAACCCACTCCAGGATTCTTGCCTGGAGAATCCCAGGGACAGAGGAGCCTGGTGGGCTGCTGTCTATGGGGTCTCACAGAGTCGAACATGACTGAAGCGACTCAGCAGCAGCAGCCGCAGGGTATATGCTGGCTACATGATCTAAATGCATGATCATGAACTGGATCCTCTCTGACCACTTCATCCCCCACCCATGAAGTCAGGCCTCAGTTATCAAGTGTAAGAGGTGGGAGGGAAGTTCAAGAGGGAGAGGACATATATGTACTCATGGTTGATTCACATTGTTGTATGGCAGATGCCTGGAGAAGGGAATGGTAACCCATGTCAGTATTCTTGCCTGGAGAATCCCATGGACAGAGGAGCCTGGTGGGCTACAGTCTATGGGGTCACAAGAGTCAGACATGACTGAGCAACTAAGTACACACAGCACACACCTGGTCTTCCCTGATAGCTCATTTGGTAAAGATCTGCCTGCAATGCAGGAGACCCCAGTTCAATTCCTGCGTCAGGAAGATCCCTTGAAGAAGGGAAAGGCTACCCACTCCAGAATTCTGGCCTGGAGAATTCCATGGGCTTTATAGTCCATGGGGTTGCAAAGAGTCAGACACAACTGAGCGACTTTCACTTTCACAGCAGATGCCAACAAAATATTGTAAAGCAATTGCCCTCTGGTTAAAAATAAATTAAAAAGAATAAAGGGAATCCAGATTGGAAAAGAAGAAGTAAAACTCTCACTGTTTGCAGATGACATGATCCTCTACATAGAAAATCCTAAAGACACCCCCAGAAAATTACTAGAGCTAATCAATGAATATAGTAAAGTTACAGGATATAAAATTAATACACAGAAATCCCTGTATTCCTATACACTAACAATGAGAAAACAGAAAGAGAAATTAAGGAAACAATCCCATTCACTACTGCAATGAAACGAATAAAATATTTGGGAATAAATCTAGCTAAATAAACAAAAGTTCTATATATAGAAAACTATAAAACACTGATGAAAGGAATCAAAGATGACACAAATAGATGGAGAAATATACCTTATTCATGGATTGGAAGAATCAATATAGTGAAAATGAGTATATTACCCAAAGCAATCTATAGATTCAATGCAATCCCTATCAAGCCACCAATGGTATTTTTCACAGAACTAAAACAAATAATTTCATAATTTGTATGGAAATACAAAAAACCTTGAACAGCCAAAGCAATATTGAGAAAGAAGAATGGAACTGGAGGAATCAACCTGCCTGCCTTCAAACTATGCTACAATTTACAGTCATCAAGACAGTATAGTACTGGCACAAAGACAGAAATATAGATCAATGGAACAAAATAGAAAGCCCAGAGATAAATCCATGCCCCTATGGACACCTTATCTTTGACAAAGGAGGCAGAAATATACAATGGAAAAAAGACAATCTCTTTAACAAGTGGTGCTGGGAAAACTGGTCAATCACTTGTAAAAGAATGAAACTAGAATACTTTCTAACGCCATACACAAAAATAAACCCAAAATGGATTAAAGATCTAAATGTAAGACCAGAAACTAAAAACTCCTAGAAGAAAACATAGACAAAACCCTTTCTGACATAAATCACAGCAAGATCCTCTATGACCCACCTCCCAGAGTAATGGAAACAAAAGCAAAAATAAACAATGGGAACTAATTAAACTTAAAAGCTTTTGCACAACGAAGGAAGCTATAAGCAAGGTGAAAAGACAGCCTTCAGAATGGGAGAAAATAATAGCAAACGAAGCAACTGACAAAGAATTAATCTCAAAAATACACAAGCAGTTCATGCAGCTCAATACCAGAAAAATAAACGACCCAATAAAAAATGGGCCAAAGGACTAAACAGACATTTCTCCAAAGAAGACAAACAGATGGCTAGCAAACATATGAAAAGATGCTCAACATCACTCATTATCAGAGAAATGCAAATCAAAATCATAATGAGGTACCATCTCATGCCGGTCAGAATGGCTGCCATTAATAAGTCTACAAACAATAAATGCTGGAGAGGGTGTGGAGAAAAGGGAACCCTCTTACACTGTTGGTGGGAATGCAAACTAGTACTGCCACTATGGAGAACAGTGTGGAGATTCCTTAAAAAAATTGGAAACAGAACTACCATACGACCCAGCAATTCCACTTCTAGGCATACACATTGAGGAAACCTGAAATGAAAGAGACACGTGTACCCCAATGTTCATCGCAGCACTGTAGCTAGGACCTGGAAGCAACCTAGATGTCCATCAGCAGACGAATGGATAAGAAAGTTGTGGTACATATACACAATAGAATATTACTCAGCTATTAAAAAGAATGCATTTGAATCAGTTCTAATGAGGTGGATGAAACTGGAGCCTATTATACAGAGTGAAGTAAGAAAGAAAACACCAATACAATATATTAACACATATATATGGAATTGAGAAAGATGGTAAGGACAATCCTACACAAGAGACAGAAAAAGAGACACAGATATAAAGAACAGACTTTTGGACTCTGGGAGAAGGTGAGGGTGGGATGATTTGAGAGAATAGCATTGAAACATGTATATTACCATATGTGAAGCAGATGACCAGTCCAAGTTCAAGGCGTGAAATGACATTCAAAGCTGGTGCACTGGGACAACCCAGAGGGATGGGATGGGGAGGGAGGTGGGAGTGGGGGTCAGGATAGGGGATACATGTACTCTCGTGGCTGATTCATGTCAATGTATGGCCAAAACCACCACAATATTATAAAGTAATTAGCCTCCAATTAAAATAATTAATTTTTAAAATAATTAAGTAATTTAAAAACCCAGTAGCAAGTCAAGAGTTGTTTCTCAAAAGAGCACAGTTACTTGCCTACAGGAGCATAACATTGCTCTGTATTCCCTGGGGTCTCTGTAGTGATTCTCCCATCAGGACTTGACGTGAGTTTCATGTACATTCTGAAATGCCACAGATAGTCTAGAAATCATTGAATGTTCTGAGGCAAGTCCATTAGAGAGTCATATATTATTCTGGGTTCCATAACAAGGCTGACAGCTTTAGAGTCCTTGGTAAATTGGTCCAAACAGAACACCCAATATCCAAAGAGGCTCATTATGAACCATGCCTCTTTCTTGGTGGTAGGAGACATAATATTAAGCAGAAGTTGTTTCCTACTGAAAAGATAATAACTGAATATTTCCCAGCCCATTGGAGTTCCAGAAATTTTACATAAGTTAATTTACAATGTCTTGGGTTCACCTGCCTTACTAGAGTAAGAACCTGCTACTTCCTATTCTCCATGTTCTATCAGCCTAATGTCATTAGTGCAAGCATTAGTGGTATTTACTTTAAAATGATAATCTGGTTTCAATCTTTATGGATTAGATTGGGGCACAGAGTCAGAGTTGATACATCCCTGCGGGAGGGTGGCGAATGTATATTGCTGACTGTCAGATAAAAGCAATATATTTCTGGTGTTCTCCACTTATTGAAACAAAGTAAAAAATATATACCAGCTAAATAGCTGCCCATCAAATGTAAGATGCTTATAAACTTGCTCCAGTAATAAAATTTAGTGTGGATGAGCATCCACAATGGGAATTACTACCCAATAAAATTTATAATTTACCTTTATTGTATAGGATCATTCCATTTTTTGAATTTGCCAAACTGGGAAACATGTCAGAATGCAATAAAGACCATTAGACATTCATATTCAAATGTTTGATTGTAATATAATCTCTGAATTTCTCCTAGAAATCAAATTTTGCTTTCCATGTACTATTTAGTCTGTTTAGCCAATTATTCTGATCAGAAAATTACAATGGCATTCTATATTACTGAGAATTCATTTGATCTTGGCATATAATAGCTTTTACAATAAAATAGCCACAATTATTCAGGAGGGATGCCGGAAGGAACCTGTGAGATGTACAATATAATACAGCACATCCTTTCATTGGTGGTACTCAGTTTCGCCTTTATTTGAGAGGCTCTAGATTTTTTTGACTGACTCGTACTATGGAGGTGGGTAAGAAATCTTATTTTCTAATGTAATCAGATCAGATCAGATCAGTCGTTCAGTCGTGTCCAACTCTTTGCGACCCCATGAATCGCAGCACGCCAGGCCTCCCTGTCCATCACCAACTCCCGGAGTTCACGCAGACTCATGTCCATCGAGTCAGTGATACCATCCAGCCATCTCATCTTCTGTCGTCCCCTTCTCCTCCTGCCCCCAATCCCTCCCAGCATCAGAGTCTTTTCCAATGAGTCAACTCTTTGCATGAGGTGGCCAAAGTATTGGAGTTTCAGCTTTAGCATCATTCCTTCCAAAGAAATCCCAGGGCTGATCTCTTTCAGAATGGACTGGTTGGATCTCCTTGCACTCCAAGGGACTCTCAAGAGTCTTCTCCAAGACCACAGTTCAAAAGCATCAATTCTTCGGTGCTCAGCCTTCTTCACAGTCCAACTCTCACATCCATACACGACCACAGGAAAAACCATAGCCTTGACTAGATGAACATTTGTTGGCAAAGTAATGTCTCTGCTTTTTAATATGCTGCCTAGGTTCGTCATAACTTTCCTTCCAAGGAGTAAGCGTCTTTGAATTTCATGGCTGCAGTCACCATCTGTAGTGATTTTGGAGCCCAGAGAAACAAAGTCTGACACTGTTTCCCCATCTATTTCCCATGAAGTGGTGGGACCGGATGCCATGATCTTCGTTTTCTGAATGTTGAGCTTTAAGCCAACTTTTTCACTCTCCTCTTTCACTTTCATCAAGAGGCTTTTTAGTTCTTCTTCACTTTCTGCCATAAGGGTGGGTCATCTGCATATCTGAGGTTATTGATATTTCTCCTGGCAATCTTGATTCCAGCTTGTGTTTCTTCCAGCCCTGCATTTCTCATGATGTACTCTGCATATAAGTTAAATAAACAGAGTGACAATATACAGCCTTGACAAACTCCTTTTCCTATTTGGAGCCAGTCTGTTGTTCCATGTCCAGTTCTAACTGTTGCTTCCTGACCTGCATACAAATTTCTCAAGAGGAAGATCAGGTGGTCTGGTATTCCCATCTCTTTCAGAATTTTCCACAGTTTATTGTGATCCACACAGTCAAAGGCTTTGGCGTAGTCAATAAAGCAAAAATAGATGTTTTTCTGGAACTCTCTTGCTTTTTCCATGATCCAGCGGATGTTGGCAATTTGATCTCTGGTTCCTCTGCCTTTTCTAAAACCAGCTTGAACATCAGGAAGTTCACGGTTCACATATTGCTAAAGCCTGGCTTGGAGAATTTTGAGCATTACTTTACTAGCATGTGAGATGAGTGCAATTGTGTGGTAGTTTGAGCATTCTTTGGCATTGCCTTTCTTTGGGATTGGAATGAAAACTGACCTTTTCCAGTCCTGTGGCCACTGCTGAGTTTTCCAAATTTGCTGGCATATTGAGTGCAGCACTTTCACAGCATCATCTTTCAGGATTTATGAAGACCTACAAGACCTTTTAGAACTACCACCCCAAAAAGATGTCCAAAAAAAAAAGATGTCCTTTTCTAATGTAATAGCTTGAGCCAAATATCTCTTTCCCTTCATTCATGGGCTGCCTGTTGATTTCATTTCTAAGGACTTCATAATTTAAAAACCACAGCCAGAAATGTATACATGCCTTAAACTAAGAATCTCTTAAAATCTTCACACTGTGCCTGCCCTGCTGCAAAATGAAATGACCACATCCACTTGGTTTCTGCTGTCATTTGAACTCAGGCATTCTGAGCTTCCTTCAACCACACCAAAATCAAGAAGCCTGACTCAATAGCAGGATTTTTCATCAGTATTTTTGATCTCTCAAGAACAGGTTGTAAAGCTCCTTCTAAATATTGTGATATTTTTCTCATCAACATAAATCTTCATAGCAAGAGTAGAGGGAGAATCTTCTCAATTCTATCTGGAGACAGAAAAGGGGGGCAGGCAAGGTGTATGTGATGGATCCACTTCAGCGTCTGTTACACAAATTCTTGAAACTACTGTTCCTGCATTATAAGACCCTTATTGGCCTTTCTGTGTTATTGAGTAAGGGCCAGCATTTAATCCAAGATTATATAAGTTAACCAAGAAAACAAGTAGACCCACAGTGGGTCAGCTGACCCTAGCCCACTTCACACTGAATCTCTAGTAAATACACCCATTAAATACTTTGAGTCCCATCTCTGATGAAGCATTCTCAAAATCCATTTCAAAAAAAAAAAAAAATCCATCTAGACTTTTAATGATATAGATTTACAAATCCTTTCAGGTTCTCCTAAACACAACTTCTAAATTTTGCACTTCATCTTCCTAATCATATTATGTTTAAATCCTGGTGACCTCTGGAGCATCAATAAGAGATGGGGCATGTGGGAAATTACTGTCTTTCCTCTACACAGAAGATTCCTCTGTCAAAGGAAATGCTGCCTTTAGAAAGATTGGAGAATCTGAAAAGCACATTGAATCTCACTGTATCTCCTATTTCAATTACTGAGGTCCCCGGTCAAAGTCCTAATGTTTAGTAAAAGATCTGGTAAGATTGTAAATTAAACTGGTACTTAAATTAGCAACCTGCAGAGTCAGTCTGTGAATTTCATTTTTAGCTGCTTTAGCCCCATGTCTACAAGCCAAAAGCAAGCTGCAAATATTCAGTGTTTTTCAAGCACTTTTGGCCATAACCTACATTATTCATGTAAAATAAATTCTCTATCACAAATAAGTTCACACATACATACAACTGAATGAAAAATTATATTAAATATTTCTTATTCAAGCTGTATGTAATGTACTTTGATATTTTCTCTTCTGTTATATGCTATTTTTAAATCCTTGGTCATGACTACATAATAATGGATTTCAACCACAATCTTATGAAGATTCTGAGTTTTATCCCAAGTCTTGAGGTAATAATTTCAAAGTTTAATACAGCTATTAAAATATCCAATGTTGTTAGAAGAAACCATCTTATTCCTATGCTCCCAGAATTTCTCATTCTTTTAAAATTGGTTTAATAATGAATTCTAATAATCTCCATTTCCTTGAAGATCTATATTAGGCAATCCATCCATTACTCTCTGTCTTGTCAATTTTTGTACATTTCAGAGTTCTTTGGATGCAAATAACAACCATTCATTCTGACTAACCTAAGTAGGAAAAAAAGGCTACTCAGAAATAAACTCAATAACAAAATCAAAAGAACCTCTTAACAACCAAACTTTGGAAAAAGTTTCAGGACCCTCAACTTTAGGAATGTATAGACTATCTCCTGAAGGTTCTCTTCCAGACACATTTGCTAATGATTAAAATTTGTGGAAAAGAGTCTGATCGACCCCACTTGGTGTGGTGTGCCAGCCTTGTGGTGGGCATGGTAACAGCATCTTCTGATGGCAGGCCTACCAGAATCACATAGATAAGCAAGAGAAATAGGTTCCCAAGAGAGATGTTCCCAGACACAAATCACAGATGCTCACTAGGGTAAGCTGTATAATCAGGATAGCTGTCATTTTAGAGCTGAGTTCAAGGAAAGTCTAATTCATCAAACCTCACAATCCCTTTCCAGGAATTCAGACAGATGTTCCCCATTCTCAGAGCAGGGACTACTCAATGACAGGGCTCTGTGATTCAGTCACTGATGGAGAACTCCAGATGTTCCATGTTCCAGCAGGCACTGCTGCCCTGGTCAGGGTAATAGGAGTTGGGGTGGGTGGCATTCTCAATGCTAAGTTCCCCTCATTATTTTTGAAATGAGACTGAAGCATTAAGAAAAATTCCCACCTTAATCAGAAATGTATAAAAACAGTAGTTATCAAGACAGAATGCCCACCAGTGTAAACTGGAGTACTCTTTCAAAATAAACGTGATCATGATAAAACCTCAGAGAGTGTGATGCAACCCAGATACAGTGCTGTGGACAGAGAGGTATTCCTCAAGCACGAGTGTGTATATTTAGGTGCAAAGAGTGAGACGTGACTCTTTGCGATTCTATGGACTGTAATCCACCAGGCTCCTCTGTCCGTGGGATTCTCCAGGCAAAAATACTGGAGTGGGTTGCCATTTCCTCCAGGGTCCTCAAGCATAGCCAGGGTTAAAACTCACTGACTTGGAAATCAGAGCAGCCCAAAGCCTGAGGTGAGAAGCACTGTTTGACCCAGTTCTGAAAATCACAGAAAAGGGTAACTAGGGGAAGGAGGTGACATACAGTGAAGTCTTCTATGTGTAAAGTATATTCACCTAATAATTTCTCTCCTCCTCTCATCTTATCTTCAGATCACCATAATTACCTGAAATTCTGACATTTAACAGTTCATCCTCAAGATAACCTTGAATATTAAGCCCTCCTAGCCACTAACATGTTAGGGAAAAAAATTCTAGGAGAAGAGTTAGGAATCAGAGATAAGTCAGGAAACTTTTGATATATAGTAAGGAGAGGCATGAATGATAGATGGTAATGAAGTGGGGATGGTGTGACAGAGACCACTGGTTGTCTTTGTAATATCCATTTTTCCATCTTCCTCACTAATAGAACTGTAGTGTAGGCTAGTTCAAAGACTAAATTTTCCAGACTTCCTTGTTGCTAGAAATGACCAATGAGATGTAAACAGAGGTAATATGATGCTCCTATATGCCTTCATAAAGGGGACTGACTCAGCTGGGAGGTATACCCTTCCACTCTTCTACTTCTGGATTTCACACTGAATTCATATCTAATGGCTGAAGTTCCAGATTCCATCTTGAACTGTGAGGACATCTGCGTATGGAAGATGCTTGTGGAAATGGTGGAGCAGAAGGATTGTTGGAGCCTGGGTCCCTGATGACATGAACTTCAACTACTTGATCTCAGCCTTACACTGCCTACTTCCAGAACTGTCTTATATGAGGGAGAAACAAACTTCTAGTTTGTTAGGTTGCATACTGGGGTCTTTGGTTATATGCAGCCGTGCTTAATCCTGAGGGAGAATCTGGAGTACAGCCCTATGCCCTAAGATACCATTTTCAGGAGACGTTATCAAAAGGAGAAATCTGAAATGCCTTAGTGTATTTTTTTTTAAATGGAAACAGTGACAGACTTTATTTTCTTGGGCTCCAAAATCACTGTGGACAGTGACTGTGACCGTGAAATTAAAATACACTTGCTCTTTGGAAGAAAAGTCATGACAAACCTAGACAGTATATTAAAAAGCAGGGATCACTTTGCCAACAAAGGTCCGTATAGTTAAAGCTATGGTTTTCCCAGTAGCCATGTACGAATGTAAGAGTTGGACCATAAAGAGGGCTGAGTGCCAAAGAATTGATACTTTTGAATTGTGCTGGAGGAGACTCTTGAGAGTCCCTTGGATAGCAAGAAGATCAAACCAGTCAATGATATAGGAAATCAATCCTGAGTATACTTTGGAAGGACTGATGCTGAAGCTGAAGCTCCAATACTTTGGCCATCTGATGCACAGAATAGACTCACTGGAAAAGACTTCACCCTAGCAGGCCTTCCACCCCTACTGGTACTTCTCTCCCATCTCACTACTCATTGCCTGTCCATAGTCACCCTGTCCCCCAAGCCCAACTCTCCTTGTGGTTGTCCAGGTGTCGCTGTGGCCTTCTGGGAAGTTTTCTCTGACAATACTAGTAATGCTATTTGTGTGAGCACCTGTCCAGCCCAGCACCCTCACTAGGAGAGGTGCCTCCTACCTGCCTGCAAAAAAACCAGGCAATATTCAGCAAGGACAAGTTAGCATGGTAATGGATGAAGAGCCACAGCTTAGAGCTGACCTAATCTCTTAAAGAGGTTTCCCTGGTAGTCCAGTTGGTAAAAAATCCTCCTGAAATGCAGGAGACCCTTATTCGATTCCTGGTTGGGAAGATCTCCTGGAGGATGGATAAGCTACCCACTCCAGTATTCTTGGGCTTCCCTGGTGGCTCAGATGGTAAAGAATCTGCCTGCAATGCAGAAGACCTGGATTCGATCCCTGGGTTTGGAAGATCCCCTGGAGGAGGACATGGCAACCCACTCCAGTATTCTTGCCTGGAGAATCCCCATGGACAGAGGAACCTGGAGGGCTACAGTCCATGGGGTTGTGAAAGAGTCAGACATGACTAAGTGACTAAGAACAGCATAGCATTCTCTTAAAGAGCTTAGAGCTGAAATTAAATGCTGTAAATGAAGATCTTGGAGTAAAATTGTAGTATTTTGGAGGTTGTGTTTAGTTGTTTTACATGTATTTAAATATCTTTCCCAAGGTTACATTCTATAAGAGTGAGTTAGGAAAAAGAAAGTGAAGAGGAACTAAAAAGCCTATTGATGAAAGTGAAAGTGGAGAGTGAAAAAGTTGACTTAAAGCTCAACGTTCAGAAAACGAAGATCATGGCATCCGGCCCCATCACTTCATGGCAAATAGACGGGGAAACAGTGGAAACAGTGTCAGACTTTATTTTTTGGGGCTCCAAAATCACTGCAGATGGTGACTGCAGCCATGAAATTAAAAGACGCTTACTCCTTGGAAGAAAAGTTATGGCCAACCTAGATAGCATATTCAAAAACAGAGACATTACTTTGCCAACAAAGGTCCGTCTATTCAAGGCTATGGTTTTTCTTGTGGTCATGTATGGATGTGAGAGTTGGACTGTAAAGAAAGCTGAGCACTGAAGAATTGATGCTTTTGAACTGTGGTGTTGGAGAAGACTTTTGAGAGTCCCTTGGACTGCAAGGAGATCCAACCAGTCCATTCTGAAGGAGATCAGCCCCGGGTGTTCTTTGGAAGGAATGATGCTAAAGCTGAAACTCCAGTCCTTTGGCCACCTCATGCGAAGAGTTGACTCATTGGAAAAGACTCTGATGCTGGGAGGGATTGGGGGCAGGAGGAGAAGGGAACGACAGAGGATGAGATGGCTGGATGGCCTCACTGACTCGATGGACATGAGTCTGAGTGAACTCCGGGAGTTGGTGATGGTCAGGGAGGCCTGGAGTGCTGCGATTCATGGGGTTGCAAAGAATCGGACATGACTGAGCGACTGAACTGAACTGAACTGACTGAGGAAAAAGCCTGAGATAGATGGAAGTTAGGATTATAAAGTTAAGTTATTCATGATTTGAGGTATTCATAACATGATTAACTTATTCATAACATGATTAACTTATTCATGAGTTGCTAATAAGAGTAAGCCCCAGGGTCTTTGCAGTGACTAGTAGTGAGCACCCAACCTCTGACCCAGCAGCCAGCAGGGTCCAGGGAGAGACCTCTCTGGGCTACACAGAAAGTAGATGCCCCTGCAAACCTACACGGCAGTTGGACTAGCCATGTGGTCCCTTGGCTAGCTGGGGTTCTGTACTTCCCATCCTTCCTGCTGTCCTCTTCTCTGACCACCTAGGAGGGCCTCCTTCTGGTGTGTCTGAAGATCCTGGTTCCATGGCCAGGCCTTATTTGCATCCTTCAGGGCCCATCCGATGTATTCATAAATAGGACTTTCTGCATACCCAAATCCTGTACTATTCCATAGCCTCTGCTACAGCACGTTGGCATCCCGGAAAAACACGCTCCCATCCACACAAACACACATGCACACCTCCCAAGTTGGTTCTCAAAGCCTGTCTGAATCTCTCATTATATTTCTGCATCCCCACCTCTACCTGTGTTCACACACACACACCCTCCCATTCTTGAAGGCTAACACATCTTGAGAACGTTGAGCAGTACTGACTTGAGCACTATCTAATTTGAGGACCTTGTATGAATTACTTAGCCTCTCCCACTTCAGTTTCTTCATCAGAAATTGATGAGGTTGAACGGTGAACTTAAAGATCCCTTCCAATTCTGAAAAGCATTTTGTACAGAGATTTCCTGGTTAATACTATAGATAACAATGGCGATAGCTAACACAGAACACCTACTATGTGCCAAGCATAAGGTGCTTAACTTGCATTATGTCATTCGACCCTCCTAACTAATGTATTAACGGGGAATATATTTACCCTCCCTTTTTTGTATTGAAGAAAAACAATAGCATTAGAACAATATGTCTAAGGTAATAAAGAGTACAGCCAGGACAGGATGTTGAGACTGACCCCAGAGTTCATGGTCATGGCCATTGTGCTATTCTAAGATAGTGTCATGAGACTGATGGCTGTACATCAGTACCAGAGTCTTAGATTCAAATTCTGATGCCACCATTTACAAGTTAAATATAGAAAACAGTGTTGGCATCTAGTAAATGGCCAATTATTACCAGGTACTATTCTTGTTGCTTTCAAAGTTCCTTATTATTATTCCCTCCTATGAGAAACAGATTCCTTTTGGCTGTGATATACTGATATCACCTCTTAAAAACAATTAAATAAATTGAAAGGATAAATAGCAAATTAAAAGAAAAGGAAACTCCAAAAGAAAAGTGACACTAAATAAGTCCTTAGGATAAAAATTCTTTTTTCAGACCTTGGCAGAATTCAACTTCCACAAACTATGATTGTTTCAGAAGAACTTCTGTTTTTTTGTTTGTTTGTTTTTGCCATATACAGACTTCAAAGAACTAATTTACAAGAATTTGAGTTCTGCTTAAAAACTCCACACTAGCAATAGCATGCTTTGCAGATATGCTGTTGGGCAAGGAAGCACCGCTGTTTCTAGGCAACAGACCAGAAGCAACAAAGAAGAACTAAGCAAACAACTCAAGCTCAAGGGCTGTGAACTCCATTTCCTACTTTACTTCTTTGACCTTGAGGAAGTTACCTGCTCCATGTGCCTCTTGCTCCCCGTTGTGCTAAATGGGAGTAACAAGTTCAAGTGTTACAAGTTCAAGTGGCTTGTTTTGAGAAAGCCACTTCTAGAAGCAACCTGCCAATAAAATATATAATTAAAATGTGTGATAGAACATTATTTATCCATTAACATAATTGTCTAGCCATTAATATACATGTGTGGTCTTGGTTTTCACACATTAATTATTAAGAATTCTTCACTCAGAGTCTTCCTGAATATAAATTAGGGTCAAATTTGTGTTCTACGTCAAGATTGAAAAATACATACACCTCAAGGGATCCCAGGTCTGAGAGCTACAATTTATATGAAGATGCAAATACCTTTGATGTAATTATTCCACTGCCCATAGTTATTTCAGGCTAAATTAGCCTTAATTTAGATAAAGCTCAAAAGCTCTCTGCATCTCAGTAGGGAAGATGGCTCATGATGCCTCGAAGTTCATGCATCACTTTCGCATAACTAATTATTGTCATCATCCTTATTATTAACCATAAAATGATGAACCCCTAACTAATTATTTAATAGAGTAGTGGAGTGTGAGTAAACATTGAGCGGCCCTCTTATTTCTCAAGTTATTATTTAATTCAGCAATGAATGTGAAGTCAACCTCATTGTACATCTGTTTTCATTTTGATGGAGATGAAAGAAAAAATGTGCAATGTTCAAAATTAAAGATAAGACTAGCAGACTTACTACCCTTTTCTTCTGAGGAATAGCCTATTGTAAAGCCTACACAGGGTTTGACCTGGTTGTTTCTGTATTTGAGAAATTGGAGACAAATGACCAAAAAGAAAAAACCAATTAGTAAAGATTACTGACTAGCTTATCTATTTTCTTTCTTAATGATAGTAACTCAGAATTTCCCTCGCACTTCATATTTTCTTTAATTTCTCCCTTTGAGCAGTTGTCCCCTCATTAGGAGGTTAGTGGCATATGCGCTGGAAGCATCAAGTTGAAAGTGAAGTCAATATTTGTCTTAGCTACACATCAACCTAGAAAACCAAACAACTCCTGTTATAACACATAAATTGGTCTTCATAATTTTGTTGTGCTATTTTAATAACAAGATCATCAGGGCCTCAGCAGATATTTATCAAAAAGATTATACACAGAAGTAACACACTTCTCACAAGACCACAAATATTATGAATATGTGACACATAATTGTTTGCAATTCAAACATCCCATTCTTTAGATGTTGATAGGAAAGGGCCACCAGAATGTTCTGAGGATTGAGGCCACTGCCTCTGTTTGCCTCCAAGTACAATGGGAGGTTCCCTGTACACAGGTAGAAGCAGGTATTTCTCAGTGCATCTGTCTCCAAGAGGAAGAGTTTAGTTATCTCACCAGAAATTCCCACCTCACAAGCACAAACCTATTTCACAAGGTTAAGAACTGTTCCTTAGTGACTTTTCACACTAAGGGCTCTTGAAAAGGTTCACTCTGCAAACACCAATTCCTGTTTTTATAACATGATGAGTTTTAACCTCTAAACTTAAATAGCAAATAGATTGCTCAACATTGCATTTCAAGCAAAGCCATACTCATGAGTTTACCCACAGACTCCCTTGGGGGATGACCGAGGCTAATGGTATGTGTTCGGGTGACTCGCAGATGTTTGGCTTTGCCTAGATCCCACTGAGTGGGAAGGATGCAGAACTGCCATCTCTGACAACTCCTCCACTTGTGCTGTGCAGCCTTTGTTTCCAGGTGCTTCATCACAGCTTTCATTTTGCCCAAAAGATGTTTTCTGAGTTAAAATTTTATTTTCCTGTGTGGTTTTAGTGCAAGAAAATCTTGGGCCCCTCAAAGTCGGAAAAGTTGATAAAGAAAATGGAGCAGAAAGAAAATGACTTCATGGTGTCTTTCCTCCATCAACTAACACGAGCTGTCATCTTCTCTTCCATCCTGGGGACCAAAACCTTTTGTGAGTCGTGTACAAATTGTATTTATTAACCTTAAGATTGTTCTTTAGGACCTGTATAAAGGTATCATTGTCCAACTGATATGCTTTCTACCTCTGCACATTAGGCATCTTAGCTCTGATCTGGAACACATTCTAATTTTTCCTATTAAAATTAATGAAAAATTTTCTTCCCTTACTGGCTTTTCACTTTATAGCAACCTTTGCAGGAATGAATGATACTCACTAAGTGAGGGATAGGTGTAACCTGAACTTAATCTGATCTGTACAAATGCATTCTTGCCCCTCCTGTGGAATCTTTCCTCTCTAATTACTGCTGCTGCTGCTGCTAAGTCACTTTAGTCATGTCCGACTCTGTGCGACCCCAGAGACTGGGCCCTGAAAGTGGGTCTGTCTTCCCTATGTCTTTCTGTTTGACAAGTTATTCCTGTTCCCTGGAGTTGTGTCCCTGGCAGATCACTCCATCCAGATTGTGCACATGGTTCAACACTGTGCTTGAATGCCTCCCCTGCCACTGCTTTCTCTGGCATCCTGGTTGTCTGATTGGCCGCACCATTCTTTTTCCCATGAGCTCATCTTGCTGAACATTATTGTAAACTGGTGGACAGGCCCAGGTCCTTCCTTCTATGAGACTTCAAATTCTAATGTTTTCTCTCCTCACCACCATCACCCACCCTCACAGCACTTAGCAAGGAGATGGACAGGATGTAGATGCTCAGTAAACTTTTACTGAATTGAAATTCCATGGAATGAGTTTTTTTTTCTAGTTCAGCAGTGGAGGTCAAATTTCTGCATGCTCAATTTATTTTTCAAGAAGTGCTCTGTTGTATTTCTTCCTTCAGGCTAGTCTGAAACATGTAAAGACATTTTACTTTGTAAACACTGATAGGGATAATAAAACAGTGCTTAAGTAATTAGCTTTGTACTCAAAGCCCTGACTGTGACACCTGGCTCTCCTACTTACTGGCTGTGGGACATTGAGCTAGTTTCTTAATCTGTCTAAGCCTCAGATTCTTAATTACCAAAGAACAAATTGACACCCCCGTGCCTAGTGATTACAAGGTTCAAATGAATATTTTTCCTTTCTCTGTCTCTTTTGATTTTAGACATTTTTTAAACTTTTTTAAGTATGGTCGATTTACAGTGTTGTTTTAGTTTCTGGTGTACAGCAAATGGATTCAGTTACACATATATGTACATATAATATATGGATATATATATATTCTTTTTCATTTTCTTTTCCATTACAGTTTATTAAAAGATATTAAATATAGTTCCGTGTGCTATACAGTAGGACTTTGTTGTTATATATATAGTGTTTATTTTACATATATTTATATATAACTTTGCTAATCCCAAACTCCTTATTTATCCCTCTTTCCCTTCCCTTCTTGGAAACCATGAATTTGTTTTCTATGTCTGGACTCTCTTTCTGTTTTGTAAATAAGTTCATTTGTATCATTTTAAAAAAATTTAAAAAAAATCTAAAAGATTCCACATATAGGTGATATCATATGATATTTGTTTTTCTATGACTTACTTCATTAAGTATGATAATCTCTAGGTCCATCCATATTACTGCAAACAGCATTATTTTATTCCTTTTATAGCTGAGTAGTACTCCATTGTATATATACTATATCTTCTTTAACTATTCATTTGTTAATGGACATTTAGGTTGCTTCCATGTCTTGCCTATTGTGAACAGTGCTGATATGAATATTGGGGTGCATGTATCTTTTCCAATTAGAGATTTCTCCAGATATATGCCCAAGAGTGGGATTGCAGGATCATATGGTAATTCTATTTTAAGTTTCTTAAGGAATCTTCATAGTGTTTTCCACAGTGGCTATACCAATTTACACTCCCACCAACAGTGCAGGAGAGTTCCCTTTTCTCCACACCCTATCCATCATTTGCTTTTTGTACTTTTTGATGATGGCCATTTTGATGGTATGAGGTGATACTGCATTATAGTTTTCATTTGCATTTGTCTAGTCATTAGTGAGGGTTTCCCTGGTGGCTCAGTGGATATAGAATCTGCCTGCAATGCAGGAGCCACATGGGTTTGATCCCTGGGTCAGGAAGATCCTCTGGAGGAGGAAATGGCAACTCACTCCTGTATTCTTGCCTAAAAAATCCCATGGACAGAGGAGCCTTGTAGGATGCAGTCCAAAGGGTAACAGAGAGTTGAACACAACTAAGACTGAGCACACCACACAAGTATTAGTGATATTGAGTATCTTTTCATGTGACTATTGGCCATCTGTAGACATACTTATTTTAAAGTCATTTTCAGATTGCTCCTTGGGAGTAAATTCCTCAGCCAATTGCTGAATTTAATTTATTCCCTATCTTTTTCAGCACCAGCTTTCTTCACAAGCTTTGGACCTGGCATCTGAGAATTCCTTGTGAATAGGAGTTCAAGGGCATATGTATTCCCTTTTCTCTAGCTTAGCCTTGCCTTACTAGCAGTTTTGCTATTTCCTCC
The DNA here is from genome assembly GCF_019923935.1 of Bubalus bubalis. NCBI lineage: Eukaryota > Metazoa > Chordata > Mammalia > Artiodactyla > Bovidae > Bubalus > Bubalus bubalis. The sequence continues at coordinate 142,278,003 of NC_059159.1, forward strand.
ATAATCAACCCCTATGCTTCCTAGGAGATCCAGATTTTTATTTCAATTGGAGGAAAATTGCTTTACAATGTTGTGTTGTTTTCTGTTGTTCAGCTCAGTTCAGTTCAGTCCCTCAGTCATGTCCGACTCTTGGTGACCCCATGGACTTCACCACACCAGGCCTCCCTGTCCATCACCAACTCCCGGAGTTTACCCAAACTAACATCCATTGAGTTGGTGATGCCATCCAACCATCTCATCCTCTGTCATCCCCTTCTCTTCCTGCCTTCAATATTTCCCAGCATCAGGGTCTTTTCAAATGAGTCACTTCTTTGCATCAGGTGGCCAAAGTATTGGAGTTTCAGCTTCAACATCAGTCCTTCCAGTGGACACTCAGGACTGATTTCCTTTAGGATGGACTGGTTGGATCTCCTTGCAGATCAATCATAATCATATATATATCCCCTCCATCTTCAGCCTCTTTCCCCTCCCCTCCATTTCATTCACTGGATCATCACAGAGCTCCAGGTTGGGATTCCTGTGTTATATAACAGCTTCCCACTAGCTATCTAATTTACACATGATAGTGTATATATGTCAATGCCACTTTCTCAATTTGTTCCACCCTCTCCTTCCCCTACTGTGTCCACAAATCCATTCTCTACTTCTTCACCTCCATTCCTTCCCTGCAAATAGGTTCATCAGTACTAGGAAACCATAAACAAGATGAAAAGACAACCCTCAGAATAGCAGAAAATAGTTGAAATTAAGCAACTGACAAAGGATTAATCTCCAAAAATATATAAGCAGTTTACACAGCTCAATATCAGAAAAACAATCAACCAAGTCAAAAATTAGGCGAAGCATAAACAGATATTTCTTCAAAGAAGACACACAGATAGCCAATAAATACATGAAAAGATGCTTAACACTGCTGCTTATTAGAGAAATGCAAATCAAAACTACAATGAGATATCACCTCACACTGGTCAGAATGGCCATCATCAAAAATTCTGCAAACAATAAGTGCTGGAGAGGATGCCGAGAAAAGGGAACCCTCTTGCACTGCTGGTAGGTGTAGGACAAGAGCAATTAGCCAAGATGGTGTGGTCAGGCTCTCTCGCCCCACAGCCTCTCGCTCACCTAATGTTTGGTAATAATGACTCTGTAACTTGTAGCACTGTGCATGTGTGCTACGAGTTACTTGCTTTGTCACGAGGTACTCGTTTGGTTGCAGGCTACTGTGTGCAGTATGCTGGTATGAGCTTCACCATGAAAGCCCTGGCTGCTGCTGCCTTGGGGCTACCTTGGAGTGGCATCATAATTATGTTATATGAGGTTATGTTATGGCTCCTTCAGGGCTCTGTTATGGTGATGTTGTGGCCGCTGCTACAGCTCCTGCGTCAACCAGGAGACAGGCTGTGTTATGGCTGCCAGGCCAGCCAGGAGAAAATAAAAGCGTCTGCAGTCCCTATGGCTCCCTCCAGCCTCTCAGCTAGCAGCTTGCCTACCCTGGGTTCAGCAAACTATGCGGACAGTGTGAACGGTGAGACAATTGGCGTCACGAACAGGATGGAGAGCGATACAATAGGAATGTAAATTGATACAGCCACTATGGAGAACAACATGGAGGTTCCTTGAAAAACTAGGAATAGAATTACCATATGATTGAAAAATGGGGATAAACTATGAGTGGGGGGCATGAAAAGGAAAAGAAGGACCCCTAGATATGACTAGAAACCATCGATTCCAACCTCCTTATTTTATAGGCAGGGAAACTCAGGTGCAGAGACCCAGTAACTTGCCTGAAATCTTATAAATTCAGACCCAAGAACAGAAACCTAAACGCTTAACATTTGTGCAGTTTCCTTCTTGTTTCCTCATCAGGCAAAAGTAATTCCTTGAAAAATACTTACTGGAGTACATATGTTTTGAGCCAAATGAAAGGAAGCAGAGTTTATCATTTTGATTCTTGCAAATGTAAATTTTGTACAATACTATGTTGGCGGGTCTGATGATTTGTAAAATGTAATGCAAATGTCTTTCAAGCAAGTAAAATGGATTCCAAATAAATACTCTATATTTTGGAAAACAACATAATTGACAGAAGGAATGAGAAGCCTTTATGGGGTAAAAATGGGGTGCAAGAAGCTATCACTCGTCATGAGGAGGTATGGTCATGACCAGTAAGACAATTAACTCTTGACTGACTCCTTAGACCACTGGACTCTGATCTTCCTAATTTGCCTGTTGACTACAAGGACTTATCTCCTAAAGAAGGAGATTAATATCTAAACTGAATCATGTTTGTCCCTTAATGCATAGATATGGCATCTCTTTTCTTTCTGATCAAAAGATGACCTTCTCTACAAAGCCTCCATGCAACGAATAGTAATATTGAATTTTGGACTTGGACTGCAAGGAGATCAAACCAGTCAATCCTAAAGGAAATCAGTCTTGAATATTTGTTGGAAGGACTGATGCTGATTCTGAAGCTCCAATACTTTGGCCACCTGATTTGAAGAACCGACTCAGTACAAAAGACCCTGATGCTGGGAAAGATTGAAGGCAGGAGGAGAAAGGGATGACAGAGGGTGAGATGGTTGGATGGCATCATTGGCTTGATGGACATCAGTCTGAGCAGGCTCCAGGAGTTGGTGATGGACAGGAAACCCTGGTGTGCTGCCCTCCATGGGGTCACAAAGAGTTGGAAACAATTGAGCGACTGAACTGAGCTGATTGAATTTTGACATTTTATTAAACTTCTGTTTGGTTTCTAAAGCAAAATTCAACACTCCACATCTACTTCAGGAGATACTAATTTTAAAAAGTAATTTATTGCCCTATCCTAACCATGCTGTGTTTCTAGAAATAATGTTACAGTTAGGATAATCTTTTCACTGGGAAAATTGTGATTTTTACCATTTATAAATTTTTTATTTTTTTAAGAGAGACGTTTAGGTATTTTTAGCTAGTAATTCCCTTTCTAGGAAGCAATCCTAAGGATATAATCAGCAACTCATATTAATATACAGGTTTGCTCATCATTTAATCATCTATTATAATAACAATTCAAATCAGTCTGAATGTAAAACAATAGTATAATTAAGTTATCATGTATACATACACTGGAATATTAGGTACTATTGAATTCATGTTTCAAAGAATATGGTACAATATCTCCTATAGAATGTAAGCTTCCTGAGGATAAAGACCAGGTTTGAATTTCCTCAGTACTGTATTTTCAGTTAACAGTGGCTCAGTAAGTATTTATTGGATGAATGAATGGGTGGGTGGAAGTACTGAGTTAAAAAAAAAGGTAAGAATTCAAAGATATGTTTATTTTGTTGTTGTTGTTGTTTAGTTGCTAAATTACGTCTGAATCTTTTGCGGCCCCATGGACTATAGCCTGCCAGGCTCCTCTGTCCTGAAAATTTCCAGGCAAGAATGCTGGAGTAGGCTGCCATTTCTTTCTCCAGAGGATATTCCCAACCCAGGAGTCAAACTCTTGTCTCCTGAATTGGCAGGAAGATTCTTTACCACTGAGCCACTAAGGAAGCCCATGTGTGTATTGTAAATTCCCCTATTTCTCTCAAATAAAAGACTCCAAAGAGATACTGTCACTATTATTAGAAACAAGAACAATATTACCTTCTTGTAACTTCATATAATGTAAACATAATTAAAATCTGCTCGCTTTTGAAAGCAGAAATATGTTTTTGGGTGCTCATGTAGAGTTTTCGTGCACATGATAAACAGGTTGAGAAAAAAACAAAAGATAAACAGTCCTTTTATTTTAATCAATTTTCTCCCCTAATTCTATTATATTGAACCTTATTTTTCAAAATTTGTTCTTTGTTGCCATAGTGATCAACTCTCAGTGTGAAATTATATCACACAGGCTTTCTTTCAAGTTTCAATAACGTGCCGTCACCACCTACTTCTCTTTCAAAATGTTCAAATCCTCTAATCACTCAGTATCTTAATAGCCTCACTTTTGGGGAACTGAAGTGGGAGTTGGGTACTCAGAAAGGCTTATGTACAACGAGTGGGAGTGAAATTTAAGAAAAAAGTAAAATTTGGAAATAAATTATTATATAAAATAAGGTTTGACCTTCATCTAGCAATTTACTTAACATACCTCAAGTTTTCCATTTATATATTAGATACTAATGAATGAATTGAGCTTTAATTTAGAATAAGAGTAATTTGAGAATAAAAGTATGTGGTCTGTGTTAGCACTTATATTCTTAATATAGAAAGAGTCTTTACAAAGCAATAAGAAAATATTTTCCTATAAAAGAATGAAGGAAAGTTATAGATAGACAATTTACAAAAGAAAATAATAAAATAATCAATAAACAAAGAAAAAGGATGTTCAACTTTGCTAATAATCAAAGGAATAAAAAACAAGTTACCATCTTTTGTCTGGCATTTGGTAAAAATTTTAAAGGACAACAAATGACAATGTAGCTAGAGTTTAGAGAAACGGGCATCCTTATACACTGTGGCAAGAATGTAAATTGGTACAGGCTCACTAAGTATCTTTTGAATTAGGATTTCCAGTTCTAGGAATTCATCTAAGGGGGAAAAATAGAGAAATGAAGATATATATTCACAAAGATGGATATACAGTGATATTCATCTTTTTTTTGTTTTCATACAATAAGCAAAATCAACCTTAATGTCTATCAACAATACATAGATTATGATTTAACCATATAATGGAGTGTTTTGAAGCCATTGAAAATGATGATGTAGATCTATATTTTTTGACATGAAAAGTTTTCACATTGATGTGGAAAGATATCTACATAACATGAAGTGAGGGAGAAAAACACATGGGGATTTGGAAGACGTCTAAAAATACCCTAGGAAAAATAAATGTTTATGAGGCTCCACAGAAACAGATCTAGACAGGGCTACACCAAAATATGGACTGTGGTTATTGCTGACAGGGATGCTTCCAAGTGGTTTTTATTTTATAAATTTCTGTGTTGTGTGAATATTTATAACTGACAAGTTAAAATCAGGAAAAATAACTGAGATGTTTCCATTTTTTTTTACACACTAGGTAAGTTTCTCAGAGAATTCGAAACTTAAGTTCCCAGACACATTAAATTCTTAAGACTGAAGTGAACCTTGGAAATCAGAAATGAAGTGGTGATAACTGGGTTGAGAAAGGTCTGTGGAAGTATGTGGCACAAATCTGCTACCCAGCAAATAGTTACTGAATAAAACATACATTTTGGCTCTCATTTTATAAGACAGGAAGTCCAGGCATGCACAATGAGTAATGTCAGGACCCCAGGCTTCCTGACCCTGGGTCTCCGGGTTGTCTCACCAAACAGACCACCCCTGTTGAACAAAGCAACCATTCCCTCCAGCAACTTCAGGTGACTGCCTAGTTTGAATAGCCAAAACTATTGTTTTTTGATGGATAACACATCCTCAGCAAAGAAACATAACACTATGCAAACAATGAGCTGAGTTTACATAGAAATTATAGACTGTGCTGCTGTTTGGTAAGAGTTTGGAACTGATCACAAGGTACTCCCAAAGCAACACCTCTTTCAGCGTCACATGCATTTCTGAAGATTTTCTGCGGATGACTGCTGGCCGAGGGCATATCCTCTGTGAAAATCCAAACACTGCTTGTTTATTGTTATGCTCCAGTTCCAGATTTCTAGGAATCTTTCTAGAAACCCAAGACTGGATTTTGTAGCCTGTCACCCCTGACCTTCCCACGTAGGGACCTATTTAGCTCAGGAAGCATTTCTGTTGCTAATATAAGCCATTACTCCTGAATAAAAGTGTTTTCATTCTGTTTGCCTTTAATACAGGAGATGAGTATACATGGAGTCATATTAATAGGGAAAGCCCATATTTCTCTGACCCTTGAACTGACATCTTCTAGAACACTGAAAAGTGTCACAGGTTAAGTCTGGGTGCCCCTGGCTAGAGTCTCATCTGGGCTCCCATATCAGCTACATTCCTCAAGCGGGGCACCCCCACATTTTTCCTCTCTCCTGGTCTCTTCTTTGATGCTCTTTGCCCTCAGCTACACTGAGCCCTGCTTTCAGCGCCCACCACAGGATGGCCCAAGTCCATGTTCTGGCTTTCTCTGGATGCTCCCAGTGGCACCAGGTCTCAATGATAGCCTGGTGATGTAGTCTCTAAAAGACTGAGGAGAAAGTATCACTGACTCTGGGTCATATATTGTCAGTAGGAGCTGGAGGGAGCTGAGTCTCTCACCAAGGACTCCCCAAGGCCAGCAAGGTAGAGAGAGGACAAGCACCAGAGCATCCTTCTCCCACCCTTGTCTCTCTCCAGTTCAGTTCAGTTCAGTTGCTCAGTTGTGTCTGACTCTTTGTGACCCCATGGACTGTAGCATGCCAGGCTTCCTGTTCATCACCAGCTCCTGGGGCTTCCTCAAACTCATGTCCATCAAGTCAGTGATGCCATCCAACCATCTCATCCTCTGTCATCCCCTTCTCCTCCTGCCTTCAGTCTTTCCCAGCATCAGGGTCTTTTCCAAGGAGTTGGTTCTTCACATCAGGCGGCCAAAATTTTGGAGCTTCAGCTTCAGCATCAGTCCTTCCAATGAATATTTGGGACTGCTTTCCTTTGTGTGTCTCTCCCCAAACTCACCCAAATCCTTCTCACCCACCCCTGCAACAAAAGCAGGCTGGCTATAGCCTAAATCAGGCAAATCACTTCCTAACGACCTACCCACCTCCAGCTCCTCAGACGGTCTGGACCTTGCAAGAGGCTCAAGGAAGGATGTGGGCTACATGCATTTCCCTCATCATGTTATATTCCAAAGCAAAAGCCTATTTTGAAAGAATGAAACCATTTTGCACTGTGCTAAAAGAAATTCAGCATCTGACTACTGTAGAGCAGTCTGTCACTTCGGGTTGAGTTCACTGGGAAAGAAAGACAAAGCAAAATACATGAACATGGACATGAAAACCAAGGAAGACACAAGAACTGAACGATCAAAACAGTGTTCTTTCTTTTCGGTTTCAATTCATTTCTGTCAGAGATCAAACCACCGTATAGACGACTTTTTAAAAGTTAGCAACAGTTTAAGCTTCATTGTACTGCAATTTTCAAATTGAACTTAGAATATTTTAATGTGACTTCCATGAATAAACTGAAACACTGAAGACATTACACAGTAGCTGAAAGAGAAGACCAGACTTCATTTCAAAAATATATGGTTGCACCCGAGTGAATGCACTCCGATCAATCTTGAACACCAGGGATTATCTATGCAAACACACAAAATTTAGCACCTCTGAATTTGATCACTCAGAATTAAATGCAACTGTTCTCAGAGAAGATCAATGTTTATAGCCTTAAATTCATTCAATATTTAATTTAAATGCAAGCAGGTTTATATCTGAAACTAAAGCCTGACATTTCAGAGTTTTTTTCATCCCTGACAGCCCAACCCAGCGTGAAGCCTCATGCTAACTCCCAGGTGCCAAGGAGATTTCAGAAACCCAACTGCAAAGCCCTCTTGACCAGGGATCCAGAAACAGTGTAGGAAAGCATGCTCACAAATCTGACCCAGTCCTGAAAAGGCTAAAACCAGCTTCCTAACTGGTTTCTCTGCCACCTCTGACGCTCTCCAGACATCTCTATGAGGCTGCCAGAGCCAACCTTCCAGGGCCATCCATCCTTCCAGGGGGCAAAGATGGGAAGCATTCAACCCATTCAAATCAAGATCAAGTTAAACACTTAGGAAAGTATTGCCAAAGAGCAGAACCCAAACCAAAAATAAAGCCCAAATATATCTAGATCCACCTCTTATATAGTGTTCTTCATTGGGTTTCATTTCATTAGCTTCCATTTCAAATGTTGTACACACCCAGCACAGAAAAATTACAAAGAACATCTTTATAATCACACTTGCATTTCTGGAATGCCATGTTTGTACATGTCCTTCAAGATCCTTCCTTGTGGACACACATACATATAGGTAATATCTTTACAAAACTGGACCCCTGAAGTAAGTGCTGTCTGTTACACACCATACTTTAGGTCGTTGATTCTCAAACTTGGCTATGCATTATAATCACTTGGGGAGACTTTTAATACCTTGATAGATAGGTCTCAATCCTGACCTCCAAATTAGAATTTCTGGAATGAAACCAAGGCTTCAGTATTTTTTAATACTTCCTAAGTGCATCCAAGGTACAAACGAATTTGAGAGCAAGTCTTATGCAGAGTAGCACAGTATACCACCCCTAAATATGCATATGCATCCTTGGCATAAGAATTATTTTGAGAAACTGCAGGCATGGGAGATCTGAAAACAGTAGAAATTACCATTTACTGTGGAGAAGGCACTGGTGCCCCACTCCACTACTCTTGCCTGGAAATTCCCATGGACGGAGGAGGCTGGTGGGCTGCAGTCCATGCGGTCGTGAAGGATCAGACACGACTGAGCAACTTCACTTTCACTTTTCACTTTCATTCATTGGAGAAGGAAATGGCAACCTACTCCAGTGTTCTTGACTGGAGAATCCCAGGGACAGAGAAGCCTGGTAGGCTGCCATCTACGGGGTCGCACAGAGTCGGACACGACTGACACGACTTAGCAGCAGCAGCAGCAAGGAGTATTTACTTTCTTAAGGGAACTCTCCATCCATGGTGGTGTCTCCCTCTCTACACCAGGAGGAATAGGATGACTGTAAATCACAAGAAACTTATCAGTGGAGAAGGTACCACTTAAATCTGCATAACAACCTTGTCCTCCTTTAGCGGGGTTTTGCTGGTACTCTCCCATAACTGGCTCCCCTTCTGCCCCACCCACCCTTTTGTCTTTAACTGAAGATATATTTAAAGTGGTGGCTTGGGCCATTTGAGGGAGTTCTACTCAGTTTTCCTGGGTATCTCCCATGTATATGTCAGGTATACACACTAACAGACTTTCACTTATTTTTCTCTCATTAACCTGTCTTTTTTTACAGGGGGGACTCAGCCAAGAACTTGGGAGGGTTGAGGGGAAATGATTTCTCCTCCTCTACACTTATACAAGGGCTTCCCAGATGGTGCTAGTAAAAGAACCCACCTCTCAATGCAGGAGACACAAAAGAGAGGTTTGATCCCTGGGAAGAACCCCTGGAGGAGGGCATGGCAACCCACTCCAGGATTCTTGCTTGAAGAATCCCATGGATAGAGGAACCTGGTGGGCTACAATCAGTCCATCGGGTCACAGAGAGTCAGACACGAGTGAAGCGACTTAGCATCCATCCATGCACATTTTCACAAAGAACTGAGAGTGAGGAGATTGGTTGAGGGTGAGGTAGGGCAGAGGTTGTCAAGCTTTGCTGTGTATCCAGTCCCCTGGAGAACTTGGGGAGGCTGTTTAGTCCCAGGTGTCTCCTATGAGCCTTAGACTCTATGTCCTGTATTACTTCTCTGGGCAATTCAGATACACACTGAATTGAGGGACCACCAACTCAGGTAACCAACCTCCTATCGTGTGATTGCCTCTTAAGTGACCTGCTCCTCCTTCCTGCTCACTAACCATAAACCTCAGGAACTGGGCTGTTTTCTATGGCAGGAGCCTTTAGCCACATGTGTCTACATAGCACTTGAACTGTGGCCAGTTCAAACTGAGAGATGCTGCCAATACAAAACCAACACTAGATTTCAAAGACTGGGAACACATTGAAATGACAGTATTTTGCTATATTGAGCTTCTCTCTCTTTTTTTTTCCCCAGTGTGGCCTCTAAGAAATTTAAATTACACTTGTAGCACATAACCTGTTTCTTTGGGACAGGCTGCTTTAGGGGAGAAGACTTACGACTATTCACTACTGTCTTTTTAGCACCTGCCTCAGCAATTTTGCATCAAATAGGCATTCCATTGATGTTTTTTGAAAAGAGAAAATGAGTCAGTGAATTAATGAATGCACACAGACATATGGCAGCCCAGGCATTCATGGTATTATCCCACAGCCAAAGGAGAAACTTTTGAAAAATAGAAGCTATATTGGTTTGGGTTCCCCCAGAAGCAGTCCCTGAGACAAAGATCAAGCGCAAGTGATCTATTTGGGATTTACCTGCTAATGTTTGCTCTCTCATTCCATCCTAGAAAGGCCAAAAACAAAAGCCAGGGAGTGGAGAAGTGAAACTGGGAAGGGACGAGGCTAATAAAGGGTGTGATCTCAAGTCAGTTGCCACCGTGGGCAACAGAAACTTGATCCTGCTGGGAAACTTCAGAAAATGTGCTTCGAGGGTATCTCCTTCTGCCAGGGTATTTCTACACCATTCCTATCTATCGTTACTTAAAGCTGCTGGGAGGGCTGCATGTGTTCATCCCAGGCACTCTTGTCCTACTCTATGGCACAGACAGAGAAAGCAGACAAAGAGACATCAGGGCCAGCAGGTGGCATGTGCCAAAGCAGTACAGCTGAGAGATGGGGCGTAGCCAGTGACAGCTAACTATAGTTTCTTTCAAAGCAAGCCATCATTAATTCCATGACCTAATAGTTAAAAGTACTTCCCTGGTGGCTCAGACGGTAAAGCATCTGCCTACAAAGCAGGAGACCCAGGTTTGATCCCTGGGTCAGGAAAATCTCCTGGAGAAGGAAATGGCAACCCACTCCAGTATTCTTGCCAGGAAAATCCCATGGACAAAGGAGCCTGGTAGGCTACTGTCCATGGGGTTGCAAAGAGTCAGACACGACTGAGCGACTTCAATGTCAATGTCAATGTCAATGTCAATAGTTAAAAGTGGTACCACCGTCATACAGCTCTCCACTGCCCACAAGACAGTCAGTAAAGCCCCTTTGGGATCCTTGGACAATTCTTCACTTTTTGCCCACCCCCACCCCGGCGCCCCCACTTCTTGCCCTACCATCCCATCCTAGAGTTACCAAGTGGATATTGGGAAGAGGTTACCAGTTATAAGCTCAGTGCGCCTTAATGAAGAGTTGCCAAAGTTGAAGATGGCCCCAGCTTCGCTGTCGCTGAGTTACAACTCTGCCCTTCATCTCCTGTTTGTACACCCTCGGCAGGTATTGGTAGCCAATTTCTTTTCTTCTGGTTTCTCCACTACAATGCATAGTTACCGAGGAATGTGACCAATCATTGTCTTTGAATTCCCCTAATACATGTACACATGAAGTGATACATGTATGTGATACATGAAGAGGTGGCAGCTCAATCTTTTAACAGAGTCTCAAATTTCTAGTTCATATAACTTCACTCAGCGTTAAGTCATTTCACAGAAACCAGACCATAGCAGTTCTGTTTTTGGAGGTTAATTTTGTCTGGTTCTAATTTGAAATCAGGAGAGGCTCCAGAATAATTTCATTAAGCACAGTGAAGCAAGGCAAGTAAGACAGAAGTAGTAAACAAATTGAAAATGAGAAATGGCTGATCCAGGGGGAATGGAATTCAGAGTAGTCTGGAGTCTTTATAGTAATTTTAAATCTACTTGATACCATAAAACTGTGTGTGTTTCCCATGAACAGTTCACTTCAGTCCAGGCCCTGGTTCCCTTCAGAGGACTTGGCCAAACCGCTGTCACAATCTGTCATTGCTGGAACTTTGCATTCAAGGCTTTTCCCCCAATCTAACATTTCAGCATTTATTTTCCTCTCCTGGAATTTAAGAAATGTAAATATTTAGGTTATTTAATCAAACTTTTAGCTTATAAATAGCCAGGTTGCTTAATTTAGATAGATTAAATAGATAATGTAAAGGTCCTGCAAATATTTGGACCATCATAAATTTAAGAATAAACTGGATATTCCAATAAAAATATGCAAATTTAAATTAATCCTGCCAATCACTGATCCTTCTCTACTTAACAAACACATGTGAAGCATCAAGAGTTGGAGAAAACAGATGTCCATAGTGAGTTAGATAACAGCTCTGTCTGGGCAAAGAACCCCTATGCTGCTAAGTCACTTCATTCGTGTCCGACTCTGTGTGACCCCATAGACGGCAGCCCACCAGGCTCCCCCGTCCCTGGGATTCTCCAGGTAAGAACACTGGAGTGGGTTGCCATTTCCTCCTCCAATGCAGGCAAGTGAAAAGTGAAAGTGAAGTCGCTCAGTCGTATCCGACTCTTAGCGACCCCATGGACTGCAGCCTACCAGGCTCTTCCATCCATGGGATTTTCCAGGCATGAGTATTGGAGTGGGGTGCCATTGCCTTCTCCAAGAACCCCTATAAAGATCCCCAGTTGTTGCCATGAAAGAACATAGGTTCCATCTTTCTTAATTTGCTGATTATATATGAGAAGTTGCATCACAGACTTTTATGAGAAATATCCCTTTTTTTGTTTAACATTGGCAATAAATGTTTAAAATTTTTAAAAACACTTTGCAGGACTTCTCTGCTGGTCCAGTGGTTGAGAATCTGCCTGCCAATGCAACGCACACAAATTCAATCCCTGATCCGTCAGGATCCCACATGCTGTGGAGCAACTAAGCTCGTACACAACAACTACTGAGCCTGTGCCCCATGTGCCACAGCTACTAAGTCCACACCCCCGAGAGCCAATGCTCCACAGCAAGAAAAACCACCTCAATGAGAAGTCCACATACTGCAGCTAGAGAGTAGCTCCTGCTGACTGCAACTAGAGGAAAGCCTGTGCAGCAAAGAAGACCCAGTGCAGCCAAAAATAAGCAAATAAATAAAACTCTTTTAAAAGTCAGATTTTCAATAAAAAAAAGAGAGAGAAGCCACTGCAATGAGAAGCCCACGCACCACAACTCACTGCAACTAGAGAAAGACTGAGCACAGCAACGAAGACCCAGAGGAGCCAAAAATTAATTAATTAATTAATTACCTAAAAATACCATGCAGATCCAAATGAAGAGAGACAAGCAGGGGGCAGGCAAGGTTGTGTCTTTGAATTCTCCATAGAGCAAATACAGTTGTAGGTGCTAACTGGGTCAGATACGAATATGCAAAGAACATGTCAACTGCTCTGGTTTATCATCACATGAGACCCACAAAAGGAACGGGGCTTAAATTCAAGCAGAACTAAACGTTGATAGAACACTGGAAATAACTTCTTGGTTGTACATCAGGGAATACACATCTCAACTAGAGAAAGATTTATCCTGGGAAATCTGCTGCTTTCAACATTGAACTCCCTAAAGACCAGACAGGTTATAGTCATTTAGTGGGAATGTGTATCAAGACTTTGAATTTTGGTTATTGATTGGCAAGAATAAAAACACAGCCACCCACACAGAAAACAACAGCAAAATTGGCTTCTCTTAAATGAAAATATTTCTTTGGCTTTCTGTTAGTTACATATTTTTAGCAAAAATTAAACATACACTGCAAATCATGCTTTCATTTCTTGGGTAGGGAAAAGACTCATTTCAATCTAACTTGAAAGGAGCAACCAGGAGACTCTTCTTTCCTAGCCCAATTTGAAACACTCCCACACATTTTTATCCTTTTCTCTGTGTGAGATATTTTTTCTCTCCTCAGAACGTAGAGTATGTGAGAAATCTGTACTGTTCTATTTTTGCTGAGGAATAAATTTTAAGCTCAAACTGTTGTCTATTCGATTGTTATTCCTTCTCCAGACCTTTATATTAAAGTCAATGCTAGGTCTTCATCCCTCCCATGGTCATAAAGATTACATGAGAGATAGGCTAATGATTTTAGCTACTATCTAAGACTAACCAATTGTCTGTAATTGTATTATTTTTATTCTAATTTTTTCTCTATAATAGTAATCATCCAACCCCTCATAATTTTGTGATGGTCATGATATTGCAGATCGAATAATAACAATAAAGTTTATATTCACTGAGCTGTACTGTGTATCGAGCACCAGGCTATACACATTTTTTAAACTCACATCAACCTTATGAAAAAGTGAAAGTATTAGTCGCTTAGTCGTGTCTGATTCTTTGCAACCCCATGGACTGTGTGTGGTTGGTGTAAAGGGCCTCCAAGCCTCTACCTTTGTGTTACAGCTTATTGTCTGGTGTAGATTCATGGTTCACCTCTTGACTGGCATCTTCCCTGAATGAGGAGAAACCCACCAACCTATTCACAGTGTCTCCCTTTGGAGTATTTGTGTTTACCTGTTCTGCCCTCATTGAATTGTGTTTCAAACTCCCAAGAAGGCAGAGAAAATCAAGAAAATAAAACCTCACTATATTTTAGTGGGAGTTGTATACATCGTTACAACCATAGATGGTCTCTGCAGTTAGAGGCTTCATTTTAAATCTCAACTCCATTCCATGTGAACACAAGCTACTGAAGTCCCCTACATCTCAGTTTTCTCCTTCAAAAAATGGGGACAACAGTTTAGCACCTACCTCCCAGGTTTGATCTTGGAGTAGGGAAGATCCCCTGGAGGATGGCACAGCAACCCACTCCAGTATTCTTGCCTGGAGAATCCCTTGAACAGAGAAGCCTGGTAGGCTATCACAAAGAATCAGACATAACTGAAGCGAAAGAGCACACACACATAAGAAATCATAGTCATAGAGCCTGACATCTGTCTTAGACTGTCCAGGCTTCTCTACAAAATATGCCATAGACTGAGTGTAAACATCAAAAATTTATCTCTCACAGTTCTATAGACTAGAAATCCAAGATCAGGGTGCCCGTAAGTGCCCACTTACAGGCTGCAGACTGCCAACTTCTTGCAGTATCCTCACATGGCAGGAAAAGGCATCTCTCTAGGACCTCCCTCTCTCTTTTGATTTTACTTGTTTCTATTTACTTTATTTTTTTTTAAATTATTTTATTTATTTGTGGTTGCTCTTGGTCTTTGATGCAATGCACAGGCTTCTCACTATGGTGACTTCTCTTGCAGCAGAGGACAGGCTCTAGGCTCACCGACTTCAGTAGTTGGAACACAGAGGCTCGGTAGCTTCAGCTCATCTGTTTTAGTTGCTCCATGGAATATGGGATCCTCCCAGACCAGGGTTTAAACTCATGTCCCCTGTGTTGGCAGGCAGACTCTTATCCTCTGTACCACCAGTTGTTGTTGTTGTTGTTCAGTCACTCAGTCACATCCTACACTTTGCAACCCCATGGACTGCACCACGCCAGGCTTCCCTCTCCTTCACCATCCCCCAGAGCTTGCTCAAACTCATGTCCATTGAGTCAGTGATGCCATCCAACCATCTCATCCTCTGTCGTCCCCTTCTCTTCCTGCCTTCAATCTTTCCCAGCATCAGGGTCTTTTCTAATGAGTTGGCTTTTCGCATCAGGTAGCCAAAGTATTGGAGTTTCAGCTTCAGCATCAGTCCTTCCAATGAATATTCAGGATTGATTTCCTTTATGATTGACCGGTTGGATCTCCTTGCAGTCCAAGGGATTCTCAAGAGTCTTCTCCAACACCACAGTTCAAAAGCATCAATTCTTTGGTGCTCAGGCTTCTTTATGGTCCAACTCTCACATCCATACATGACTACTGGAAAAACCATAGTTTTGACTAGATGGACCTTTGTTGGCAAAGTAACATCTCTGCTTTTTAATACGCTGCTGTTTGTCATAGCTTTTCTTCCAAGGAGCAAGTGTCTTTTAATTTCATGGCTGCAATACCCTCCACAGTGATTTTGGAGCCAAAGAAAATAAAGTCTGTCATTGTTTCCATTGTTCCCCATCTATTTGCCATGAAGTGAAGGGACTGGAGGCCATGATCTTAGTTTTTTGAATGTTGCACTTTAAGCCAGCTTTTTCACTCTCCTCTTTCACCTTAATCAAGAGGTTCTTTAGTTCCTCTTTGCTTTCTGCCATTAGGGTGGTGTCATCTGTGTATCTGAGATTATTGATATTTCTTTCGTAATCTTGATTCCAGCTTGTGCTTCATCCAGCCTGGCATTTTGTATGATGTATTCTGCATGTAAGTTGAATAAGCAGGGTGACAATATACAGCCTTGACATACTCCTTTGCTGATTTGGAACCAGTCTGTTCCATGTTCTGTTACTGCTTGACCTGCAGGCAGGTCACAGGAGGCAGGTAAGGTGGTTTTGTATTTCCATCTCTTGAAGAATTTTCCACAGTTTGTTGTGATCCACATAGTCAAAGGCTTTAGCATAGTCAATGAAGCAAAAGTAGCTGTTTTTCTGGAATTCTCTTGACTTTTCTATAATACAACAGATGTTGGCAATTTGATCTTTGGTTCCTCTGCCTTTTCTAAATCCATCTTGAACATGTGGGAGTTCTCGGTTCATGTACTGTTGAAGCCTGGCTTGGAGAACTTTCAGCACTACTTTCTAGCATTTGAAATGTGTGCAGTTGTGCGGTAGTTTGAACATTCTTTGGCATTGCCCTTCTTTGGGATTGGAATGAAAATTGACCTTTCCCAGTCCTGTGGCCACCACTGAGTTTTCCAAATTTGCTGGCATGTTGAGTGCAGCACTTTGACAGCATCATCTTTTAGGATTGGAAATAGCTCAGCTGGGATTCCATCACCTCTACTAGCTTTGTTCATAGTGATGCTTCCTAAGGGCCACTTGACTTCACACTCAAAAATGTCTGGTTCTAGGTGCGTGATCACACCATCATGGTTATCTGAGTCGTGAAGATCTTTTTTGTATAGTTCTTCTGTGTATTCTTGACAGAAGATATTAAGAAATATCTTCTGCTTTGGTTAGGTCCCTACTGTTTCTTCCTTTATTGTGCCCATCTTTGCATGAAATGGTCCCTTGGTATCTCTAATTTTCTTCCAGAGATCTCTAGTCTTTCCCATTTCTCTATTTCTTTGCATTGTTCATTTAGGAAGGCTTTCTTATCTCTCCTTGTTATTCTTTGGAACTTTGCATTCAGATGGATATATTTTTCCTTTTCTCCTTTGCCTTTTGCTTCTCTTCTTTTCATAGCTGTTTGTAAGGCCTCCTCTGGCAACCATTTTGCCTTTTTGCACTTCTTTTTCTTGGGGATGTTTTTGATCACCACCTCCTGTACAGTGTTATGAACTTCTATCCATAGTTCATCAGGCACTCTGTCTATCAGATTTAATCCCTTGAATTTATTTGTCTCTTCCATTGTATTATCATAAGGGATTTGATTTAGGTCATACCTAAATGGTCTAGTGGTTTTCCCTACCTTCTTCAATTAAAGTCTGAATTTTGCAATAAGAAGTTCTTGATCTGATCCAGAGTCAGCTCCCAGTCTTATTTTTACTGACTGTATAGAGCTTCTCCATCTTTCGCTGCAAAGAATATAATCCATCTGATTTCAGTATTGACCATCAGGTGATGTCCCTGTTTAGGGTCATCTCTTGTGCTATTGGAAGAGGGTGTTTGCATTGGAAGACCAGTGCATTCTCTTGGCAAAACTCTGTTAGCCTTTGCCCTGCTTCATTTTGTACTCCAAGGCCAAACTTGCCTGTTACTCCAGGTATCACTTGATTTCCTACTTTTGCATTCCATTCCCCATGATGAAAAGAACTGCCAGGGATGTCCTCAGGTCTCTTTTACAAGGGCATTAATCCCATTCATAACCTAATCAGCTCCCACTCATAACCTAGTCAGCTTCTAATATCATCACATTGGACAGCAGAGTTCAACATACGAATTTGCCTGGTGGGGGGGGGGGGACATGAATACGCAATCCACGGCAATATCTAACCCACCCCCCTCTTTTTACCACAGTGACAATAGAACTCTAAAGAAGGAAAGTGCCTTACCCAGATTCACAAAGTTTTTGGTAAAACTGTAACCATTTATTCAGTTAACCTATTTCTCTGCACCTCAGTTCAGTTCAGTTCAGTGCAGTCACTCAGTCGTGTCTGACTCTTTGCGACCCCATGAATCTCAGCACGCCAGGCCTCCCTGTCCATTACCAACTCCTGGAGTTCACTCAAACTCACGTCCGTTGAGTCGGTGATGCCATCCAGCCATCTCATCCTCTGTCGTCCCCTTCTCCTCCTGCCCCCAATCCCTCCCAGCATCAGAGTCTTTTCCAATGAGTCAACTCTTCGCATGAGGTGGCCAAAGTATTGGAGTTTCAGCTTTAGCATCAGTCCTTCCAAAGAACACCCAGGACTGATCTCCTTTAGAATGGACTGGTTGGATCTGCTTGCAGTCCATGGGACTCTCAAGAGCCTTCTCCAACACCACAGTTCAAAAGTATCAATTCTTCGGTGCTCAGCTTTCTTCACAGTCCAACTCTCACATCCATACATGACCATTGGAAAAACCATAGCCTTGACTAGATGGACCTTTTTTGGCAAAATAATGTCTCTGCTTTTCAATATGCTATCTAGATTGGTCATAACTTTCCTTCCAAAGAGTAAGCGTCTTCTAATTTCATGGCTGCAATCACCATCTGCAGTGATTTTGGAGCCCAAAAAAACAAAGTCTGACACTGTTTCCACTGTTGCCCCATCTATTTGCCATGAAGAGATGGGACCAGATGCCATGATCTTAGTTTTCTGAATGTTGAGCTTTAAGCCAACGTTTTCACTCTCCTCTTTCACTTTCATCAGGAGGCTTTTTTAGTTCCTCTTTGCTTTCTGCCATAAGGGTGGTGTCATCTGCATATCTGAGCTTATTGATATTTTTCCCAGCAATCTTGATTCCAGCTTGTGCTTCTTCCAGCCCAGCGTTTCTCATGATCTACTCTGCATTCAAGTTAAATAAGCATGGTGACAATATTCTGCACCTCATGGCCTCTCAGATAGGTAAATTTAGGCAAAAGTGTGTGGTTCTCAATGTCAATTCAATAGCTCAAGTTAAACACAAAGACAATAATATTAAGGTATCCGATGTTCATCTTCTTTTTTTTTTGAAATGTAATTGAGTTATAACACTTTATTAATTTTAGGTTTACAAATAGTTATAAGATAGTTACAAATTTTGTTTTTCTTATGATGAGAACTTTTAAAATGTACTCTTTTACCAACTTCCAAGTATGCAACACAGTATTATTAACTACAGTCACTACGCTTTACATTATACATATTTTGTTTATTTTAAAACTGGAAATTTGTAACTTTTGACCTCCTTTACCCATTTTGCCCACCCCCCAGTTCTGCGTATTTTTTGTTTATGTTTTTTAGATTCCGCATATGCCTAAGATCATACAGTAGTTTTCTTTCTCTGACTTATTTCACTTATAATACCTTCAGGATTCATCCATGGTGTGGCAAATTGCACTCGCATACAAAGAGTTGACTCATTGGAAAAGACTCTGATGCTGGGAGGGACTGGGGGCAGGAGGAGAAGGGGACAACAGAGGATGAGATGGCTGGATGGCATCACTGACTCGATGGACGTGAATCTGACTGAACTCCGGGAGTTGGTGATGGACAGGGAGGCCTGGCGTGCTGTGATTCATGGGGTCGCAAAGAGTCGGACACGACTGAGCAACTGAACTGAATATTCCATTGTATACCACAATTTTTTATCCATTCATCCATCAGTGGACACTTAGATTATTTCCATATCTTGGCTATTGTAAATAATATTACATAAACATAGAGGTGCGTATGTCTTTTTGAGTTAGTGTTTTCATTTCTTTGGTTAAGTATCTAAAAGTAGAATTGCTGGATCATGTGATAGATCTATTTTTAATTTGTTGAGGAAACTATACTGTTTTCCATAGTGGTTGCACCAGTTTTACTTTCCCACAATTGTGCACAAGGGTTCCCTTGTTATTTCTCATCTTTTTTATAACAACCTTTCTAATAGGTGTGAAATGGTGTCTCATTATTGTTTTGATTTGCATTTCCATGATGATTGAGCATCTTTTCATGTGTGTTTTCTATCTATATGTTTTCTTTGGGAAAATGTCTTTTCGGATCCTTGGCTTGTTTTTTAATTAAATGTGTTTTTTTTTGTTTTTTTTTGCTATTAAGTTGAATGAGTTTTTTTTTTTTTTTAATAAATTTTGGATATTAACTCCTTATCAGATATAAGATTTGCAAATATCTTCTCCCATTCCATAGGCTGCCTTTTAATCTTGTTGATGGATTCCTTTGCTGTGCAGAAGTTTTTCAGTTTGATATCATCCTGTTGCTTGTTTTTCCATTAGTTGCCTTTGCCTTTGCTGTTAAATCCAAAAACTCATCACCAAAACTGACTCCAAGGAACTTACCACCTATGCTTTCTTCTAGAATTTTATGGTGTTAAGTCTTATGTTCAAGTCTTTAATCCATTTGGGGTTAGATTTTGTGTATGGTATAAGATGTGGGTATAGTTTCATTCATTTGCATGTAGCAATACAGTTTTATCAGCACTATATATTAAAGAGACTGCTCTTGCCCCATTGTATATTCTTGGCTCTTTTGTGGTAAATTAATTGACCATATAGGCCTAGGGTTATTTCTGAGCTCTCAATTCAGTTCCATTGATCTATATGTTTGTTTTTTATGCTAATACCATGCTGTTTTGATTACTTACAGCTTTGTAATATAGTTTGAAATCAGTGAGGATAATGTTTCTAGCTTAGTTTTTTTCCTCAGGATTGTTTTGGCTATTTGGGGTCTGTTGCTGCTGCTGCTACTTCTAAGTCACTTCAGTCGTGTCCAACTTTGTGTGACCCCACAGACGGCAGCCCACCAGGCTCCCCCATCCCTGGGATTCTCCAGGCAAGAACACTGGAGTGGGTTGCCATTTCCTTCTCCAATGCAGGAAAGTGAAAAGTGAAAGTGAAGTCGCTCAGTCGTGTCCGACCCTCAGCGACCCCATGGACTGCAGCCCACCAGGCTCCTCCATCCATGGGATTTTCCAGGCAGGAGTACTGGAGTGGGGTGCCATTGCCTTCTCCATTTGGGGTCTAGATGTTCACTTTTTCTCTGGCATTACAACAGAGTTTACCAATATTTCAGCACCTCCAAATCTCTGTTAACTGGAATTTCCATAAAAGATGCTCATAATTCTTCCAGATTTCAGTGTGACTTCTGGATCATGAGAGAAAAGATAAAACTGTGGTCAGTGCAGTTTCACTGTTGGCAATCTACTTTATTTTCTCTGTCCATATAGCATTTTATCTTGCATCTTCTAAACTCAGAGTCTGTTTGTTAACCAGAGCAGCCAGGCTGAGCAAGAATGGTTAAAAGTTGGTGGAGGTGGGTCATGTTTCTCTCCAGAAAACTCAATAGATTCTAAGTATAACGGGAAGAAAACTGGCACAAAATAACAGAGAGAAAATTGCTATAATGCAGCATCAAGGTCTCTCAGACATAGAAAACATAATAATTTATGCTTCTTCATTCAGGGAGAAAGCATCCTTCAGCTTCTACATGAAACCTTAATAAACTTGCTGCTGCTGCTGCTAAGTTGCTTCAGTCATGTCCGACTCTGTCAGACAGCAGCCCACCAGGCTCCACCATCCCTGGGATTCTCCAGGCAAGAACACTGGAGTGGGTTGCCATTTCCTTCTCCAATGCATGAAAGTGAAAAGCGAAAGTCAATAAACTTACCTTCTTCCAAATATGTAAAGCAGCAGAACTTGGTCTTACTTCAGGAAACACTTGGAAGGAGTGTGGCCAGTGAGAATCCAGGTGACTCTGAATACTCAACACCAGATAAGCAGAGGTCACTGTTGCCAAAGCCCTGGAGGTCCAGAAATTGGGTTATGGGGCTTGGATTTCCCAGGACTCTGAGCGGAGGAGATTGGCCTGCAGAACGTCGGTTAAGGAGTATCTTGAGATCCACACTTGAGGGAGTGAAGGGCAGGGGATAAGACTGGGAAGAGGGGGCAGTGCAGCAGCAGAAGGCCACGGACTGGGATAACTTGTCCAGGAAGTCTAAAGCTAGGATAACTGTTCAAAGATGTCTCCAGCCACCACTGGATGAGTGCAGCCCAGGCGGAGTCACAAGGCCCTTGTCAGCTGAGGAGGGTCCTCCATTGGGCTCATAGCTGAGGTTTCTTTGACAGGGGACCTCCAAGCACCTGGGAAGATCAGTGCTTCATTTCTGAAGGGAGCCTGAAGGGCACATCAGCACCATCCTAGGGACAGAAGCATGCTCTTCTCCTGGGTGCAAGGCCTTACAAAGCCAGGCAAGAGTATTAGGGCTGTCATCCCAAGAAAGGGGTCGGGGCATACCTCCTATCCCAAGAACAAGAGGAGTGCCTGGGCTTGGAGGATGAATCCAGGCTTTACAACAGAGCACAAACTAGACTCAAGGTCAGGCCTGCAATGATACAGGCCCAAACAGGAGGGGGCCAAATAAAGGGCCCCTGAATGCAAAGGTATGGCCTGGGGCCTGGGCCTTACTGCCCTCTTTCCTCCACCAGCTTGAGAGTAAGGAATCACTAGAAGCCCAGCAACATTGTCTGGGCCACACACACACACCCAGTTTGGAGTGTGGCTAAATGGAGAAGTGAAAGATTACTGATGTACTGGGTGAGGGGTAGGGCCAGCCTGGTGCTAGGGGTGGGCATATGGATGGGGACGTGATGGGGAACTCAGCCTCACCAATTTGAAGGAGATGGGGAAGGCAGGAGAAATACAGTGGGGGTAGAAAAATATACAACTGAAAATACCTTACATATACAGGATGTTTCACATTTTTCAAAATTGTGTGTGTGTGTATGTGTGTGTGTACGTGTGTGTGTGTGTGTGTGTGTGATCCCAGTTTGCTAATTCTGCTCCTTTTATGTTTATATTAAAAAAAAAATCATCTGTGAGTGAATGTGGCAAATCCTTGTAACACAGCTAATCACTCTCTCTGCATGTGTCTCTGTCTTCTCTCTCTGTGTGTATCTCTGTGCCTCTGGGTCTTTCTCTGTTTCTCCGTCTCTGTCTCTCTCAGGACTCTGGAATTGTGAGCAATACCCAGCAGGAGAATGAGTGTCTGGAGTGTGTGGTTTTGTGGGAGTTGAGCCATTGCAGGTTTCCTGGGCCAAATGACCATTCTTGTCCAGAAAGATGCCTCTATGGCCCTTTCTTCTCTTCACCCTTCACTTTCTTCATTCACAATGCTAAATGACATCATAATTTTTTGGAGATTCACCTAAACTGTGAAGATGGTGAGGTCATATCACCACTATGACAATGAGATCACTTTAATGTTTATCCAAACCCACCATAGTGCTGTCAATGACTCAGGAAACTGTTGAGTATCTGATGTTCAGCCTGGAGGATGGAAGTGTTTTGTGTGAGAAAATATAAAATAGAGAAAGAGAAGATTCCAATCATCCTAAGTGTTAATCAAACATGGCTCTGCAAGAGGTAACGTTAGAAAAGAAATGGGATGTCTCCTGAGGTGATCACATTCTTTTGTAAAAAGTTAAAGATAAGTCTGAGGAGTGCCTATTAACTTCAGTGTGGTGGACCACATCTTCATCTCCATAAGCTGCTTTGAATGTTCTACAGAGAAGACAGGAGAATGGAAAATCATGTACACACAACTGAGGCACTGATTTTAAACTTCCATTGCTAGCTGCTCACAAGTGATTCTTTGAGGACACAATCTTATTATCATAATGGGTAAAATCTAACCCTTCAGGGCCAATTAACAAATACTTTATTCAGATATTTGCGTGCTTAGAACTATTAAGGAATGTCCTTGCATAGCCACATCTTCCCGTCTGTTCTCAAATATGTAATTAATGGCCTTGCTCCACGATAAAACGCATTGTGTTTTCAATAAAATGATTAAAAGCTTTTTTTATAAAAGTATCTTGCATGTCACTACACTTGAAATTGTCCTTCAACACAAAATGGTGAAAAATTATTGTAAACAAATCTATTGTAGTAACAGGACTACAGATCTATTGTAGTCCCACGTGCCTCAGTGGTAAAGAATTTGTCTCCTGTATCCAATGCAGGAGACGCAGGAGACGCGGGAGTTTGATCCTTGGGTTGAGAAGATCCCCTGGAGGAGGAAATGGCAACCCACTTCAGTATTCTTGCTTGGAAAACTCCATAGACAGAGGAGACTGGCAGACTACAATCCATGGGGTCACAAAGAGTCGGACATGACTGACTGACTGAGCAAGCATGCATGCACTGTAATAACAATTAGAGAGGATTCAGCTCTGGAGGTTGTCTGACAACTAATTCATCCAGAGACTTTAAGAATATATTTATATTGTGTATTACATGCAAAAGGTTATGTTTTATTATGTCAGACTGCCAGGAGAAATATCAATAACCTCAGATATGCAGATGACACCACCCTAAGGGCAGAAAGCAAAGAGGAACCAAAGAGCCTCTTGATGAAGGTGAAAGAAGAGAGTGAAAAAGCTGGTTTAAAACTCATCATTCAAAAAACGAAGATCAAGGCATCTGGTCCCATCACTTCATGTCAAATAGACAGGGAAAAAATGGAAACAGTGACAGACTTTATTTTCTCGGGCTCCAACATCACTGCAGATGGTGACTGCAGCCATGAAATTAAAAGATGCTTGCTCCTTGGAAGAAAAGCTACGACAAACTTAGACAGTGTATTAAAAAGCAGAGACATTACTTTGCCAACAAAGGTCCATATAGTCAGTGCTATGGTTTTTCCAGTAGTGATGTATGGATGTGAGAGTTGGGCCATAAAGAAGGCTGAGCACCAAAGAATTGATGCTTTTGAACTGTGGTGTTGGAGAAGACTCTTGAGACTCCCTTGGATAGCAAGGAGGTCAAACAAGTCAATCCTACAGGAAATCAACACTTCATTGGAAGGACTGAGGCTGAAGCTCCAATATTTTGGCCACCTTTTCACTGGAAAAGACTCTGATGCTTGGAAAGATTGAGGGCAGGAGGAGAAGAGGGGCAACAGAGGATGAGTTGATTGGATGGAGTCATCTACTCAGGAGACACGAATTTGAGCAAACTCTGGAAGATAGTGAAGGACAGGGAAGCCTGGTGTGCTGTAGTCAGTGGGTCACAAAGAGTCAGACATGACTGAGTGAACAACAGCAACAACTCTACTTCAAGAGTTTTCTCAATGTCACTTTGGATAAAATTCTGCAATTATTTTTTTAAAAAAACAGCTTTTTTGAAATTCATTTAAGTATTCAATGATGTTTAGTACATTTTGCTATAAATTTTCAAAGTGATTATTATCCTTGGTAAAACTATACACTGAGTTTTCCTAATCACATGAATCATTTCCAATTCGGGTGTTTTGGTTGCTCCTGTATCTGGGTTACCCTTTTGTAGAGAACTCCGAATTCTTGCTAACTAGAAGATTGAAAACCCTGGGATACCCTGAAGACAGCTTTTAACAAACACTTAGTTGCCTCTGCATTATAATCAGAATACCAAGAAATCTGCCTGGCTAATCCTATTTAACATCAAAAAAGACACCAAGGGCAGGCCATGATATGTTAAACATTTACAGTTTGCATGTAAGTCTGTCTTTTGCAATCATATTTTAAAATGGTTTATTTCACTGTCAAAATACAACATCTTTCATCATTAAATAAATTTTTCTTTGCTTTTTGGAAGATGTACAACCTATCCATCATTGACAGACATTGCCCCAATACAGCATATAAAGGTGCTGTGAATTTTGAACCTTATGAACATCTGTGCCTTGGTGTACTTAAACAGCTTGCAGTGCATAATAAAAGCCAGCTGATCTAATTTAGCACGACAGTGATCCACTTTGAAAACAGATAGAACTGTTAGGCTTTCAATTAGCATATATTTAATCAAAAGGTAAATGAAGGAAGATTAGGAAAGAAACAATTATTTGACAGTTTTAATTGAAATCCATGTATATAGTAGGTGTAAGATACTTAGCAGTTACACAAAGCATGTTCCTGAAGAAACAAACTCTGTGCTGAGAGACGAGACCAGCAAACATAGAACGATGAAGGCTACATAAGGGAATACACACATCTGGGGATAAGTTGCATGGAAAGACCTAAAGGTCAAAGCAGCTTAGAGAAGAGAGGTCAACACAGACCATAAATAATAGAGAATTTTTTATGGAGAAAACAGGACTTGTTCTGGACCTAAGAGATGACTAATACCCTCAACAGAAAGTTTTCAAATTTGGGAACGCTTTGGTACATACAATCATGATTCTGATGGAGTGGCATAATCTGTATTTCAGTTCAGTTCAGTCACTCAGTCCTATCCGACTCTTTGCAACCCCATGAACCACACCACGCCAGGCCTCCCAGTCCATCACCAACTCCCGGAGCCTACCCAAACTCATGTCCATTGAGGCATTGATGCCATCCAACCATCTTCCATCCCCTTCTCCTCCTGTCCTCAATCTTTCCCAGCATCAGGGTCTTTTCCAATGAGTCAGATCTTTGCATCAGGTGGTCAAAGTATTGGAAATCAGCTTCAACATCAGTCCTTCCAATGAACACCCAGGACTGATCTCCTTTAGGATGGACTGGTTGGATCTCCTTGCAGTCCAGTGGACTCTCAAGAATCTTCTCCAACACCACGGTTCAAAAGCATCAATTCTTCAGTGCTCAGCTTTCTTCACAGTCCAACTCTCACATCCATACATGACCACAGGAAAAACCATAGCCTTGACTAGACACACCTTTGTTGGCAAACTAATGTCTCTGCTTTTTAATATGCTGTCTAGGTTGGTCATAACTTTCTTTCCAAGGAGTAAGCATCTTTTAATTTCATGGCTGCAGTCACCATCTGCAGTGATTTGGGGGCCCCCCAAAATTAAGTCTGACACTGTTTCCACTGTTGCTCCATCTATTTGCCATTAAGTGATGGGACCAGATGCCATGATCTTCATTTTCTGAATGTTGAGCTTTAAGCCAACGTTTTCACTCTCCTCTTTCACTTTCATCAAGAGGCTCTTTAGTTCTTCTTCACTTTCTGTCATAAAGGTCGTGTCATCTGCATATCTGAGGTTATTGATATTGCTCCCGGCAATCATGATTCCAGCTTGTGCTTCCTCAAGCCCAGCATTTCTCATGATGTACTCTGCATATAAGTTAAATAAGCAGGGTGACAATATACAGTCTTGACATACTCCTTTTCCTACTTGGAACCAGTCTGTTGTTCCATGTCCAGTTCTAACTGTTGCTTCCTAACCTGCATACAGGTTTCTCAATAGGCAGGTCAGGTGGTCTGGAATTCCCATCTCTTCCAGAATTTCCCACAGTTTATTGTGATCCACACAGTCAAAAGCTTTGGCATAGTCAATAAAACAGAAATAGATGTTTTTTTTCTGGAATTATCTTGCTTTGTCCATGATCCAGCAGATGTTGGCAATTTGATCTCTGGTTTCTCTGCCTTTTCAAAAACCAGCTTGAACATCTGGAGGTTCGGAGTTCATGTATTTCTGAAGCCTGGCTTGGAGAATTTTGAGCATTACTTTACTAGGGTGTGAGATGAGTGTAATTTTGTGGTAGTTTGAGCATTCTTTGGCATTGCCTTTCTTTGGGATTGGAATGAAAACTGACCTTTTCCAGTCCTGGGGCCACTGCTTAATTTTCCAAATTTGCTGGCATATTGAGTGCAGCACTTTCACAGCATCATCTTTCAGGATTTGAAATAGCTCAACTGGAATTCCATCACCTCCACTAGCTTTGTTTGTAGTGATGCTTTCTAAGGCCCACTTGACTTCACATTCCAGGATGTCTGGCTCTAGGTGAGTGATCACACCATTGTGATTGTCTGGGTCGTGAAGATCTTTTTTGTACTGTTCTTCTGTGTATTCTTGCCACCTCCTCTTAATATCTTCTGCTTCTGTTAGGTCCATACATTTTCTGTCCTTTATTGAGCCCATCTTTGCATGAAATGTCCCCTTGGTATCTCTAATTTTCTTGAAGAAATCTCTAGTCTTTCCCATTCTATTGATTTCCTCTATTTCTTTCCCTTGATCTGTGAGGAAGCCTTTTTTATCTCTCCTTGCTATTCCTTGGAACTCTGCATTCAGTATATCTTTCCTTTTCTCCTTTCCTTTTCACTTCTCTTTTTTTCACAGCTATTTGTAAGGCCTCCTCAGACAGCTATTTTGTTTTTTTGCATTTCTTTTTCTTGGGGATGGTCTTGATCCCTGTCTCCTGTATAATGTCACGAACCTCCATCCATAGTTCATCAGGCACTCTATCCATCAGATCTAGTCCCTAAAATATGTTTCTCACTTCCACTGTATAATCAGAAGGGATTTGATTTAAGTCATACCTAAATGGTTTAGCAGTTTTCCCCATTTTCTTCAATTTCAGTCTGAATTTGGCAATAAGGAGGAGTTCATGGTCTGAGCCACAGTCAGCTCCCGGTCTTCTTTTTGCTGACTGTATAGAGCTTCTCCATCTTTGGTGGCAAAGAATACAATCAATCTGATTTTGGTGTTGGCCATCTGGTGATTTCCATGTGTAGAGTCTTCTCTTGTGTTGTTGGAAGAGGGTGTTTGCTATGACCAGTGCATTCTCTTGGCAGAACTCTTTTAGCCTTTGCCCTTCATTCTGTACTCGAAGGCCAAATTTGCCTGTTACTCCAGGTGTTTCTTGACTTCCTACTTTTGCATTCCAGTCCCCTATAATGAAAAGGACATCTTTTTTGGGTGTTAGTTCTAGACAGTCTTGTAGGTCATCATAGAACTGTTCAACTTCAGCTTCTTCAGCATTACTGATCTGGGCATAGACTTGGATTACTGTGATATTGAATGATTTGCCTTGGAAATGAACAAAGATCATTCTGTCATTTTTGAGATTGCATCCAAGTACTACATTTTGGACTCTTTTGTTGACTATGATGGCTACTCCATTTCTTCTAAGTGATTCCTGCCCATAGTAGTAGATATAATGGTCATCTGAGTTAAATTCACCCATTTCAGTTCATTTTAGTTCGCTGATTCCTAGAATGTCAATGTTCACGCTTGCCATCTCCTGTTTGACCACTTCCAATTTGCCTTGATTCACGGACCTGACATTCCAGGTTCCTATGCAATATTGCTCTTTACAGCATTGGACTTTACTTCCATCACCAGTCACATCCACAACTGGGTATTGTTTTTGCTTTGGCTCCATCCCTTCATTCTTTCTGGAGTTATTTCTCCACTGATCTCCAGTAGCATATTGGGCATCTACTGACCTGGGGAGTTCCTCTTTCAGTACCCTATTATTTTGCCTTTTCATACTGTTAATGGGGTTCTCAAGGCAAGAATACGGAAGTGGTTTGCCATTCCCTTCTCCAGTGGACCACATTCTATCATACCTCTCCACTATAACCTGTCCATCTTGGGTGGCCTCACATGGCATGGCCTAGTCTCATTGAGTTAGACAAGGCTGTGGTCCATGTGATCAGAATGGCTAGTTTTCTGTGATTGTGATTTCAGTCTCTCTGCCCTCTGATGCCCTCTCGCAGTGCCTACCATCTTACTTGGGTTTCTCTTACCTTGGACATGGGGTATCTCTTCACGGCTGCTCCAGCAAAGCATAGCTGCCACTCCTGACCTTGGACGTGGGTTATCTCCTGTCTGCCAATCGCGGCTCCTGCGCTGCCCAACCGCTGCTAGCCGTTCCAGCTCCTCATAGCCACCGCTTTTTATATCCACCTAAATTGACTTAGAAATAGCACATAAGTAAAAGTGTATCCATATCCTTATATAAAGAATAATAGAGCTGGAAAATACAAAAAGTAAGTTTGCATATCTAGAGTTCCTGGGCAAAGAGGAGATCCAATAGTTTAGGGTGACCAGGCTTACCAAATTCCTGACTTGGAGCCCTGCACATTGGTTTATTAAAGTTCTCAAAAGTTAAGCTGAAGAGAAACTGTTTACTTACTTATCTGACCATGGAACACTGTTTCTCACAGAATGCATGTTACACAGAATATACATGTCAAAGAACTGAACTCCATGGCAAACAGATTGGAAAGATTAATCCATAACAATGAAAAACAAGCAATCTGATTTTTAAAATGTGCCAAAGACCTTAAAGAGTGCTTATGTGCTCAGTCATGTCTGACTGAGACCCCATGGACTGTAGCACACCAGGCTTTTCTGTCCATAGGTTTTCCAGGCAAGAACACTGGAGTGGGTTGCCATGCCCTATACCAGGTAAGCTTCCCAACCAAGGGATCAAACCAGCATCTTCTACATTGGCAGGGAGATTGTTTACCACTGAGTCACCAGGGAAGCTCTAAGACCTTTAGGACACTTCATCAAAGAAGATATACATTAACATATACACACTGCATATTCTTTACCACTGAGTCACCAGGGAAACTCTAAGACCTTTAAGACATCTCATCAAAGAAGATATACATTAACATATACACACTATCTATACAAAATAGATAGTCAACAAGGACCTACTGTATAGGTAGGAGGGAATTGTAGGGGGAGTTCTAATCGATAGAGGGAATGCGACTCAATATTCTATAATAACCTATATGGGAAAAGAATATGAAAAAGAATAGATATATGGATATGTATATATTTGTATGATGGAGTCACTTTGCTGCACATCTGAAACTAACACAGCATTGTAAATCAACTATACTCCAATATAAAATTTAAAAATTAAATTAAAAAAAAAGAATGACTTTCTTAGTGGTACAGTGGATACGAATCTGCCTGTACCACTAAGAAAGTCATAGATGGAAAATAAGCATATGAAAAGACCTCCATATCATTTGTCAGAAGGGAATGCAAATTAAAGCAACAAGGTACCACTACACAGCTTACAGAATAACTAAAAATCAAACACTGACAACATTAGATGCTGGTGAGAATGCGAAGCAACAGGAGCTCTCATTCATTGCTACTTCAAATGTAAAATGGTACAACTCTGAAAGACAGCTTCACCGTTTCTTACAAAATTAAACAGGATCCAGTAACCGTGTTCCTCAGTCTTTAGACACCACCCCCCCCAAATCCAGTTGAAAACATGTCCACACAAGCACCTGCATGTGGATGTTTATAGCAACTTATTCATAACTGCAAAACTTAAAGAATCAAAGATGTCCTCAGTACGTGATGACTAAACCGTGGCACATGCAGACCATGGACAGTTATTCAGTGCTAAAAAGAAGTGAGTTATCATGGAGGAAGGTTAAAAACATATTCTTAAGTTAAAGAAGTCAATCTGAAAAGGGGGCCTACTGTATGATTCCACATAAGTGACACTCTGGAAAAGATAAAACTATGAAGACAGTAAAATGATGGTGGTTTCAGCGATGGGGGGGGGGATGGGGAGGATGAATCTTCAAAGCACAAAGGATCTTAACAACAGTGAAACTACTCTGTAACCAGTAACGCTGAAGAAGCTGAAGTTGAACGGTTCTATGAAGACGTATAAGACCTTTTAGAACTAACACCCAAAAAAGATGTCCTTTTCATTATAGGGGACTGGAATGCCAAACTAGGAAGTCAAGAAACACCTGGAGTAACAGGCAAATTTGGCCTTGGAATATGGAATGAAGCAGGGCAAAGACTAATAGAGTTTTGCCAAGAAAATGCACTGGTCAGAGCAAACACCCTCTTCCAACAACACAAGAGAAGACTCTACACGTGGACATCACCAGATGGTCAACACCGAAATCGGATTGATTATATTCTTTGCAGCCAAAGATGGAGAAGCTCTATACAGTCAGCAAAAAGAAGACCGGGAGCTGACTGTGGCTCAGACCATGAACTCCTTATTGCCAAATTCAGACTTCAATTGAAGAAAATAGGGAAAACCACTAGACCATTCAGATATGACCTAAATCAAACCCCTTATGATTATACAGTGAAAGTGAGAAATAGATTTAAGGGCCTAGATCTGATAGACAGAATGCCTGATGAACTATGGACAGAGGTTCCTGACATTGTACAGGAGACAGGGATCAAGATCATCCCCATGGAAAAGAAATGCAAAAAAAGCAAAATGGCTGTCTGGGGAGGCCTTACAAATAGCTGTGAAAAGAAGAGAAGCAAAAAACAAAGGAGAAAAGGAAAGATATAAGCATCTGAATGCAGAGTTCCAAAGAATAGCAAGGAGAGATAAGAAAGCCTTCCTCAGCAATCAATGCAAAGAAATAGAGGAAAACAACAGAATGGGAAAGACTAGAGACCTCTTGAAGAAAATTAGAGATACCAAGGGAACATTTCATGCAAAGATGTGCTCGATAAAGGACAGAAATGGTATGGACCTAACAGAAGCAGAAGATATTAAGAAGAGATGGCAAGAATACACAGAAGAACAGTACAAAAAAAGATCTTCACAACCCAGAAAATCACAATGGTGTGATCACTCACCTAGAGCCAGACACACTGGAATGTGAAGTCAAGTGGGCCTTAGAAAGCATCACTACAAACAAAGCTAGTAGAGGTGATGGAATTCCAGTTGAGCTGTTTCAAATCCTGGAAGATGATGCTGTGAAAGTGCTGCACTCAATATGCCAGCAAATTTGGTAAACTCAGCAGTGGCCCCAGGACTGGAAAAGGTCAGTTTTCATTCCAATCCCAAAGAAAGGCAATGCCAAAGAATGCTCAAACTACCACAAAATTACACTCATCTCACACCCTAGTAAAGTAATGCTCAAAATTCTCCAAGCCAGGCTTCAGAAATACATGAACTATGAACCTCCAGATGTTCAAGCTGGTTTTCGAAAAGGCAGAGAAACCAGAGATCAAATTGCCAACATCCACTAGATCATCGAAAAAGCAAAAGAATTCCAGAAAAACACCTACTTCTGCCTGATTGACTATGCCAAAGCCTTTGACTGTGTGGATCACAATAAACTGTGGGAAATTCTGGAAGAGATGGGAATTCCAGACCACCTGACCTGCCTATTGAGAAACCTGTATGCAGGTTAGGAAGCAACAGTTAGAACTGGACATGGAACAACAGACTGGTTCCAAGTAGGAAAAGGAGTATGTCAAGACTGTATATTGTCACCCTGCTTATTTAACTTATATGCAGAGTACATCATGAGAAATGCTGGGCTTGAGGAAGCACAAGCTGGAATCATGATTGCCGGGAGCAATATCAATAACCTCAGATATGCAGATGACACGACCTTTATGGCAGAAAGTGAAGAAGAACTAAAGAGCCTCTTGATGAAAGTGAAAGAGGAAAGTGAAAACGTTGGCTTAAAGCTCAACATTCAGAAAATGAAGATCATGGCATCTGGTCCCATCACTTCATGGGGAAACAGTGGAAACAGTGGCAGATTTATTTTTTTTTGTGGTCCAAAATCACTACAGATGGTAATTGCAGCCATGAAATTAAAAGACGCTTGGTCCTTGGAAGGAAAGTTATGACCAACCTAGACAGCATATTAAAAAGCAGAGACATTAGTTTGCCAACAAAGATCCGTCTAGTCAAGGCTGTGGTTTTGCCAGTGATCATGTATGGATGTGATAGTTGGACTGTTAAGAAAGCTGAGTGCTGAAGAATTGATGCTTTTGAACTGTGGTGTTGTAGAAGACTCTTGAGAGTCCCTTTGACTGCAAGGAGATCCAACCAGTCCATCCTAAAGGAGATCAGTCCTGGGTTTTCATTGGAAGGAGTGATGCTAAAGCTGAAACTCCAGTACTTTGGCCACCTCATGCAAAGAGTTGACTCATTGGAAAAGACTCTGATGCTGGGAGGGATTGGAGGCAGGAGGAGAAGGGGACGACAGGGGGTGATATGGCTGGATGGCCTCCCTGACTCGATGGAGGTGAGTCTGAGTGAACTCCGGGAGTTGGTGATGGACGGGGAGGCCTGGCGTACTGCAATTCACGGGGTCTCAAGGAGTCGGACACGACTGAGCAACTGAACTGAACTGAACTGAACTACTCTGTATGATAGTAGAGACATGTCATTATCAATTTGTTCCAGGTGGCTCAGATGGTAAAGAATCTGCCTGCAGCACAGGAGACCTGGGTTTGATCCCTGGGTAGGAAAGATCCCCTGGAGAAGGGAATGGTTAGCCACTCCAGTATTTTTTGCCTGGGGAATCCCCATGGACAGAGGAGCCTGGAGGGCCACAGTCCATGGGGTCACAAAAGTCAGACAGAACTGAGGACTAACACTTTCACTTTCATAGAATGTACAACAAGAACGAAGCCTAATGTAAGCGATGAGCTTTGAGTGATGTTGTGTCGAGGTAAGTTCGTCAGTGTGACAAATGCACCACTCTGTGCAAGATGTTGATGATGTGGGTAAAGGGGGAAGCTGTACATTTATGGGGCAAGAGCTATATGGGCAATCTTTGTACACTTCCCCTAAAATTTCCCAATTAAACTGCTCTAAAAAATAAAGTCTTTAAAAGAAACTTGACCCAGTCAGACATGCAGTACACATCAGTGGTATCTGGTCCACACTTGTATTTTGTTTGCTACTTTACCTACTTACATTTCCTGCCTGGCAGAAAGCTTCATATATAAAAAAGAGAGAGAGAAACTGACATTGGGAGCTTTTATGTGACTTGCACAGGGCCCATGGCAGAGTTAGTGGCACAGTAAATGATAAAACTCAGATCTCCTCAATTCTGTCCTTGTGGTTCTTCCGCAAAGTTCTCCCTTACCGAGGCTTCCATATCAATACCCTGAAATGCTCAGAAAGACAGGTGAACAGGTTAAAACAATGTTCCAACTGATATTGAGAAGGCAAAAAAATAGAAGTCTGAAGTGTAACCTGCTGAAATGTGACCAAACATAAATAATTTTCAAGGTGATGAAAAAAAATGCCTTATGATTTTTAAAATGTCAGAATTGCTCAAATGCATAAAGGTGGTCCCAGTAAGAATTGGCAATCACTAACTAATCCCATAAGGATTTCCGGTCTACATATATTTTTTTGGGTAGCACTCTGCAGTTTGTGCAAAGGGATCTTTGTTCCCTAACCAGGGATTGAACCTCTGTACTGGGCAGTAAAAATGTGGAGTTCTAACTGCTGGACTGCCAGGGAATTCCCTCTGGTCTACTTTTTAGCCACATAAATCTATTATTTCTCCTTCATGACTGATATCCTTCCATCCCACTCTTACCTTGAAAAAGCAAATGTATTTTTTTTTTTTAACTTTACAATATTGTATTGGTTTTGCCATACATCAACATGCATCTGCCACGGGTGTACACGTGTTCCCCATCCTGAACCCCCCTCCCACCTCCCTCCCAATACTATCCCTCTGGGTCATCCCAGTGCACCAGCCCCAAGCTTCCTGTATCCTGCATTGAACCTGGACTGGTGATTCATTTCTTAAAGAACGTGGCAGCTGAATGCAGTGTTTGGAGAATGATCTGATTAAATCAAACATGTGAGACCCACAGTTCCCACTTTTCATCTCTTTTAGTACGGAAGTTTGTGCATTCCCTACTGCCTGGCAGTCATCTAGCAACCCTTTTCCATTTGTGTCCTTCTGTACTTTTTAAGTCTGAGTCTTTCTTCAATGTCTTTAGTCATTTTTAGCATTCTTACTTTCTAATCTCTATCCAATTATCCCATTAGCCTAATTTCTTGGGAGAGAGGTTGTTCCCCTCATTGATTAAGCCTGAAAAGTAGTGAAAGTGTTAATCATTCAGTGGTGTCCCACTCTTTGAGACCCCGTGGACTGTATGTAGCTCACCAGGCTCCTCTGTCCATGAAATTCTCCAAGCAAGAATACTGGAGTGGGTGGCCATTCCCTTCTCCAGGGGATCTTCCTGACCCAGGGACCAAACCCAGGTTTCCCACTTTGCAGGCAGATTCTTTACCATCTCATCCACCAGAGAAGTCATGACTAAGCCTAGTGATTCTTAATTCTGCTGCACTGGTTCTTCGAGAGTTTTATAGCTTTTGATTGTGAACTCATCTTCAGTAAGACTTGGGTATCCTCCCTGGGGTAGGGATGAGGCCAGGTCTCTTCAGAGGATTTTACCAGTTCAGGACCACTTTCCTGACATAAGTGATTCTGGACCAACACAAAGTATCAATTTTAAACTCAATTTCATGTGAGGAGGCGGTGTAAAGTTACAAATTCTCACACACCTTGTGGCAGATCAGCTTTATGTCATCTGCCCATGTAAGAGAGTAGGTTTTTATCTAGTTCATCTCTTACTGAAGGTTTGATCTCTTGAAGAGTGTTTTATCTAAAACTGCCCAGTCGCAACTACTGCCCCATTTGAGTATTAAAAGTCTAACCCTTTATATTCCTGAGGCTGACGTCCATCTCCAGTGCTGTCAGGATTCATTTTTATCATTTATATTTTAAATTTTAGTAGCATTATCTTTTCTTTTTGGTTTTTTCTTCCTCACTTTCTTTCAGCTGCAGATGAACATTTAAATGATTTTTTTGTATGTTATTGCTACTAAGTTGCTTCAGTCGTGTCCAACTCTGTGCGACCCCATAGACAGAAGCCCACCAGACTTCCCTGTTCTTGGGATTCTCCAGGCAAGAACACTGGAATGGGTTGCCATTTCCTTCTCCAATGCATGAAAAGTGAAAAGTGAAAGGGGAGTTGCTCAGTCGTGTCCGACTCTTAGCATGTGTTATTAGTGTTTCTAATAACTCATAGCTGCTGCTGCTGCTGCTGCTAAGTCGCTTCAGTCATGTCCGACTCTGTGCGACCCTATAGATGGCAGCCCACCAGGCTCCCCCGTTCCTGGGATTCTCCAGGCAAGAACGCTGGAGTGGGTTGCCATTTCCTTCTCCAATGCGTGAAAGTGAAAAGTGAAAGTGAAGTCGCTTAGTCGTGTTCGACTCTTAGCGACCCCATGGACTGCAGCCTACCAGGCTCCTCCGTCCATGGGATTTTCCAGGCAAGAGTACTGGAGTGGGGTGCCATTGGGTTTTAAGGTTTCTTATTTGCCATACAGTCAAGTTCAAAATGTCTTTTCGCCTTCACTGCATGGCTTCTGTTAGAAAACAAGGAAAGAGCTCAGGTTGCTCAGATTGTGTTATATGCCTTTCTTGATTAACTCTGTTAGAATACATAAAACTATTATTATAAGTTCAAGGTTTTCCAGTGAACTGGAAATGTTGTTTTGTATTCTTTTCTGGGAGCTTTCCTTTTATTTCGTGATAAACAGAATTTGTAAATAAATTGATGATGCAGCAAACAATGAAGAAGAGATGTTTGGTCAAACTTGAGATCCTTAAAAATTACTTCTCAGTGTAGTAGCCATTGATGTCAACAAGTAACACATGTTGATAACTTCATACCATCCTTTGAAGCAGCACTGATGAATTCCGAAGCTTCTCACTGCTTTAAGGAACTTTTCTAAGAAAGGGGAATCACCTTAAACCTTCTTGAACAGATATTAGAAACCTGGTCCATGCCAATTATCTCCCCAAAGTCCTTCCAAACTTAGAAAATAAGCATGATTATTATTGATGAACTGTTTAATGCATATTTTATTCAGCATACTATTTTAACTAGAATTTATGATACTATGAAATGCATTTTATGCGACATACATATGTATATACACATGTATCTGTAACAGTGAGTGCTGTGGAGATGTCTACAGTGCATTTATGCCCATTTTATTAGGCTTGGAACATAATTTTGCTGTTTTGTATCTTCATAGAGTCATTGCTGCTGAGCCTTGATTTTTATGACTTATTTTTGTTTACTGCCATGTTTTATATCATGCCAAATCCTTGGGCAGTAGTACAACCTCCAGTTATTGCATTCTTCCCATGGAAAAGCACTATATGTTTACACCGTGAGTTGCATGATGTTCTAGTTTCCTCAGATGCATTTTGGTTAAAAGCAAAGACTGTTTGTATATCAGAACATCATTGTAGCTAACTGATTACCCCAAAGGCAATTAATCCAGGAAACAATTTCACTGCCATCACATGTGTGAAGTGAAAGTCGTTCAGTCATGCCTGACTCTTTGTGACCCCATGGACTATACAGTCTGTGGAATTTTCCAGGCCAGGGTATTGGAGTGGGCAGCCTTTCCCTTCTCCAGGGAAGCTTCCCAACCCAGGGATTGAACCCAGGTCTCCCGCATTGCAGGCAGATTCTTTACCAGCTGAGCCACGAGGGAAGCCCATCATGTGCGTAGCACCACTGTTTTTTAGTACTAACTTTTTGACATCTTAAAGATACAAAACATGGACTTTTAACACTTAAGGCGTCTGTAAGTATTTTTAAAACTTAAATAAATCAAATATCTAATCAAATATTTGAAAAATATTTGACTTTGCAAATCAAGTGGGCAAAACTCATTTTAAAAAGACATATTTAAGTCATTGAAGACATATTTAAGTCAACCGAAATGTAATTTTCTTTTTGGTCACACCTCACAGCAAACCAGATCTTTGTTACCTGATCAGAGATTGAACCCATATTCCCCTTGGAGTCCTAACAACTGTATTGCCAGGGAATTCTCCCTAGATGTAATTATTATTTTTAATATATGAAAGAATCTATTTAGTTAATATTTGAAAATTTAACCACCTTTGCAAAAAGTTAGGATAGGATGGGAAGTAGGAATCTTATGTTTTTTAAATATTATGAGAGTGCAGTAAACTGGAGATATGGCAGTGGTGTGAAAGTCTACAGAAGAGCTAGGAGGTACATTTTCAGCTATTATGTCTTTTTTATTGCATAAACTTAATTAGGAACTACTCTTATCGATTGTGTTTGGAGAGCTCCAATGGGGAGATTTCTTCTAGGAATCTTAATCAGGAAATTTCAGAAAAACCAAGTAGATCCTTTCTTTAAGAGGATTCTATTAAAACAGAAATATAAAATGTAGCTACTTCTAAGTCATTACTCCCCGGGTCTGTCTTATTCACCATTATCCTTATGACTCAATAAATAATTAAATGAGTGAGTTTGAAACTATTAGAAGTAATTCTCAATTCCTAAGAAGTTATAAATCCAGTATAGTGTTCTTAAGTAGTATTTCCTCAGAAATTTTCATCATCTCAATATTTCTTAAAATTAAGAGAAGATGGAGGAAATACTTAAGCAACAAGTTAAATTATGTCCATTGTAAGAATACAACTTTTTTAAAAGAATATATTTGGACTTATTAAGTCTATGTAAGCAAAAGCTATCAATTTTAGAGGTATGTAGATTTATGAGAGAATACAGCATTGAAAGGGCCAAAGATTATTGCTTTATTTTCAAATCTTCAGACAGACAAAACCTTCTTGAAAAATTTACGATGTTTGTCCTTTTTAAAAAGCAATGTTTCTATAAATCCTACCAAACTGCTATGAATAAGGCTGTAAATCACTTCATTGGCTTGAGTAATGGGACCTGTATTTCATGAAACCATGCCAGGAAATGTGGAGGCTTTCATTGATATTGAATCTCCTCCTGTAACATTTAATATCTCTGTGTCCAAAAAAAAAGAATTTGGTAAAATATTTTTACCATAATTTTTCTTAAAGGAAATAAATATAAAACAATGATATTAAATCTGATGATTTTAAAGAGGTTCATTAGTTACTGATAGAGAAAAAAATATTAGAAACAGTAGAAAGTAAATAGAATTACCTTCACTAAATCAATGTGGCTGTAATCTTAGATTTTACCTGTAATTATGATTTGTACATCCAGTTCTAATGGAAGAGTAATGTCAAGTGCTTCCTTAGGGGAAACTTTTCTTTCAGTCTTGCTTTAAGTTTGTTTGACAAAACAGAAACTCTTGAATGTTCCACTCTTCCCCTTCCCTCTATATCCAACTGGATATGGTCCTAACTTTATGCATTGTATCCAAATGAGGAAATGCTGTACAATCTGGTGGCTAACTGCACTAAAAATCCAACAGCAGGAACTCTATGGAGAGATAAGGAGTTATACGAATGCTATATTTGCATTTAACAGTAAAATGAGGGACATGTACAGTGCTTAGAGACAGTGCTATGCACCTCTAGTTAAGACCATGGCTGACATTCTGGGCCATGAGCTTTATGAGTGCTGTTCAGTGATTTACTGTTCCCAATCTTTTGCTCCAGCGAGT
This sequence comes from Bubalus bubalis, assembly GCF_019923935.1. Taxonomy (NCBI): domain Eukaryota; kingdom Metazoa; phylum Chordata; class Mammalia; order Artiodactyla; family Bovidae; genus Bubalus; species Bubalus bubalis. Next base: position 142,317,697 of record NC_059159.1, read on the forward strand.
GTCTGAACCTAAAAGAAATTGGGCCACACATAAAATAAATCAGGCTAAGGACCAAAGTAAGCCTGTATCTGGAGACGTTTATAATCTCCTATGGCCTTTCATATACTGGTCAGTGATTTGTATGAGTTTGTATACATCCCACTTGGTTTTTTTTTAAACAAAGGATTTAATGAAGATTAGCAAAGCATTCCAGAGAAGGCAATAGCAACCCACTCCAGTACTCTTGCCTGGAAAATCCCATGGACGGAGGAGCCTGGTAGGTTGCAGTCCATGGGGTCGCTATGAGTCGGACACGACTGAGCGACTTCACTTTCACTTTTCACTTTCATGCACTGGAGAAGGAAATGGCAACCCACTCCAGTGTTCTTGCCTGGAGAATCCCAGGGACGGGGGAGCCTGGTGGGCTGCTGTCTATGGGGTCGCACAGAGTCGGACACAACTGATGCGACTTAGCAGCAGCAGCAGCAAAGCATTCAATACCATAAAATAAGTAAATGAAAACTGGAAAGAAACTGAGTCAAAGGAAAGTAGGCATAGCCAAGGAGGCAGAATGCATGCCATAGGGTCTCAGACTCGGGGTCTTAAACTCCAGTGCAGAGGGCCAGGCAGGTGATGGCAAGTCCTAATCTTTACAATTATGAACTACAAAAAAGTAGAGAGGGGAAGGGTCTTTTGCACTGTGTCCAGCACTTGGATAAGAGCAGAAAGGTAAACCAAGGGAGGGCTTGACAGTCTTGTCCATTGTGCTGAGCACTTGGGTCTTCATTCTGAAGACTCTTTTATACCCGGGGTGATTTGTGCTAACTTGGCACATCCTAGGAGACGGTGGGGAGAGAGAAACAATGAGAAACTTTAAGGAGGTAGAACTCATAGGGCTTGGTACCAGAGGAAAAGGACAGAGTCGGGGCAATACCCAAATTTGGGGTTAAGTGATTAGGTAAATTTTGCTGCCATGTGAGCTGAAATACAGACGGATGAGCTATTTGGGGGATGAGAAGGTGAGGTCACTCTTTGATACATAAAGCTTGAGGAGCATGTGGAGCTGAGTCAGGAGCAATGGTGGGAGAAGGGGTCAGAGAAGTGTTTCATTTATCTCACAGCTCAGAAGGAGTTGTGCAATGTGCATTCGACATTCTGGCTGTGAATATTCAATTCTGTTATAGAAAACAAGAAAACAAATGGGATGGATTAAACTTGCAAGATGTGTTAAGCACAGATAAGGAAGTTAGTAACCTATTAGACCAAGAAGACAGCAAATATTTATAATGCATTGTACATACAGGAGGCATTTGAGGCACTCAGTATTCATGAGGTCTCAATTCACCACTCTAACCCTTTTTGCCAGACAGCATATTAAAAAGCAGAGACATTACTTTGTGAACAAAGGTCCGTCTAGTCAAGGTTATGGTTTTTCCAGTAGTCATGTATGGATGTGAGAGTTGGACTATAAAGAAAGCTGAGCACTGAAGAATTGATGCTTTTGAACTGTGGTGTTGGAAAAGACTCTTGAGAGTCCCTTGGACTGCAAGGAGATCCAACCAGTCCATCCTAAAGGAGATCAGTCCTGGGTGTTCCTTGGAAGGACTGATGAAGCTGAAACTCCAATACTTTGGCCACCTGATGCGAAGAGCTGACTCATTTGAAAAAACCCTGATGCTGGGAAAGATTGAGGGCAGGAGGTGAAGTGGACGACAGAGGATGAGATGGTTGGATGGCATCACCAACTCAATGGACATGAGTTTGGGTGAACTCCAGGAGTTGGTGATGGACAGGGAGGCCTGCTGTACTGCGGTTCATGGGGTTGCAAAGAGTCGGACACGACTGAGCAACTGAACTGAACTGAACTGAACTGAACCCTTTCTGACCTCAAGAAATATAAGTAAAACCCATAGCTGCTCAGCTGACTCACTCATGCTCAAACCTCCCATGGCGTACACAAGAATTACCTCTGTTCTCCCATAGGAACCCTTCTCCACAGGGATGTTATCTAAATGCCCCATGGGCACCTTAAACTTATGTCCTTTTCCTCTGGTACCAAGCCCTATGAGTTCTACCTCCTTAAAGTTTCTCATTGTTTCTCTCTCCCCACCGTCTCCTAGGATGTGCCAAGTTAGCACAAACCACCCCGGGTATCAAAGAGTCTTCAGAGTGAAGACCTAAGTGCTCAGCACAATGGACAAGACTGTCAAGCTCTCCCTTGGTTTACCTTTCTGCTCTTATCCAAGTGCTGGACACAGTGCAAAAGACCCTTCCCTGCGCTACTCTTACATTGGAATATTTCACTGCCCAAACTCTGGTTACTTACAGATTCCTGAACAAGCCATTATCTTCCTCACATCCATGATTTCACCCTCGCTGTTCTCCTCTCCCTAGATGTCCTTCTCTCCCAGCCATCCCATCCCACAACCCACCACCCGTCACCCACCACTTTATTCTGCTAGCTCTTAATCTGCTTTCACAGGTTTTTAAAAGGATCATCAGCTCCTCCAGGAAACTTCCCTGAAACCTCAGTTTCGCCCATTGTCACCCTCCATCCCCGTTTTTTATCTGAATTAAGTGCCCTCCCTTTGTGTTTCCACAGCAGTCTGCGGGGGTTGCAAAGGAAAGAGATGGCACACTCAAATTAGGATGATCAACAAGGTGTGCAAGAGGTGCAGAGGAGCCATGAAGGATGAGGCAGGAACTCCAGGTCTGCAATGTGGGGCTGCCATCAGTTCTAGGTCTGAAGAAACTAGGGGAGAGAGTGGTTACCAACAACACCTGTACAGAGACAATCACAAAGAAAATTTACCTGGTGAGAAGCAGTGACTTTTGTTTGATAGTGACCAAGGCAAACTTGCAGTGAGAAAAGCAGGACAATAATTATCCTGGCCTCCTTCGCCTCCCTTCTCCTTGACCCCATGCCTGGTACTTCATTGGCCAAACACACCAGAGGACAAGGTAATTAATTAAAATGATCTTACAACCAGCCTGGAGACCTGTAAAGGTAGAGAAGCATAGAAAGTACATATAGAGAAATAAATGGATTATATCTAACACAACCCCACTTTAATAGAACTGTCCCTTTGTTCTTTAGTCTCCCTCACTGGATTGAGTTACTTAAGGACAGAGAATGTTTTATTTATCTTTGCATCCTTAGTATTTAATATATATTGGACAATAAATGCTTATTGATTGAATCAGAGAATATAGCAAATTGGACATTACTTGGATCCTGCTATGTGCTTTCTGGAAGCCAGGGGAAAATGGAAAACAAAGTGAGCTCTGTAATTTTCATTGTCACAAAAAAAGAAGCCTCATTTGGTCAGAAGTGATGAGTTCTCTCAGTGCTCAATGCTGAGAAGAATTGGAGTCAGTCATGTGACTGTCTACATAAGAGGCACTCAACTACATAATGGGCAATATCTTCAGGGAAACCACAGGTGCAGAAACATTCTTCCTGCGGCCATTTAAAAATATTAGCCCTTGATAAAAGCCAAAGGCACGTCACAAAAAGTAACCCAAAGTTGAACTGAGCTAGTGTATTCCACTCTCTTTGCTATTAGAACATCTTTTCCAAGAAACTGTTAAGCCTCAGACTTCAAACCTGACCTCCTAAAAAAACTTCAGTGCAGTCCTTTCTGAATTGTCTCTTCTCTAATCAGCCAAAAGATGAAAAGGATGAACTGAGAAACTCAGTGTGCCAAGGAACCGTGGATCTATTAGAGGATAGAAGCCTGGATCTTGAATGACCATGTGGAGGGGAACCCTTTCTCTAATTCCTGCCAGTATCTGTTCTGAGTGCAAGAAATAAACCTTTAAATGCATCACACCTCTAAGATCTGTGGACTTTTTAGCAGCGGTTATTTTACCTTAATGCAGATGTAAAATAATGTCCTAAATTCTATCCTTGAGACTGTTTTAAATGTTATCCTCATGATTATCATAAGTCACAGTCCATATCATAATCAAGTTCTCTTCATGGAAGTCCTTTCCAGATTGAATCTCATAATTTCAGGATTGTAGTATTGTACTCTTCCATGAAAGAGATGTCCCTAAGAGCTCTTCTTGCTTGGAATATGTTAGAAAATATAATGCCAACATTCTGATGTATTTTATAATGTACAAAGCCTTGTTTCATGCATCATCTCTTTAGAATCTTCCAGCAACTCTGAGGAAAACACAAGGGTCTATTTATTTTTCCCATTTTGCAGGTGATGAAACTGAGACTAAGAAGGTTAAACATAAAGTGGAAAAACCAATTAATTTAGAGTTGTTTGAAGATTAAGCAAGAGAATAATTCAGTCTGATTATCATTTGGCACAAGTTAAGAGCTAAGTTTTCTTATATAAGTTATCTATTGCCTCATAATAAACCACCCCAAAATAATGACTTAGAATGGTGAGTGAAGTGAAGTCTCTCAGTCGTGTCCGACTCTTTGCGACCCCGTGGACTGTAGCCTATCAGGTTCCTCCATCCATGGGATTTTCCAGGCAAGAGTACTGGAGTGGATTGCCATTTCCTTCTCCAGGGGATCTTCCCGACCCAGGAATCGAACCCGGTCTCTCGTATTGCAGACAGACGCTTTACCGTCTGAGCCACCAGGGAAGCTTAGAAAGGTAATGGTCCTTTATTCTGCTCCCAAAATTGGGGCTGTGCAGGCACAAATAGCTGAGAGTGGGGGTGGGGCTGGAACAGCTGGCTTCTTTGGGCTTCTCTCTTTCTGTGGTCTCTCCACATGGTCCCTCCACATGGCAGCCCCAGTGTAACCATGGCAGCTGAAGGCTTCCGGAGTGTGTGGAAAGAACAAGAGTAAGAGAGAGAAAGAGCGAGAGAGAGAATAAGAGAGTATTAGGCAGAAGCTCTAAAACCTTTTGACCCAGCCTTAGAAGTATGTTACACCCTGTCAGCTTCTACTACATTTTCTTAAACTCAAGCCACCACAGCTAACTCATATTCTTGCAGGAGAATTGGACTCAGCTTCTTCACTGAATTTTGGGCACATATCCCTGTCTAAAATGCTTGCCTAAATTAGTGCAGACCTGAAGCTAAGAGGTAAAGGACACAGCCAGGGTCATTCACAGCTAGGATTAAATGGTTCCACTAATATTAGATCCAACTGTGTGACTCCCAAGTCTGTCCTTTTTTTTTAATACTCTAGAAAATCCACTGTGATCATCATGTCCAATAGGGTAGGGAAGACATGCTGGTCACCAAATAGAACCAGTTCTCCTCACTGCTTTGGAAAACTTATTTATTTATTTTGTGGGAAAATATTACCCCTAAAGCAGTCATCCTCAAGCACTCAAGTCTGTGTTTTTAATCCCTCCCGCCAACAGATGTAGTCAATTGCATTTTCCCAAAATGAATCACTTTTTTTGTTATTTTTGCCTGTATTTCTCACCTCTCAAGATCCTTTTGTGTTAATTCTGAAACCCATCACTTAGATTGATAATGCCTCCCAATGTGGAATCTTCCCTTGATTCTGTCATAATGAATGTGTGCCCTTTCTGTGGGTCACTGTATGAAATGTTCTTTAAGAGGCGGGTCTCACATAAGATCTGAGGAGTATTCTTTTTTACCCCAAGAATTTCTGTTGAACTAAAGAGAGTTTTGGAGAAGGAAATGGCAACCCACTTTAGTATTTTTGCCTGGCGAATCCCCATGGACAGCTGGCAGGCTACAGTCCACAGTGTCGCACAGAGTCAGACCCGACTGAAGAGACTTAGCACAAAGAGAGTTTAAACCATCTCATTTTGGAAAATCTGGAAATTTGAACAATGACATGGGGCTGAATTCTCAGTGTGTTCACATACCAGTTTCAGTAACTCTCAGCAGTAAAGTAGATTTTTCCAATAGGAGCTTTTCTCTGTTTAAGGATTCCCAACAGTCTCTATGGACTTCCCAGGTGGCTCAATGGTTAAGTAATCTGCCTGCCAATGCAGGAAACTCAGAAGACTCAATCCCTGCATCTGGAAGATCCCCTGGAGAAGGAAACTGCAACCCACTCCAGTATTCTTGCCTGGGAAATCTCATGGACAGAGGAGCCTGGCGGGCTACAGTCCATGGGGTCACACGGAATCAGACATGACTGAGCTTGCAGGTACAGCAGTCCTTATAGGGAAACATCCTTCCTGTTTCTCACACCTCAGGGCTTGGTGGGCGCCTGGGGTAAGAAGCAGAGAGAATGGATAAGGATCTCCAGTAGGTATGGGATCTCTAAGAAGGCCAGCACAGTCCATAGAAATATCTGCAAGCCACATAGGCACTCATATTTTATAATATATGCATTTTGAAAAGTAAAAAGTAACATTAATTTTAATAATATATTTTATTTAACCCAATATATACAAAATACTATTATTTGAACATGCATTTAACATAAAAAATATTCAAGAAATGTTTTTCAGCCTTATTTCTATACCAAGTCTTGGAATCCCATGTGTATTTCACACTTCTTGCACACCTAATTCTGGACTAACCACATTTCAACTCATCAATAACCAGTTCGTATTGGACTGCACACATAAGCCTTTCGTTTCTGCTGTTACATTGGGCCCCTGATACCCCAAACCTTTATTCTTTGGTTTCATATCTTTTCACAGTCCAGATTTCAGCTCAAAACACCAGTCCCGTAGAGAAACTCCTAATGAGGTCTACTCCTGTCTTGTCATTCTTTATCGTGTTATCCTTCAGTATTGTCTCCACAGAACCCATCCTTTCTAAAATGATCTCATTTATTCGTTTACATACTTATTGTCTAGTTTCTCTGCCAAAATGTAAGTTTCAGAAGGCCAGAGATTTTTAAAAACTTATTATGGTCTGTTGTGATTTTCAGGTGCCAAGCACCGTGCCTGGCCCACACTGGGGGCTCAAAACACCTTTGCAGGAGAAAGAAATCGCATTCCTCTGGATCCTAGCGGAAGAAGGCAGCGTAGCCGCGTGTCACAGGTGGGGCACCCACGTTGCGCGCGACCGCTCTCTGCGCGGGTGTAGGGTGAGTGGGTTGGTGTGGGGGTGTGCGCGGTAGAGCGCGCCAGCGAGCCCCAAGAGCCGAACGGGGAGGAGCAGCCAGCGCCGCGCAGCAGCTGCAGCGCCGGCCCGGCCGGGCAGATCGGAGGTGGGTGGGCCGTGTCGCCAGCCCGCCCGCGGGGTCCCTATTGGCCGCCTGTCGGCCGCCCTCCGCCCGGAAGGCGGCTAGGAGCCGCGGGGCTGCTCCGGAGCCGGAGCGGGAGAGGCAGGCCGAGCCGACGCCGGGCGGACGCTCGGGATCCGCGCCCTCACTCAGCCTCCTTGCACTCCCGCCGCCGCCCAGCTCGTCTCGGGCGCTGGCGCCTACCGTCGGCCTCCGACAGCGCCCGGGAAGGACCCGGGCAGCTCCCGGGCGCCCGGGTGAGTGGCCGCGCGCGACTCTCTGCTCCTCCCGAGCCCCGCCGCCTGCTTTGGCTTTCGCGGCTGCGGCACGACGAGGTTTGCCCGGGCAGCGCCCAAGACAACAGCGAAGGCCGAGGCAGGGTAAACTTGACTGAGGGGAGAAGTGGGATCGCCACCAGGAGGTTCCCCCAGCCCCGCGGGCCGGATGGGAACAGGTGGCGCGGGCCGGGCGCTTTGTGTTCGGGGCGCGAAGACTGGGAGCCGGCGGCCGCGCCTCCCTCGGCCGCTCCCTTCCCTCCCTTGCTCCCCCGGGCGGTCGCACGCCGGGTCGGCTGGGTAACGGAGCGGGAGTCGCCAGGAATGTGCCTCTGGGGACAGCTTGGCTCGAGGGAGGAGAGAAGGTGGCCGTGGCGGCCGGGGAACTGCGGGCACCGAGAGGTGGCGCGGGGGCTGCACGGCTGCTGCTGGCAGGAGAGGGATGCTTCCAGCCAGGCGCTTTCCGCCCGGGCGAGGGCTTCATTCTTCCGCGGCGCCCCTGGAGGTGGGGATCTGGGTGGGCGTGTGTGCATAGAAAGAGGAGGCGGGGAGGCCAGCGACTTCCGGAGCGGGTGCTGATCGGTGCTCCGCGCCTTGCTTTCGGAGACCCTTGGGGTGCGGCGGTGCCGGGCCACACGAGTGCGCCAGCGATGCTGGGCTGGGGGCATCCCTATGCTGGGGTTTAACAAAGAGTGCTCCTCTCCACCCGGTGGGGTGGGGCAGCTCCGGAGAGGTGGTCTTCAGCGAGCTAGACTTAGCCCAGGGGAAGGGTACTTCCTTTTGGGGTTGTCATTTTATTATTATATTGCCTTTTTTTTTTTTTTTTTTTTTTAAAGGACTGCTGACTGATGCATGAGGGGCCCACGGAGGCGCAGGAGTGGTGGTGATGGTTTGGGAAGCGGAGCTGAAGTGCGCTGGGCTTTGGTGACGCGTGACAGTTTATCATGACCGTGTTCAGGCAGGAAAACGTGGATGATTACTACGACACCGGCGAGGAACTTGGCAGGTACGGGGCAGGTGGGGTGGGGTGCCGAAAGCTCAAGCTTCTGGGTGGTGGGAATGCATAATATTGCGGGTAGCGGGCGGTAAACAAATGGAGTTTGAATTCAGATGTCTCCCTCGCCCTTCTAGGAGATGTGCAAATTATAGAGAAAAGAGTTACTAACCCAGCAAGGACTAGGAACCAGAAATAAACTACCTCATCCAAGGGGCTGGGGGTGGAGAGGCAATTTCAGTGTTAGATTATGATGCAGTGTATTGATCCAGACCCCTGGACAAGAACAGATTTAATTGTCTTCAATAACTCTTGTCAGCTTTTGCCCTTCTGAGACAATGAGGCAAAAACTGATGCGTAGTTGGAACTGGAGTTAGCTGCTTATGTGTGATTCAGATAGAGAGAACAAACCAATTAATAGGCTTTTAAAAGCATAACACTTTCCCTCTTTATGAATTTTCGGAGTAACATGCATGAACAAATATTGGTAGGTCACACATGAAGACTTGCCAGATGTTGATGTTGGGTTTAGATTTTGAAACTTCCTTGAACCAGCAGTTTAATTACCCAGTTGGTGTCAGCGGTTGCTTGCTTTGCTTTCTTTCACGATGTTAAATTTTTAACAAATCCCTGATGGCGAGTCTAATATGGCTATCTGGATTCAAAGCATACTTCCATTGCTGCAGGAGCTATGATTCTGAAAGTGGAGCCTTTCAGTTCCAGGTGAACAAAGAACCATTTCTTTGGGGACATGGAAGGGCTGGATGGGTCTCCTCTTGACTGGGGATTTGACAAGGTGGGTTGTGCTCTGGTCTGGCTTCAGCAGAAAACCCAGGTTTCACACCTTAATTTAAATTCAGCATAAGGAATTTGACTGTGGTTTATTTGTATTGTGAGTCAAGTAGAAGAATCTTTAAACAAACAAAAAGTATGTCTTTATTTAATATGTGTGTCAAAATATGTATTTTTCCATATACATCTGTTATCTGATTCAGTGCTTCCTTTTTCCCCATGAAAAGGAAATTAAAAAACACCCACACCCTAGATTACCTTATGAGAACTGAAGTTGAGTTTAAAATATTTTTCAAGTTCAAGTAATAGTTCAGGCTAAAAGCAATGTTTTTAAAGTTATTATACAAAATATTTCTGTATACATTTAGTATGAACTAAGAACATCACTGGGAGCTTGTGCTTAGGGGAAGCTTATTATATACTGGAGATTTACTGAATGAATAAGAAGGAAACCTCTCAAAAATCACATTTCGTGGATATGTTTAAGGTTAAGGTTTAAGAGTATGTGGTTGAAATACTTGGTTTAACTAGAATTAAGTCACTTTATTCCTGTGGCTTTTAGCAAGATGAGTGGTACATGGAGTTTTCCTTTGGGAGCAGGGGAGAAAGGCGAAAAACTATATTTAAATTCTGTTTGTGTAGTGTGGCCTGATTATATAAATTCTCTCATAAAGAGAGATGATTAAAAGTAGGTGAGATGACTGCTTTATAGATTAAATATGCTGACCTTATTTTCATTAAGATCTTTTGATAGAATTATGTGTAATGAGAAGGAAAAACAAAAAATGTGGACTCCCTGTGGCTGATGGAGGAGTTTGTGATCCTTTATTTCGTGGGTGTGATGATAGGACCTCTGCCTCTGCTTTGGGAAGTGGTTTGCTCATTTGTCACTAGCAGTTGGCTTTGATTCTGGCTTGTTCTACATTTCTGTGTATAATTTTCTCCCCACTGTGCAAGACTAACTGACAAATTGTTTATTGAAAATTTTAATTTGTGTGACCTACGAATTTCAAAGAAGTGCTCTGAAAAATTGGGAGTTGGGGATTTTGAAAAAAAAAGTATACGTGCCCATCTGTCTAATAGGTCTTTTGTTTTTGTCTAAAAATGTGGTAAATAGTTGGGTTTTTTTTTTTTTTTTTAAGTTTTTTTCAAGTCCTGTGAATTTTATGTCTGCTGGGAAATTGCCACTTCCTGAAAACAAATGCAGGCATAAGATGGACATTTGGGAAAGATGCTGCTTTGTGAGTCACTGCGAGGAGCTCAGGAGTGGAGGCAAGAGCTTAGTGTTGCAAAATGGAAATGGGCAGATATTTAACACATAAGCAGGGTTGTTCTAAGCGTGAGTTACAAATAGGCCAACATCTAGGATTTAAGACTTCACCCATGTATCTTTAGCAGTAATCTAAATAATAGCTACTCACCTTATAAAGGGCTTCCCTGGTGGCTTAGAGGATAAAGCGTCTGCCCATAATGCAGGAGACCCAGGTTCAATCCCTGGGTAGGGAAGATCCCCTGGAGAAGGAAATGGCAACCCACTCCAGTACTCTTGCCTGGAAAATCCCATGGACGGAGGAGCCTGATAGGCTATAGTCCGTGGGTTCGCAAAGAGTCGGACACGACTGAGTGACTTCTTCTTCACCTTATAAATAAGCTGAGAAAAGTCCATAGCTAGAGGAGGAAAGATGGGTTTTTTAACAAGTAGAATATAGTATTATGATTATTACTATTGTCACTTTACTTTTATGAAAACAGAGTTTGTATGTACAAGGGCGAGAGTGTGTGTGTCTCTGTCTGGGTATATTAGTGTGTATACTGCCAGGACTACCATAAAAACTCTTTGTCAGCTCTAAAAAACTTCATAAAGTATTATGATCATTTGCAGTAGTGACAGAGCAGACAGACCACTGCACAGATAGTCTGACCCAAAATTGGCTCTACAGTTCAGTAGCCTTATAACTTTGAATAGGCCACTTATCCTCCCTGACCCTCAGGATCTTCATCTATTAAATTAGAGGCCTAGTGCTTATTTCATGACTGTTGTGAGTATCAAGTAATCTAAGACATGTAAAAGTATTTTATCAGCAGTCATGAGTTAAACAAACAAAGATATCATCGGCAGAACTTGGTTGAGACGTGAGTATTCCAGGCACGCCAATAACTCGGTTTGCAATCCGATATTCTTTAAAGTGTCTGTTTACCAATTTGGGGAAGGGCCTGTGGATAAAGGGCCGTGAGGAAGACCCACTACTGACGGCCCTCAGCCTCTCTACGCTGATTCTGAATAATGCAGCTCTGGCCTTGAAGTCAAGTGGAGACAAGTGCCTGCAGCGAAAGAGACTTCATCATTAGAGTATTGTTTGGTGACCTCTGTTGACTCCAGGAGGTCCTTTGGGTCTCAGCCTCTATCCCAGGAGGTGGCATGAAGAACTGCTTCCGTCATGTGTAGTGGTTTCTGGGAGGAGTTCTTACAAATGTGGATTTCTGCATGTGCTGTTACACTGGGTCATTTTAATGCCCCAGGTGCCTTAGCATCTCTTATCAGCGGGCGCATGGGGCAGCTGAAGTCTGGCTTGTCCCACCATCGGGCTCCAGTTTCACCCCTGGCTTTGGTTCAGCCTAATCCGTGAGCCTTCCAAGCACCTCTCTGAACACTGCCTTTCTAAGGACTAGCCTTGTTTCTCTTCCAGTCTGACCTTATGTGATCTTAAGACCTTGGTCCTATCTCCTGAATAAATCTCTCCACGATGATCTCTCCCTTTCAGAAGCCAAATGGCTTGTCTAAAGCACTCCATTGATCGTGATCACAGACTGCCCGGTCCATGCTCCATCTTTGCTTTGTGTTATTAATGTTCTTGTATTACTCCATGTAGCCGACTTGAAAGTTCCTTTAGAGTGTGTTCTGGTCTCTTTTCTCCCCAGGGTGTACAATGTGCTTTATAATTCCGGGCAAAAATTTGGTCAGTGCCTGAATAAGTTAATGCAGGCCTGCAGGTACAATATTGAGACCAGAATGGGGTTTTGAGATGCAAATGATGATGCGGATGCCAACACAGATGGAGAGGCAGTGTGTAGCATGGGACAGCCTGGTACACCGGAAAGTGGGAAGATACCTACCTTTGCAGGATGTTGTGAGAATTGGAGGCAGTGGCTGTAAACATCGGATTGTAGTCACTGCCCCAGATATTATTTTTAATAACCTCCTTTCCTCATTATAGCATTTACCACAGTGTATACTCATTACTTGTTTGATTGTCTGCTTTCCCCACAACTTGTCACAAGGTTGTGGCCCTGGACTTTCTCATCACTTTTTATCTCTTATGCCTAATTAGATGTGTGCTACTAGGTGCTCAATAAATGCTTGCTGATTGAATGAATGAATTGATTAATATTCATAAAGCATCATGAACACCCCATATATATTTACATGTATATGACCCTCAATAAGTGATGACTGGTGGGGATAAACTTAGGATATTAAAGACTGCAGCTCATCAAAATAAGAGCTGCTTTTGCTTTTGCATTCTCTGGCTGAACAGTAATGTTCACAGCAGCCAAAATTTCTAAGCACAAGATGAGTTTTAAACAAAACACAGTGGAGCCTTACATATTCTACATTTGTTTGGATGGTCACTGGAAGATAATAATTCAAAGTTAAAACATTCTCATTTTGGCATAAAATCCATGAGCATTTTAATCAACATAAGGAGCTGTATTGATAATAAACCTGACAGTCTGAGTACATCTTTCAGTTGATTTACTGTGAACTGCAGAAATCAGTCTTAAGAATACTGGCAGTCTCATGGGGATGGGGGTGAGGGTGGAAGGAGAGACCTCCGAGCATGTTTTCTCCTTGGAAGTGGGGCTCAAAGGCTCGTGGGGTTGACTAGTGAGATCATCCTGTAGGACCTCGCTGATTGTGAGTTTTCTCTATTCATTTCTGCTTTCTTATCCCCTCAGATGTTTGTTCTGATGGGAAAGGCAGCCAAGCTTTAAGAGAGATAGAGTTCAAATATTCCTATTAGAGATAACAGTCAGGGATTTAAAAATTCTGTGCATTTCAGGGAGATCTAATAATAGTCTTCTAGAATGTGAAGTGAGGGCGTGTGACAGTGCTGAGTGGCATTTGGGCTGAATGCTTGCTTGCCAGCACTGGGAATGCAGAATGTGCCTCTGGACCTCCTGGGGACACAGAAATTCAGCTCACTGGACCCCAGCATACCCCAGGAATGTAGGGTATGGAGGTGCTTATTGATGGAGAAGCCAGGGAACATTGAAGCAGCCTTCTTGGCCCGTCTGTGCTCTTTACTCTTGGCTTGTGTCTCACCCAGCTGCTTAGGAACCTAAAAGCCCCATAGCGTTGGCTCACCCCTGTAAAGCCGTGAAAAACACAATAAGCTTACAGAGATGGATGTGCAGATTAATTTCAGTAATTGCAAATACGGTGTTATGTCAGAAGAGGTGCCATTGTCAGACATATCCTCTGGTCTTCCAGCGAATCTGTAACCTCGGAAGTGCAGAGTGCATTTCCTTGAGGCACTGGTGTGTGAGTGTGTGTGTGTGTGTGTGTGTGAGGCATTGATGTGTGAGTGTGTGTGTGCGCGCATTGAGGAGAGGGGTGGAGGGGAGAGGCTTCAGAGATGCTGTGGTAGGGGGATGAGAGGTGAACCTCAAGGTCAAGATTGTGTTGTCTGATCTCTGGGACACCCTGCCAGGGAATGTGTTATGAACTTTCACCTTTAATTCTAGTCAGTAGCTTTGTGTACCTAACCTAAACTAATCTTGCATTTCATATGCATGAAATAAAGCATGATTTTAGTGTAAAAACTTCTTTCTGATCGGGAGACAAAGAAAGCTACCTACTGGTAGAGTGAAGGGGAGGAGCTTTTGTCGGTGAGTTGAGTTGAGTTCAGTCACTCAGTCGTGTCCGACTCTTTGTGACCCCATGAACCACACCAGGCCAGGCCTCCCTGTCCATCACCAACTCCCGGAGTACACCCAAACTCATGTCCATCGAGTCAGTGATGCCATCCAGCGATCTCATCCTCTGTCGTCCCCTTCTCCTCCTGCCCCCAATCCCTCCCAGCATCAGAGTCTTTTCCAGTGAGTCAACTCTTCACATGAGGTGGCCAAAGTATTGGAGTTTCAGCCTTAGCATCAGTCCTTCCAAAGAACACCCAGGACGGATCTCCTTTAGAATGGACTGGTTGGATCTCCTTGCAGTCCAAGGGACCCTCAAGAGCCTTCTCCATAACCACAGTTCAAAAGCATCAATTCTTCGGTGCTCAGTTTTCTTCACAGTCCAACTTTACATCCATACATGACCATTGGAAAAACCATAGCCTTGACTAGACGCACCTTTGTTGGCAAAGTAATGTCTCTGCTTTTTAATATGCTGTCTAGGTTGGTCATAACTTTCCTTCCAAGAAGTAAGCGTCTTTTAATTTCATAGCTGCAATCACCATCTGCAGTGATTTTGGAGCCCCCCAAAATAAAGTCTGACATTGTTTCCACTGTTTCCCCATCTATTTCCTGTGAAGTGATGGGACCAGATGCCATGATCTTCGTTTTCTGAATGTTGAGCTTTAAGCCAACTTTTTCACTCTCTTCTTTCACTTTCATCAAGAGGTTTTTTAGTTCCTCTTCACTTTCTGCCATAAGGGTGGTGTCATCTACATATCTGAGGTTATTGATATTTCTCCTCGCGATCTTGATTCCAGCTTGTGCTTCTTCCAGCCCAGCGTTTCTCATGATGTACTCTGCATATAAGTTAAATAAGCAGGGTGACAATATACAGCCTTGACGTACTCCTTTTCCTATTTGGAACCAGTCTGTTGTTCCATGTCCAGTTCTAACTGTTGCTTCCTGACCCGCATATAGGTTTCTTGAGAGGCAGGTCAGGTGGTCTGGTATTCCCATCTCTTCCAGAATTTTTCACAGTTTATTGTGATCCACACAGTCCAAGACTTTGGCATAGTCAATAAAGAAGAAATAGGTGTTTTTCTGGAACTGTCTTGCTTTTCCAATGATCCAACGGATGTTGGCAATTTGATCTCGGGTTCCTCTGCCTTTTCTAAAACCAGCTTGAACATCTGGAAGTTCACGATTCACTTATTGCTGAAGCCTGGCTTGGAGAATTTTGACCATTACTTTACTAGCGTGTGAGATGAGTGCAATTGTGTGGTAATTTGAGCATTTTTTGGCATTGCCTTTCTTTGGGATTGGAATGAAAACTGACCTTTTCCAGTCCTGTGGCCACTGCTGAGTTTTCCAAATTTACTGACATTTTGATTGTAGCACTTTCACAGCATCATCTTCCAGGATTTCAAATAGCTCAACTGGAATTCCATCACCTCCACTAGCTTTGTTCGTAGTGATGCTTTTTGTTGGTGAAGGGCAGCCCAAGACCCTTGGACAATTAGACCTTAGAAGAAGCTGAGCAGTCAGTGAGCCCTTTCTTCTTGTTTCATCCCATCAGACCTTAGGTCCAGTAGCTTTCTTGAGGTAGCTGGTTGGTAGGTAGCAAGAGATGGACCTAGACTCCTGAGCAGGACTGTTTTCATTATATTCTTCATACTACTTAGGATTTGGTGATTATCTTTTTTTTGGAAGCCAGGAAACATTGATATTTAAGAGAAGTGGTTTAGGTAGCCATCTAATACCCATCTATCTTAATACCTGCTTGGACAGGATGGTCAGGAGTAACCAGTAACCATTTCATGGTGGGTTTTCATTTCACCCCATGCAGAGGTTGACCCTTGGCGTTCAGAACACTCATGGGTACCTGACAACACATGTGACATTCTTGCCTTTTCCAAATGGCTTGTGCCCCATGGTTATGAATGGCGCTTGAACCTGCTGTAGTTTTACCCAAGTCTCAAAGTAAATAATTTAGCTTTTTAGAAAGTTCACAGAACACTTTCATTATTATTTAACCTTTGAGTCTTGGAATATGTGAGAGTTTGTGGCTCTACCTAATAGGCCACCCTATAAGTGACAGCTTCTCATTTCATTAAGCATCACTAGTCTGTCTGGTTTAAGGTTGGGGTATGATTGTTTAAATCTTTATGTGGAAAGTGACAGCTGATTGTTTTGCGTTGGTTTGTTGTGGTAAGTTATCACAACAGAATGTATCATCTCTCAGCCTTGAAGGAGATTATATGGTAGTATAATTTTTTATAATAAATACAATTATTACTTTGTTAATATTTTAAATGAATTCCTTTAAATATCCAGTTAGGAGAGAGTAGAGGAAAAAGTGATTGATCTTTGGTTTTTCTACGTCATCTAACAAAAATAGGTTTAAAAATAACTCTGACTAGTACATCTTTCTTAGGTAAAACAGAAAGTGCCATATCCCCGTTCCAGGTTCAATGTTCTGTTCAGTTCAGTTCAGTTGCTCGTCGTGTCTGACTCTTTGCAACCCCATGAACTGTAGCACGCCAGGCTTCCCTGTCCATCACCAACTCCCGGAGCTTGCCCAAACCCATAACCTAAAATCACTGGTCTCATTTTCAATCCTAGTTCAAAACAAAACAAAACCAGTCATGTGCTGGTAACTAATCTCTTGTGATAGCTGACAGGTGTGATCCTTAGTGACTCTTGTTTATCGTTCCTGTCTTTCAGAGGTGACGTTAAGCGCTCGTGTGGCTTACAGACCATTACAGACACATCACAGTGTGATCATTTAAGTATAATGTTGCTTACCTCTGAGAAATGACCCTGAGTCTTTCCCTTGTGTCCTACCTGTCGACATTTCGATTGTGAGCTTGAGAAATTTTATTCAGTAATATAATGTTATGTTCAGAGACATCAAGAGGGGAAGGAGGTGGGGAGAAAGTTGGTTTTTTTCCCCCTTTAAAAACGCTTTCAACTTTGGACGAAGAACATAATGTTTGAACAAATGAATGCTGTGAACTGCTGATCACTGGTGTTTGAAAAGTTTATGTTGATGGTGCTGATATTCATAAGCCTGATGGTTTTCAGCTGGAAAACTTGGCTCTGTGTGTGAACTTTTGCAGGACACATTTTCAGTCAAAACTGTTTTGATTATTCCTACTCAGATATCATGTGATGAGTGGGACTGGTTTTTAAATATCTCAGGACAGTTGATATAGTAAATTTTCACTTATAAGTAATGAGCTAATTTCCATTTTTCCATCACTCATTGTTTTCTACCTTCAGAACCATGCACCCCCTTCCCTTTTTAACTTGTAAAAATTGTCAGGATTTTTGAGACCTTACTTCAGTCCACCATGTTCTTTGTCTACCTCCCAGTGTAGAATTTTCCATAGAAGAGGTAATCGGTATCTTTTTTGGTCCCACCATGAAGAGGGTCAGATTTCCCTCGGAACTGCCTGTCTCTGTGTCTGCCTAGCAACTCATACTGCTGTCTTAGACTAGGCTATATATGTGTGGGAGGGCAGATAAGACTCAGCTCAGGTGATGGGACAGAATTGTGTCAGGGATACGTAGGCACATGGAAGGAGTGGCTTGGGGGAGAAGAGATCAGTAGTTGTGCTGATTCTGCTCTGATGTTTCCACCCCACTTTGAGAAGTTTTTCTAAATTGTTTTGCCTCCTTTAAAGCTTTCTTTCTTTTTTTTTGCCATCTGTGGTTTATGGGTAAGCAGCAGAAATATGTGTCTCTGAAAGAGTGTTGAAAAGCTGCAACCTTTTGAGCCTAATATTATATAATAGACTGCTTCCCTTTAAAAAAACAAAGCCATTGGCCCTGTAGGTGAATGGATACTGTAGAGAATAGACTTTTCACAGCTAACTGCTGAAGTTGTAAATGCTGAATTGCACCTGATACCCAGAGGAACTGTTCTTAGAAATTTGGTAAGTCAAAAAAACACTACTAGGTTATTTGTTATCTTAAAAATACTATTTTACTGCTACATAAATCAGTTAACTGAAACCAGAGCCTGCCAGGGTTTCTGCTATATACCTTAGATGTGGATACAGAAAGTTGTCTTGCTAAGTGTTGTTTTTGCCACTTGCTGTTGAGAATCAGCACGTGAACTGCTGTTCGTAGTACCAGAAATTTCCACCAAAATGTCCTCAGGAGCTCCTCTTTCTTTGGATAACAATAGGTTTATTTCCTTCCCCTTCCCTGGCCAGCTTACACCTCTTTTCAGACCATAATTGCAGTGGCACCGTGTGCTCAGGACAAGGCCTGCCTGACCTAAGGCAACTCTGCTCTTGTTCTCCTCCTAATGTCTCTTTTTCCACATTGTACAATCAGAGTGGAGTCCTCACGTGTCATCCCATTTGGTGAAAAATCTATAAAAAGAGTGCTCGAGACCCTGTTCTAGGCACTTCTTTGCCATGTAATTCACACTGCCTTTGGAATAGAGGGGAGATAGTTACAGTGACCCTTTTAATACTGCAAAGTTTGGACACCTGTCAGATGTGCCTCCTCACCAGCTTCAGGCAGCTGATTCAATTGTTTGGCAGAGAAAGTGAATTTGAACAAGTGGAATATTTTCCAGGATGAAGCTTTATCATTTTACTTTCCTCCCCAGCCCTCCCCTGACACAGAGAGATAGGAGAGCTTGGCAAATGCAGTTGGGGACAGGCAAGGTAAGCCTAGCTGTGGAATAGAAACATCAGATCCCTTGGTCTTGCTAAACATGGTTGGGGCACTGAATGAATATATCCAGTTTTATGAATGGTACCAGTTAAGATGGACCATCCTTTGTAGGCCTTATCTTCAGAAGCAACATTCTTTGAGGCATATAATTAAAAAAAAAAAAAAAAAAAAAGTTTTTTTTTTTTTGTTTTTTTTTTTTTTTTAATTTTGCACCCACTGGACAAAGTCAGATGGAGAAACAGTGGAACAGGATCCAGAGTCCTGCTGGGTCCATACTCACAACATTCTTGAGTCTCCGGTGCTCCTTCCCCAAGGCCCAGTGTGCCCTTTAATTTCATCTAGAACCCAGGCGCCCATGGGGAAGGGCTCACAGTCATTGTGCAGCCTGCCTTTTGCCCGTAGCCCTGCGGGGGCTGGGTCCTGACTGGCTGGTGAGTGCACCTAGCCTGCCCGGAGGAGGATGCAGGCCTGTGAAGGCCAGTGCCCTCGCCCACTGACCCTGAGCCACCTCCACTCTGGCCCACGCTGGGCGGGCAATAAAAACATATTTTTTTTTAATTAAAAAAAATTTACCTGCATTAGAGAGAAGTTTTAACCTGGAGAACTAAAAAGCAAATGCAAAGTGCGCTGGCCGGTGGTGGCCTGCAGCCTTCTGTGGAGCCTGTCCAGGCTTGTCTTGCCGGTTCTCTTTCTTATCTTCTATATCCTTAATTTGTGGTAAATAACTGGGCACTTGGTATTTTTTTGTACTTGGCTTGTCCCTGTGATTCTTGGCTCTCCCTATGAATTGGGCATTTCACAAATTGACTTTTTGTGTGTCTTACATTGGGTGGGATTCAGCTATCTGCACAGGAGGCCTTGTTTATCTGCCTCGAAAGTGTTAGTCTCTCAGTCGTGTCCAACCCTTTGCAATCCCATGGACTGTAGCCCACCAGATTCCTCTGTCCGTGGAATTCTCCAGGCAAGAATACTGCAGTCGGGATCTTCCCAACCCAGGAATTGAACCTGGGTCTCCCGCACTGCAGCAGATTCTTTACTGTCTGAGCCACCAGGGAAGCTATGAAGGTACATATTCGGAAATGATAATATAAATCAGAGCTTTTGACCCACATCCCTGACTCAACAAAGCACTAGCTTTGGGGAAGGCAATTGACTTCTGTGAGACTCAGTCTTCTCATCTGTGAAACTGGTATAATTATCACATCTGCCTCAGAAGGTAGTTGTGAAGATATATGTGATGTGTGTAAGGTGCTTGACCCAGTAGCAGGAACATAGAAAGTGCTGAATAAGGGGTGGCTGTTTACTAAGAATAGGAGGGACTGAACAGGCTTCTGGGTCTCAGGGGCCTGCCTTTTCCTGTTAGTTCCTCATCATCACCCAGGTTCTGGCCTGGCCGCCTGGGGCAGGGTGGGGGTTACTTCCCCCTTCCCCTCAATTCCATCCTCCCGCCTTCTCTGCTCCTCTGTCTTTGGCTCAGCCCACAGGGTGGGCTCATTCTACCAAGTTTGATGTCGTTTGAGTGCTCCGTCTTGGCTGTCTGTTTCAGCTGGCTCAGACCCAGGACTCAGTTTATGTGCTGGGCTCCCTCGCTGGTCTGCCCTGTGGTGTGGTCAGTGATTCTCAGAACTCCTGAGAAACAAGTTATCCAGGAACTTAGCCATGCATTTGAGAGTGGGCTGCTAGAGATGGGGCTTATGGGATGCCATTGCCAAAATGCACCCAGAGTCTCTGGGAAGAGGGAGGGAGGAGCTCATATCAAGATGGGAAGACATGCTTTCGGGGAAGCCAGAACAGCTAAAAGCTGCACAACAATGGAGGGAGGGCTGCTCAGAAACACTCAGGGGGACGGTCATCCTGGCATTATTAAGAACCTGAGGTATGCCTGCACACAGATTCATGTTTTAATGGGGTGTACTGTAGCTTCCTGAAAAGTCAATTTCATTTTTCTAGCTGCTTTTTAAATGAAAAAAAAAAAACTGTCTTAAGCAGCTGAATAAGAGACTAGGAGTTTGATCCGATGAACAAATCATTGATTTTGATTACAGATCTTTATGGGGGAAGGAGTCTGAATGAGTGTGTGAGTTCCATTCCAAGATGAGCTTGCTGCAGAAGGCAAGACGTACAGCAGGTCTGAGCCTCTGCTCAGTTCTGACATGTACTGATTTAAGATGTGAAAATGAGTGTTTGGCCAAGCCAGAGTTTCCTGTGCCAAGAAAAGCCTATTAGATTGGTGGCTGAAAGGCTGAATTGTTAGGATTTACTTAATGGTGAGGCTCTGCCAGCTGCTGGGAGTGAATGCCCACTTAGGCGTTTGAGTGCGTCCTTGTTCCCTGGACTCAGGGCCCATTTGTTCAAGGAATATGGCGGCCTCACAAGAGGCACTCTAAAAGGATGCTTCCTTATTCTTTGGGTCCCTTGTGTAGAGATATCTGTAGTTTGTAACAGTAACATTAGTTGCTCACAAATTTATAAAGAAGAATGCCTGGAAATTGGGCTTATAAGGTGAGTTCAGGTGAAATATCAGGGAGTGACAATGTTAACTATAAACAGGCAACATAAATGGCCTGTTAAACAAAATTGTTGCGTGAGCTGTGATATCCGCCCATCACATATTCATTCATCCAGGGTTGATTGATGTCTCAATGGTAGGGCACTGGCTGGGGTAGTGGGCAGAACCTTTTATCTCAACGAGTTCCAAGTGCGGCAGACAGACTTTACATAACCAATGATAATAGAAAACCTAAATAAGAAGTGAGAGAAACCAAGTATGAAAAACTGTTTCTGGAGTTCCAGAAAAGACAGGCCATTCTGACTTTGAGGGTTCATTTGTTTATTCACTCATTCATTCAGATTTTTTGGGGACTAAAAATATAAGCAGGTAGGTGCCCGAGTGGGGGTGTGTGTGTGTGTGTGTGTGTGTCTACTTGTTTATTCCCTGAAACAAATTGGAACTCAGACATGAAGGAAGAGACTAGGACTCTAGGATTTACTGGGAACCCATTCTAGACCAGTGACTAGAGGTAAGTTTTATAACCCACATTTTACAGATGAGAAAACTGAGGTACAGAAAGACATTGGCCTTGGATAATGTGTTTAAAATAGTAGAGGCAACCATTGGACAACCCAGATTGCTAAGCGATGACTGGAAATTGGGTGATGGGCTTACTTTGTGGCCTATTCCTCTGCCGCCATGGAAGGGGGAAGTTCAAAGAACTTTAAAACATTCAGAGCAATGCCTGGCGTATGACATGTTCAATACATGTTTCCTGCCTTTAAACTGGAAGTTTTCAGCCTCAGTACTAGTGACATTTTGGTTGAGATGATTCTTTGTGGTTGTGGGAAGCCAGCATCCCTGGCTTCTGCTCTCTGGATGCTAGTAACATTTCACCCTACCCTGACCCAAGCCCACTGAGAACCTCTGGGCTACAGGATCAAGACAGGGAAGTGTTAACAAATGGACCTAGGGGTTGGAACAGGTGGTAGGCGAGGAGGATCCTGCACCAAGTGAGCAAAGAAACTGCCTCTGAAAGAAGGTATTGGCCTTAGGTGTCCAGAGCTGGGGAAGGAAGAGAGCAGGCTACTGATGGTGTGAGCCAGGATTCTGCGGCAGGTGGTGTTGTGATCTGGTCTTTATGTTGCCCCTGCGGTGGGCAGATCTGTTGTGCCCCAGTAGTATGGGGTGGCACACAGATAGTAAGACCTGGAGAGACTCCATGGTGTTGCTCACCCAGGGTGACAGCCACCCATGGCCCACATGGAAGTTTCTGCCTTGCCCCTCCCTGCTGAGCAGGCTGCTCTGAGTCATGGCTCAGCGGGGTCCCCATCATGGCCTGCTCTTTCTTGGTCCACTATGCTCTCTCCCAAGGGTGGCCTCCTGCTACTGTCTCCATGACTTTTTTAACCTGAATAGCTACGTGGTTTTCTTTTTAATACTGATTTCTGATTTTTAGTCAGAGCTAGAGAAAAGTGTGTTAGTTGCTCAGTCATGTCCAACTCTTTGTGACCCATGGACTGTAGCCCACCATGGTCCTCTGTCCATGGAATTCTCCAGCCAAGAATACTGGATTGGGTATTCTCCAGGGGATCTTCTCAACTCCTTGCTTTTTAATCACTTTACATTCTCTTAAGCCTGCAGTGCGGTTCCAGCCTCTCCAGCAGGCTGGATGGCATAGCATGCTGTGGGACTGTGGGGAACCCACAGAGCTTAGTTATTGCCTCCCATATCCCCTCCTTCTGGCAGGGGGCTTTTGAAGGTGAAAGGTTGGGTCTTGGGATGTGGCAGAAGGTGTGAAGAATGTTTTCTGCCCTCTCCCAGCTCCCTGGGGGAAAGGGCACTTATGTGGAGTTTACCCGAGGAAGCTTGTCAGTGGTGGAGGGTGTGAAAGGACCCAGGCTGATTGGGAGGGCATGGTGGGGAAGGGAAATGGGTCAGTCAAGGGGCAGGCAGGATGTGAGTCCACTCTTGATGGTCACAGTGAAGAATGGCCAAGTATGCACTGTCTGGGAAGACGATACTTCACCTAGGGCTGAGCTGGAGCCACCGAAGAGGGCCTTTAGCACAAGCCATGCTGGGAAAGAACACCTGTTCTTCCTGTTAACCCCCTGCAGGGAGCCAGGGTGGCGCAGGATGTGGGGCAGCCTCTGGCTGGGCAGAGAAGAGGGAAGAACAGAGTTTGTGGGGGTTGGATGTGTGGACGGTTGGAGGAGAGGGATGTCCACTAATGACAGTTGTGAAATAGCACTGGGTTTGTCATGGAAACTGTTCCCCTCTGTTGGTGCAGGTGCTCAGAATCTGTACTGTCAGCATGCAGGACCTGCCTCTTGACTCTGAATATTGGGTCTCCATTCCATTTGTCCCAGGAAGTCACTCTTGACCATGCCCTTGCAAAGCGTTCCTTCCTCTTGCAAACGCTTGGATATTTCCTCTTTGGCACAGTCATCCAGCACTTAGACCCTCCATGTTGCATCGCTGGCTGTCCCTCTGTGCGTGTTCAGTTCAGTTCAGTCGCTCAGTCATGTCTGACTTTGTGACCCCATGGACTGCAGCACACCAGGCCTCCCTGTCCATCACCAACTCCCGGAGCCTACTCAAACTCATGTCCATTGAGTCAGTGATGCCCTCCAACCATCTCATTCTCTGTTGTC
Source organism: Bubalus bubalis (assembly GCF_019923935.1). Taxonomy (NCBI): domain Eukaryota; kingdom Metazoa; phylum Chordata; class Mammalia; order Artiodactyla; family Bovidae; genus Bubalus; species Bubalus bubalis. The sequence continues at coordinate 142,341,608 of NC_059159.1, forward strand.
CCCTTCTCCTCCCGCCTTCAATCTTTCCCAGCATCAGGGTCTTTTCAAATGAGTTGGTTCTTCCCATCAGGTGGCCAAGGTATTAGAGTTTCAGCTTCAACATCAGTCCTTCCAATGAATATTCAGGACTGATTTCCTTTAGGATGGACAGGTTGGATCTCCTTGCAGTCCAAGGGACTCTCAAGAGTCTTCTCCAACACCACAGTTTAAAAGCATCAATTCTTCGGTACTCAGCTTTCTTTATAGTCCAACTCTCACATCCATACATGATTACTGGGAAAACCATAGCTTTGACCAGACAGACCTTTGTTGACAAAGTAATGTCTCTGCTTTTTTAATATGCTGTCTATGTTGGTCATAACTTTTCTTCCAAGAAGCAAGCATCTTTTAATTTCATGGCTGCAGTCACCATCTGCAGTGATTTTGGAGCCCAAAAAAATAACTTCTGTCACTGTTTCCACTGTTTCCTCATCTATTTGCCATGAAGTGATGGGACTGGATGCCATGATCTTGGTTTTCTGAATGTTGAGCTTTAAGCCAACTTTTTCACTCTCCTCTTTCACTTTCATCAAGAGGCTTTCTGTGTGTTTCTCTTCCCTGTATTGTAAGCCACTTAAGTTGTCATAGTTCTTTTGTTCCCAGCATCTTGTGCAGAGAAAGTACTCCAGAAGTACCTGTTGTTTGGTGATCAGTTCCTTTCATTGGCCATAATCAACAGAATTCTGAAATGCCCGACTGTACTGTACCTCCTATGAATTTTAAAGGGGACTAAGTCATCACTAAAAACTTCCTTAAGAAGCATAGTATGTTTTCATCCTTGGAATAGCCCTGCCCAAGGATAGCATCAGCCCCTTGGAATAACCCTTGGAATAGCATCAGCCCCTTACATGTACAGAGTGGGTCCCAGTGTCAGTAGCTCGCTGGAGAGTAGGGTATAGACAGAATGGCTATGTCCTTTCCATGATGGCATCCTGATAATTTCCTCCAAATCTGGTGGTACTTTTTTTTTTTTTTTTTTTAACCATGTAACCTATTTTCATTGTCTTTTTTTTTTTTTTTTTTTTTAATTTAAAGCATGGTGGAGCCTAGTGGGAGTAAGCTGTGGTTGACCCCATATCAGTTATTGAAGGGAAAGCAGATATCAGAGCTGATAGGCACCAGGCACTGATGTGCCCATGTCACAGCTTGTGTGGCTCTTAGAGAAAGCAGCCCACGTGTGTGCTGAGTCTGTGAATGGAGCCTCTACAGCACAACTGTTTGCCCTAGAATATTTGCAATTTAAAAGTGAAAACCCATGGGACTTGATGTTAAACCTCTCTGCAATTGGCAGTCTCCCTGCTGTCAGTCAGTCCCATCAAGTTTGCTATTTTTTTTACAATGCTGGAAAACTGGGACTTCACAAAGGAAAAAGGAGGTCTGAATATAGAATTGACTTCTTCCCCACCAAATTTTAATTGATTCTAGTGCAAGTAGAAAGGTGTATCATGTGTTCTGAAAAGATAGGGTTTAATTATGGTTTATAATTAGTTCTCTAGGAAGTGCTTGGAGTTGTACCTAGGGAGGAGAAACAGAGGGCTCCGGTGGAATCGTGTAAAAGGATTGATGAGAAAATGGGTTTCTGTTGCGGAGGATTTGGGCATGTTGCCAGCCTTATGACAAAGTGTCAATTAGCGTCCTCACTCAGGGAGCAAGAGAGGGGACTTCCAGCATGGGGGACCCCTGCTCTGGAGGACAGGGACACCTGGAACCAGAGCAGTTTCCAGGGCAGAGAAGCTTTTGTTTCTCAGGTAGCACTTCTTCCTGTGATAAAAAAGAGGTTACAGGCAAGAAGATAGCTGCTCAAAAGCCAAAGACAAGGGGACAGTTGTGGGGAGTATATATTTAAAAATCAGCCACCGTGAGATGGAAAAATTAGGATGTTGGAAACAATTAGGGTTCAACTTTATAACTTAGAGTTTCTTTCTTGACCCTTGAAGGTAGGTGGAAAGTGTTTTTTTTTGTTTGTTTCTTTTTCAGATTGGGAAACTAGAGTTTAGAGAAGTTAGGTTCAAGGTAGCATAGGTCATTTCACAGTGAATTGAAATATGTGTATGTGTGTATATAACTTACATACATGTATATATACATATAAAATATACACATGGAGAGAGATATATATATATATATACACACCATACAAATATTTATTGTAAATCTTACTGATGTAAAGGATATGTAATAATTGACAAATAATACAAAATATCCATATTCATTATTATAAATCTATATAGCCGGTATATAGCCAGAATGCACTTATTAATTTTTGACAAACCTATGTTTGATGATGTTTTGACAAATGCTAGTTCTTGTCCATCTGCTAATTCTTTTCCTGATAAATTGATTGCTCCTGAATCTGACATGTGATCTACTGTTAGACTATTTCTCACCCTTGTACAAATTATATTTAGTAAATTGAACCCATTTCACCTTCAGCACTGCTGATTATGGTAGTGCTGGGTTTCAGCTCTTGGTGTCGTTGCTGGGATTGGTATACATTGTTGGATTCTGCATTCTTTAACAGTGGCCGCGTTTAACCAGCAGTTCACAAAATTCCTACAAAATGAGTGGTGGGCTCTTGTGAGTTGCACTGGTCAGCCAGAGCACTTCCCAGTTCCATTGTTAAGGTCTGAAAAGGCAAGTGCTTGCCTGTCTTACTCGCTGTTGAGCCCAGAATCAAGGATGGTGCCAAATGTGTGCTTGGAGGACGTGTTGTTCACAGGGATGAATGAGATTTCAAAGCTGGGACCTGGAGCCAGTGCGTGGGACTCCATGAGGACAAGGTCCTCGGTGGGCAGTGAGGAAGCTCCGGAAAGAAGAGACAGCAGAGACTGTCTCCACCGTCAGAGCTGCCTGAGAGAGCCCTGCCTTCTGGTGGGACGTTAGCACTCGAGCAGTGACACAAGGAAGAGGAGAGGGGACAGCATCTCCTTCTGTGTCCCTTTCTTCCAGCTTTATCAGGCCTGACAATTCTGTGCCCCGTCTTCGACGTGGCCTTCTTGTGTATCAGTGTGGAGGCTGCCTTAGTCATTGGTCCTCAATGTGGTTAAGCAGGGATGGGAACAAGAGAGAGATCACATGGTCTGAAATGGAAAAGGTCATACCTGTCACATGACACAGATGTCAAAGAGGACGTGCAGGGAAAGTCGTGTCCCTCCTTCCATCTTCCAGCCACCAGCTCCTCAGCTACTTGTGGATCCTTCCAGGTGGAGCCTGTGCATATTTCAGTCAAAAAACTTTTTACATATTTTCATGTGTTTACTAAGATGGGATCATGTTATATGCATTGTTCTAACACTTGGTTTTTTTCACCTGACAACATATTTTGATAATCAGCCCATTACTGCACAAGGAGAAATGACTCTATTCTATGGGTTTACCGTAATTTATTTAATTCTCTCCCTATCTGTGAACATTTAGAGTTCGTTTCCAATTTTTTTATTACAAATAATTCTGTAATGAAAACTTTTGCATAAAAGGTTGAAATTATCTGTAGGATAAATTCCCAGAAGTGAAATAGCTGGGTCAGAGGGGAGCATTTGTTATTCTAATAGATACCTTCCAGGTTGCTCTTTATAGAAAATAAGCCAGTTTACCACCCAGTATGGGGTCACACAGAGTCGGACACGACTGAAGTGACTTAGCATAGCATAGCATAGCATGGGCTTCCCTTGTGACTCAGCTGGTGAAGAATCAGCCTGCAATGCAGGAGACTTGGGTTCGATCCCTGGGTTGGGAAGAGCCCCTGTAGAAGGGAAGGGCTACCCACTCCAATATTCTTCCCTGGAGAATCCAATGGACAGAGGAGCCTGGTGGGCTACAATCCATGGGGTCCCTGAGTCGGACATGACTGAGTGACTCAGCACAGCATAGTGCAACCCAGTACAATTGAGAGAGCCAATTTCTTCCCCCTTTTCTGGAACTTTGGGTACTTGCTACCTTGATAGGTGTGGTTTCATTAACTTTTTTTTGCTCCACCACGTGGCTTGCAGTATCTTTGTTCCCCAACCAGGGACTGAACCCGGGCCACTGCAGTGAAAGTGTCAAGTCCTAACCACTGGACCACCAGGGGATTCTGTCATTAATTTTTGAATATGAATGAGTATAAGCATCTCTTCATGTGTTTAAGAACTATTTGTCTTTGTTGTGAACTTTCAGCTCATACTATTTGCTCATTTTTCAATAGCATTGTGGACCTCTATTAATTTGTAGGAACTCTTTATATATTGAAAATTGCTTTATGTCTGTTGCATGATTTACACATCTTTTCTCTAGGTTGTCCTTTGTCTTTTGACTTTGTTTCTGGTCTCTTCCCCATATATGTATGTTTTTCTGTATTATGTAAAATATACATAAAATAAAACATAGCATTTTTAAGTGTACAGTTTAGTGGTATTAAGTACAGTCACACTGGTTATACACCACAATCTAGCTCCAGAACATTTTCATCATTCTATGTTTTTAAAGTAGTTGAATTTATCAATAATTTTTCATCTTTTTTAGATATTATATCACATTTAGAAAGTCTCTGCTCGCTTTGAGTTTATTAAAAATATTTTCTATCATTTCTTCTCGTACTTTGTATGGTTTATTACTTACTTACTTTATTTATCTCTTATTTTTGGTCGCGCTGGCTCTTCGCTGCTTTACATGGGCTTTCTCTAGTTGTGGTGAGCAGGGGCTACTCTCTGGTTGCGGTGCCTGGACTTCTGATGGCGGTGTCTTCTCTTATGGTGGAGCACAGGCTCTAGGCGCATGGGGTTTAGTATCTGCAGCACGAGGACTCAGTAGTTGTGGCCTCTGGGCTCTAGGATGTGTGGGCTTCAGTAGTGCAGTACTTGGGCTCAGTAGTCATAGCTTCTGGGCTCTAGAGCTTGGACCCAGTAGTGTGGTGCATGAGCTTAGTTGTGCTGTGACAAGTGGGATCTTCTCAGACCAGGGATCAAACCTATGTCCTCTGCATTGGCAGGTGGATTCTTACCCACTGTGCCACCAGGGGAGTCTTATTACTTCTTTAAATTCTGTGATCCATTTGGAATTCCTTTGGGTATAAAGTGTGAACTGTGGCTCCACGTGTACCTGTTCCTGAGAGTGAGCTCCTTGATTGCCATTCGGTCATCAAACATGGTTTGAGGACTAGTTGGATGCCCCTAGCTATAGGGGAGCAGCAGAAGAAGCCATTTTGAGCAGTCCATGTGAGTTGGGGTTGGAGGCGGGTGCTTCAGAAATGAAGCCTGACCTAGACTGATAAAGTCTCATTCTAGGAAATACGAGTTCCTAGGTATTTATGTTTGCTATCCTCAAAAAAAATCTCAGACATACTGGTCAGTACTTTGATTTGCTGAAAGGGTCTCCCTGATGACAGGTAGGTAGGTTACGTACAGCACACAGGACAGAACTGCCTCTTAGGTAAGGCTGTCCTGCAAGGCGAGCAGTGTGTGTCCTGCCAGAGGCTCTGCAGCAGGCTAGGGAGCAGTGAGGTCAGGGCTGAAGTCCAGCTGATGCATCTTCCTGGAAGAGGGGGCACCTATTTCTAATTCTCCTGTAGGCAACAAGTAGGCAAGAGGTGCCATAATGGAAGAACTCAGTTTCCAGGTCTCCAGACCCACGGGCAAGTACCCTTCTGGATCCGTCCTCCCAGGCTCCTTGAGCGGAGGGTCAAGGAGCACGCTTCATGTTCCAGGTAGGCTGGGCCATGGGTCATTGGTCCCCTCCCCCTCAGGGTAGCTGAGCATGGCCTGAGGGCATTGGAGTCCCGAGGCTGGTTATCTCAGGCGGCAGGCAGCACATATATCCTTTGTGTCTTTCTCAGAAGCCTGCAGGTGGAGCTGGGGTGGGTTCCCCGCTGGAACCACCTCCCCACAGTATTCCAGAGGACACCAGCCATGAACATTCACATCTGACCATTTGAATGGTATGCCCTGCAGTCTCTCCAGGGTCCCATCTTATCCCATGGAAGTCTGTGGGTGGCCCAGTGGAAGCAACTGGGCTGGAAGGATATGTCTTTTCAATTCTAGGACTTTCTCCATCTCTGTTTTTCACTGCGTGCAGCTCAAAAATGAGTTGAATAAATGAGTGACACAATATGAACTTCTGAAAAAACCCCTGTGGTATTTCTTCTGTCAGAGCAGCCACATCCAGACTGGGGGCTTCTGGTCCATGTCCAGAAAACATGTGTTTTCCTTTCATCCCTTCCCCCATGAGCTCCCCAAGGCCTGGTCTGGGACATCTCTCCTTTCCCCAGCTCCTCTCCCTATGCTTGGCATGTACTGAATGCTTGAATGTTTGAGGAACTTAATTACCTGCCCCTGTTGCTCCTACCATGAGTGAGAAGTCAGTTGTTCTGAAGGGCATGGCCACTCAATTGAGCCACCAATGTACGAGAGGTATAAGTTTGTTTTTATATTAAAATGGAACTTACTTAGAAACAGCAAATATTTAAGTTCTTTATTGGGTTTTCCACTTTTTCCTGGTTACTACTAGATTTTTTTGTTGGCCTTTTTCTTTTTCCCCAGATATAGTTGGTGTGCAGTAATATTGTACTTTATATTGCACAATGTTATGAGTTTTAATAAATCCGTATTGTCATGTAGCCACTGCTGCAATTGAGAGATACAGCAGTTTTGTAATCCCTCCCAAATTTCCTTGCGCCCCTTATAGTTAACACTCCCCCTGTCCCCAGCATCTGACCACTATCAGTTTTCTGTTCCTCTAGTCTATCCTTTTCGAGAATGGTATAGAAATAGAATCATAGCATATATACCTTTTAAGTCTGGCTAGCATAATGCATTTGACGTGTATTCACGTTGTTGATATCTTAGTTCATTCCTTTTTATTGCTGAGCAGTGTCTTGTCATATGAATACACCACAGTGTATCCATTTACCAACTGAGGGACACCTGAGTTTTTCTAATATTAGCGCTTTGACTCCATGTGCTGTGGGTATGAAGCTTTTAGAGAATTGTTATGGTACTAACCTAGTATGTTTGGTATCTTTTTCGAAGGCAAAGCTCTTTGAGCAGCATCCTCCAAGGCGCCCTTGTGAAACTGTGCAGTGGATGGTCCTTTAAGGTGATAGTGGTGTGGTCTTGTCACTGTGCCCAAATCTGGTTGACTTCTCACCCTTCAGCTATCCTTAATTGTTCTCTGCTGCTCGCTCTTGTGGGTGACATGCCTTCTTTGATGTGGAGGCCAATTCAAAATGTTATAAAAAGCATTTCTCTGAAATCTCAGAACCCAGACTAAACCATCTCCATATGCTGATTTCTGCTTCAAAGATAGTTGGAGGCTAGTTCGACAGGATTTCTTCCCATTAGAACAGGGAAGACTCTTGGCAGTGGGGCCAGGAGGAGGAGATAGGAAGAACCCCCTGAACAGAACACACTGGTCTCAGGCAGTCTGTGAAAGTGGACGCCTGAAGGGTGGAGGGTCAAAGTTGACATTAGTCCTCTGCACTTACTTAGCTGATGGAGATAGAATTCCACAAACTTTCCATGAAAGCAAAGGCTGGTAGCCACTACATGCGCTACACACTCCAGTGAGGAGAGCTGGGGTCTGCATACTTCACGGATGGGGTGTTTCATTTGGGGGCAACTCTCTGCCTCTCTGGGCTTTCCAGGTGGCTCAGTGGTAAAGAATCCGCCTTCTAATGTAGGAGACGGGGGTTCCATCCCTGGGTCGGGAAGATCCCCTGGAGGAAGAAATGGCAATCGACTGCAGTGTTCTTGCCTGTGAAATCCCATGGACAGAGGAGCCGGATGGGCTATAGTCCATGGGGGTCTCAAAAAGCCAGACACAACTTAGCGACTGAGCATGCACATCTGCCTCTCTAGATGTTGATCTCCCAGTGACCAAAAAAAAAAAATCCAAGAGACAAATTGAGGAAACTCATCTTTTGACTTTGACTTGTGTGTCCTTGGGTGGATCACCTACTCTCTAGTTCCTCTTTGCCAGAATGAGGGCTTGGAGGGGATGGGCCTCCTGGGTCTCTGACACAGATGGCACCCTCTCAGAGCACAGCACATCCTTGCGCTTTACATCTGCAAGTCCAGAAGTGACAGCTCGGTTCCGTGCGGAGGTCCCTGCTGCCACATCACTGCTCACCAGGCGTGGTGGGTAGGGGGCATGCTCTGTTGTGGGACAAGCCTGGGCTGGCCCTGCCCGCCTCACAGAGTGCAGGTACAGCTTGCTCCCCTTGGGAACGTCCCAGGAAACTTCTCTGATGCTTTCTGAATCCAGGCCTATGAGGAAGGCTGTCTGGCCAAAGATCTCCAGAGCCGTTGAAAATCCCCTATTTAGATGTGCATGCAATACCGTCTTTCAAAACACAAACCTCGTGGGGTTTTTTGGACCATTTCCAAATACTGAGCTTTTTTTTTTTTTTTTGAGCTGTCAGTGGCTGAATTACTGGGACTTACCTCAGATGGTTATTTCACATCCTCCTTTTCTTGTGAGTGACATTTAAAATAGCAACACTTCTCCTTTGATAGCACGCCATGGTAAGCCAGGAGAAAATCCTAGGACAGGGAGAGGTCTTTTGGCTGAGGTCTTATCTCCAAATGATCATTTGCCGACTGGAATACAGAAGCCACAAGTCCTCCTTTGCTGCTGTGTTCTAGTGCCTTTGAGGTGGAAAGTGAAATTTCAGAAGCATTCCCAGTGCTCTGCTCAGCCCACATTATTTCACATGCCCATATGCATTGGTAGTTTGAATTCCATACATAGATATACTAAGCCACTTTTGTACAGAGAATGCTGGTGACATATAGGAATGCTCCATGTAAGGCTAACATCCTGAGAGTGAATGCTCCTCTGCATTCATCATTCTTATGAGTACTTCAGCAACACGTGGACACTTTGTCCACTTAAGCTTATCGTACAGATGTGATGTCTATTCCCTCTTCCGGGGATGCTCTTCTCCCCAAGAGTCACATGTTAATCCTCACCTTCTTCAGTGTTTTGTCAAGTGTAACTGTCTCAGTGAAGTGGAGCTTTACTACCCTATTAAATTCACTTCTTACCCCACACCCCCCCATTTTTCTGCCCTATATCTCCCCCAGCACTTAGCACTTTCTAACATGCTACTAATATAACCTTACCATTTTAAAGTTGTTGTTCAGTCGTTCAGTTGTATCCGACTCTTTGCGACCCCGTGGTCTGCAGCACACCAGGCTTCCCTGTCCCTATCTCCTGGAGTTTGTTCAAACTCATGTCCATTGAGTCGGGGTTTTAAATATAAGAATGTGTTTTCTTTTTTTTCTGGGCAGAGATCATTGTCTCTTTTATCCTAGGTATCTAGAACATTATCTGCCTGACACATAATAGGTGCTCATAAAAAGTGATGGCGTGAACACATGTGTGAATGGCGTAGTTGTTTGCTTTCATTCTTGCTTGCAAAGCTGGTGGGAAGGCCCTGATTGCACTGAAGGAGACCAAGCTTTAACACTACGTGGGCTGCAGTCCACATCCCTTTTCCTGTTGGGATAACTGACTGCTTTGAGGCTGCCTGGAGTGAGGAAGCTGTGACCCTCGGGAGGCTCAGGCTGGACCAAGAGAGCCTAGGAGGAGGAGGAGCCCTGGTCACCTCCCACTTAGTGCAGGGCAGATCTCCTCCTTGCACTGGAATCTGGTCTCTTGCTATAAATTTATTCCTTGTTGCCTCTGGCCCTTTAAATTTGAGGTTTTATGAGAATACGTGGGGTGGTAGAGTATCTGATGCCTCCTTTGCTTCTCAGAACCCCTTCTTCCTCATCTGCAAAATAAAACCCTAAGAACTGCCTTAGAGATCTGTGTGCATTAAATGAAAGAATGTCCATAACTTCTTATTGCAGTGCTGTCATTAATTTTTAAGCTCCCTGCGTCCTCCCTGCTACCATCCCCATTTAGCGTTAAGAAAAACCTTGCCCTCTTGTTTTCCCCAACAAGAACCTATATGGTTTCTCTTGTGTTTTGTTGTTATTCTTCCATTCACCGTAACTTAGGCCATAGAAAAGTAGCATTTTCCGGAATGTGAGGAATAACTGAACACTGAGACTGTCACTTTTGTGCAGTTGTCAGAGGTCTGGAAGAAGCAGTTGAGAGCTCTTTTGACCTTTAGCATCAACCTCAGAGACCCTTGCATTACCAACATAGGTCATATTTTCAGTTCATGCCTTTAGTTTTTTGGAAGGTAGCTTGATTTTAAGTTTGCAGGTTGATTTCAAGTTTGTTTCATAGGTACAGTTTATATTCAGCACATGGACAACCATCCATTGACTACCTTGGTCTTTCTGAGGGTCAGATGATAGTTCTTTTCTGGACCCATTTTGAAGTTGGCAGAGACAGTTAATAGGCAGCTGTGTGCCCTCCCTTTTAGTTTTAATAATGGATGAAAAGTTCTTTCATCCACTGTAATTTCTTAGAAAACTCCAAAACAGTTTTCCTCTGAGGAATATTAATACGGCTCTTAAAAAGATAAGCATGTTATTAATTTTAATTTCTAGACACGACTTTCCAGTGGCATTCTGGCGTCTGGGGACACCCTGGATTCAGGGGATGGGTGTTGCTACATGGAAAGGACACACAGTGGGGAGCCTTCTCAGGCTGGTGGTAAAGGACACCAGGCGATCCCTAAGGGGCCCTTTTGAAGGTCAGGCTCCCTAGAACAAAGATAGTCATTGGGGCCAGACCCTTGGCCTCTTCATATTCATGCAGTTCTCCCCTTCAAAGGAGGTTTTTAAGTAATTTCCTTCCCCGGGGAATGGAACAGCTGTGAGCCAAGAATTAGCATCAAGCCTTTTAAAAATAGAGACTGATGAATTTAAGAAATGCTTACCCTTTGGAAAGTCGAGTAGAGACATGGATATATTTTAAAGTAGCTATCTATCTAACCCTTTCTCTCAAAGGAGATGGAGAGGGAGGGAAGAGAGTGGAAGAGTGAGAAAGCAAGCTAGAAAGAGGTGGATTTATGCAAAAGATGGGGCACGGAGGAAAGAGAGAAGAGTCAGACATTTTTAGGGGAAAAAAATGGTCTGATGGTTCTGTGTTGGGCACAGTGGCCTTGCTTTGTGGGCACCCCATTGCGGGTGGTGGCTTGTTCGCAAGCCCTCTTGTACACTGTTCCCTCCGAGTGGGGGGCTGCCCTGTGCCCGTTGCCATCAGCCACTGAACTGCATTACTGGGCCACCAGCCTCCGGCCTGGTTGTTCAAAGAAGAAGCAATATTTGAAAACTAGCCTGATTTTTTTTTTTCCCTTTGAAATTTCCTGCATTTTCTTTACTGAGCATGTTTTCCTTTGTACAGTAATTGGGGCAAACAGAATAAATAGCAAAAAGAAGGGTCGTGAGATGAGATTATCTGAAGGCTTTGTGAACTGTGAGAGGGAAAGGCCGGGGTGAGAGCCTGGTCACCAGACAGCAGAGACTGGTGTGTTTCAGGCCAGTGCAAACCTCTGTGAGATTAGTGACCCAGGATGGGTAGACAGGTAGGAAAAAAGTCATCACTTTCTTTTAATGCTAAGGAAAAGCCACTCCCTCCCTGGCAGAAGGCATGGCATCCTTAAGGATTTCATTCAGGGATTAGATATTACATATAGTTTAAAAAGCTAGTTGTTGAAAGTTAAGCTATTGTTGTTTGCTCTGGCTTGCTGGAGAGTTCTCAGTATATTGGTCTATGGGAGAGAGAACGAGGAGGGTGCCTAAGAGATGGTATCAGTTCAGAGAAATCCCTGGGCTCTCTTATTTCTGCCATTTCCTTGAGTGTCCCCTGGGCATTTGCTCCATAATCTGTTACAGGTAGTGGCGAGAGCATTCCTGGCTCTCCATTTTACTTTTTTTTGAGGCATCATCATCTTAACAATATATTACTAAACTGGTGTTTGTGCTGTGATGGGCCTGCTCTCTTTCTGGCCATGTGGGAATTAATGACACCCTTTGATTTTCTCCTATTTATGAGCCCTTATGTGCCATTGATAACTGGGGCCAGACTTGACCAAGGTCCTGTGGTTTACATCGGATCACAAAGGATGACTCTAAAGCCAAGTCTGGCCGAATGCCTTTTTGTCTAGCTCACAGGCTAAGAATGGCTTACACATTTTTAAATGATTGGAAAAAATCAAGAGGCGATAATACTTTGTGACATGTAGGAATTATTTGAGATTCAGATTTCAGTATCCACACATAAAGTTTCATTGGGACACAGCCTCGCCCACTGTTTTACATTTGGTCTACAGCTGCTCTTATGCTATAGAGTTGTGTCGTGGCAGAGATCGGAACCCTTGAGTACTTACTATCTAGCACCCCACTCCAGTACTCTTGCCTGGAAAATCCCCTGGACGGAGGAGCCTGGTGGGCTGCAGTCCATGGGGTCGCTAAGAGTCAGACACGACTGAGCGACTTCACTTTCCCTTTTCACTTTCATGCACTGGAGAAGGAAATGGCAACCCACTCCAGTGTTCTTGCCTGGAGAATCCCAGGGACGGAGGAGCCTGGTAAGAGGCCGTCTATGGGGTCGCAAAGAGTCGCAGCAGCAGCACTTTATAGAAAAAAGTCTTTAATCTCTGGTTTATATCATTGGGCTTGGCATATTGTACTGTTATCCTATGCTGTTTGAACTTTGAGAATTGAAATGTATTAAGTTTATCCTGTTTATATTATTATAGTGGAGCAATTTTTGTTTTGACAGCACTTTTCATGCCCCCTATAAAAATCTGAAAATGCTAGACAATGAATAAACGTTGAAACTGTTGAATAGACAGAGCCAGGTGTCCATAACCAAGTGCTCTGATGCTTCAAGAGAAGAGAAATCTCATCCCTCCACTTCTTTTTTTTTTATTTTTTTATTTTATTTAACTTTACAATATTGTATTGGTTTTGCCATATATCAAAATGAATCTGCCCCTTTTTTCCCAACATGTTATTATGATAAATTTAAAATATGCAAAACAGTTGATGGAATATACAGAGAAATTTGCTATGCAGTAAACACTAATATGCCTACCACTGAGATTCTGCATTTGCTAACAACATTTTGCTTTATTGCCTCTATCCTATATCTATCCATCAGTCTACCTCATTTTCAATGCATTTTAAAATAAGTGGCATATGCTACTACATTTCAATATGGGTTACTTTTATTTCCACTACTGATGAGGCATAGCCAGAAGGGTGTGGAATATTTTTATTCTCTGAATGGAGTAAAAGGGAGGTGCTAAAAGTAGATAGGAGCAAACAGGAAGAGATAATTAATTAAAGCCTGGGTTTAAAAAACTAAGCGTGTGTGTGTGTGTGTATGCACACACATTGTAAAATTGTGTGTACATATACCTGTGTGTGTATATGTCTACACATAAAGTAAGAAACTTGTCCATAAAATAATGGAATTTGGGGGAAGCTTGTTCACAGGCAGCTGCTGGGAGAGAACTATGCGTTGCTGGGCCTGTACACCAGGATAATGTTGTGAACTTAAAGCTGCTAGAGACAAGGCCAGGTTGAGTGTCTAGACTGTGAGCAGATGTGTTTTAAGGAAGGGAACATGTGGCCACCTGGGCAGCCCCATTTCTAGCCAGGGTGTGTGGCACCACCAGGGCAGCCGGGACTTGCCTGCCCATTTTTGTCGAATCCTCCAGAAGCCTGAGTGCTCCTGCAGGTGTGTTGCAACTTTGCCTGCACCTGTTGGGCTTTGCTCCAGAAGAGCATTCGAGGAGTGGGAGGAGTCAGGAAAAGAGGCGGCTGTGTGTTCCAGGTGGCTTCAGACAGGTGGAGAGGTGCCCTTAGGAACAGAGGCCGGCCAACCCAGAGTGCAATGTGCCCAGGTGGGCAGGGAGAGCAAAGCAGGGTTCAGAGGAACAGAGTTGGGTTCCTGAGGGAAAGTCTGAAGTGCATCAGGCAACCTGCTACCTGAAGGACTAGAGAGGAAACTTTGATTATCAGAGAGCCTTTTATGACAGGAACAATTAATCTTTAACCAGTTGTGTTCACAACCTTCTCAACTCCCTGTCCCCAAACCGTATTTAAATGTATGTTTGCATAGTGCTTTACAGGTTTTAAAGCACTTTTCATGGGTGGTATTGACCGCTGCTATGATCAGGTGGGGGTTATTATCCCGATTTCTTAGGAGAAATTTTCTTTTCAAATTGCTCTGAGTTCTTAGGGAAAACTATAGCCTATTTAGCAGTAAATGTACACGAAACTATGTACCATGCATGTGGCAAAATACAGATGGCTTATTTTGACAACTGTTTTTGATTTTGGTTTCATTCCTGCAATGCTGTTCCAATTAGTTTGGTTTAAAAGTTTTTTAATTGACAGTTTTTTGCCACTCCCAGTCTTTGTTCCTGAGGGCTGGAGCACTCTGTTGGACATTTACTTAAAGCTTCTAAGCCCCTTAACATAATGTTGATCCTCTTGCAGATACTCTGTAATGCTTACTTTAAACAGACTTTGAGTTGTTGATAGGATGACTTAGTTTTGATACATCTCTGACCCAAGGACCAGCAAAAACAACTTTAGGCATACTAGGTGTTCTTATAAGTGGATATGTCGTGAACGCATGAAATAACCTTCTTTTTGGAGACCATTATTTTAAAATTGTGTTCTTGCTTGTGTTGTATTCATCCTTGATTTGTTTTCTATAGTTGATTTGATTTGTGCAAATGTATTTATTAATATGAAGGACACTTTTTGAGAAGACATATTATTCAGAAGACTAAGGGATAAACAGTTCCTGATTTTAAATAATATTGTAAAGCTATAGTAATCAAAACAGTGTGGTATTGACATAAAACAGAAACATAAATCAATGGATTGGAATAGAGAGTTGAGAAATAAACCCATATGTTTATAGTCAGTTTTCAAAAAAGGGGGCAAGACATTACAAGGGGGAAAGGACAGTCTCTTTAATAAATAGTGTTTGGAAAATAGGATATCCACATGCACAAGGATGAAACCAGACTCCTGTCTTATACCATACATAGAATCAGTCCTACCAATAACTCAAAATAATCCTATCAATAACTCAAAATGGATTAAAGACTTGAATATAACTTCTAGAAGAAATTATAGGGGGTAAGCACCTCGACATCAGTCTTGGCAATGATTTTTTGAATTTGGCACTAAAGCAAAAATAAACAAGTGGAACTGCATCAAACTAAAAAGCTTCTGTATAGCAAAGGAAATCACCAACAAAATGAAAAGGCAACCTATGGAGTGTAAGAAAATACTTGCATATCTGATGAAAGATTAATATCCAAAATATATAAAGGACTCATATAGCTCAATAGCAAAACCCCCAAACCATCTGATTAGAAAATGGGCAGAAGAACTGACTTGACATTTTTCCAGAGAAGACATACAGATGGCTAACAGGTGCATGAAAAGATACTCAACATCCCTAATCAAAAGCGCAGCGAGCTATCACTTCACACCTGCTGGAATGGCTGTCATCAAAAAGATAAATGAGGATGTGGAGAAAAGGGAACCTTTGTACACTGTTGGTAGGAATGTTAAATTGGTATAGCCACTATGGAAAACAGTATTGGATGGTCCTCAAAAATTTAAAAATAGGACCACTATATGATCCAGAAATCCCACTTCTGGGTAATATCCAAAGCAGAGGAAAACAGGATATCAAAGAGATATACGCACCCCCATGTCCACTGCAGCATTATTCACAGTAACCCGGATATGGCAGCAACCAAATGTTTCGATCCATAGAGAAGTGGTACAGAATATTATTCAATGTGAGAAAAAAAATCTTGCTTTTGGTACAACATGGATGAACCTTGAGGGTATTATGGTATATGAGATAAACCAGACATAGAAGGACAGCACTGCATGGTATCACTTATGTGGGATCTAAACAACAAACAAAAACTCAAAACCCGGTCAAACTCATAGAAATAGAGATGGAAAAGTGGTTGCCAGGCACTGGAGGAAACAGGAAAAGGTTGTTAAAAGGGTACAGATTTTCATCTATAAGATGAGTAAGGTCTGAGGATCTAGGGTATAACATTGTGATGATAGTTGATAACACTGTTTTGTGTGATTGAAATTTCCTAAGAGAGTTCACACACACACACACAAACACACATACACAAGAATAAATAAAACTTCATCAGCGCTTAGCTTCTAGCAATTATGTGCTGTAAATGAATGGATGACCCAGCCATTTTGTTTTTTTTCCGTGTCTTCTGTGCTTCTAGCCCCAGGCTAATCCCTTTGAAATTAGCCCTGTTGTGCTATCACCATGGTTTACAAACGACTCTTCCATTAGCCCCCCTTTTCTGGGTTTACCTGACCCTGGATTATTGTTCCCTTAGCAGCTTCAAGCAGAAGCAGCAGAGAGTTGCTTGTGAACATGCTGAATCACCAGTGTTCTTAGATTTATCTTGGTGTTCACGTCTAGTATTGACATGAAGTTAATTTGTTTTTTATATTGACTTAAAATTATAAGTCCTAGCTTTTGAGTGTGGTTAAAAAAAGTCCTATAAATTTGAAACTGGTTCTTATATGGAATCAGCATTTTATATTGTAAATTATAGATACTCAGAATAACTTACAGGGTTCAGTTGATCCTAATGTGGAGTTCTTATGTGTGAAGGTCTCCTTTGATGTCAAATATATAATCTTTTTTAATGTAGTACTATCTATAAATATGATTTTCTTTTCTAAGGAAGGTTATAGTCTTGCCTTAGTTAATTTAAATACATAGTCCTTTAGAGTTTTATTTCCCTTTGTATGATAGGGACATAATTGACATAATTCAGGATATCTTAGTGTATTTCCAGAGTCATAAATTTGCTTCACCAATTCCTTACAAAATTATTAGATAAAGTGTGTATTATTTTTTATGAAATAGATGATGGTATAATAAATGTCTTTTGCCTGCTGCTGCTGCTGCTAAGTCACTTTGGTCATGTCTGACTCTGTGTGACCCCATAGACGGCAGCCCACCAGGCTCCCCCATCCCTGGGATTCTCCAGGCAAGAACACTGGAGTGGGTTGCCATTTCCTTCTCCAGTGCATGAAAGTGAAAAGTGAAAGTGAAGTCACTCAGTTGTGTCTGACTCTTAGAGACCCCATGGACTGCAGCCTACCAGGCTCCTCCGTCCATGGGATTTGCCAGACAAGAGTACTGGAGTGGGGTGCCATTGCCTTCTCCAGTCTGACATACTATTAAAACAGCTATATATATTTGTATGTATAGGGAATAAATATATATATTTGTATGTATAGGGAAGAAAAGGGTTAGATATATAAATCAAAAGCCAGTAGTGGTTATCTTTCCCTAAAAAATTGCATCTTAGTCATTTTTGTTTTCCTTTTGCTCATCAGTTTTCTAAAATTTCTACAGTAGATGCTTTACCCTAATAAAAAAACTAAAATGATAGATTTTGTTTAATAAAATCAATTGCAGTACCTCTCACCTTTTCTTCCTTCCCAAATGAGTCAGAACTGATGTAAATGGATTTTTAAAGCTTTATTGAGATGTAATTGACAAAATTTTAAGATATTTAAAGTGGATATCATGGTGATTTGATAAGCATTGTGAAAAGATTCCTCCCATTAGTGTGTGTGTGTGTGTGTGTGTGTGTGTGTATGTATACACGTGCCAGTGTGTGCACGTACGCTCAGTCACATCCAACTCTTTGTTACCCCATGGACTGTAGCCTGCCAGGCTTCTCTGTCTGTGAATTTTCCCAGGCAAGAATACTGGAGTGGGTTACCATTTCCTGCTCCAGGAGATCTTCCTCACCCAGGGATCAAACCTATGTCTCTTGCGTCTCGTGCATTGGCAGGCAGCTTCTTTACCAGCTGAGCCACCAAGGACACAAACATAGATAATATGGTTGTTGTTCAGTCATTCAGTTGTGTCTGACTGTGACCCCATGGACTGCAGCATGTCAGGTTCCCTTGTCCTTCACTATCTCCTGGAGTTTGCTCAAATTCATGTCCATTAAGTCGGTGATGCTCTCTAACCATCTCATCCTCTGCCGCCTACCTCTTTTGCCTTCAATCTTTCCCAGCATCAGTGTCTTTTCCAGTGAGTCAGCTCTTCACATTAGGTGGCCAAATTGTTGGAGCTTCAGCATTAGTCCTTCCAATGAGTATTCAGTGTTGATTTCCTTTAGGATTGATTGGTTTAATATCCTTGCAGTCCAAGGGACTCTCAAGTGCCTTCTCCAACACCACAATTCAAAAGCATCAATTCTTTGGTGCTCAGCCTTCTTTGTGGTCCAACTCTCACATCCATACACGACTACTGGAAAAGCCATAGCTTTGACTAGAGGGAACTTTGTTGGCAAAGTAAAGTCTCTGCTTTTTAATATGCTGTCTAGATTTGTCATAGCTTTTTTTCCAGGGAGCAAGTGTCTTTTAATTTCATGGCTGCAGTCACCATCCACTGTGATTTTGGAGCCCAAGAAAAGAAAATCTGTCACTGCTTCCACTTTTTCCTCTTTTATTTGCCATGAAGTGATGGGATCAGATGCCACAATCTTTGTTTTTTGAATGTTGAGTTTTAAGCCAGCTTTTTCATTCTCCTCTTTCACCTTCATCAAGAGGCTCTTTAGTTCCTCTTTGCTTTCTGCCATTAGGGTAGTGTCATCTGCACGTCTGAAAAAGTGAAAGTATTAGGTGTCCAACTCTCTGCGACCCCATGGACTGTAGCCTGCCAGGCTCCTCTGTCCATGGGGTTTCCCAAGCAAGAATACTGGCGTGGGTTGCCATTTCCTACTCCAGGTGATCTTCCCAACCCAGGGATCGAACCCATGTCTCTTCCATCTATGTCTCTTCCATCTACTACACTAGCAGAAGCGTTCTTTACCACTATTGACACTGGTAAGCAAATCTGAAGGTATTGATATTTCTCCTGGGAACCTTGATTCTGGCTTGGGATTCATCCAGTCCAGTATTTCACATGATGTACTCTGCTGCTAAGTCACTTCAGTCGTGTCCGACTCTGTGCGACCCCAGAGACGGCAGCCCACCAGGCTCCCCCGTCCCTGGGACTCTCCAGGCAAGAACACTGGAGTGGGTTGCCATTTCCTTCTCCAGTGCATGAAAGTGGAAAGTGAAAAGTGAAAGTGAAGTCTCTCAGTCGTGTCCGACTCCTAGTGACCCCATGGACTGCAGCCCACCAGGTTCCTCCATCCATGGGATTTTCCAGGCCAGAGTACTGGAGTGGGGTGGCAAATCTGCATATAAGTTAAATAAGCAGGATGACAGTATACAGTCTTGTTGTACTCCTTTCCCAATTTTGAACCAGTCATTTGTTCCATACCCAGTTCTAATGGTTGCTTCTTGACCTGAATATGGGTTTCTCAGGAGACAAGTAAGGTGTTCTGGTATTTCCATGTCTTTAAGAATTTTCCAAACTTTGTTGTGATCCACATAGTCAAAGGCTTTAGTGTAGTCAATGAAGCAAAAGTAGATGTTTTTCTGGAATTTCCTTTCTCTATGATCCAAGAAAAGTAGTTTTTCTTAGTGACAACATTTTAAATGCTACTCTTATAGCATATGGCCCTTATATAGTACAATCAGTTCAGTTCAGTCGCTCAGTCGTGTCCGACTCTTTGTGACCCCATGATTGCAGCACGTCAGGCCTCCCTGTCCATCACCAACTCCCGGAGTTCACTCAGACTCATGTCCATCAAGTCAGTGATGCCATCCAGCCATCTCATCCTCTGTCGTCCCCTTCTCCTCCTGCCCCCAATCCCTCTCAGCATCAGGGTCTTTTCCAGTGAGTCAACTCTTTGCATGAGGTGGCCAAAGTATTGGAGTTTCAGCTTTAGCATCACTCCTTCCAAAGAAATCCCAGGGCTGATCTCCTTCAGAATGGACTGGTTGGATCTCCTTGCAGTCCAAGGGACTCTCAAGAGTCTTCTCCAACACCACAGTTCAAAAGCATCAATTCTTCGGTGCTCAGATTTCTTCACAATCCAACTCTCACATCCATACATGACTACTGGAAAAACCATAGCCTTGACTAGATGGATCTTTGTTGGCAAAGTAATGTCTCTGCTTTTGAATATGCTATCTAGGTGGATCATAACTTTCCTTCCAAGGAGTAAGTGTCTTTTAATTTCATGGCTGCAATCACCATCTGCAGTGATTTTGGAGCCCCCAAAAATAAAGTCTGACACTGTTTTCACTGTTTCCACATCTATTTCCTATGAAGTGATGGGACCAGATGCCATTATCTTAGTTTTCTGAATGTTGAGCTTGAAGCCAACGTTTTCACTCTCCTCTTTACTTTCATCAAGAGGCTTTTTAGTTCCTCTTCACTTTCTGCCATAAGGGTGGTGTCATCTGCATATCTGAGGTTATTGATATTTCTCCTGGGAATCTTGAGTCCAGCTTGTGCTTCTTCCAGCCCAGTGTTTCTCATGATATCAGATCAGATCAGACCACTCACTCAATCGTGTCCGACTCTTTGCGACCCCATGAATCACAGCACACCAGGCCTCCCTGTCCATCACCAACTCCCGGAGTTCACTCAGACTCATGTCTGTCATGTCAGTGATGCCATCCAGCCATCTCATCCTCTGTTGTCCCCTTCTCCTCTTGATAGTACATAGTATATAGTACAATGTACAGTGTTATCAGTGGCAGTCACCTTAGGGTTGTATCTGGCCTTCTTGATTGCCCTCTAGGTGAGATCACTGCTCAGGTCAGCACCAGGAGCTCTTGGAGGTCAGGAGTAAGGGTAGCTTGCTGTCACCAGAGTGGCCTAACTGGCTGAGACAGTTAGAAGTGTCTAACTGTGAAGTGAAGAAGGCTTCAGGTCTCAGTGGATTTTAAATCAATAAACTCGTTTGGTTTCTTTTGGGGAATCACATAGTGCGGAGAGCTTGGGCTTTGGCTTCCCTGGTAAAGATGATGTCAGGCCAAGTGAGGGGAAAGGATGTAAGTCATAGTGTGTTTCTGCAAGCAAAGATGATTTTAAGACACCATGTGAATGAGAATGTGACCCAAAGGCTGAGTAATGATGGTTTCTTTTCTCCAGGGAACTGCTTAACAATTAAAGCCTTTATCTGTCTACCCTGGTTTTGAAAACCAACTGCCTAAGACTCTGACAGCTGAGTTTGTTTAAAAGAAAAATCTTGAGGTCATATGAGAGTTTTAAAAAATCAACAATGCTTGATTTCCCAATCACTCTTCTTTTCAGTCACCCCCCCCATTCATGCCAGCTTTAAATGAAACTAGTATTATGCTATATTTAATTCATTTCACAAATTACTGCCTTTATTGCTACTCTTTCCATGTCATTTGGTTTTAAGTCAGATGATATCCTCTCTGAGAATGTTTTATCCTTATTTAAATTCTGTGTTGTTTTGAATAGGCACAATAACAATAAATGTATTCAAAATTCAAGAATGGGAAAAATTTTTAATTATCTTGATCATTTTATATTGTTTATAATGGAATAGCAGTGTTGGTTTTATCATCTGGGCAATAATAGTTGTTTTAAATTAAATTGTACTTAGAAAAAATTGATACTGAAGAGAGATGAGGTTTTTATGTGTTTTGGAAGTCCTGTTGAGAACATCAGCATCTACTGTGATAAGGACTGTCTTAGCTGCCCCCTCACCAACCCCTGACAGGCTGGGGGTCCAGGGAGATGTTCCCAGGTGTGGTAGGGTCTGTGTTTGTGTGGCATATGGGATGCCTGTGTGTGTGTGTGTGTGTGTGTTGTATGTATTGTATAAGGTATGTGTCTGTGTGTCCTTGGAAGGAATAGTGGATGCCATAAAGGATGCATTCTCACGCTCTGCTCTAAGTGGAGGGAAAGAGATTTCTGGAAGCAGCAGATGGAATGAAATGTGCTGCTGTAAAGTCAGAAGAAAATGTTGTTGAGGACCAGATTGGTTCTCAGGCCCAAGGAGCATCCTAATAAAATCCACCACTTAAAACTATAAACATCAGATAGCAGAGCCGGAGGCCACCCAGGGGGTTGAGAGGAGCTGAAATGTGTTCCCATTCACAAATGCAGGGTCTGCCAGCTTTGATCCACAGTCCCATGGGAATTACAAGTATTTTACTGGTCCAGAACACTTTGTAATTCAGCAGATGGCTTGAAGAATTCAGTTTCTTCCCATTTTTACTGTAAAGTCAAAGGATTCTAATGAATGTTCAAGCTATAATCTCAATGTTGTTGTTTAAATGAATTCTCTAAGACTGTAGTTCTAGAATCTTTTAAAAGACATTTGAAGATGTTAATTTCCTACAGAAGTGTAGTATACTAATAATTGAACCAAGTAATTACACTAAAGAATGATTTAGAGATCTGCCTTCTTGGAGTACATTTTTTTTTAAAGAAAGATTTTTTTTTTTCTTTCCTAATTTAAAAAAGTACCATTAAAAAAAAAACTGAAAAATAAGAAAATCACTTAATTCCCCCACTCAAGGAGAATCATCATAAATATTCCTTCATTTCCCAATCATAAATGTAGATGTCTGAGGCTGTGTGAAAGTGTATGTGTTAATTTATTTTGCACATCTACAGTTCATGTTGTGTCTATAAAGGTTAGTATCTTTCTCTTCAACCTAAGGTTCTATTATTGTCTCCCTTTCAAATGCCTTTATCTTAAATCCCCAATATGTCACAGTTCACATGTCTTGGAGACCTCTTGTTAGAACAAATATTTGAACAAAATTCTTTTAAAATCCTGAAATATGCAAGATACAATATTTAAGCAAGACTGACTTTCTGCCCAGATATTTTGTTGCTGACTCATTCTATGGAAATCGCCCATATGACTAAAAAGACATTGTGAGAGATTAGAAACAAAATGAAACAAAGATAAAAATACTTTAAAACCACAAAACCAACTGTCCATTTGATTAATTAAAATATTTAAATATACCTAAGTTAAAAATAATAAATTTCAAAACAACAATGAATTGTCATAGCTATATAAACTGTTGACTTTGTTTTTTAAATTAATTTTAACAATTTTTAAAATTAGGTGGCTTGGGGTCTTTAGCTGTGATGTCTTTTTAGTTGCTAGATAGTAAAGGCCTTTAGACTCTAAAAAGTGGGCTAAATACCCTAATTGGATTATATATATATTTATAGGCTTTTTATGTTAGCTTAAGTCTCCTAAAGGGACGTCCCAGGTGGATAAGTGGTAAAGAATCTGCCTGCCAATGGAGGAGATGGATGCAGGTTTGATCCCTGGGTCAGGAAGATCCCTTGGAGAAGGAAATAGCAACCCACTCTAGTATTCTTGCCTGGAAAATTCCATGGGCAGGGGAGACTGGTGGGCTACAGTCCCTGGGGTCACAAAAGTGTCTGACAGGACTTAACGACTAAACAACAAGTCTCCTAGAGGCGATGAGACTTGAAAGTGAAAGTGAAGTCGCTCAATCGTGTCCAATTCTTTGCGATCCCATGGACTGTAGCCTAACAGGCTCCTCCATCCATGGGATTTTCCAGACAAGAATACTGGAGTGGGTTGCCATTTCCTTCTCCAGAGATCTTCCCAACCCAGGGATTGAACCCGGGTCTCCCTCATTGTAGGCAGACGCTTTACCATCTGAGCCACCAGGGAAATCCTGATGAGACTTACATCAAGGCAGTTACTGAAGTTTAAGTTGTGTAGATTTTGTTTAGATTTAAGATGAATAGATGTATAGTTTAAGATATATAGGTTATATGTGCTGGTAAAAGCTAGGTAAAACCTTTTCCTGGCTGCTGTTAAGTTAGTTTAATAGGACAAGTAATTATAGTTGATAATAGGAATATCAGTGTGACAGCCATAACTAATTCTGTTATTATACATATTATTCAACAAAGTAGTCGCTCATCTGTCTATGTCCTAAACTGTAAGCTTCTTAGTGAAGCGTTTGTCTTAATCATTTTTTAATTCCTGGGGCTGACATGTACTTGAGATAGAAATAATTATTGAATTAATGAAAGACCCTCTCACAGAACTGGTTTCTCTTTACCTAAGTTCATTTGGACTGTGACATGCATACCACAGAAATCTGTTTTAGTTTTCAATGTCAGTCTCATCCTCACACAGAAATGAAAATAATTTGACTTTCCAGGAGCATTCTCATACTTTACCACATTTTGATTAAAGTACCTCAGATTTTCAAAAAGATATAGTAATATTTATTATGTGTAAATTACCAGAAGTAGTTAAGTAAGAGCAAAGTCAAGACATTCAAATAGAACACCCTTTTACTAAACATTGAATATTGGTTACTGCTTTTATTCCTCCATCAGCCATTTTTAATAAATGCTTAGATATTCCTGTGTGGTTCCTGTCCAGTTAAAGTATAAATGATTCTTCTTCCAGCAGTTAAAGAATGATGATAAGAGACAGTGAAAGGCGCTAGAGCAAACTGCATCCCACTAGAGGAAACTTGTGACTTTCTGAAAAGTCTCTCAAAACACTGTGGTTAACCAATGAAGAACTGCAAAAGGGGAAATGTGAAGTTTATTTTCAGGCTGAAGATGTAGTAAGAAGAGTTAGGATCTCTCAAGGATATATTTTCATTAACTACAATCACATCTTACATTGCCACGGGTACTATTGTTATCTGTAGGGCCGTTCTGGTTACTAATGTTATTGACTTATTTTTCTGTTATTTATCTACCATGTAGTCTATATATATTTGTCCTTTTCTTGTTTGTTACAATTAGATTTTATTGTTTTCAATAGTTCCTTGTGTCTCAGGTCAGAGAACATCTTTGCTCATCTTTAAAGTGGTATTGATAGCTACACAGAATGAATTGAATTTTTGAAGAAATAGAAGTTAGATTCTTTTAGACCCTGAACTTAAGGACTACAGTAGTATTTATAAGTCCTCTGCTCTAATAAGAAAGAGTTGGGGACTTCAAAAAAAAAATGAAATACAGAGTTTGTCAGCAAAGTTTTATACTAATCTGTCCCTTCATAATAATTTAGCTCACTTTAGTTTCACATTAGGTACAAAAATTAATTATGAATAATAATAGGCAACATTTCCTAAAATCTTAAATCAGATAGTGATAATGTTTAATAACAGTGCTTTCTATGGATTTCCCCATAATCATCACTATAATCATAAGAGGTGCTGCTGTTAGGCCTGTTTTGCAGATGAGAAAACTGAGGCTTGATGAGGTGAAGGAATTTGTCCATGTCACACAGAGAGTAAGGGATAAAGCCGCAATGTACCCAGGTGTGTCTGGCCTCCTGGTCCCTGACGTTGTGCTCCACCCATCACTGCTAACTTTGTCAGCAGCACAGTATGAATCTGCAAGCCATGTGCATGCCATTGCCTCACCAGACCTAGCCTGTGCTGCAGGGGTTTCAGCTAGGTTTTCCTGTGCATGTTAATGAGGACTTACCAGGTACCTACGGTACTGAATATGACTTACTTTCTGTGACTTTTTTGAAGCCTCACCAAACCCCATGAGCTTAGAAGGATCATTTGCATTTTAAGGATGAAGAAACTGGCTTTGTGGCTAAGTTGCCAAAAGGCAGATGGCCAGTGAGAAGTGAAACTCAAGTCTGTCTGAAGCCAAGACTAATACCCTTGTCATTGCCTGGGGCTGACTTCAGAGTCAATGCAGCCTTGAAATGTTTGGATGCCCTGCACAAGTTTCCTTGCCCTTATCACCAAAGAGTTCATTGACAAATGCATGAAATGTCAGCATGGTCCTAAATAGATGTTCAAATAACCTGGCATATTGTTAGCATGTCATTTTATAATTAAATCCTAATGCAATTGTGGCAGAAAGCAAAAGAACTAAAAGAGACTCTTGATGAAGGTCAATGAGGGGAGTGAAAAAGCTGGCTTAAAGCTCAACATTCAAAAAACTAAGATCATGGCATTCAGTCCCATCAATTCATGGCGCATAGATGGGGAAACAATGGGAATAGTGACAGACTTTATTTTCTTGGGCTCCAAAATCAATGCAGATGGTGACTGCAGCCATGGAATTAAAAGATGCTTACTCCTTGGAAGAAAAGCTATGACAAACCTAGACAGTGTATTAAAAAGCAGAGACATTATTTGCCAACAAAGGTCCATATAGTCAGAGCCATGGTTTTTCCAGTAGTCATGTATGGATGTGAGAGTTGTATCATAAAGAAGGCTGAGCACTGAAGAATTGATGTTTTTGAACTGTGGTGTTGGGTAAGACTCTTGAGAATCCCTTGGACTACAGAGAGATCCAACCAGTCCATCCTAAAGTAAATCAATCCTGAATATTCATTGGAAGGACTGATGCTGAAGCTAAAGCTCCAATACTTTGGCCACCTGATGAGAAGCGCCAACTCATTAGAAAAGACCCTGATGCTGGGAAGGATTGAAGGCATGAGAAGAAGGGGACGACAGAGGATGAGATGGTTGGATGGCATCACTGACTCAATAGACATGAGTTTGAGCAAGCTCAACTTGCTTGCTGGTGAAAGAGAGGGGAGGCTGGCGTGGTGCAGTCCATGGGGTCGCAAAGAGTCGGACAAAACTGCATGACTGAACAACAACAAAAGTGATTGTACAAGTGACAAATCAGAATAAATTTTATTTGCTTCTACCATAAAACATGTGGACATTTTGTAAGAATCATTTTAGTAAGTATTAAAAATATGGCATATATTATATAGAACAAGTTAGAGAATCACATAAAAGAAATTCTAAAAGTATTAAAATTTCACATTTATGTGTAAAATATATAATTCTTGGCTATGAGTTCTGCTTGTCTGAAGCAAATGATCTGAACATCCCTTAATCCTGAAGGTTGGGGTGGGGTGGGGGCAGGAAGTCTTTATAAAGAAAAACAAAATTATGGTGACCTTCTTAACAGGCATATGGATGAATCTTTCTCAGTCCTCATCTCTTAAAAATTGCTTTTTATGCAAAAAATTTTCTTGGCTCACCAGTTAAGTATATCTATTAATCATTTTGAACCCAATTTCTTTAAAATACATTGTTGTTAATAAATGTTTTCTGGAGGTAGATAAGTGGATTCTGATGTGGTTAATAAAAGCAGCACACTCAGCATAAATGCTTCAGAGGATTATCTTTTCATTTCATGGAGCTTTCTGCACATTTATCACTTGTCCTTATCTGAATTTTTCTGCAGTTGCTTTATTAAGCATTGCATTATTTAATGCAAACTGTTTGAGTTTGTATGAGCTGAATGAAGTGGTGCAGACTTGGGGAAAATGTACAAGCCTCACTTTTTAAATATCCAAGTTAATTTCAGTATATTCTTGTGTGTTTGGATTTTGTTTATTGTAACATTGGGCTATAGGTTTAAAGACTGAAGATTTAGAAGACTGTGGCCTTAATTAGTGATCGGTCATATTTTAAACAAACTTGTGTTGAGATAATAAATATAGAAGCTGTAAATATTAATATTTACAGCCTCAAAAGGCAGGGGTTGTATCCAGAAAATTATTTTGGATAATGTTTCAGAAGAGACTATACATGATTAAATGTATAAATCTATTATCTGTAGAAAAATTATACATAGACCAAAATTCATTAACCAAATTTTGAAAAAAACAGAAGAAAATTCACCCATAGCTCTACTGTTTCTTTAAAACTTTGTCATGATTTTGAGTTAATAAACACTTGTTGGCAATGAAGATAAACCAGTAGTTCACCAGGTTTTCATTTTCAAACATCATACATGAGCAGGGAAAAATTTTGTAAATACCATACTCAAGAATGTATGATACTTGAGAATCTATGAGTGTGTTCAGGTAATGTGTGTATACATATATGTACACACATTTCAGGAAGTTGTCTAACATTTCTTCCAAAACACAGTGTGCACCTTTATGAAAATAAGTATTTTTCCATTGTATTTAGTGACTGTATCATTTACACCAAGTCCCCTACATACAGATGAGTTCTATTCTAAGAGCATGTTCGTAAGTCAAATTTGTTTAACAGAGTTAGCCTAGGTACCCAGCTAGTCTAAACAGAGTTTGTCTAGGTACTCAGCTGGCACAATCAGCTATACAGTTCAGTTCATTTCAGTTCAGTTGCTCAGTGGTGTCCAACTCTTTGCAACCCCATGAACCACAGCACGCCAGGCCTCCCTGTCCATCACCAACTCCCGGAGTTCACTCAGACTCACATCTATTGAGTCAGTGACGCCATCCAGCCATCTCATCTTCTGTCGTCCCCTTCTCCTCCTGTCCCCAATCCCTCCCAGCATCAGAGTCTTTTCCAATGAGTCAACTCTTCACATGAGGTGGCCAAAGTACTGGAGTTTCGGCTTTAGCGTCATTCCTTCCAAAGAAATCCCAGGGCTGATCTCCTTCAGAATGGACTGGTTGGATCTCCTTGCAGTCCAAGGGACTCTCAAGAGTCTTCTCCAACACCACAGTTCAAAAGCATCAATTCTTCGGCGCTCAGCTTTCTTCACAGTCCAACTCTCACATCCATACATGACCACAGGAAAAACCATAGCCTTGATTAGACAGACCTTTGTTGGCAAAGTAATGTCTCTGCTTTTGAATATGCTATCTGGGTTGGTCATAACATTCCTTCCAAGGAGTAAGCGTCTTTTAATTTCATAGCTATACAGTACTGTACTGTAATGAGTTTATAATAATTTTTGGACAAATAATCATAAAAAACAAACATAAAAAATAAAACATTTTAAATCTTAGGGTACAATAACATGAAAAGTACGGTAGTACAGTCCAACAGCTGGCATACAAGTGAACAGGCAAGAAGAGTTACTGACTGAAGAAGGGAGAGGAGGTGCGAGACGGAAGAGCTGAAGAATCATCAACAGTAGGAGACAGGAGGGCAAGCTGCAATTTCACTCATGCCTGATGCTGATGGAACACACATTCACATCTTTGAAAGTTTGCAACTGAAAGGTTCATGTGTAAGGGACTTACTGTATTTTTTATAGCAAGATTTGGGTGGTCCCTATAGATGGGGCTCTTTTCAAGGTGAATTCTGTATGTCCCACTTCAAACAGGGGAGGCAGGACAGCTGAATAATGGTAAATTTTAAATGAGAGCTTAAGATCCACACAAAGTTAACTTCCCTGCTGGTATCCAAAATACAGAAAGAAAGGCATTTTTTTTCTAGGATGAAATTAAAAAGTGAAGATTTTAATTTGGTTCTCCCCATTCCTCAAGGTGGAACTGCAAAACAGCTCTGCTTTCTGGCAGGTAAATGATTTTATGCACATTTGTGGCCCCCACACTGTGGGCAGCATTCTCACACTCCCCTAGGTTGCTTTCAGCATCTCATTGCTTGCTTTCAAATCTGCTTCCCATCTGGAAGATATTGTCAGCTACCCTTGTAACTTCACAGATGAGGACAGAATTCCTGAAGAGCAGAGGTTGTCAGAACAGTTGTTGAAGTGCTTACCACAACTGTTTTTTTTATTCAGGGCCCCCCAGCAGTCTGGTCTCCCTGCTTTTCCCAGAGCAGGCTCCCTAGTGAGATGTTAGGAAGGACTTAGCTTGAGAATGGTTCCTGGACCCAAAGCTTGTTGCTGTTGTATAGTCGTTAAGTCATGTCCACCTCTTCTGTGACCCTATGGACTATAGCCTGCCAGGCTCCACAGGATTTCCCAGGCAAGAATACTGGAATGGGTTGCCATTTCCTTCTCCAGGGGATCTTCCTGACCCAGGGATTGAACCAGTGTCTCCTGAGTCTCCTGTATTGACAGGTGGATTCTTTACCACTAAGCCACCAGAAAAATTAAAACCAAAGGTAAATTGTTATTAATCATCTCAATTCCAGCAGTACTTCAGATGAATAGATCTTAACAGCTTTTTAAATGAAAAAATGCATAAGGATTAGGCAACCTTATTGAAGCTGAAGCTCCAATACTTTGGCCACTTGATGCGAAGAACCAACTCTCTGGAAAAGACCCTGATGCTTGGAAAGATAAAAGGCAGGAGGAGAAGGGGATGACAGAGGATGAGATGGTTGGATGACATCAATGACTCGATGGACATGAGTTTGAGCAAACTCGGGGAGATAGTGAAGGACAGGGAAGCTTGCTTTGCTGCAGTCCATGGTGTCGCAAAGAGTTGGACACGACTTAGTGACTGAACAAGAAGAAGAAGACAACCACAAGCAAGAGTCTTTGTCATTTATTAGTTTTAGGTGAATGTGCACCAGATTGAGAAAAACAGGCTGGACACAGACATCAGGAAGAATGTTTAGGATCGACATTAAATCAGTTTAACTCTTCAACAACTTATTAATAAAACCTTTTATTAATAAGGTTATTCATCTGTTTTGCAGGAGAGACACAGGAATAGGAAAAACGTAATCAACAAGACGGTGAAAGAGACAAACACAAACCTAGTTTTACTCATGGTGGGGACTTTTGGAGAGATGTTTCAGCCGTAAAGTAAGGGATTTTGTATGATCATCTGATAATTAAGCTTGAGAGCAGTTCCACATGGTCCTGTAGGATGAACCATTTTGCTGCATCCCCAAAAACTATAAAAGAAGAGGTGTCTTTTTGGCTGCATGTGGCTCTTGAGCATTTGAAATGTAGCCAATGAGACTGAGGCACCAAATTTTTAATTTTAGCTCATCTAGAGTTAAATTTAAATAGCCACCCCGGATGAACAGCACACAGTAAGGACAGTCCGCCTGTTAGCGTGCCAGGCGCTTCATGTGGGGCTCCATTAAATAAATGCTGTTATACATTCTGTAGAAAACATTGCGGAAGCAGTGGTTAAATCGTTTGCCCAAGGTCACTAGGTCGGGACATTAGGATTCACACTAGGCAGCTTGGCTACAGAGGGCCTGGGAGCCTCCCTTAGCTGTGAGGGGCAGAGTTGCTTTGTAAACACCAGTCTTTTTTTTCATGGAGGCTAAAGTCAGAAAGCTTAGGTTAGAACCCTCGTTCTGCCCCTTAAATAGCTGTATGATGTGTAAGTCACTGAATGTGAGGAGTATCGTCAGTCTCTAATATAGGAAAGATTATTACCTCCACTTGCATTTCTTTGTTTTAATGAGGGGAAAGAGGATGAGAGGGTCCTAACATTTTGCTTGTGTTTGACTCTTTCACCGTCTTGTGGACTACGTTTTTCCTATTCCTGTGTCTCTCCTACAAAACAGATGGATAACGTCATCAATAAAAGGCATTTGGTTGTTGAAGAGTTAAACTGATTTGCATTGTTTCTTTAATGCTAGAGTGCTGGAATGGCTTCTTTAATTCTACAGAAACAACTTACATATTCGAATTACCTTGCTTCCTCAAAGAGGAAAGCGTGGCTTTTTTCTTATTTGTGTAAAGCTTTTCTTTTGAGTAACTGTCTCTGAGCCACTTCCTCATATGTGACCGCCGTCTTGAGGAGCACCGTGCTGATTTTGCTCCTGGTATGCCCATCAGGTTTCAATACCTGCTTCTGCTTTGGGGAACTTCTGTCTATGCCACACCTCCACACAAGGCTCTCAAGCACACACCTTTTGAGAACTCAGCACTGAATGTGAATTTTTTATGTAGTTTGTTGGTTTGAGTTATCCTCGGGGGTTATTAAGAATAGACTTCCCTCATTAAAAAAAGGAAAATTTTGCTGTTTGCGACACCAAGGATGGACTCAGAAGGTATTAGTCCAAGAGAAATAAGTCAAACAGAGAAACACAAATACTGTATGATATCACTTGTATAAGGAATCTAAAAAATACAGCCGACTAGTGAAGATAACAGAAAGGAAGCAGACTCACAGGGAACAAACTAGTGATTACCAATGAGGAGAGAGAAGGGCGGGGGCAGTATAGAGGCAGGGGATTAAGATGTGCAAACTATTAAGTATAAAATAAGCTAGAAGGAAATATTATATAACATGGGGAACATAGTCAACATTCTATAATAACTATTAATGGAGTATAACCTTTAAAAATTGTGAATCACTATATTGTACACCTGTAAGAGTCCCTTGGACTGCAAGGAGATCCAACCAGTCCATTCTAAAGGAGATCAGTCCTGGGTGTTCTTTGGAAGGAATGATGCTAAAGCTGAAACTCCAGTACTTTGGCCACCTCATGCGAAGAGTTGACTCATTGGAAAAGACTCTGATGCTGGGAGGGATTGGGGGCAGGAGGAGAAGGGGACAACAAAGGATGAGATGGCTGGATGGCATCACTGACTCGATGGACGTGAGTCTGAGTGAACTTCGGGAGTTGGTGATGGACAGGGAGGCCTGGCGTGCTGCGATTCATGGAGTCGCAAAGAGTTGGACACAACTGAGCGACTGAACTGAACTGAACTGAACTTATATAATATTGTATATCGGCGAT
The DNA here is from genome assembly GCF_019923935.1 of Bubalus bubalis. NCBI lineage: Eukaryota > Metazoa > Chordata > Mammalia > Artiodactyla > Bovidae > Bubalus > Bubalus bubalis. The sequence goes on from NC_059159.1 coordinate 142,373,860, forward strand.
GCTTCAATTAAAAAAAAATCGACATCCCTGAAATCAAGAAAAAGTTTTTGGTACTATCCACACTTCATTCTGTTTTTTTAAAGTAAGAATTCAGACAAATTAGTTTTACAAATAGATTGGAGTAGGAAAACCTTCCTCATTGTAAAGAACATAAAGTAATGTTCCCTCTCATTAACCTGGTTTTCAGATCCTTAGCAGAACTGTCATGAGGTTGTACTGCCTGGAAGTGGTGCCCTGATTGAGATCAGACGGTGGGCCTGGTAACAGTTTTCCATATTTTATTTTGAAAATTTGCAACTTTGTAGTCTGAGTACCCCGATGCATTTCCTAAATTCAGCAGTGAACATTTTACTCTATTTGCTTTATCAAATCTCTGTTCATGGGTCTAGCCCTCTTAACAAACCATTTTCATTTTTTGTGGATTTCAGAGTAAATTGTGAATACCAGTACATGCCAGTCCTTAACATTTCAGCCTGCCTATCACCCCCTAGAATTCAGCATTTTTTTGTAGTTCTTTTTATGTGAAGTAAATTTTACATGTAGAGAAACACTCGTCATGAGTGCACCTTTTAGTGAGCCTTGGTAAATGCATACCCCCATGTAACCCAAACCCTCATCAAGATAATGTAGAACTTTAATATCACCCCAGAAAGTTCCCTCTGCCCCCTTCTTAGTCATTCCCTGTTTTCACTATGGTTTGGTTTAAGCTGTTCTAGAACTCAAGGTAGATAAAATCATACATTTTATACACTTTCTTGTTAAGACCTCTGTTGCCATCAACATTTTGCTAGGGCTGGTGGAACAAAGTGTCCCGGACTGGGAGGCTTAAGCATCAGAAATGTGTTTTCTCCCAGCTCTAGAGGCTGTGGGAGGCAATGTGTGGGAGACAAAAGTCAACCCAGAACCCCAACGAATGACTGAAAGTTTCTCCTAGGTTGTCGCACGTGTCGGTACTTTGTTTTGAGGTGTTTCCCATCATGTAAGTGAACTATGGTTTGTTTAGTTGCTCTCCTGTTAGTGGGTGCTAGTTCTGACTGTGGTGAATAAAGCCACTGGGAACCTTCCTGAGCAAGTCTTTCTGTGGACTTGTGCTTTTGTTTCTCTTGGACACAGAACTAGTGTGGAATGACTGGCTTATCTTCTTCCAGCTCTAATCCACTGAGATTCAGAAGCAAATCTCTGGGCCTCTATTTCCATATCTGTGGAATAATGATTAGACTAAATGATCTCAAAGAAAATAGCTTCCTTCTATGTTCCTCTATAATAATAACCAAGAGATGGTGGATTCCCCAGCATGTCAGGACCCATCAGCTGTAGAACAGTAACCACAGTAAGCCTTGAATATTGGTGGTGTAGACTTGGGGAAAATGAAATAGCAAGTGAATTTCATACTTGCCATTAAATAACTCCTGTAGAATAATTTACATTTCACCTTAAAATATACAGTGAAATAATGAGAAAGTCAGTTTCTACCAGACCAACAGTGGGGTTCAACAAATTCAGTAGACCTGTAGCTGATAGGTGGTATTTGTGTGTGTGTTAGTCACTCAGTCGTGTCCAACTCTTTGCATCCCCATGGACTGTAGCCCACCAGACTCTTCTGTCCATAGAATTCTCTGGGCAAGAATATTGGAATGGGTAGCCATTCCCTTCTCCAGGGGATCTTTCTGACCCAGGGATCAAACCAGGGTGTCTTTCATTGCAAGCAGGTTCTTTACTGTCTGTACCACCAAAAAGCCTCTATCGGTGGTAGTGAAAGTTGATTTTCTGGGCAAGCACTGGGAATCATCAGGCAGGTGTGCCAAGGTGATTCCCTTTGTCCTTTCCATAAAAGGACTTGAATACATTCAAGTTTCTTTTGGATTGAAGCATTGCTTATTCTGGGCTTCCTGAGTGGCTCAGTGGTTGAGAATTCATCTGCAATGCAGGAGCCACAGGAGATGCAGGTTTGATCCCTGTGTCAGGAAGATCCCCTAGAGGAATGAATGGCAACCCACTCCAGTATTCTTGCTCAGAGAATCCCCATGGACAGAGGAGCCTGGCAGGCTACAGTCCATGGGGTCATAGAGAATTGGACACAACTGAAGCAACTTAGCACACACACAATGCTTACTTTCCAAGGGGTTTTATGTAGGGTGAGGGGATGACACATGGGTTAGATGAGACCCTAAGGAGGGGCTGGTGTCAAAAACGGGAGGCAGTGAGCTGTGAACTGAAGCTTTCTCTGCATCTGAAGTGGAATTCAGGGGAGGGAAGCATTCTTGGGGCCAAAGAAAGGCTAGAGAGGCAAAATGGGGCCAGTGCGGTGATGGCCAGGAACCCCTTAGGCCAGGGATAAAGTCAGCATGGAGCCGAAAGCAGGACAAAGTGTCAGCAGAGCTTGGAGATGAACAGAGTGATGGGTCGGGGGTTGGGGGGGGGGAGGCGCCCGGCAACCATATGGGATGCCAGGAGGGGTCAGATGAGGAGGCTGGGCTGCCAGCAGTCCGGACAAGCAGAGGAAGGTCTAACCCCTGTGTCATCTCAGGGACTTCAGACCAGGAGCAGGGATGAGATGTCCCAGTGTCCAGAAGCAGCAATATTTAGGAAGGCAGAGACAGAAAATAAGTATGTGTTATATATTTTTATATATAATAAAAATAAATAGCAACCTTTTCAGGGTTGTGCAGAACAGCCTGGTGCCCAGGAGAGCCTGGGATAAATTCCTCCACCCATGGGAAAGCCAGAGGGGCTGACCTCTCTTAGGGTGAATGTTAAAGGGCATTCCTCTCCAGGTCAGAGGACCCCAGCTGGAGGATGCCCCCCTCTTATGGGCAGCAACCTGGAAGTGTTGCTAGGATAGAGTCCAGTTGGGAAACAGCAATATAAACCACAGCCTTCCTTCTTAAAAGCAGGTGACATCTTCATGTCCCTTCATTTAGACCCTAGGCCAAATCTACTGGTCTCTGTCTAAGGTTAATGATGAAATCCCTAAAGACCCAGTGACTGAGAGTGTTAAGTGAGACCACAAAGCAAAGGGAAGATTGTCCTAGTCCCCAGGCCTGTGCTGGCAGCGATGAAGAACAGGGAAGAAGGTGACATCCTCCAGAGCTGCAGAATAAAGGGGGCAGGCTTCCCTGTGCATCTGGAGGGCCAGCCCAGCACGATGCCCCTTGGATCTGTCATGGGGAAGGAAGCGATCAGTGTCTTGAATGCTTCCAAGGCAGCTCAGGTCCTGATACATCAGCACAGAGAAGCCATAAGAAAACCAGAGGGTGACGAACCCTGAAGGTGGATCGTGAAGATAAGCATCACCTCTGTACAGTAGTGATAGACATGGAAGCTGGAAGCTGATGCAGAGTTTCAGATCCCTCTGTGGTGTGACAAATCTAGAAGCATAGGACTCTAGATAATCTCAGCTGCCAGTGAGCCTGGGGGCTTTGTGATAACCAAGATTAAGTTCTGAGATGACCAGGAAGCCCATGTAACTCTCTCCACAAGCGGCTCATTTTTCAGGCTGCCTGAGACGGAAATGTGATGCTGTCCGGGACCCAGGGAGCAGGCAGGAGAGGCTGTAGCTGGTGGCCATTCCAAGTGTCAGAGGAGGCTGCCAGGCACCACAGTTCCACTCAGGGATGCTCAGGACTCCTTTCAACCCTGAGGATGTCCTAGAAGAAAGAAAGGAAGGGAGTGTCAGCCTGAGCAGGGACACCACTTAGGGAAGAACTGGGTGTGCATCACGGTTTGTGAAACTCTGGGTCCAGCAAACTCATTTTCTTTAGCAACCCAGCTTAAGGGGGTGCCAGTAACATCTCTTTTTTGTCAACTATGTACAGAAAGGGCTTCCCAGGTGGCCCTGGTGGTAAAGAACTCACCTGCCATTGCAGGAGTCATAAGAGACATGGGTTCAGTCCCTGGGTCAGGAAGATCCTCTGCAGGAGGAAAAGGCAACCCACTCCAGTAATCTTGCCAGGAGAATCCCATGGACAGAGGAATCTGACAATACAGTCCATGGCATTGTAAAGAGTCGCACACAACTGAAGCAACAGCATAGCAAACAGCACACACTGGAAAATCAAGACTGCTTCTTATTAACTGTGATAAGATATACATTCCCTAAAATTTACCATTTTAATGTGTTCGGTTCATTGCCATTCAATGCATTCGCATTGTTGGGCAGCCATCCCTACTATTTGCCTTCAGAACTTTTTCATCTTGCCACCAAAACTCTGTGCCCATGAGACACCAGCTCCCCATTCCCACCCTTCTTGCTTTTTATCTCTGAATTTAAGACTGCTCTTGAGGACACACAGCTCATCCTTGACATTGTTATTGATACTGTTAATGAAAATATATGTCAGTAGTAAGAAATGGAAGATTTTGATCTAAGAAATGGAAAATTTTATTTGAGCCACCCTAAGGTGATAACCCCGGAGACAATATTTCAACAAGCTCTGAGAACTGTTCCTGACCATTAGAGGTCAAAGCACAGATAAATAAATTTTTGAGATAAAGGTTATATATCAAATGATGTACTGTTGACAGTTTACAGAATCCAGATCTACACTTCTAAAGCCAGTCATGGGTCATGGGTCACCTTGGCCTCTTACAGGATTAAGAAAGAAGGTTATTTCCAAAGCAGCTGTAACTCTTGATGAGATTAATAAAGAATGTTATCTCTTAAGAAAAGTGCAGCTTTCCTGATGGCTCATTTGGTAAAGAATCTGCCTGAAATACAGGAGACCCTGTATTCAATTCCTGGTTTGGGAAGATCCCCAGGAGAAGGGATGGGCTACCCACTCCAGTATTCTTGGGCTTCAGATCAAATTGCCAACATCTCTTGGAGCGTCGAAAAAGCAACAGAATTCCAAAAAAAAAAAAAAAAAAATCTACTTCTGCTTTACTGACTATGCCAAAGCCTTTGACTGTGTGGATCTCAATAAACTGGAAAATTCTTGAAGAGATGGGAATACCAGATCTCCTGATCTGCTCTGTATGCAGGTCAGGAAGCATCAGTTACAACTAGACATGGAACAACAGACTGGTTCCAAATCGGGAAAGGAGTATGTCAAGGCTGTATATTGTCACCCTGCTTATTTAACTTATATGCAGAGTATATCATGAGAAACGCTGGGCTGGATGAAGCACAAACTGGCAAGAAGATTGCCGGGAGAAATATCAATAACCTCAGATATGCAGATGACACCACCCTTATGGCAGAAAGCAAAGAACTAAAGAGCCTCTTGATGAAAGTGAAAGAGGAGAGTGAAAAAGTTGGCGTAAGACTCAACGTTCAGAAAGTTAAGATCATGGCATCTGGTCCCATCAGTTCAGTTCAGTTAAGTTCAGTCACTCAGTTGTGTCCAACTCTTTGCGACCCCATGAATTACAGCACGTCAGGCCTCCCTGTCCATCACCAACTCCTGGAGTTCACTCAGAATCCATCGAGTCAATGATGCCATCCAGCCATCTCATCCTCTGTCGTCCCCTTGTCCTCCTGCCCCCAATCCCTCCCAGCATCACAGTCTTCCAATGAGTCAATTCTTCGCATGAGGTGGCCAAAGTACTGGAGTTTCAGCTTTAGCATCATTCCTTCCAAAGAAATCCCAGGGCTGATCTCCTTCAGAATGGACTGGTTGGATCGCCTTGCAGTCCAAGGGACTCTCAAAAGTCTTCTCCAACACCACAGTTCAAAAGCATCAATTCTTCGGCACTCAGCTTTCTTCACAGTCCAACTCTCACATCCATACATGACCACAGGAAAAACCATAGCCTTGTCTAGACGGACCTTTGTTGGCAAAGTAATGTCTCTGCTTTTGAATATGCTATCTAGGTTGGTCATAACTTTCCTTCCAAAGAGTAAGCGTCTTTTAATTTCATGGCTGCAGTCACCATCTGCAGTGATTTTGGCTGCTACTGCTAAGTCACTTCAGTCATGTCCGACTCTGTGCAACCCCACAGATGGCAGCCCACCAGGCTCCCCCATCTCTGGGATTCTCCAGGCAGGAACACTGGAGTGGGTTACCATTTCCTTCTCTAACGCATGAAAGTGAAAAGTGAAAGTGAAGCCGCTCAGTCATGTCCGAGTCTTAGCGACCATGGACTGCAGCCTATGAAGCTCCTCCCATGGGATTTTCCAGGCAAGAGTACTAGAGTGGGTTGCCATTGCCTTCTCCACAGTGATTTTGCGGCCACAAAAAATAAAGTCTGACACTGTTTCCACTGTTTCCCCATCCATTTCCCATGAAGTGATGGGACCAGACGTCATGATCTTCATTCTCTGAATGTTGAGTTTTAAGCGAACATTTTCACTCTCCTCTTTCACCTTCATCAAGAGGCTTTTTAGTTCCTCTTCACTTTTTGCATAAGGGTGGTGTCATCTGCATATCTGAGGTTATTGATATTTCTCCCGGCAATCTTGATTCCAGCTTGTGCTTGTCCCAGCCCAGCGTTTCTCATGATGTACTCTGCATATAAGTTAAATAAGCAGGGTGACAATATACAGCCTTGACGTACTCCTTTTCCTATTTGGAACCAGTCTGTTGTTCCATGTCCAGTTCTAACTGTTGCTTCCTGACCTGAAGGCAATGGCACCCCACTCCAGTGTTCTTGCCTGGAGGATCCCATGGATGGAGGAGCCTGGTAGGCCACAGTTCATGGGGTCTCGAGGAGTTGGACATGACTGAGCAACTTCACTTTCACTTTCATGCGTTGGAGAAGGAAATGGCAACCCACTCCAGTGTTCTTGCCTGGAGAATCCCAGGGATGGGGGAGCCTGGTGGGCTGCCGTCTGTGGGGTCGCACAGAGTCGGACACGACTGAAGCGACTTAGCAGCAGCAGACCTGCATACACTTCATGGCAAATAGATGGGGAAACAATGGAAACAGTGAGAGACTGTTTTTGTGGGCTCCAAAATCACTCCAGATGGTGACTACAGTCATGAAATTAAGAGACAGTTGCTCCTTGGAAGAAAAGTTATGACCAACCCAGACAGCATGTTAAAAAGCAAACATTACTTTGCCAACAAAGGTCCATCTAGTCAAAGCTATGGTTTTTCCAGTAGTCATGTATGGATGTGAGAGTTGGACTGTGAAGAAAGCTGAGCACCAAAGAATTGATGCTTTTGAATTGTGGTATTGTAAAAGACTCTTGAGAGTCCCTTGGACTGCAAGGAGATCCAACCAGTCCATCCTAAAGGAAATCAATCCTGAATATTCATTGGAAAGACTGATGCGAAAGCTGAAACTGATAATTTGGCTACCTGATGTGAAGAACTGACTCATTTGAAAAGACCCTGATGCTGGGAAAGATTGAAGGTGAGAGGAGAAGGGGATGACAGAGGATGAGATGGTTGGATGGCATCACCGACTCAATGAACATGAGTTTGAGTTAACTCCAGGAGTTGGCAATAGACAGGGAGGCCTGGTGTGCTGCAGTCCATAGGGTCGCAAAGAGTCAGACACGACTGAGTGCCTGAACTTAGCTGAACTGAAGAAAAGTGGAAGTTGCTCAGTCCTGTCCAGACTCTTTATGACCCCAGAGACAACACAGTCTATGGGATTTTTCAGGCAAGTGTACTGAAGTGGGTAGGCATTCCCTTCTCCAGGGTATCTTCCCAACTGAGGGATTGAACCCATGTCTCCCTCATTGCAGGCGAATTCTTTACCAGCTGAGCCACCAAGGAAGCCATCCTGAGAAAGTCTGGTTAACACACGTGCACAACACACAGTAACAGGGAGGGAGGAGGCCCAAACAGGCAGAGAAAAATTTTATGTTCAAATTTTTCTCATCTTGCCATAAAATATGAATTTTATTTCATTAAATCTTCTTTTTCTTCTTTGGTTTTTGCTTTTTATTTCATTAATTCTTAAGTTCCAGCCAGCCAACTCAGCTAGAAACCACTCGAGACCCCAGTCATCAGGTTCTTTGAGTATCTTTTCCCTTGATTTTTGTCTCTGATGTAGGCTAGGATTGGGGATTGGAAACTGGCATCTCTCACAACAACTTGCGAGGCTGTTCCAGCATGCTGCCTTAGGCACATCAGATTATTTGTGTCTTCTTTTCTTTCATCTGACACCAAGCTCCTTGGGAACATGGGCCCTGTCAGAATAACCTTGTATCCTCAACTCTGAACACCATGTCCAGCGCATGGTACTCAATATTGATTTGTTTAGTTTTAAATATTCGCCAGATGAGGGTGACAAGGAGAGGAGGAAGAAGAGAGAGGATGAGATGAGTAACTTGTGGGCAGAACAGGGACATAAGAAAACTCTCCCCTATGTGTCTTCCACCAAGTTTTAACATGTTCAAGGGAATAAAAGGAACTGGATGGGATAACTTTCCTGTAAATTAAGTAGACTCTAAACTTAACATTTTGGGAATCTTCTTTGGGAATAGTTGAGAGTATATACTCCTTTCTCAGAAAAATGCCCTGAAATACTCAAACACATTAACCTACAGGTCAGAAATCTTGTCCCAAGGCTAAAAAATAGAATTTTAATTTTCTTCTAAATAAAGTTCATAAGGAGCTACAGATTCATTAAAATTTTACAGTTGGTTTTGCCCTCAGTAATCTCTTCAGTGAATGCAAGGGAGTCAAAGGAGGGTATTCTCAAGTGCAATCATACTGTTGCTGTTAAGGGTTCCTGTTGCGGACTACCATTTTAAAAATTATTATTATTCCCATCTTGTGCAATGCCTCAAGGCATTTTTAAGCTCAATAGCCATCATTAATTTAACTAATGATTAAATAATTGTGAAACACAGGAAGCAAAGCAGTAAAATATAATACTGGAAAAAAATGCTAAAAAGTCATCTTTACTTCATCTAGGAAATTCAGTTGAAAGAAAAGAAATCCTTTCCTTCTAGACATAACAGTGACTAAGCCAGAACACTCCCTCTGACCCAGCAGGGCCATTGGGGGTCCAACCTACCTACTCTGTACACAAAGCCCTCTTCCTCACCACCTTGACTTAGAGGTGCTCACATAGCTCCCTCCACTGGTCCTGTAGTGGGGGCATCTAGAGAGAGACTGCTAATCTCTAAGGCAACCTGGACCAAGGGAGCAAAGCACATTGACTATTCAGGGCCCACTGACTACTTGGAGGGACAGTGGCGGCTGGTCCAGCCCTGGCTTCCTGCGCCACCTGACATGAACACCTGGGGCAGGGGTTTTCCGATCTCAGCTTTAGCTGGTTCTCCAGGTGGTCTTTAAACAGAAGCCTCAGTTCACTTCAGTTCAGTCACTCAGTCAAGTCTGACTCTTTGCGACCCCATGGACTGCAGCACGCCAGGCCTCCTTGTCTATCACCAACTCCCGGAGTTTATTCAAACTCATGTCCATTGAGTCGGTGATGCCATCCAACCATCTCATCCTCTGTCATCCTCTTCTCCTCCTACCTTCAATCTTTCCCAGCATCAGGGTTTTTTCAAATGAGTCAGTTCTTCACATCAGGTGGCCAAAGTATTGGAGTTTCAGCTTCAGCATCAGTCCTTCCAATGAATATTCAGGACTGATTTCCTTTAGGATGGACTGGTTGGATCGCCTTGAAGTCCATGGGACTCGCAAGAGTCTTCTCCAACACCACAATTCAAAAGCATCAATTCTTTGGTGCTCAGCCTTCTTTACGGTCAACTCTCACATCCATACATACTACTGGAAAAACCATAGCTTTGACTAGATGGACCTTTGTTGGCAAAGTAATGTCTCTGCTTTTTAACATGCTGTCTAGGTTGGTCATAACTTTTCTTCCAAGGAGCAAGGGTCTTTTAATTTCATGGCTGCAGTCATCATCTGCAGAGAAGCCTAGCTGGTGATGAATTCCCTGACACAGCGCAGAGCGAGGTTGTAATGATGGCTCTTTAGGTGCTCAGGGAGCCAAGTGACTTGCTGGAACAGAGGAGGAACTGTGGACCGGCCTCTCGGAGCCGGTAGCAAAGCAGACGTGGGAGAGCTGTGTGATCAGGGAAGCCTCACTGGCATGACTTTTAAGGACATGGAGGTTTACATAATATCCCTTTTTCTCAGCAAAGTAAGTTCCTTATTTCTGAATCTCGTTGCTCTGAGAAGATCCAGTTCCTGAACTGGCTGTCCCATTAGAGCACTTCCCTAATATAGCACGGTCTTCAGCAGGCGTTAAACCAGGAAGCACTTACGTCAGAGCTAAGCCTGGTCTGAACCTTCTAAAGCAGTCTATCGGCACTTCCTTTTGGCCTCTCTCTCCTGTTGATGGGTCAAGGAGAAGCTGGGACTGATCCTTACGTAATAGAAAACACACAACAAAATCAAAAGCAAAAATTTAAATCCCCAATTTTAAACACTAACCACTGAGAGCACCTTAAAGTTTACTGTTAAGCACAAATATGCAATCACGCAAGAGCACACTGTTAAAAAATTACTAACTCACTACAAGGCAGTTGAGTTCCATATCAATATGATTAAGTAGTGCACAGGAAAATGATTCTTTAAAGGAGTGAAGGTAGTCACACACGCTGCCCCTGTGGGAGATAACTGTTTTATTCTTTAAAAGACAATTGAGAAAATAAGGTATTATGAATGAAGAAGCAAATGCAAACGTGACCATCATAATTACTGCTGAGGAGCAGGGAAGAAACTGTCTATTTGTGTTCTAGTTTTGGTCACTGGGACTCATGGATGAAGCCGGACCCAGAAACAGGAGAAGGCAATTTGGGGTGGACCTTTCATTAACAGTAACTTGTATGGCTAAACGGCTGTGTGGGTCAGGCACTGTGCTAAGTGCTTCTTCATATATTATCTCAATTAATCCTCGCAACTGTCCCTGAGGTAAATCCCTACCAGGGCTTCCCTGGTAGCTCAGATGGTAAAGAATCTGCCTGCAATGCAGGAGACCGGGATTCGATCCCTTGGTTGAGAAGATCCCCTGGAGAAGGGCATGGCAACCCACTCCAGTAGAGAATTCCATGGACAGAGGGGCCTGGTGGGCTACAGTCCATGGGGTCACAAAGAGCTGGACAGAACTGAGTGACTCTCTCTCACACAAATTGAGCGACTAGCTCATACACACAGACACACACATACACATACGTATTTCAAACATGGTGTGAGGATTCCAGCTCAGACCTATGTGTGTCCAGCATCTTAGAAGGAGGACTTCCTCCCCATGTTTTTATGTGAAGAGGGAGAAAAATTGCTTTTCCCTCTCTTTGCTCTCAGGAAAGCCTGAGAATGGAAATGACTCGCCCCTGCCAGGCTGAAATGGGGTGCGGTCACAAGGGTAGGGCCTGGGGGCTGGGGCTGGGCTTTCTCAGCTGCTGTTTGCAAGGGGGCAGCCTGGAGGTGGAGGCAGGGTGGGCAGAGCGCCTCGGACCTGGTGGTGGAGGTGGATGGAGGGCCTTCAGCACTTCCCGTCTGGTCCACAGCTGCTCACATCCTTTAAGGAGTCAAGGAACGAGGAAGATGGAGGCCTGGCCTCTACCCTTGTTCTCCCCGAGGCCACTTTGCAGGAAGGAAGGGCTGACATCTCCTTCGGCAGTGTGGCTTCTCCGAGGTCAGTGTTTAGCTTTGTGAGGCCGTGGTTTTCTAATCCTCTTTGGTTTCTAGTCATTTGTTCAGGGCATGTTCCCTGGCAGCCCCACATGTACCAAGCAGCCCTTTGAGGAATGTGTGGGACTCCTGAGAAGAGCCTGGAAGCCTGGAATCTGCCTTTTCCTTCATGGCTAGGCCTCAGGGGAATCACTTTTGCTTTCGTCTTGACCTCTGTTCACTACATCAGGCCCCTTCTTCATGCTTCTGAATGCATGGCATTCAAGAAGAAAATTACAGTGTTCTTTCTTTGATTCAAAAAGTCCTCCTTTGTGAGCTCTAAAGTCATACAGATTAAGAAATTATAAAGTTAAAATAACATCGAATGTTCATTGCTTTTTTTTTGGCCATGCTATGCAGCTTTCAGAATGTTAGTTCCCCACCCAAGGATCGATCCCAGGCCCTCAGTGGTGAAAGCAGTGAGTCCTAACCACTGGACCACCAGGGAATTCCCCTGTTCATTGCTCTTATTGCCCAACAGTTTTAGTTGATAGAATTTTTTTTCCTGTCTCCTACAGAATCCTCGTTTTATTACTTAAACCATTACTCATTGAGAAGTTATCTATTAAAAATGTATTGGGCTTTTAAAAATACCTAGTCCTTTAGCCAAGTGTGTCTCTTTGAAAAGTCAGTGCTTTCCTTCTTTCACTTACCCAACTGTGATCAGTCTTTAATTTTAACTTCAGTGATCAGGATCTTGAGTGAGAGCCCAGTGTGGTAGCTGGTAGTGAGCTCATCACACGTCCAATCATCTGACCAGCCCCTTGGAAGTCAAGTGCAAGGGGCAGGCAGTCTGTCTGGTTTCATATCATGGTCACAAAATCTCCCCAGCTGATGTCTTATCTGTACACAAGTGTGTTGCCTGTCCATACTCTCCTTGAGGTATCCCGGGAGGATGCTAAACAAAGTGGATTGGATCCTTTCGTGATAACAACCCAGTGATGTGTATTACAAAACCTGAGGATAAACCCACAGACCAGTGGGAGAAAATACATAAGGCAAGTTTATAAAATTGAGATATATTTTAATTATGAAAAAGATATTAAATGAGTAAAGGATTTTGGAATCGCTTGATTATGTGCTCCATATACACAAATATAGCATATGTGCATGTCCATACACGTAAACACATACACAGTAGCAGTATGTTAGATATGCAAGGTGCAAAGCAGTCAGTGAATATCAGTGCCCCTCTTGAGGGACATGAACAATTCCCAGTACTGGCTGGTTCCTGGGTGTCTGACATCTATCACTGCAGAGTCATTGAAGGGAAGGGCTGTGATCGAAGGGGTTCCTATTGACATGAGCAGCAAGTTTTCATCTGTGTATCCCTCACTTGACTCATTGACAACCTGCTCTGGGCTGCACCCACCCATGTGGGCTCTGCACATGGTCCTTCTCCCTATAGTCCCTGTGGGTGGACTCCTGATGAGCAGGTGGGAGAAGGGAGGCCAGACCCCCTTGAGCCTGGCCCCTGTGCCTGGTGCCTCGTGGGCCATCTGGGAGGGGCTGTCCATTTCAGTTGTTTAATCAGAATCTTATGCACTCTCTCGGGGTAAGGAGGGTGTACAGAGGATGGATTCATGCTCCCTCTCTGCAAGGAGTCCCCAACGTATATGTGTTTGTGTGCATTCGTATTCCAGTTGCACCCTCCCCACAAAATAAGAGCTGGTCTTCCCTGAGATCTTACTGTGTGCCTAACAAGTATGATCCCATTTTCCCCACTGAAGAGCCCTATAAGTTATGTGCTAATAGTATAATTTATGTATCACATAAATTTATGTATCACATTTTTTCCAGTAGTCATGTATGGATGTGAGAGTTGGACTATAAAGAAAGCTGAGTGCCGAAGAATTGATGCTTTTGAACTGTGGTGTTGGAGAAGACTCTTGAAAGTCCGTTGGACTGCAAGGAAATAAAACCAGTCAATCCTAAAGGAAATCAGTCCTGGGTGTTCATTGGAAGGACTGATGTTGAAGCTGAAACTCTTAATACTTTGGCCACCTGATGCAAAGAGCTGACTCATCAGAAAAGACCCTGATGCTGGGAAAGATTGAGGGCAGGAGGAGAAGGGGACAACAGAGAATGAGATGGTTGGATGGCATCACCAACTCAATAGACATGAGTTTGGGTAAACTCTTGGAGTTGGTGATAGACAGGAAGGCCTGGCGTGCTGCCGTTCATGGGGTCACAAAGAGTCGGACACAACTGAGTGACTGAACTGAACTGAATGTATCACATGTAGATCCCAGTGCCCCAGGAAGCCTTCTTTCCATCACTGTGTCATGCAGTATATAGTGTAGCATCTAAACCAGTGCTGTGCGATAGAACTTTCTGTGATTGTGGAAATGTTCTATGCTGTCCATTGTGCTGGCCTAAAGGTTCTGTTTTAAAGGTTAAATAGTATTCCATTGTATGTATGTTTGCCTTTATCCATTCATCCACTGATGGATATTTGGATGCCCTTCTATCTTATCTTTTCTTCCTTTTCCCCAGGTATATCAATAATATATACTTAATATATCTAGATAGTTATTGTATTAGATGAGGAGTTCAGTTCAGTTGCTCAGTTGTGTCCAACTATTTGCAACCCCATGGGCTACAGTACGCCAGGCTTCCTTGTCCATCACCAGCTCCCGGAGCTTGCTCAAATTCATGTCCATCGTGTTGGTGATGTTATCCAACCATCTCGTCCTCTGTCATCCCCTTCTCCTCCTGCCCTCAATCTTTCCCAGCATCAGGGTCTTTTCTAATGAGTCAGTTCTTCACATCCAGTGGCCAAAGTATTGGAGTTTCAGCTTCAACATCAGTCCTTCCAATGAATATTCAGGACTGATTTCCTTTAGGATTGACTGATTTGATCTCCTTTCTGTCCAAGGGACTCTCAAGAGTCTTCTCCAACACCACAGTTCAAAAGCATCAATTCTTCGGCACTCAGCTTTCTTCACAGTCCAACTCTCACATCCATACGTGACTACTAGAAAAACCGTAGCTTTGACTAGACGGACCTTTGTTGGCAAAGTAATGTCTCTACTTTTTAATATGCTGTCTAGTTTGGTCATAGCTTTTCTTCCAAGGAGCAAGTGTCTTTTAATTTCATGGCTGTGGTCACAGATAAGGAGTAGTTTGTGCTCATTTCATATTTTAAGAGCAACACAGGTTAAGTCTTTATTCTTTTCCTCTCATCACCCCAAAATGTACCAAATGTGTCTGCTCAAAGAGGATTTTTGTCTAACGAAGCCTCCCAGTGATTTTAATTCATCTAGATTGTTGACTTTCCATGGAAAAAGAAATTCTCCAGGCCTAGAGAATGACCCCGTTCAGATAGTAGGTTGGATAGGCATTGTTTTGGGGGTAATGTTTGTGTACATTGAACACAGTAATCCTGACATGTTAAAGGGTTAATTTTTCTCTCCTATGAAAGTGGGGAGGTTAAGTGGCTGAGTGTGGTGTGGTGGCCCCTCAGTGCCATCAAAGACAGATTCCACATGGGTTTCTCCCCTGCCATCCTTAGGGGTCACTGTCATCTGTGAGGCTCCATGTTGGCCACCAAAGCTCCATCCACCATGTCCGTGGTTCAGGCAAGAGGAAGGGAAGCATAAGGGATCCTGGAAGTGCCACCTGAGACTGTCCACTTATCAACCAGACTGTATCAGAAGGCACCCTGGCCCCTCCCCTAGAGCACGGGAGACAAGGCACATTTGCTGCCATGAATAAAATTTGATTCTGGTGGGAAGATGGAAGAGGGTGGATGTAAGGCAGGCAGCCAGCAGCTCAGCTGGGGGTCCTCAGCATCTACCCTCTTGAGGTTCAGGATATGGATCAAGAACTGGGGCACAGACTCCTTTCAAATGGCCTGCACTTCATACTAGAGGCATTCAACTGCTTTTTTTTTTTTTTTTTTTTGCTACTAAAGCATGCCAGCTTCCCTTTGTGGTTGAGGGCACTGAATTCTTCCAAAAATAGAGGAAAAGAGTGTGTTGTGTGGCTGTCTGGTGTCCTCTTCTTTGTGTGTCTTGTCATGGAGAAGTGTGGGATAAAGCAGCTGCCTGTGAGGTCTCCTCTGCATGGGTCTCTTTTTAAATTCTTCTATTTAAATAGGTTTTAAAATGTGAAAGGGAAAAAGGGTTGTCCCCTTAAAGAAGTCTTTTTCAGATGATAGTTCATCAAACTGCAGCTTAATAAAGACACTCATTCATAGTGATTAGGTCTTTGTTAGAAAGGATGGAGGAGAGTTACTGAGGCTGGTTTGCAGACTGCAATTGCCCAGATACCCTCATAGTTTGAGCAGACAGGTAATTTAATCTTGCTCTGTGCTTCACAGGGGTCTGTGAAGGAAGAGGGCAGAGAGTGCGGGCACTGTCTTAAGTCCTGGCTCCTCAAAGTGGTGAGGTAGGAGCAGGACTGTTAGGTGCTGGGATGGGAAGTCCTGGCGGGCTTTTTTTGCTGAAGAGCTGTGATCAGCTAGAAGTGATCAGCTTTGGGGATCCAGGTGTGGCCTTTGAGGAGATGTAGGTGACCTTTGAGGAGATGTAGTTGTTGGACCAGAGGAAAGAAACCTCTTGGGGAAGCAAAGGAATCTCAGACCTGGAAACCCTCAGATCAGAGGCAGAAAAGGTAAGTCAGATTCTAGGGAAAAGAGATGGCAGGCAGAAATTGGCTTAAAAAAAAAAAAAAAAGAAATTGGTTTCCATGTGGTGCATGTACTAGTGTCAGGGAATAGTCTATGAGCCAGCCACGAGCCTTGGAAAACAGCTGGGCTTTAGACCTGAGTTTGCTACTTACCCTAGGCAAGTGACTCACTCTTTGCCCTCAGGGTCAGGATTGCGAGTGCCCTGATAGTCAGGATTGTGAGTGCCCTGATAGGCAACACAAAGACCCTCTGACCCCATGATCCAGACTTGAGGGTGCTATCCAAGGGATCAAGGCCAAGATCCTGTGCCAGAGAGGAGCTTGATATGCCCCAATCTCTCTCCCTTAACCCAGTTACTTCTGTGCATTCCCTGCAAAGGATATAAAGGAATTTCCTAAGTTCGAGACAAGCAAGAAGAGAGAAGTAGGAACATTCAGGCAGAGGGAAGAGAGGGGCAGAGTAATTAGTGCACTTACACTGCCCTAAAATCAGGAGCCATCTTGCTTAGATGGGCTATTACTTTCTTCCTTGTAGCAATTTAAGGTAATCGTGTGTTCATCTAGTTATGTTAAGATGGGCAAAGGCATGCCACTGTACCAAACAATGCCAACGGCCAGTATGAGTGAGTTGAGGGCTCTGTCTCACATGTCCTGTTACTGGTACTAAGCTCTACCATCTGAAAAATGGCAGTCACTTTGGGTGAGGGAAGAGGATGTGGCAAATCGAGGACTGGCTCTTGAAACTTTCATCCAAGGCAAGTACTTTGGCTCACGTTTCATCAGCCAGAGGAAGTCACATGGCCAAGCCTAACCTGAAGAGTATGGGGGTGCCTTCCTACCTTGTGCTGACCAGAAAGGTAGCCGAAATATGTGACGAACAGCACTGCCACAGTAGTTATTTTAATAGAGTTATATTTTTACAGAAAAGGGGTCAAGAACTGGGTCATTTGCTAATCCAAGTCCCTGCATTATTTATACCTAAAGGAATTTGAGACTCCCGTATAACCTTACCATTCCATTTTCTTAATCTCAGGCACAATGTCTAGAAGGAAATAAATCTTGCCAAGTCTAACTCATAAAATGATAGCTTGTCAGTTGCCCAAATTAGGAAGACAGATTGAAACAGCAGTCTGCTGCTACTGCCGAGCAAAGACAATTTGCTGTATATTAAGCTTAAAGAGTGATTTAAAGAGGATTCTGCTCGGACATGATGACTTGCTCTGCTTTTTTATGGAACCTAAAGCAGGTCCTGACCTCTCAAACTTTTTTACCTCCATCATGACAAACGATGGGATTCGGAGTGAAGGCTGGAAAATGGAAGGAGAGCAGTAATCTGTCTGGAGATTTGTAACTGGTGAATTCCAGGGCACATACTCTTTGTGTAACAGTCATGTTCTTATTCTGTTGTCTTGACGTGTTTTGTAAGCAAAAAAGACTTTTTATTCTTTATTAACTGGGCCCTTGGGCATTCTCTGCCCATAAACTCCAATTCCTAATTGTGTGCATTTGTGACAATTTAATTAATCCACATGAATTTATTAAGTACTCACCAGAAAGAACTTTGCGAGTTACAGTTGGGGTTACAAAAGTAAGCAGGATTTTAAGCTTCTTTAATGCTTTTGAATTTAAGGGGCCCACAGAGATACATGCATGGTCTAATGATATCTCTTTCCTCTCTGGGGTAGGTGGTAATATTCATGTTCCCTCAGGAACCTCCGAAAGGGGAGCCGCCCACCTTAGCAGTTTGGCATTTCTGTTCTTCCCCTCTCTTTGAATCAGGGCTGGCCTTGTGACTTGACCTGGCCCAGCAGAGTCCTATAGAAGGGATATGGTGACCTCTGAGGCTAGGCCTTGCTCTCTTGGCCACTTTGTCCTCATGTAACGATGTTCTGGGTAGGCTCCTGGAAGGTGAGAGGCACGTGGAATGAGAGGCCCAGGTGACGGCCAGCATGTGCCACCAGATAATATGAGTTAGGCCATGAATGCCAGCCAGCCCCAGTGGATCGCAAACATGTGAATGAGCCAGGACAAAACCGTGAGGAGCGGACAGCCTGCCCATATTGCAAACATCAGACCATGAGCAAGTCAATGACTGTTATTTGAACTACCAAGTTGGTGGTGGTTTCTGTGCCTCTTGGTTGGCCGTGGCCCACTCCCTTCACTTACCCTCTGTGACAGCTAGACCTGCCCTCTTGCTGTTCTCCAACATGATGTGATTTTTGGCTCCTTCTTGGGTATATTGTCCCCATAGTCTGGGATGGCTGTCTGCCTCTTTCCTTCTCAGAACTTCATGTCCTATCTTCAAGACCCAGGTGCCTCTCTGCATTCTCCTGGAGCCCTTGATACACATCTCTGTAAGTGGTACTTTCTCTGTTGCCCTGTGGTTCTTTGCTTACAGATTGAAAGTGGAAGTAGTAGTCGCTCAGTCATGTCCGACTCTTTGTGACCCTGAGGACTGGAGCCTGCCAGGATCCTCTGTCTATGGAATTCTCCAGGCAAGAAAACTGGAGTGGGTTGCCATTTCCTTCTCCAGGGGATCTTCCCGACCCAGGGATGGAACCCAGGTCTCCAGCATTGCAGGCAGATTATTTACCATTTGAGCTACCTGGGATTTACATGTTGCAGCTGCTACTGCTAAGTCGCTTCAGTCGTGTCTGACTCTGTGCGACCCCATAGACGACAGCCCACCAGGCTCCCCCATCCCTGGGATTCTCCAGGCAAGAACACGGGAGTGGGTTGCCATTTCCTTCTCCAATGCAGGAAAGTGAAAAGTGAAAGTGAAGTCGCTTAGTTGTGTCCAACTTGTAGCGATCCCATGGACTGCAACCCACCAGGCTCCTCCGCCCATGGGATTTTTCAGGCAAGAATACTAGAGTGGGGTGCCATTGCCCTCTCCAATTTACATGTTAGTGTCTCCTATTAAATGCTGAGTTCCTAGGGAAAGAGGCTGTCCTCTCCTTCACTGACTCTGGGGCCTCTACCCAGATCGTGGCACACAATGGATGTGGCAGTCCACCGGGAGACCAAGCTTGGAGAATAACTCTTTTGTGAGGGTGAAGGCCGCACTGACCCTGAGACGTGGCTGCCGAGTCCTGGATATAACTGCATGCCATACTGCAGTGCCTCGCACGGGAATCAACTGCGATCCTGTTAAAATGCAGCTTCTGATTCAGTGGGTCTGAAGAGGGGCCCAAGAGTCCGCATTTCTGACAAGCTCCCACAATCTACATTTTGAGTAGCAAGGCCATAAGATAAGCCAGATGCCCAAGAATGACAATCAGTAACAAAGGTCCTCAGTGGTTCATGAAGAAGAAAATTATGAAAGAGTCTTTTTTTAGTTAAAGTGTATAGTTGATGTGCAGTATTATATACGTTACAGGTGTACAGTATCATGACTCACAGTTTTTAAAGGTTATACTCCATTTATAGTTATTATAGAATGTTGGCTATATTATTTGTGTTATAAAATATATCCTTGTAGCTTATTTTCTACATAATAGTTTGTATGTCTTAATCTCCTATCCCTATATTGCCCCTCCCTGCTTCCCTCACTCCACTGGAAACCACTAGTTTGTTCTCTGTATCTGTGAGTCTGTTTCTTTTTTTGGTTATATTCACTAGTCTGTTTTATTTTTTAGATTCCACATATAAGTGATATCACACAATATTTGCTTTTCTCTGTCTGACTTAGTTCACTTAGCATAATACCCTCCAAGTCCATCCATGTTGTTGCAAATGGCAAAATTTCCTTTTTTATGTCTGACTAGTATTTCATTATATATATATACACACCACATCTTTATTCATTCATCTGTTGATGGACACTTAATAGGGATGAGTCTTGATTAGTAGTGCTGATAGCCATAGCGTACAGAATATGACTAATAAAATGAATGTGATCATTTTAAGGGTGTTCCAATTGAAGGGAAATGGTAGAAGGAGATAAATATTGATTAGAAAAGGAGTGTTTTAAATAAGCTCAGATTTTGAAAGGATCTACGAAAAATAAGGTGGGGAGACTCAATTATATCAGAACTGTTGACTAGAGAACTAGCCTAGATTCTGACAGATACTAAATACAGAAACAAAACAAAAAAAATCTTGTAGACTGATGTTCTGAAGAACGAGGATGGGATAGATGCGTTAGTCGACCTCTTAGAAGGATGAAAGCGGTGAACTCTGGGGAGCCGGCCCTGACAGGCTGGCCTTATTTCCTTGTTTGAAAAGATGACTGTGTTGCTGGAACAGAAGAGTGTGGTCACCGCACACAGAGGCTTTCTGCAGGCTGTTTGATTCCTACCTGGGGCAGATCCTGTGGTCAATATGGAAAGAGATGTACTTTGGAAATGTACAATGTATACCTTTGGAAAGATATCTGTACATTTTGGTGACTGGTTGGAAAGCAAAATAGCAAGAACTCTGGTTGATAATGTTTACCAGTGCAAAGATTTGTGTTCATAGTTCACCTGAAGATATAATTGGACTACTTATGAAATATAGAGTTCCTCCCAAACCAATTATTAGAAGATTAAAATATACTCTTTCTATTGGCAGAGCAAGTGAAGGCAAAGTCCAGGGGACATGGCAGACATGAGAAATACTTGGCGTCCCCTCCCTGGTGGCTGGTGCCAAGTCAATCTGTAGCTGTTTATTGTCTTGAATATGTACTCAAATTAGCTGTGCAGCAGGCCATCTGCTGTCTCCTCCAGACTCAGTTGATAGGCCCTGGGAAAAGGAAATCCTGCCAAAATGCAAATAACCTACTAAACTGATAATAAAGGGAAAGATAAGGTCTGTGGGGGGGATGGGGTAGAAATAAGTGACTGTCTTCTCAGCTTCTCTTTGTCTTTCCTCCATCTGTATTTCTTCCTGTTAGAGAAAGACCAGGTGTGGACCAGGAGACCCTGATCTCAACTGGAAATGCCAGATCAGAACCCGAAGTAATAGGGGAATTAGGAGGTTCCCGTTTAAGAATGCATCTTGCAACTTCTTAAACTAGTCTCAGCCCTGACTTGGTTTCCACTGATCACCTTGCTGCCATGGAAGCCTGATCAGATCTGTGCTCTTCCAGGTGCAGGGCTGAGGTCTCTGCGCCTCTCAGCGGGCTATTGCCTGAATTCCCCAGGTTGCCTTGTCATTAACCCATGAGCCCAGACCCCTTTACTCCCCGCCCCCACCCCAGACTGCCCTCCATGGTGTTCCCACCCAAGCATAACTCAACTGTTCCAAGTGGCCGTCTTGAGCTGATTGGACAACTGTCATTTACAGGCGTCTATGGCTTTAGTTTCCAAATACTTTCACAGTCACATTCAGCTCCTTTTCTTATTCATATAGGCTCCCCAAGAAGCTGTCACTACTTAATCGGAATAGTAATATTAAAGAAACTCTGGCTTCATCCAACGAGGAGGTTGTGACCATCTGAGACCCATGGCTCAGCAGTAGGAGACGAAAAATGTGAATGCAGATCTTATCACTGGTTCTGTTGATTTAGAGGGAAGAAGAGTTTGCAGACTCAGGTGTTGGCAGGGGCTGTGCAGCTAGCAGCGGTGAGTGAGGCTGGCCAGGCACAAGGCAGTGGGGAGCAGTGGGGCCTGTGTCCTGCCAGGGGGCACGGAGTCATCACAGGTGGCCAGCCGTTATTCACTGCGTGATGGTCATACGTGGGGACGTGGGCCAGCACTGCCACCTCTTCCAAGTCTAGGCAGTGCCAAGAATTAGTTTACAACATTGACAGTGGATTCATTTCTTCTCAAAACACTGTGTGGCTCAAACAAAAATCATCCCACAGCCCTCCAGTTTGATCATCAGATTACAGTAATATTCCCCAGTGAATGATGCTTAGCTGCTTTTGAGGGTACTTGCATTTTAAAAGAATTTGGTGAAACAATTTAGTTTCTAATTAATGCAGTCAGTGGGGGACGTGTTTTTTCATCCATAGCACCACCTTCCTGAGCCTGCTTTAAATCCCTCAGCTTCAACAAATCTTGGCTAAAGAGAGTTTGAAAATGAGATGCGGTATGCATAGCATTGCCTTGCAGTTTATAACCATATACTCTCCACCCTCCCCCCGCCCCACCCCCGTTCTGTCTACACAGGGGTCTAAACTCTGCAAGGTGGCTGTGCACCATGATGCAGAAGAGGAGGCTCTCTAAACTCACCCTGGGGAGTGCACAGAAGTCGTTAAAAAACTGTTTTCTAAAAATCCTTGAAAAGGGGGAAAAAGGACTGTGTGAGCTGTAGTTTATAATTTGGGGTGCTTGCAAAGCAGATCTATTTTAAAATTGCAGTTGTTCATCATCTACCCCCTGTGTTTGAAGGAGGATCTTGCCACAGCAAAGGACTTGGTGTACTTCTGGGCTGAGGTAATGAGCAGGCTTCATACTGGGAAAGGAGTTTAGAGGAACAGAGTCAGCTCCTGAAAGGAAGTGTCATCCTAGCAGGAGTGATTTTAAAAATATGGTGGTTGAGCGGGGGGCACTCTTTTGATGCAGTAATTTGGGCGGGGGGCACTCTCTTGATGTAGTAATGCCTTAGGCCATCCTTATTTTGCATAAGCAGCACCAGCCTGCATGAGTCTCAGTGGTTCCAGGGAATTTCCTGGGAACTTTAGAATCCACTGCCATCAGGGCCCAGCCTCTGAGATTAGGATTTCGTTGGTCCACGTGTGGTCTAGGCACCTGCATTCTCAACAGCTCCCTGTAACTCTGGTTGAGAATGATTACAAGTCTGAGAGTTTCAGACTTCACAGCATCAAAGCACCCAGGGAGCCTGTTAACATGGGCAGTTATGCCTTGCCCTGTCCAATGACTAAGAACCTCACGGAGGCGCTGGACTCTATTTTTAAAGACCCCCAGATGATCTTGGCTTAGATTTTTAATAAAGTTTTTCAGCCCTTTGTAAACCACTCCCTACCATATGGTCACCCAAGTACACACACAAACACACCATTTACAAGTATTTCTAATAAATAGAAACACTTTATGGTCCCACCTTTGGCAAGCACTTGAGGTGAAAATAGATTTCCTGAAACATGTCAGTTAAGACACAAAGGCTGTGACTGCCCAGCTTTTCACTGCTGGGGGAAGTGGGTGGTGTTGGATGGGGCAGCAAGGACTGGATTGGGCCAGGTTTCTGGTTAAACTCAGACTTTCTCTGCTAGAGCAGCGGTTCCCAGCCTTTTTGGCACAGGGGATTGATTTCATGGAGAACAGTTTTTCCATGGAGTAGAAGTGGAGCTGGGGGAAGGTTTTGGGATGATTCAAGTGCATTGCATATATTGTGCCCTTTATTTCTAATCTAATGCCACCGCTGATCTGGCAGAAGGTGCCAGTCCATGGACGGAGGTTGGGGATCCCTGTTCTAGAGGTCTTCCAGCCCATTGATCTTGTGTTATTTGTAGAAATGGTGCCAAATCGCTATAAATGCAAGGCTGAGAGTTGTCTGTCCTCTTGCTTCTTTTTCAGATTCCAGAAAACACTTCTGCCCAATAATGTCAACATAGTTTTACTTATTCTCTTTTGATTCAAGAAATCACCATAAAACCCACCTTTGAGAACTCTGAATGTCATGATTTTATTTCTGGCACTATAATATTTGTGTTTCTGAGTCTTAGCGTGTTGGAAAAGCTTCTGAAACAAAAGCAGTTTGTTTTTCCTGAATGTGATTTTTAACACTCCTTATCTTGAAGTTTGCATTGCACATTTTAGTGTTGGTCTTTGCATAACTGAATAACTTGCTAATATTATTTTTGTTGTTCTTTTGTGTTAAGAGTGAGCTGTAGTCCAGGAGAAAGAAGGTACAAACCCTGCAGATCAGATATCACCTGGGCCCATATGGACTCCTGGTCTTGCTTCCCTCCAGTGTCTACAGGAGTCACCCTTCATTCTGACTGTTCAGGCCTCTCTGTCTACTAGAAAGTTCCCTTCTGATCCCAACCTTGTCTAATTATTAACACTGAGAGATACTACTACTGAGTTGATCAGTAAGGGGGAGAAAACTTAGGTTTGGGACTAATTTTATTACATCTCAAAATGGCTTTGATGAAATCAAATCTATTTATATATCATCAAACACTTTGCTTTAACTTCAAGGATATTACCCTCCACTTGGGCCGTGCTCTTTTCCATTCTTCTTATTATTTTGTTATGCAGACAAATAGTCATTTGCAGATAGCGTAAGTAATACAGGTTTTATGTGCAGAGCTAGAATTCATGGGGCACCTACAAGCAGAGAACTTTTTTCAGGGAGTGAAAAGCCCACTGAGCACGTCCGCTTCTCAGGATTTTCTCAAAGGAAGAGAGTCATCATTCACGGCAGCCACCAGAGGAGATTTTATTCCAAAGACTGAATTTTCTGTTGAAATGTCTGAAATACCTGACTCCCCAGACTTGGGGGACAGGAGAGGCAGAGAAAGCATTCAGGAGCACATAGCCTGTTGGATATGAGTCTCAGCAATTTTTTTTCATCCTAAGTGTCATTTGCTGTATTTGTTTTCCTTGCTTACATGTGGAACTGCCCCCTAAACGTGCTGATAAGAGAAGAATAAGTAAGTAAATGCTCCCAAGGTTCGAGGCTGATATAAAAGTCACTTGGTTTCAGTGAACCGGACTGGAACACGAGCCTTTTGTTTGCTGTTGAAAGTTTAGCACTTGAATTTCGGGTTGGGCTGTTCATTTCATTAAGGAAAATGTGGACACCTCATGCCAACCCCTGTTTTCTTTAGTCCCTGAGAATGAAAGGCATTGTGTATTCGGTCCACACACAAAAAAGTGAACAGTGACTTAATTGTACCCTGGGAACAAAAGCTATTACCTGGGGACTAGATGGGAGACCCCAGTTTTCTGCTCACCGACTTCACTCTTTATAAAGTCAGCCTTGCTAGGAACCCCAGAGCAAATGTTCGCATTGTGGCCGCTGTTTGCATTTGAAATTGTAATCTGCAGAGTAGTTTCTCCTGGTGCTTACGAATGAGAGGGATGTGGCAAAGTGTGGACCTGGCTTATTCGGAAGAGGCCAGGCATTGGGCCCCAAGTCCCCTGACAAAGGCCAGACATCCAGCAGAAGGAGGAGACTGAAAGGGGAAGGAGAGAGTTTGGTTCCTCCTCTCAACCTGCCTCTTCCTTGCAAAAGCCCCAGTGACACAAATTGATGGCTGCGTCAGTCATGTGGGTCCCATCTGCTTGCCAGCAGTTCAGCTGTGGTTAAATCCATTTAAAAAGCGTTGACCCACTGATCAGTTATCTGCAGGCAATGGCTGTGTGCAGTGTGAGAATTCAGGGGCAGCAGCTTTTCGGGCGGATAATGGCAGCCCCTTGATTCTCCCATCATACAAAGGTGAAGAAACTGTATCTCCTTGAATGGTGATGTTGGGTCGGAAGCCACTTTTCTCTTCTGAGAGTGGCTGAGGAATTGGCTTTGCTGTTGGTTGAAGCCATCACTTTGGTTGAGGACCTCAAGTCCCAGAACATTTTCTTTTGCCTTTGGAGTATCAGCTAGGACTAAGATTTTGAAGCTGTTTTGGTTCACTGGAGGAGAGTGTTGACTTGCCAGGGGTTGGGGATAAAGTGTCTCAAGTCAAAAGAGTTACTTCAGAATTTGAAATTCCTATACCCTCAATGATCCCACTGAGTTGTGATAAATTGAAATCAGTGAAGAGCACAGTTAATAATAATGGTGGTAGCAAAAACCAAGCTAGAATTTTTTGACCTTTCACACTCCATGCGTGCTAAGTCACTTCAGTCGTGACTGACTCTGCAACCCTGTAGACCATAGTCTGCCAAGCACCTCTGTCCAGGGATTCTCCAGGCAAGAGAATTGCCATTTCCTCCTTCAGGGGATCTTCCCTACCCAGGGACTGAACCAGTGTCTCTTATGTCTCCTGCATTGGCAAGCAGGCTCTTTACCACTAGTGCCACCTGGGAAGCCCAAAATGTTCTTCCTTCCCACAACCCAGCCCACCTGGGTGAAAAGCAGGAATTCTAACCACTAGACCTTGTGGGATTTCACACTATATCATAACCTTTAAAAGCATTATCACTTATAATCTCACAGTAAGTGGTTTTTATTTAAAAAGTGAAACAAAATGAAAAGCAAGTATTGAGATTGGTTCCCAGGACAGTGGCTAAATATGTTACGTTCTCCATGAAGTCATGACATCATGGACCTAAGCCAGCATTTCCCAAACTTTAATGTGTACATGAATCACCTGGGGTCTTGTGAAAATGATGATTCTGGTTCAGTAGGTGTGGGTGGAGACTGAGAGTCTGCATTTCTAATGAGTGTGATGCTGCAGGCCCACAGAACACCCTGTATGGTGAGTTTCTAAGTCAGAAATTGCCAAACCTGGCTGATCATTGGAATTGCCTGGAGACTCTGAAATACAGCTTCCCTTCTGCTGTGTGGATCACAACAGACTGTGGGAAATTCTTAAAGAGATGGGAATACCAGACCACATGACCTGCCTCCTGAAAAATATGTATGCAGGTCAAGAAGCAACAGTTAGGACTGAACATGGAACAACAGACTGGTTCCAAATAGGGAAAGTAGTACATCAAGGCTGTATATTGTCACCCTGCTTATTTAACTTATATTCAGAGTACATCATGAGAAATGCTGGACTGGATGAAGCACAGGCTGGGATCAAGATTGCCAGGAGAAATATCAATAACCTCAGATATGCAGATGACACCACCCTTATGGCAGAAAGCAAAGAAGAACTAAAGAGCCTCTTGATGAAAGTGAAAGAGGAGAGTGAAAAAATTGTCTTGAAGCTCAACATTCAGAAAATCACTGCAGTTGGTGACTGCAGCCATGAAATTAAAAGATGCTTGCTCCTTGGAAGGGAAGTTATGACCAACCTAGACAGCATATTAAGAAGCAGAAACATTACTTTGCCAACAGAGGTCCATCTAGTCAAAGGTATGGTTTTTCCAGTAGTCATGTATGGATGTGAGTGTTGTACTATAAAGAAAGCTGAGTGCTGAAGAATTGATGCTTTTGAACTGTGGTATTGGAGAAGACTCTTGAGAGTCCCTTGGACTGCAAGGAGATATAACCAGTTCATCCTAAAGGAAATCAGTCCTGAATATTCATTGGAAAGACTGATGCTGAAGCTGAAACTCCAATACTTTGGCCACCTAATGTGAAGAACTGACTGATTTGAAAAGACCTTGGTACTGGAAAAGATTGAAGGTGGGAGAAGAAGGGGATGACAGAGGATGAGATGACTGGATGGCCTCACTGACTCAATGGACATGAGTTTGAGTAAACTCCAGGAGTTGGTGATGGACAGAGAAGCCTGGCGTGCTGCAGTCCATGGGGTCGCAAAGAGTCGGACATGACTGGGCAACTGAACTGGACTAACTGAATTTCCACCTTTGAGATGCTGATTCTTAAGACGCCAGACTTGCTTTTATTTTTTAATTCTTTAGAAAGATTTACTTATTTATTTATTTGGCTGTGTTGGGTCTCTGTTTCTGCAATAGGTTTTCTCTAGTTGCTGTGAGCAGGGGCCACTCTTGATTGCAGTACGTGGGCTTATCATCGCAGTGGCTTCTCTTGTTGGGGAGCACAGGCCCTAGGGCACGTGGGCACGTGGGCTCAGTGGTTGTGGTGCACCAGCTTAGTCACTCTACAACATGTGGGATCTTCCCATACCAGGGATCAAACCAATGTCACTTGCATTGCAAGGTGGATTCTTAACCACTGGACCACCAGGGAAGCCCCCAGCCTTGCTTTTATACAGTAAGCCAACTGTGACCCCTCTGAGAGCAGCTGTGATCTATACCAGATCACACACAGGAATGCAGCCTCCTGGGGCCCAGAACACCTCCTTCCTTAAACTGCCTGTGACACTGTTGACTGGAATCAGATGCTGAAAGGTGCACCCAGGTTTATATCTTTCTTTCTTGCCAAATCTGCATAGCTGGCAAACCACCCTGGCTGCCAGGAGGAATTGGCCTCACTTCCTTCCACATGATCTGAGCTGGTCTTCCTCCCTGCATGTCTCATTGTGTGCTACACAGTGCTCCCAGGTAGCACCACAGCTAAGGCTCTGTCTCTACAGGATGGAAACAGTGCTCCCTAAAGAGCTGGTGACCCTTGAGTTGTGTCCTTGCACACAGCCATGTAGTAACATAACATCTGGAGGTGATATGAGGAGGAAGTGGGGAGGGCTGGGGCTGGGGTGGTGAGGATGAGTGGTTCTAGAGAAGGCTGGGCATATATTTGCAGAGGTGGGCAGCACAGCAAGGGCTTCCATGGCATGGTGCCTTGTTGCTGTCCATCCCTGACCAGGAAGGCCTAGGCTCTGAAAGTGCTCCCAACTCCAGCCAGCACGTTATGTCAATGTCCTCAGGACATTCTCTAGTCACTTATACTCAGCCCCAGTCTCCATAAGTATCCAGGAACTCAGCAAGCTTATGAAATGGTCCTTCAGGATTCACTTCCTGCCCCTGATCTCTATGATTCTATTCCAAGCTGACCCTTGATCATTTGGAGATTTGAAGATATTTTCATTACTGCATGTTTGTTAGGATTAGTTTTGGCCACTTGTGACAGAAAACCCAAGATAATAATGGCTGAAAGAAAATAGGAATTTATTTCTACCTTGTGTAGGTGCCCATGCTGCTGTGGCACCTCTATAGTATCAAGGACTTTGCCATCTTTTGTGATGTCACTCTGCCATCCTAAGTATGTGATTTTCACCTCATGGTCCAATATGGCTGCATGTGCTTCAGCCATCACATCTTCATTCCATCTG
Source organism: Bubalus bubalis (assembly GCF_019923935.1). Classification (NCBI taxonomy): domain Eukaryota; kingdom Metazoa; phylum Chordata; class Mammalia; order Artiodactyla; family Bovidae; genus Bubalus; species Bubalus bubalis. Next base: position 142,402,795 of record NC_059159.1, read on the forward strand.
CAAGAAGAAAGGAGGGCATGTGCTTTCTCATGAAAGACATCCCTTGAATGTTTCACCCAGTACTTCTGCTTAAATCACTTTCACCAAGATGAAGTTACATGGCTATAGCTAGGTAGTTACATTGCCACAGAAAGGCTGGGAAATGTAGTCTTTATAGCAAGTGACCTGACTCTCAGCTGAAAGTTGATAATTCTAGGACTCAAGGTGATAAAGAACTCACCTGCCAATGCATAAGATGTAAGAGACTTGGGTTTGATACCTGGTTCGGGAAGGTCCCCTAGAGAAGGACTTGGCAACCCATTGTAGTATTCTTGCTGGGAGAATCCCATGGACAGAGGAGTGTGGAGGGCTATGGTCCATAGGGTCTCAAAGAGTTGGACATGACTGAAGCGACTTAGCACAGCACACTTCCTCAAGCACAGGACTCAAGATAAAGGAAGATCAAATATTGGGATAGACAACTGGCCCTGCCTCTTACGGTCATTTTAAGACCCAGGTAGTATTTGAATTAGAACCAAATGTTTCAGATCGATGATTCCGAGCCACATTATGTACCACAAGAGGTTTGAGGTTGTGCTGGATTGCTTAGGCATTCCTCCAAGAGAAGCCAGAGCTGGCATTATAGTTTTATCCAATTAATTATTATTTAGTAATATGATTAATTAGGATTGGTGTGGAATGCAGATTTGAGGAGAAAGCTGCCAGCAGTAATCAAAGCTTAAAGGCAGAAGGCAAGACTGGTAGATATATAGCGTTTTCTCTGATGCCATCATCAGCTTGCTGGAGATGTTTGCACATGTGTTTGGAGCCGGGCAAAGAGATTAACTGTAACCACAGCAAGAAGAGAAAAATGGACTGTCTTAGTACCAGAAGAGATGGTTGTTTTGAATCAGCATTGGGTGCATTCTATAGCGCGATAGAGCCTGTGACTCTTAGCAGCATTTGGGTCCTGAGATCATTTTGTAAAATGAAAGCCTGGATCTGGAGGTACCTGGGATGTCAGGTTTCATGGGGGTTTTAAAGAAGCAGTTTGAGGAGTGGCATCTATATTATTTGAACATTGATAGCTAAGTATATTTTCTCAGATAGTATAGGGCTGAGTGGGTCATTCTGTGTTTTTTCTAGAATATTCTGCCTTGTTTTTAGAAAATACCTCAGATAACTTCTGTGTAGCCCATAATGGGCTGCCTTCCAACCTTTTTTTAATTTGCGTAACAGCAAACACAAAGTTTTCACTTTAGAAGAGAAAGTGCCCAAAGAGATGGGAAAATAAGAGTTTTCTTCAGTCTAATCATTCCAAACAATTGGAACATAGCAGTCCTCACACTCACAGGTAATAAGGAGCTCCCCGGCAAGTGGAATCTAGGGCGGGACCGAAGATGTGGGTTAACCCGGCTGTGCCTTGCAGGGGGAGGCTGTGAATACAGTTAAGTCCTGAAATCAAAGTAGACAAATCTCACATTTTTACAAATGCTTTCTGTAGTTTCCTGCTTTGCTTTTACTTACTAATCAGGATGTCAGCTTTAGCGTAATCCTCTTTAACATCAGTGTCCAGCGTCCTCCAAAATTCAGTGGATTTTGATGGGCTCATTCTTCACAGACGTACACATTGAAAGTATGTTTGAATTTGTGCTAAAGGCAGGCTGAGAAGATGTTTTCTTACACTGAATACATTGCCCTTCGTTGTACTAATAACTGTTAAAAAAAAAAAAAAAAAAAGCGTGATAAACTCATACGTTTGCTCCTGCACTTTCCTCATGTTATGTAGGTCATGTCTTTTCAAGCAGCATGATGTTTGTTCAGAGGAGAGGTTTTATCTTAGTAAAATGTGTCTCTTCTCAGTGGGAGAGAAGCCAGGACTTGGGCATCTGACAACCCTGAATGCCTCTCGGCCCCACCCCTCACCAGCTGCCTGTCCCTGGTAAATGACCCTGTTCCCTGGGATCTCTGTTTTCATTTTCCTATGATAAAGATTCTTTACTGGCTGAGCTACCAGGGAAACTTCCACCAGCTTCCCCAGTGGCTCAGATGGTAAAGAATCAGCCCAAAGTATGGGAGACCCAGGTTTGGGCTTTCCTGATAGCTCGGTTGGTAAAGAATCTGCCTGCAATACAGGAGACCCCAGTTTGATTCCTCAGTTGGGAAGATGCGCTGCAGAAGGGGTAGGCTACCCACTCCAGTATTCTTGGGCTTCCCTTGTGGCTCAACTGGTAAAGAATCCACCTGCAATGCTGGAGACCTGGTTTGATCCCTGGGTTGGGGAGATCCCCTGGAGAAGGGAAAGGCTACCCACTCCAGTATTCTTTCCCGGAGAATCCCATGGACAGAGGAGCCTGGTGGGCTACAGTCCGTGGGGTCACAAAGAGTTGGACGCGACTGAGTGACTAACAGTTTCACACTTTCCTGATAGAGATGGCCATGCCTCCCTCCAGGAGGATGGAATGAGTTCTAGAGGATGTGAAGGGTCCAGTCCATGCCCAGTTTCCTGCAGCTGCTTAGTCAGTGGGCATTTCCTTTCTTTGTCTTGATTTTCCAGAACTTTACCTTCTTTGCTGGGCGGGGAGAGGGGGGGAACCCTGCCAGTTAGTTTTTAAGGCAAGAAATAATAATCTGGTTTGTCACTAAAATTTAAGAACCTGCTGTGGATGGGACTCAAGGTCCCTGGGGCAAATTCAAGAAATTCTTGCTATATATCTGTGGTTCTGGAAGTGTGGTCCTCAACCTCATAGCATCATTGCCTGGGAACCTGTCAGAAATGAAGATTCTCAGCTCCCCTACCCCAGACTTGTCAGTTAGAAACTCTGGAGATGAAGCCCAGCAATCTGCATTTTAACCAGACTTCTGGGTGATTTGAATGTACACTAACATTTGAGAACACTCCTCTATATATATGGGTTCTCAGACCTTGCTAGACCTGAGAATTCTGAGGTGTGTTTTGAAATACGTGCACCAGGGCCCTGATCCCAGAGGCTGTGATTTTTCTGGAAGTCTGGGGGTAGAACCCAGACATGAGGATGTTTTAAAGGTGCCCAGGTAATTCCATTGTGTGCCACGATTGAAAAATTTTGCTCTGAAGAGTTTCCGTCTTATCTTCTTTTCCTTCCCTCTTCCCCTCCCCACCTCCTCCTCTTCCCTCCTCCTTCATGTTGGAATTAGGGAAAGAATCCACTTGTAACATGAATCCAGAGGGCCTCACAGGGAGTGGGGGAGATGCTACCCACAGACCACAGAAACTTTCTATTGCTTTTGCTTCATTCCTACAGCGCTCTGCTCTGTGATGCAAGTCTGACTTTAAATGTACCACACACATTCATGTACAAAAAGTTTGAAAAAACTGAGAAACTTTGAAGAAGAAAATAGAAATACTGCATAATCATAATCCGATTCCTCCAAAGATCTCATTACATGTTACCATTTTATGAGTTGAGAGAATATCTTTGACATATACACACTACCATGTGTAAAATAGGTAGCTAGTGGGAAACTGCTGTATAGCTCAGCTTGGTGCTCTGTGATGGCCTGGACAGGTGGGATGGGGGCAGGTGGGGAACAGGCTCAAAAGGGAGGGGATATTATAGTTGATTCATGTTCTTGTACAGCAGAAACTAACACAGCATTGTAAAGATATTATACTACAATAAAAAGAAGTATGGTAAAAGGTAATAATTATAAAAAATAAGTAAATATGTAACATTTTGCTGTATTAGCCTCCAATCATGCATTTCTATGTTATTTTCAATATGAAATCAGGATCATGTATATGTATACACACACACACACAGTTGTATATCTTGCTTTTTTATCTGACATTATGATAATTTTGCATGATATTCTCTGAATTCTGTTTCAAAGCCAGCATCAGATTTTACTGTGTGGATTTGTCATAATTGTCTCAGCCATTTCACCCGGGTTAATTCCATTCTGTTTTTTCCAGGATAAGTTCAAATATCCTTGTAAATAAATCCTTGCTTTTCTGATTATTTCCTTAGATAGATTCCTAGAAGTAGAATCCCTGAGCCAAAACTTTTAAACCGTTTAAAGGTTCTTGTTACTTAGTGCTAAATTCATTTTCCCAAAGGGCTATGTATGCCATTATCACTCCCACCCTCTGAAAGTGTGCTGTTTGCTTGTACTTTTGCTAACATTGGTGGTTATCTTAACAAACAAACAAAACTTGTCACGTTGCTGAGCCAAGTGGTCATGTTCTTGCTCTCTAGCAGCTCTCTGTGGACATGGTCACAGATTTCTAAACCTATGTGTCTTATCTTCCTTTCATTCATCTTTTGGGTCACGTTTATCTTTTACTGTCTGATAGCACTAGTTTGGGAATTTTCATCTTATCTTGGGATTTGAAGCCATCTGGAAGTCCCAGCTCTGCTCTCTTATAACCCTTTCTTCACTGTATCTGGGCTTCATCTTCACTGCCATTGAACCTTTGAACCCATTCATGTCATGCACGCCAGCTTACCAGAGAGAGCCCTAGGACATCTCCCTTAAGAGGCCCTTAATAAATGCTCTGGGATGTGGTAGCAAAGGGCATACATAGGATTACAATCAAAATTAAATTATTGTAGGCCATCAAACAAGGTATAAGTCATCTAATGCAGAAGTGACATTGCATCTGCATACAACACACACACACACACATCCCAACACACACCCTCAAATGCACTTCTACAGTGCAGCATGCAGGGAAGTCTTTTAAGGACCTTCAACTGAAAAAATCAGAGAATCCATTTTCTTGGCCTTCCATGACATGATATTTGCTTGAAGCCCAGAATGATTATAATTGTAGACTTCCCTTTTAAACTGAATGTGCCTTACTTTCATGGAGGAAGAGGTTGAGAACATTTCCACTAGCCATTTAACATCGTGCAGCCTTCCCAGCTTGTCACAATGGCTAAGGCCATGCAGGTCAAGCCAAAATAGCTTACCTTTAGGTTTGGGATCTCCTAGGAAGATCTCTGGGCTTCCCAGGTGGCTCAGTGGGTAAAGAATCTGCCTGCAATGCAGGATACGTGGGTTTGATCCCTGGGTCAAGAAGGTCCCCTGGAGGAGGGCATGGCAACCCATTCCGTTATTCTTGCCTAGAGAATCCCCTGGACAGAGGAGCCTGGTGGGCTACAGTCCATAGGGTTGCAAAGAGTCAGATATGACTGAGGCGACTTAGCATACATGCAGGAAAGTCTCTCTGCTGGAAGGGTGGTGATGAAGTTGTAAATCATCATTGCCATAATTCATGAGGCTTCTTCTGGTACCTTCCCATCCTAGGTGCTCTACTTTTGAAAGTGTAGACATCTACCTGCCAGCTTCAATTCCAGCTTAGAGCATCTGTGGTCTGCGGTAAATAACAGAGGCCCATCTACTGGTGAATTTCAAGAATTTGGCATTATTTGAGAGGTGGGAAGTTTAGGCAGGACAAGAGCAGAAAGGATTGAACTCTTCTATTTAAAGGTCAGGGCCACATTACATTGTCTTCTATTTGTTTGCAGAGTGATTTTTTTTTTTTTTTTTAAGGCAAATCAGATACCTGATGGGCAGAAAGAAACTGATGGCCTTGCTTTTATTCCAAAGGCTCCTGGATGTGTTCTGTCCTATCCATTCACCCATCCATCCATTCACATATCCATTCACCTACTTACCCGTTCAGCCAGCCAGTCAGCCACCCAACTAACCAGCCAGTCATCCATCCATCTATCCATCCACCCACTCATCTACCCTTTCATCTATCCATCTACCACATATCCATCCATTCACCCATGCCTCCATCCATCCACTCACCCATGCATCCACCCACTCATCCATCCATCCACATATCCATCCAACCACTCATCTACCCATTCATCTGTCCATCCACCACATATCCATCTGTTCACCCACTCATCCATCCGTCCATCCACCCATGCATCCACCCACTCATCCATCCGTCCATCCACCCATGCATCCACCCACTCATCCATCCATCCACCCATCTGTCTTTCCAACACACATTTGTTAAACATATACTACCAGAAAGCAGTCACTTTTGTCCCGGGTTTTCTGAAGCACTGTTATACTGTATAACACATGAGTATGTGCTGTGTATGGCCCAGAGGCCCAGGTATGGACTCATTTGCATATGCAGAGTTTTTTTTTCTTTCACTTAAACTGGACATTATGGCAGATAAATAGGAAATTAGCCAATTATAAGGTCCAGTCTATTCAAAGACAGTAGTCACAGCATGTAAATAGTGATTGAGGGGGCAGTTGGAGAACAGCTTTAATTCTGGTGAGAGAACCTCCAGGCTATAGACAGAGCTGCCCAGTCTGCTTCTTCTTCCATACAGTTCCTTTTAGTTCTTAATTTAAAAAATAAAGATCTGTAGTTATGTTTAGCTCATTTTGTGGGTGTTGCAGACTTGGGTAATGGCCTCCAATGATGTCCTTCTCCTAATCCCTGGGCCTGTGACTATGTGGTAGAGGGACTTTGTAGAGGTGGCAGGAGGAACTAACATGAGGGATAAGGTGCTGTTCAGTGCAGAAGAAATCTCAAATATTTTATCCTAAGGGGCTTCCCTGGTGACTCAATCAGTGAAGAATCTGCCTGTAATGTGGAAGACCCAGGTTCAGTCCCTGGGTCAGGAAGATTCCCTGGAGGAGGAAATGGCAACCCACTCCAGTATTCTTGCCTGGAGAATCCTGTGGACAGAAGAGCCTGGTGGCCTATAGTTCATAGGTCGCAAAGAGTTGGACACAACTGAAGTGACTTGGCACGCATGTGCACAAGTATAATTTGACTTTTTTCTACTACATGTGCTATTTTTTGGTTTAAAAGGTTCACTCTCAGAGCAGATTACACAGAAATGAATTCTGTCCTCTATCCCTTTATCTTTGGAGGAACTTTTTGCTCTAAGTTTGGTTTATTGCATGTTGATACCTGCTCTTGCTTTGTACTACTTTACCGCCTGTTCTAAGATCCCTTTGGCCCTAGCCTCCATGGTGTCCCAGTAGTGATCAGATTGTCCCATAAGGGTAGAACAGGTATGGCTCTCTCAGGTAGGACTGTGAGGTTCAACTTCCAAAGAGGATTTTGAAAGTTTTATGGAGAAGCAATCCTGAATACTGTTCAGACAGTGTATCAGGCCTGGTAATACAAAATAACATCGTAATCTCAGTGTGTGGCCTTTATACAACTTGGTGTTGATTCTGCTGTAAAACGGAGATGACACCGACCTCCGTGGAATGCTATACTGACAAAGTCCGTGCAGAGGGGCTGCGTGCCCCAGTCAGATAAAAACATGATGCCTCCTGAGGGGTTCTCACCATTCGCTCAGCCTCCTCAACCAGTTTCAAACTTATTGTCTAAAACTATGATGCAGGCTGTTTCTCTCAGCAGTTCAGACCAGCCTCCAAAAGCATAGCTTCCTCGACACCAACTATAATCTTTAAATTGCATAGTTTCTGTGCCTTTGTTTTCATTTTTCCTTCCATGAGGAGGAGCAGGGAATAGCAGTGGCTGGTGGGAGTTACCTTAATCCATCATGAAAGCTTTTCTGTCTGTAGGCAGATAGACTCAGCTTTGCCTAAGCACAAATGGTGATGATGGAACCAAGCTGTGACTCTTTTTAAAATGTAGTTAATTTTACTTATAATAATATTCTGTAATCAAAATGGATTTAAAATTGTATAGTTATCATTATCAGTAATAAAGCTGACTCCAGGGCCTGTGTTTTTGAAGGTGTTTAAGACCATTTCAATTTTGAGATCCACATGTTCTGTATTTGTGGCTAGGTTGGGATGTAAATTAGAATTTGATTGTTTTCCCTAACTACCCCAATTTCCTCTTGGCCATGTGAAAGGTAAGCTGTTGTGCGTTGAGAACATTGTACTCACATGACCAGCTGACAAACAGGGGCAGCCTTAAAACATGCTTGACTAAAACCAGTTTGGAAACTTGGAGAAACTTCCCCCAGTGGGGAGAGGGTCATGGTGAGGGAACAAACCAGCAATCATCTATGCCCTTCAGTTGGAGTAGATGATGTGCCTGGAGGTCATGCATATTTTTAAACATTTATTCCATCTCATTTTCTTTAATTTGAAATTCTTCAGCTTAATGTAATAAGAAAGTTTAACTGAAATTTTGAACAGAGCCTCACATACAGAGGTCAGTGCTCTACAAAAAAATAACTGAATTTCCAGAAGAAAGCAAATTTAGAAAGAATTCACAGCTATACTACTTAAAACAATCAACTTTATGTTTTTAAAAAAAATGAATTTTGTGTTCTGCTGGAATGTGGCCCCATACCAGTGTGTTCTTCTCCTCCAGTTCCTTCCTTGATGAGCTGGAGTATCCAGTGAGATCTGAATGAAGTGCACATAAAGTAACACTGGAAGAATTGCTACAATCTTGTCAGCTTTTCTGATTGACCAAATAATTTAAAGCAAAGTTGGAGGTGTATATACATCAACCCAGGAAGCCAAAACAGAATTCCATTGACTGGGTGGCTTAAACAGCAGAAATGCATTTTCTCACAGTTCTGAAGGCTCAAAGTCCCAGGTTAAGATACAACATGGTTGGATTCTGGTGAGAATTTTCTTTGTGGCTTGCAGATGGCTGCCTTGTCACTGTGTCTTTTCTTATAAGGGCACTAGCTTTTGAACTGTGGTGTTGGAGAAGACTCCTGAGAGTCCCTTGGATTGCAAGGAGATCCAGCCAGTCCATTCTGAAGGAGATCAGCCCTGGGATTTCTTTGGAAGGAATGACGCTAAAGCTGAAACTCCAGTACTTTGGCCACCTCATGTGAAGAGTTGACTCATTGGAAAAGACTCTGATGCTGGGAGGGGTTGGGAGCAGGAGGGGAAGGGGACGACAGAGGATAAGATGGCTGAATGGCATCACCGACTCAATGGACGTGAGTTTGAGTGAACTCCGTGAGATGGTGATGGACAGGGAGGCCTGGCGTGCTGCAATTCATGGGGTCGCAAAGAGTCGGACACGACTGAGCGACTGAACTGAACTGAAGTCCTATCATGAAGGCCCCACCCTCATGACCTTATCTAAACCTAATTCTCCCCCAGAGGTCTCAAATATCACCTCCAGTATCATCATGCTAAAAATTAGGGCTTCAACATACAAGTTATGGGGAATACAAACATTCAGCCCTTAAAAAGGGCTGTATAGCACAGGGACCTCTACTGTGTACTCTATAATGGCCTATACAGGAAAAGAACCTAAAAAAGTTATACATATACATGTATGTGTATATGTATAACTGATTCACTTTGCTGTATACCTGAAACATGATATTTATAAATTAACTATACTCCAATACAAAGTAAAAAAAAAAAAAAAAAAGAAAACTTTTCAATCACACACACACGAAGGGTAAAATGAGTTAAAAGAGTAGATGTGTTGTGAAAACAATAGTAGAAAAACAGTAATCTCTAGAGTCTCTGGGACCGTAGCCTTTTGGGGCCCAGTAGCGGTTGACAGTCAGTGACCATCTTCACTGCTCTTCAGTATAATGGACTGGACTGATGAGTCCTTAAAAATGTGGTCAGGAGTGGCCAGCAAGTTTGTTGAGACTTGATGCTCTACTCCAGTTGCTTCTGCCATGTGTGTCCATAATCATGAAGCTTCTCTTTCTACCATGATAACACTTTGCCAGCCGTCCCTACTTCTGGCGGGGCCCCTGTGCTGCAAAGGACCCTGAATATTGGTGATCAGAGCCACAGGAGCAGTGGGGTGTGTTCACATCTGCCAAGAAGTAGCTCCTCCCTGGGTCTTTAGGTCATTAGTGGAGTTGGCCACTTTTAAAATGGCATGACATTTATCTTCCTATTATTTAATAGGGAGAAGGGAGGAAGCAAAGGAAGAGTAAACAGAGGCAAGATCCCTAGAGATCGTAATTCTCAGTCAGGCAAGGAAAAATTAACATTTAATTGTTACAGACTCCCCCTTTTTGTGATATTTTAGATATCGGTCCTGGGTGTTCTTTGGAAGGAATGATGCTGAAGCTGAAACTCCAGTACTTAGGCCGCTTCATGCGAAGAGTTGACTCATTGGAAAAGACTCTGATGCTGGGAGGGATTGGGGGCAGAGGATGAGATGGCTGGATGGCATCACCGACTCGATGGACATGGGTTTGAGTGAACTCTGGGAGTTGGTGATGGACAGGGAGGCCTGGCATGCTGCAGTTCATGGGGTCGCAGAGTCGGACACGACTAAGCGACTGAACTGAACTGAGGGAGGAAAAAACCCCACCATACTGTGCCCGACACAGTGCTCAAGAATTGTTTGATGAGTGAATGAATGAATGAATGAATGAAAGTAACAATTACCTGGAATTCAGGCAGAGACCCCAGTTTTTCTCAACATAAACTTACCATCTGATAGGCGCACTAAGTATTTAGTGACTCCACGTGATAGGCGTGTTAATTCTTGTGAGTTTCCTAAGCAAGGGGAAATAATGGATATCAGTACCGTGATCTGTCACAAGAGAAGAAATAAATCAGCCCTGTGTTTAAGAAACGTGCATGAAGAGGGCAGATGTCAGTGAGCAGTGAGAATCTGGGCTTGCAGACATCCCTTCCACTCTTCCCCATCCTGTCAACAGCTTTAACCTCCCTGTGGATGACAGAAACCTTACCTGCTTCCTACTTCCTTGACCTCCTTGTTTCTGGTATCCTTTTCTTAGCTCCACAGTATCACCAGAGACTCTACCAGTATATCCATTTCCAGGCAGCTTCCCAGGTGTCACAGTATTAGAGAATTCACCTGCCAATGGGAGAGATACAAGAGATGCGGGTTTGATCCCTGGGTTGAGAAGATCCCCTGGAGTAGTACAATGCAACCAACCTTAGTATTCTTGCCTGGATAATCCTATGACAGAGGAGCCTGGCAGGCTATAGTCCATGGGGTTGCAGAGTTGTACACAACTGAGTGACTGAGCACACACACTTCTCACAGCACCTCGCCCACTGACCTGCCCACCCCTTCCACCATAGACATGCTTTGGCCTCCGTGGAAACTTGTGGTTCATCTACCACTTTTCCGTGTCCATCACTGCTCTTCTTTCTCCACCTTAGTCTTTGGGTAGAAGAAGGGGATGACTGAAATAAACAAGATTGTATGCAAAATCAATTTACGAAATAGGGTCAAACTTTTGAAGTTAGCTGAGTCATAATCTTTGTGTTTCTCACTGGGGCTGGATGTGTTTTTGTAGCCTCATGTAGTGTGCTACATAGACATCTTGATGTTTGCCGTTTTTGAACCATAAGATGGTCTATACCAACCAGTGGTTTGTGGTAGCAGGAATTTGCTAGAGAAAGCTATACAGAGACTTAGGAAATGCCTTTAAATGCAAAAAAGTTGGTTAAAGCATATAGATTGTCCAGTTGACTCCCAAACTCCCAACAGCAGAGTATACTTACAAAGAAGACTATTTTAGGGCACATAAATGAAGAATTGAAATGTATTCATATAATTTTAAGAAGAATATCGAGAATACATAGTCTGGGTTTCCAGGAGAATTTTCATCTCTATTATTGTTCTAATAATAGAACAGTGATAGTATTGTTAGTATTACTAACTATATACTAACAACGTTAGTATTGTCAGTGGTAGTATCTTTTATCTTCTAATGATTAATGTACTAAATTAGCAGTGATTCACCTCCCAGGGACTTCACAAGTATCCTTTCCACCTTCCTTCTATAAATAAAATAATCACGCTATAGCCCTATTTTATGTTATGGCTATGAAATTAGCCTGAAGCTGTGCTGTGTGACACAACAGCCATGAGCCACTTGTGCCCATAGAGTACTCAGACTGTGGCAGTCCCAGTGGAGGTGTGCTGTGGGTATCAAACACGCACTGGGGCTCGAGAACCCAAAAAAGGGTAAAATAAATCATAATAGTTTTTAATTCTTGATCACATGTTGAAACTAATATTTGGGATATATGTTGGGATAAGTAAAATATATTATTAAAGTTACTTTTACCTGTTTCTTTTTGTAGCTACTCACAGAATTGTACATGGGGTTTGCATTTGCGACTTGTGTTATATTTCTGTTGGAAATTATTGTATTTTATATTGTATTATAGTTCTGTCTTAAATAAATCATATTTTAATTTAATTGCCTAAAACTTAATTTTATTTTATGTCCTAACTAGGAAGATCACATATTTATTTATACCTATAAATATACCAGATTACATATTTGTAATTCACTTACTGTAAGAAAAAACTATTGGATACATCTCTGAACAAATTAATTGACACTTAAATAGATAGTACTTAATAGATAGTAGTTAAATAGATAAATGTAAATTGAATCAAACTTAATATAGTTAGGTTGTAAGTTTTTAAAGCTTTTCTTATGTGAAATTGTATTCTAAGTATGTTTGTTTAACACAGGTTAACCTCTGTTAGAGGTTAGAATTCTGGAATTAGTGCAAAGTTCAGTTCTGTTTGCTTTGCCCTGAACCACTAATATTAACTCTTCCACTGACATGACACCCAGTTACCCAGTGGGTTACACAGTGACATGACACCCAGCATTTTTAAAGTTAATTCAGCATGCTAAAAGTCATCTTTAGTTTGTTTACATATGTCTTTATCATATTCCATGGGCCTAGCAATGAAATTCATCTAACTAACATTTCTGTTAATTTGGTCAGTGAATCAAAAACTAACAAGAGAAGCTTGGAATTCCAAGGACCCAAGGCTAAACAAATTAATACATCCACCCATTCAACAAACATTTGCTGAGAGGAGGAAAATGAGGTGTCCTAACAGGGTTGGAACTCTCTCTTCTCCCTCACCGTGTAAGGTTCATGGACTTGTAGACAGACCCAAAAACATAGATTCAAAAGCACATGATATGTTCTAGTACAGAGGTCCCCAACCACCAGGCCACAAATTGGTACTGGTCAGTGGCCTGTTAGGAATCAGCCTGCACAGCAGGAGGTGAGCAAACAAAGCTTCATCTGTATTAACAGCTGCTCCATAACTCACATTACCACCAGAGTCCTACCTTGTGTCAGATCCATGGCTGCATTAGATTCTCGTAGGAGTGCAAACCCTACTGTGAACTGTGCATGTGAGAGCTCTATGGTGCACACTCCTTATGAAAATCACCCCAAAACCATCCCTCTTCTCCCCCTAGCCCGTGGAAAAATTGCCTTTCATGAAACCAGTCCCTGGTGTCAAAAAGGTTCAGTTCAGTCACTCAGTCCTGTCTGACTCTGCGACCCCATAGACTGCAGCACGCCAGGCTTCTCTGTCCATCACCAACTCCCAGAGCTTACTCAAACTCATATCCATTGTGTTGGTGATGCCATCCAACCATCTCATCCTCTGTAGTCCCCTTCTCCTCCTGCCTTCAATCCTTCCCAGCATCAGGGTCTTTTCCAATGAGTCAGTTCTTCACATCAGGTGGCCAAAGTATTGGAGTTTCAGCTTCAGCATCAGTCCTTCCAATGAATATTCAGGATTAATTTCCTTTAGGATTGACTGGTTTGATCTCCTTGAAGTCCAAGGAACTCTCAAGAGTCTTCTCCAACACCACAGTTCAAAAACATCAATTCTTCAGCGCTCAGCTTTCTTTATAGTCCAACTCTCACATTTACACACAACTACTAGAAAAACCATAGCTTTGACTAGACGGACCTTTGTTGGCAAAGTAATGTCTCTGCTTTTTAATATGCTGTCTAGATTGGTCATACCTTTTCTTCCAAGGAGCAAGCTGCAGTCTCCATCTGCTGTGATTTTGGAGCCCACAAAAATAAAGTCTCTCACTGTTTCCATTGTTTCCCCATCTATTTGCCATGAAGTGATGGGACCAGATGCCATGATCTTAGTTTTCTGAATGTTGAGTTTTAAGCCAACTTTTTCACTGTCCTCTTTCACTTTCATCAAGAGGCTCTTTAGTTCTTCTTCTCTTTCTGCCATAAGGGTGGTGTCATCTGCATATCTGAGGTTATTGCTATTTCTCCCGGCAATCTTGATTCCAGCCTGTGCTTCATCCAGCCCGGCATTTCTCATGATATACTCTGCATATAAGTTAAATAAGCAGGGCGACAATATATAGCCTTGACATACTCCTTTCCCGATATGGAACCAGTCTGTTGTTCCATGTCCAGTTCTAACTGTTGCTTCTTGACTTGCATACAGATTTCTCAGGAGGCAGGTCAGGTGGTCTGGTATTCCCATCTCTTGAAGAATTTTCCACAGTTTGTTGTGATCCACATAGTCAAAGGCTTTGGCATATTTAAAAAGCAGAAGTAGATGTTTTTCTCGGAGAAAGCAATGGCAACCCACTCCAGTACTCTTGCCTGGAAAATCCCATGGACGGGGGAGCCGCATGGGGTGCCGTCCATGGGGTCACAGAGTCGGACATGACTGAAGCGACTTAGCAGCAGCAGCAGCAGCAGATGTTTTTCTGGAACTCTCTTGCTTTTTCAATGATCCAGTGGATGTTGGCAATTTGATCTCTGGTTCCTCTGCCCTTTCTAAATCCAGCTTGAATATCTGGAATTTTATGGTTCACGTACTGTTGAAGCCTGGCTTGGAGAATTTTCAGCATTACTTTGCTAGCATGTGAGATGAGTGCAATTGTGCAGTAGTTTGAGCATTCTTTGGCATTGCCTTTCTTTGGGATTGGAATGAAACTGACCTTTTCTAGTCCTATGGCCACTGCTGAGTTTTCCAAATTTGCTGACATATTAAGTGTGGCACTTTCACAGCATTATCTTTCAGGATTTGAAATAGCTCAACTGGAATTCCATCACCTCCACTAGCTTTGTTGGTAGGGATGCTTTCTAAGGCCCACTTGACTTCGCATTCCAGGATGTCTGGCTCCAAGTGGGTGTTCACACCATCGTGGTTATCTCAGTCATGAGGATCTTTTTTATATAGTTCTTCTGTATATTCTTGCCACCTCTTCTTAATATCTTCTGCTTCTGTTATGTCCATACCATTTCTGTCCTTTACTGTGCCCATCTTTACATGGTAAAGATGGTATCTCTAATTTTCTTGAAGAGATTTCTAGTCTTTCCCATTCTATTGTTTTCCTCAATTTCTTTGCATTGATCACTGATGAAGGCTTTCTTATCTCTCTTTGCTCTTCTTTAGAACTCCCCAGCCAAATAGGTTGGGGCCACTATTTTAGTAGCTACTGGTTGCCGAGTTCTTCGCTGTCAGATTGACAGGGATAATGTTATAGCTGGATCCCAGGCCTGAAGTTTTCCTGTGTTCCCTGTGTTCCCTGTCTTCATGGCAGGTCGATGATTATATTTCACATTTATGTTATTAATAATGGAAGCAAAAACAAGACCAGATCTTTCTCTACTCCCTTCCTAGACTTAATTTTGCTTTAATGCTTTGTCTGTGCTTTAGAAAATGTTATTTTTCTTGTGCATGATAAATATTGGTCTTAAATGATCAAAGTCACAATGTTAGCTTGAGACATTTGAGGCTTCTTTGAACTCAGGTAAACTTGAGTTAGAAACAGTCTCAAACAGCCTGAGAGTCTTTCCTCCATGGCTGTCCAAGAGATGGACCTATAATCATTCCAGGATGAGGTTGTTTCACAGAATTTGACCATCTAGTCATTCCTGCAGACATGAGACCAGAAAGACATCAGAATGATATTAGTTAGGGACCCAAAATGTGAAAATTGGCCATTTTTGTTCTTATGCTTTCCTTCTCTTCACCCTGAATATTTTAGTATTTCCTGAGTCCAATTGGTTAGTACCATCCTCATGTCCCAAAGTGTTCTGAAGCCAGCCGTCTTCATGGGGGATTCACTCAGCAGCCCATGTTCAAGATGGCTTTTCCAGAACAGGGTGGGGAAAAAAACTTGCATAAATAATTCCTCTCTTATTTCTCTAATAAGGTGATATATGAGCCTTGATACTAGTCTAAGAGATGTGATGGTTTTAAGCAACCATATACTATAATAGCACAGGTTTTTCATCTGTATGGAAGTACAGCATTCCTATGAAACCTCCTAAGCTGAAATAACATGAAGTGAAGCATACCCCTGCTTTCCAAAAGTTCACTTTATGCCACTTAGCTTTTATGAAAGACCTACATTAGTACGTGTTTTTGCTAACTGCAAGAAATGTGAAGGGTAACATAAATTTTTGTTTTCATTAAAGTATAAATCCTCTGTTTGCCTTTATGCTCTTTTCACACAGTTAGGAAGTGGCAAAGCCAGGATTCAAAACTAGGCCCTCTCTTCCCAAAGTTCGAGATACATGATGTCATGCAGATTTATCTGTCTAGATATTTAAGTTTTCATTTTGGAAGACTTCAATGCGCTGTTTCTAAATCCTGCTTAAAAGAATTCTTTCCCTTTTTTTGTCATTCCCTCTTAGAGACTGACTTGAACTTATTAGGGATCTTTGGACATAGACACAGGGATTTTGTTCCCAGCTCTGATATCACTTAAACATTTCCAATTATTAGCATTATATTTGTGTAATAGTATGGACTCTGTAAAACACAGTCACATCTTTTTACTTCTTTTGAGTCTTACAGCAGCCCTATAAGCTATGCATTGTTAATCTCGGTTGTGTATGTGTATGTGTGTGTGTGTGTGTTTAATTTCCAAAATGACCATGCTAAGGCTCAGGAAAGGTACTAAAGGATCAGCATTCCCACTGTTGCTGGATGGGAGAGTGGGGTCAGCTGCCTCCTGGCTGACCTGTCTTTCCTTCCCACAGTGCATTTCCACTCAGATTATTAATACTCTGTCATTTTGGAGAATTAAGTTTAAAGTACAGATGCATAAGTTTCCAGATAGAGTTGAGAGAAGTTGATGGCAATATGGAATTTATTTTGAGTTTCAGTCTGGGAAGATCATTAGTATAACAGAGATTCAGAAAATTCGTGAAGAAAAAATAGCATCATAGCATTTCAACTGTACTCAGTAATATGTTTTCTTTCAGTTAAGTGAGGAGTGCAGTGCCTTGATCTCTGCAACTCTAGAAACAGAGCATCTTAAGGTTGGAAGGAATTTAAGAGACCATGGTCAAGCCTCCCACTCATTGCTGGCAGATGGCCTGATTCCTCTTGACAAGCTTTCAAACACTGACAGTTCTCATGCCCAGAAGCAAAACCTCCCTATTGTCATGGTCCTCCCCTGACTGCCACCTACTCTGCCAGCATCTTTCCTACCAAGGGCAAGTGCCCAACATGGGGCACAGATTCATGCTGAGAGCAGGAGCACTGCACCCCTTTGGCACATTGGGACCACGTGCATGGGGTGGGCAGTGAGGTTACACTGTGCTTGTGCCATGTGTGGTCAGATAGAACCATCATCTGTTTTCTATATGAACTGCTATCCTGTAAGCTTGATTTCCTTGAACCTAACTATGGGGATTTCTATGTATTTCTCTTATGAATTTTATTATTAAGCCAGTTGGGATAATGTAGATTCTAGATTCTGTCAGTAAATACTGCCATTACTTTCCGTGTTATTTTAAAATGTGGTAAATATGCCTTCATCTGATACACTGAAAAATATCTTGTCTAGAACAGCGCTAAACTCGAGAGTCTTATGGCCTGCCAAAATCCACCACATGGTGATTCACCATTTCATCTACAAAAATATCATGAAAAATTATGTCAGAGGCCCTGCTAAAATCAAAACATTTTTTTGTCTATATCATTTCCCATTTTTGCTGATTTTATAATGCAGTTGGGACAGTGGGAAAGTTCTAGCTGATTATGCTGTTTTTTATTTGCTATTTTTAATTCCTCAGATCAATAGTTGATTCTCAATGTTTGCTCTGTACTAATAACAAGGTAATTGATCTTAGAGAGAGATCCAATTTGGTCATCTTTTGAATATCAATCCAGTATCACTCCTTATAATTTGTCCAAGGTTACCAGCAGTGATTTGAGATTGCTTCTGCCACACTGAGGTTTAACTTTCCTGTAGATTTGAATTTTTATTTTTTTATTTTTTTATTGTCTAGCCAGGCAGTCTTTTATCGTGTCTTTTCTAAACTCAAGCTTTGGTTACACTTTAGTACCATTTCCCCAGTCTTCTCTAAGGGAAGACAACTGGCCTCATATGAAAAAAATGAAAGCACAAGAGAATTAATTTTGTTTCCTACATGTCTGTTATACCATCAATTCTAATCAGCCATCTTTAGCCCTTTTCTATCCATCTTCTGTTAGATGTTGAAGGATTTTTTTCCAAATCTTAAGTTCTTTTAGGGTTCCTGTTGTATACAAATGAACTTATAAGCCTTGCCTTCTCATTTTCCCTTTTTTAGAAATCTCACTTCCTGGAGTTTGCAAATTGCATTGACCTTTCATGGGCCGATTACAAGTTGATTAATGACTATGAACAATTCATGTTTTAAAAATCTTTAGGTTGTGCTTTGATTAGGGAATTTCACCTAAAGTTATAGCCTAAAAGCAACTGCTTGGGAACAGCACTTGGCCTCAAGGAGACTGGGTGAATTCCAAGGAGTGTCAATAGCCCTATGAGAACTATAATATACCTCTGCTTTTCGAATGAATGTACATGATCAAATACACTGATTATCCCTTTGACAGTTTCTAAAGCAGGTGGGCCAGTTAGGACCTAGCACAAGGCTGAAGCCTAGTAAACAGTGGAGGAAAGTAAATGCACATGGACTGCCCAGGGCCACGAAATTCTTAAAGCAAATGATGAAACATAGTGTGTGATATTTTTAAATATTGCACCAACAGTTTTTCCATGTCCAGAAGGTCAGTGGAAGCGATCTAAACGGTTAAATGGTCAGCACATAAATTTAGGGTGACCCATCAGGTGATTGGATCAACATATTATTAATTCCAGAATTTTACTGAATGTACCATGTTGTGCTCTTGGCACTCAATAGTGTTAATCTTCAGGAAGAATCCTATACACATGTGTGATGTAAACAACATTCTACAAGCTAATATATTGGTAGATCACTATGAAGAGGATTAAAATTCAGACTCTATAAGCTGATTCTTCTAGTTTTAATTCTTTGTGGTTCTAAACATAGCTAGTGGTGTATCTTTCATAGACGCCTAACAGATCAGAGTAGCTGAAAAACAGATTCTACTTCTGTGCCATTCACTTGCCTGTTAAATGGAAAGTCCATTCCAAACTGTGTACTGGGCTTCGGAGTACACAGCTACAGCTTTTTAGAGTTCACTGTCACCACGAGGCCACCCAGCCACACCTGAATCCAGCTACCCTCTCTTCTTGAGCTGTTCTTGAACCCCCAGAAGTCAGTCCCTCGACTGGAAGTGGCCTAAGCAGGTGGCCCGGAGTGTTGCATGTAACCTCTGGTGCACCTGCCTAGGGGTCTTGGGTGTGTTTACTCCTGTTGGATTGTTCGCTGCTCCAGGCCTATAGTCGTGTTTCCTCTGTGCCTCATTACCTGCCTGCAAGTTGTGGATCTTTCAACGAAATAGCCTGGCCCAGGTGTCTCCTTGTTACCGCAAATAAGTACTGGCTTTTGATCCAAGTGGCAAAACAGTGAAGACCCTCAGAGGAGGAGTTCTGACAGCCTCACTCAGCTCTGCATAGTCCAAGGCCATCGGTGGGGCAGGGTGGGGGTTACACAGACCCTCAGTGCCCCCACTGCAGATGAGGAAGTGGGGGGAGGTTTTCTCACTAGCTCCTCTTACAGGGGCTGTTCCAGAGGTCAGCCCACAATGCCCCCTCCCCCACCCCCTTGCCTGCTAGAAAGTTAGGTTTCCAGCAGACAAAGCTTCTCAAGCCCCCTGTGCATGCTCACTCTGCTGCTGCTGCTAAGTCGCTTCAGTCGTGTCTGACTCTGTGCGACCCCATAGATGGCAGCCCACCGGCTGTGCTGTCCCTGGGATTCTCCAGGCAAGAACACTGGAGTGGGTTGCCATTTCCTTCTCCAATGCACGAAAATGAAAAGTGAAAGTGAAGTCGCTCAGTCATGTCTGACTCTTAGCGACCCCATGGACTGCAGCCCACCAGGCTCCTCTGTCCATGGGATTTTCCAGGCAAGATCCCTCTGAATGCAGGTTCCAAGTTTTCTTGGGAAGAGACGTCACAAAACGGCTGTGGGGTTTGAAGCCCCTGCTTCAGGAAGCATCATGTTCATGAATGTGAAGTGTGAATTAGTTTTCATTTTCTTTAATGTTTGACCTAAGACCTGATAAGTGACACCTGCTCCTCAGAAGTCTCCCTTCCTAGGAGAGGTAACGTCATCCGTGTGTCCGGGCTCCCAGCAGGGTGTTTACAGCCCTCCCAGCCTCCAGTGATAAGCTTTGTGTTTGCTCTGGTTCGGGGCTCCGGGGTGAGGTCGGCCCACATGGCAGGCTTCCAGAGAGTTCTGCTTCCACTGAGGGAATACTTAGCCTTCCCGGCAGCTCTGGTTTCTCTCTAACTTATCATCTTTCAGTTTTATCTGTGTGGCTCTCTTTCTGGGTAACTCCAGCAGTGAATTTCCCTGCCAGCCTATCCTTGCCTGGCCTGAAGTGACCCCCTCGGTCCTCTACTTGTTTTCTCCTCTCCCCAGACTTCCTCTGGGAGGTGAGTCCCTTCCTGACTCAGAGCCAAGGTGACAGATCTGTAGACCCCATGGGAGAGGGCTTGGCCAAGAGCACTGTGAAAGGACTCCTCCAGGCTAGGCTGACGGCCAGATAACCACTGGCTGCCCCAAAGAAGGCAAACCCTCAAGAAGCCGCTGCCCCAGTTTGTACTCAGTCTCCAGAGCCGGACAGGCCCGTGAGCAGTGTCTCTACAGCACATCCATCTATGGCTGCACTAAGAGCCACATCATGACAGCGTATTTGAATTTCTTGCAGGTCACTCAAGTCCAAACTCTTTACCAGTTACAGACCTGACTTCCTGGGATAAGACAGAGCTGATTCTCAAAGCAGGACAGAGGGTCCCAAACCTGCTCATGAAAACACATAGGCAAATAGTATTTCTAGCTAAACTGAGAGGGAAGACATGAAGCTAGTCAGGCATATTTGTTCAGCACCTGGAATACTCCAGAACTGAGCAGACTGCATGGTGGAGGGTGGTGGGGGTCATCCCACAGTTTCTATAAACGACATTTAATCTACGCAATTCAATGTAGTGTTTGCACAATTACAACCTGTACCCATCAGATGGCCAAACTGGTCCTTTCTCGTTACCTTGAGCTTGTTCCCTCATCTAGAAGCTCAGCATTTGGAAGGAATCTGCCTTTCTCTTTGGCTGAGGCATGAGGAACTTCAACTCAGCTCCTTGACTTCTGTCTCCCTGTGAAGATATATGAACCTTCTGCTCCCTTTTTCAGCCTTTTCCCCAAGAGCTGCTTGCTGAGTTGAGAATAGATCGTACTTTATGGCCCAGTTACCTTGAGCCCAGTAGTAGCTGGAGGGTTTTGCATGACACAGTCTGGAGGATCAAATAATAGGATTGGCCTGGGGAGTAGCTTGCTGAGGTTGGAGTGACTAAACAAGGGACAGACCTCTCTGAGCCTCAATGGGATATCCTGAGGGTCTCCTGCAACTCTGGCTGTCTGGGGCAAGAGGCCCCAATCTCCAGTCCCCTGACATGGTCACCGTTGATTAAATGTGCGAGTTGCTCCTGACGTGACACCTTCTCTTTGTAAAGGCATTTGATTCTCCATAAAACTGGACTGACAGGGCAATCCTGGAGGGATTTACTATTTGGGAAGAACATTTGGAGTGTTGTTTGTTTTGTCTGGTCCATTGGAGCATCATTTAGATTGTAATTAAATGATACTTTTCCAATACTCATTTTCTTCTTTCCTTTTTCCTTTTCACTTTAAATGAAATGATACAAATGAACTTATTTACAAAACAGATACAGACTCACAGACTTAGAGAATAAATTTATGGTTGCCAGGTAGGGAGAATGGGGGAAGGGATGGTTAGGGAGTTTGGGATTGACATGTTCACACTGCTATATTTAAAACAGATAACCAACAAGGACCTACTCTACTCAATGTTATGTGGCAGCTTGGATGGGATGGGAGTTTAGGGGAGAATGGTTACATGTATATGTATGACTGAGTCCCTTTGCTGCCCACCTGAGACTGTCATAACATTGTTAATTGTCTGTGCCTGTGTGCGTGCATGCTCAGTCACTTCAGTCATGTTCAACTCTTTGTGACCCCATGGACTGTACCCCGCCAGGCTCCTCTGTCCATGGGATTATCCAGGCAAGAAGAATGGAGTGGGTTGCCATTTCCTCCTCCAGGGGACCTTCCTGACCCAGGATCAAACCCACGTCTCTTACAGCTTCTGCATTGGCAGGTGGATTCTTTACCACTGAGCCACCTGGGGAACCCTGTTAATTGGAGGCCCTGCTATACTCCCATATAAAGTAAAAAGTTAAAAGAAACAAGCAAACAGTCATCAGGCTCCAAGTTTGCTCTCTGCCCAGCCCTGAGTTCGGTACCAGGGGTGGTGCTGAGCAGAGTGGATGAAGTCTCCCCCAGCCCTCAGCTCCAGCAGGACGTCACCTGCTTGGCATACTTCATCACGCAGTACTCACAGCTCTTTCATATAGAAATATTAACTTATAAAGTCTTGTAAATCCCCGTGGGTTGTAGGTTCCTTAAGTCACAGACTGGATCTGAATCAGGCCAAATGATTAGGTATGGCAATGAGTAATGCAAACCGAAGGGCGGCTCCCAGAACAAGATGGTTTTCTCTAGGCTCCTGCAAATCAAGTGCTGGGGAAGGCCATTCAGGACTCTTTGAGGCCTCCTTCCCACCACCACACTCTTCTCAGGGGTGGTGCTCATGGTCCATGGTGGCAGCAAGGACCCCAGAGCTCATCTGGAGTCATCATAAAGCAGATATCCCTGTGTTCTGCCTCGGCTCCCACTCTCCACACCTCCTCAGCCTGTTCTCAGTTGCCACGGAAAATACCCAACCCAACTGACCATCTGAAAGAAAAGGGAAACACCAGATTCCCTGCTAGTCTCTGGTGGTGCCAGGCGTCTATCAGGATGAAGACCACTGTGCATCTGCCTGCCCCCTGGGAGCAGCCCAGACCAGCAGCCAGGAGGAGGCGGGGAGCCCCAGGCCCAGGGTGGCGGGTGGCCTCCTCTTCCAGGCCTGACAAAGTGGATCCCCCACCCTTCTAATGGGCCAGAGCCCCGAAAGGATCTGAATCTCTGTGAACACCTCCATCAAGCTCTGCACTCAGCTCCCCCAGGCCTGTGAGCAGCATCATGCCTTAGGAAACACCTCTAAATGCAGCTCTGGGTTCAAAAGGAAAGGGAACTGCTGTCTGCAGACTCAGTCCCAGCTCTTAAGAATATAACTATTAACTGGAAGAGAAGACCAAAGCAAACTCTCCCAAGAAAACTGGATTTCACAACCAAGAAAAAAAAAAAAAATATGGTTAACAACACCCTCCAACCTGCTAAAACACTGAATTCCATGCCCCCTTGGAGACAGAGGGTGGGGTCTGGTGAGTTCTCCGTATAGAGGCCTGTTTTGTCTCTGTTTACCCGATTTTCCCTAAATGTGCTTTGCCATGAAACTTTCTCCATGAAAAAAATTTTAAAAAGAGTACCCTCTTTAAAAAAAATTTTTTTTTAATGATTGATTTACAATATTGTGTTAACTTCTGTTGTATAGCAGAGTGACTCAATTATACATATATGTATACATTCTCTTTCATAAATCTTTTCCATTATGGTTTATCACAGGATATTGAATATAGCTCCCCGTGCTAGATGTAGGACCTTGTTTTTATCCTTCCTGTGTATCCTAGTTTGCATCTGCTAATCCCAAACATGAGCTTCAGAGAGCCCACTTTGGGAAATGATCTTCTAGGTGGAGCTCAGACCTTCCCCCTCCAAAGAGGTATCCTGGGGACACATCAGGTTAACAGAGATACCTGCTGTTCTCTTTCTCATCTTCCTTATTTCTGGGTCCTCACCAGCTCTGGTTTGCTAGTTCCTTAATTATAAGGAGGCTGCTCCAGCCACCTGATACTCTGTGTATTTGGTTTCTTTGACCCACTGGCAGCCCCACACTTGTGTGGGAAGCCAGACCCTTGTCTGCCCTCCCTTAGGTCCTGGGTCTTGCCCCGTTCTCATGGGTGACTTCTCTGTGTCCTATCTTCTGGGAGGATGCTCCCCCCAAGGGGTCTGTCTCTGGTCTGAGCTCCCTTGCCCAGCGTGTAGCTCCCAGCGTACCCTTAGGCAGCACTTCCGTTTTGCAGCTCACTCCTGACTCACATGTTGTCCTGGTTCCCGGGGTGACATGCTGCTGTTTATCCTCTTGGCAAACTGCTTCTCCCCTTCCGTGTCCTGGCAACCTGCTCTGTTTGCTCACTGGTGGGGGAACTCTTGTTCTCTAGATCATGTGACTTTTTAACTGACCCATGGCAGCAGTTCAAAATAATTTTTGGAGGGTTTTTTGTTTTTAATAATAATAATAGTAATAAATAACCAACTTTGTTTCTTTGTAAAAAAAAAAAGTGGTTTCTCTTCCTGTCACACATAGCTTCTCGAAAGGCAGAAAGAGAGCAGTTCCAAGTGTGGGCTGCAGCACGGAAGCGTTCAGGAACTCAGACTTGGTGCTGAAGTACCAGGTTCCCATACTGGGTCATCATCTGCTGAAGTCTGCACAGCCAGTGGGTTGGGACGGAAGGGGAAGTTTCCACTGAATGAGGACCAAGTGCTTCCTCATCACCAGAGACTGCTACAGGTGATGTCCCTAGGGGTAGGTCCTGGGAGTCTGCATCACTCAGGATGGAGATTTGTAGCCATATGTTTACTGGGTCTTGCTGGAGAGTTTGGCAATTCCCTGGTGGCTCAGCTGGTAAAGAATCTGCCTGCAATGTGGGAAACCCAGTTTTGATCCCTGGGTCAGGAAGATCCCATGGAGAAGGGATGGCTACCCACTCAAATATTCTTGCCTGGAGAATCGCATGGACAGAGGAGCCTGGTGACAGAGGAGTCCATGGGATCGCAAATAGTCGGACACGACTGAGTGGCTGGAGACTGGGTCTTGTGCATTTCCCAGAGGGGACGTCCTGCTTCCCCAGAGAGACTGGGAAAAGTACGTTGGGGATGAGTACAGCTCAGCCAGAAATCTGCAGAGGCATTTTAGTGTGATCTTTGGGTTTTGTTGTCATCGGTTTGGGGTTTTGGCACAGAGGTCCCTCGTAAATGATGTAACACTTCCCTTGAAAGAGGGCGACTTGCTGCCAAGATGAGAAGCAGAGAACCTGAAAAGTGAGCCCGCACCTGCTGATGTAACAAGGGGGCTGTTTGTGTGGGGCCCCACCCCCACCCCGGGGGGCCAACTGCATGCAAAATGGTCCGGACACCCTCGCTCCTGTCCCCGGCTCTCCTTTAGGCTTGTCAGAGACACCGGTCACCTTCTGTCCCCTCCCCCTGTGCATTGAATCTTTTCTTCACATAGCTTCTGGGATCATCTGTTTTTAAAAAAAAATTTTTTTTAGTAGCTGTTCCACCTATCCATTGTTGTGAAACAAATGCCGCAAAACTTGGTAGCCTGAAACAACATTTTTTTAATGAACATAATGCTTCTGTGAGTGTTCTTGCTTGGGGGTCTCTCTCATGTGGTGGCACTGAGATGTTGGCTGGGGCTGGAGCCACCTGAAGACTCACCTGGCTGACTTTTTAGAGCTGCTCTCCACTCAGCGGGAGCTATTAATGGGAACATGTCCACATGGCTTCTCCCAGCGTGGTGGCTGGGTTCCCAGAGGGAGCTAGCTCTCAAGAGTATGCATGCTGACAACCCAGGCAGAAGCCCCAGAGTCACGCTGCCATGTTCTAATGGTCAGACAAAGCTCAGATTCCAGGGGACATGGGATGGTGGGAAAGGCAGGACCACACCAAGCAAGAGCGTGAGCGACGGGAGATACAGCTGAGGTCATCTTTGCAAAATGCAGTCTGCTTCCCATCACCTGCATGCGTTGGTGCTCAGTCGCTTCAGTTGTGTTTGATTCTCTGCGACCCTACGGACTGGAGCCTGCCAGGCTCTTCTGTCCATGGGATTCTCCAGGCAAGAATACTGGAGTGGATTGTCATGTGTTCTTTCAGGGGATTTTCCCGACCCAGCAGTCGAACCCATTTCTCTTACCTCTCCTGCATTGGCAGGCGGATTCTTTACCGCTGATCTACCAGGGAAGCCCTCCCATCACCTACCTAAAAATTCAGCATACAAAGCCACATGGTCTTTTATGCACCAACTGTGGAAAATCACATAGGTCCCATCCAAAATGAAAATAGCTTTGTTGAGTCCTGATGAGGGGGAAAATGTAGAGATTTAACACTTAGATTTCAAAGATGTTGTAAAGAAAACTGCCAAGAAGAAATTAGGTGCTGCTTTTCAGCCTCTGAAATACCACCCTCTTGGCTTCTTTGAGTGAGTGAGTGAAAGTCACCCAGTCGTGTCCGACCCTTTGCAACCCCAGGGACTATAAAGTTCATGGAATTCTCCAGGCCAGAATACTGGAGTGGGCAGCCTTTCCCTTCTCCAGGTGATCTTCCCAACCCAGGGACTGAACCCAGATCTCCTGTGTTGCAGGCAGATTCTTTACCAGCTGAGCCACCAGGGAAGCCCAAGAATACTGGAGTGGGTAGCCTTTCCCTTCTCCAGGCGATCTTCCCAACCCAGGGATTGAACCCAGATCTCCTGTGTTGCAGGCAGATTCTTTACCAGCTGAGCCACCAGGGAAGCCCAAGAATACTGGAGTGGGTAGCCTATCCCTTCACCAGGGGATCTTCTAAACCCAGGAATCAAACCAGGGTCTCCTGCATTGCAGGCAGATTCTTTACCAACTGAGCTATCAGTGAAGCCTCTTGGCTTCTTTAAGAAGTATGAAACTGAGCTAACATGCTAACTTGCATCCTTTTCATGTGCTTGAATGCTGTACTCACATGCATGACCTCATTTCATGTTGCCATTGCTCTTATACAGAGGAGGAAACCAAGGCTCAGCCAGCTCTCTGCTTTCCCACGTTGTTAGCAGGGTTGGGGCTGGCATTGCTCCATTCTGGGCAGGACCCTGGCTGTGAGGATCCCTCATTTCCCCACCACCACTTCCTCTTCTCTCAAGAATACCAGGCAGGCTCTTTCATGCCTCCCTGCCCTGGGTCATGCTCTTTTTCCTCTTGGAAGCCATCCCTCCAACACACAGTTTCTTCCTCTTTTGGCTGGAGCCCAGACTTCAGGACACTGCTTGGGTCTTCCAACCCCATCCTCTCCCCTGAAGTGGTCCCAAGGGGCCGTGTCCTTTCTGTGGCCCTTCCCACCTTACAGTGTTAACAAGCTTCTCTCTCCATTACTCTATAAGCTCTTTGGGGTTTTCATCGCCTGCCGTAAATGTGAATTATTATCAAATGCGAACTCATCCTTGAACAATCTTTTCTGTCACCTCACCTCTTGTTTAAGACCTGTAATTCCTGTATTCTAGCAGGATCTGTGTCTATGCCACTCTCAGAATGCAACTCTTCAAGAAAAATGTGCTTAATTGCTCAGTCATGTCTGACTCTTTGCGACCCCATGGACTGTAGCCTGCCAGGCTCCTCACCAGCACTAAAATTTTGCCAGAAGCTTGATATATGAATTCAAAAGTAAAAATCATTTTGTGTTAATTAAAAACTGTATTGCAAATCTTGGAAGGAGGGGAGAGATGGAACTAATTATAGACACAAATGCTTCATCAGTTGCATGTAATCCTTGTATGCTGACCTTGGGAATGAACCTTCTGTGGTTCTTTCTCAGTGTTAGCATCTTGCTTCCTAAGCTTACACATAAACAGGGTTTTCCTTTGGTCACAGAGCCCCCCTGAGCGTGTAAAAGCCATGGTTTTAGTTAATTAAACACTGTTTGAATTTTCAGTGAAGAGGAAGCTCCATTGCCCCAACTTACTTAACCACAAGGCCCCTCTCTTTGTCTTCCCCTTACAAAACTCTTTCCTGAGTGATGTTCCAGTCCTGTCTGTGACTTCACAGGAGGTGGCTTGTATCTCAGGCAGGATGGACACAAGCCCAGTATAGCAACTGTGCTCATTGAATAGAGCTCTGGAGGCAAATGCACTTGGGTTTGGCTCCAGTTCTCAATTATGCAACTTACTTGCTGAGTGATTTGGCACAATTTTAAAAATCTCTCTGAAGCTTGGTTTTCTCATTGATAGATGAGGTGGTGATAATGTGAATTTCATGTAAAATGCCTTGCATAGCATCCTGGATAAAGCTCATTGAATGACTGCCAGGGTATACTGTGTGAATTAGATATATTAATAAATAAGACAAGGAAATCAGATTGGAAATTAGATTGTTGTTGTTTAGTCAGTCATGTCCAAGTCTTTTGAGACCCCATGGACTTGTAGCCCGCCAGGCTCCTCTGTCCATGGGATTTCCCAGGCAAAACTACTGGAGTGGGTTGCCATTCCCTTCTCCAGGGGATCTTCCCAACCCAAGGATTGAACCCGTGTCTCCTACATTGGCAGGTGAATTCCTTACCACTGAGCCAACAAGAAAGCCTCCAAAATTAGATTAGGTTATTTTATTGAAGTTTTGGTCCTTTTAGCCAAAGTTTTTTCTTTTTAATGAAATTTGTGATTATGTTTGAAACACTTTTTTTTTTTTTAGTAGATAACTCTTATATAGCTGGGATGGCTCTTGTCTTTATATGCATCTGACCACTGGTGGTTAATAAACATTACCTTAAATGGAAAGTTTTCATTTGAAAATGAGTGTGGCTGGCTGTACCTAATGTAATAAACTGTCAGTTATTAGATGACAGAGAATGTTATGAAAAAAAACAAAAAACAAAAAATGACACATGGTCAGTGCTCGTCATGGTAGTTAATGTTCTATAAATTCATCACAAACACGGACTTAGTGGATACAGAACCAGTGGTCCTGGAGGAAATACAGAGTTAGGGTCCTGTGAGCGGGTCACATTTTTACCAATAGATCAGCACATAACCTTGTCTGTTGTGTTTCTGTTTAAAGGCACCTTATTATATGTATATAGTCGATGCATTAATGTTGATCTCATGGCCAACAGCACTATATCTCATGCCAAGCGTGGCTTGTCTAACACGTGTTTTCTCTGTAAGGCACACCATAGCCTCCATGCTTAATGAACACTGGACAGCTCTTCAATACCATGCTTGGGGGCCATTTTAAATAGTGAAATCATGAAGAAAAAGCATAAAATGCAAAATGGAACTGAAAACACGGCACTGAACAGACTATGAAAAGGACACTGTTGTCAGTGTGAGAGCTGAAACAAGGAGGCAGAGCGTGCCCTTGACCGAGCTCAGCTGGGAACACACATGTCTGACCACGTCTGGTCATTTGTGGTCAGATCCACAAATGACCACGAAAGTACTATGAGTATTGAGTTTTTTAGATTACAAACAAAATTGTAAGGAGTAAGTGAATTTGCAAATAAAGATCCTGGAGAAAATAAGGATTGCCTGTACTCTGTCTTGTCAAGTTTAAATGTTTCTGTTTTCTAGTAAGGAAGCTATGTTCCCCATCCACTGCCTGTGTGGGTATCAGTCACTGAGGTGTCTCGTGTGTTTGTCACAGGACTGGGGTGGGCTGGAGCGACAGCCAGTCCCCTAGGTGGCAGGTGGCCTGGCTTCTCTGTGTGTTTGCTCTCCTCCTACCCCGGAAGCTGGATCAGGAAGGGAAAGTTGGGAGCAGCAGTTAACCAATAGTCCAATGGGAATTAGGTCTCGCAAAGCAAATCACTGTGCTTGAGACAAGTTTCTTCTCCGAGGAGTCTGTCCTCAGCCTGCTAAGGTGCCACAGAGGGGTGTGAGGTGCCCTGTGGACTCTGGGATGCAGCACTCACTGGAGCAAAGGGATGGGGAGGCAGATTGTTGAAGAATGGGTGATAAATAAGGAAAAGTGTCTTTAAAGAGGTGGCATTGAGATAGATCTAGAAAGTGTTTCCCCAAATTGTTCTACACTCTCCTCTGACATCCTGCAGCCAAAGTTAGCTCAGATGCTAGCATGCTGCCATGGGGGGCACTAGAATCACATCTTCTCCTGTGCGGGGGCCTCTCCCACCTTCAGACTGCTCATGAGAGGACCCTGAAGTGTGACCGAGGGGTCAATGGTTTGGTGAGGGAATGGGTTCTAGATATTAGCTACAAACCTGGGCGACACGGTCATCTTAGATGTGTGCACACACTCTTGGCCTTGAAACACAGGGTGTTCAGAACCACACTTGAATTTAGCCTTAGGGTTGGGAACCTGATGCTCTCACTTCCCATAACTGAAAGCATCGAATGCCAACATGGAATATTTGGCTGTGAAAATCTTTGATTTTAGGCTTGCATTTAAAATACCTTGTGGCTCTCCTGATGACTTTTTTTCCCTTTGGCTCTTTGTTTTTGTTTTTTTAAAGCAATGTGATTCAAGTCACTGAGTTTGCCTTAAGCCTGCCTGACGAGTGGCTGTGACTGCCAGACGCATGCATGGGCCCAGCTCCTAGAATCATGTGTTGCTGTGGGTCAGAGGTCCTTGGCTGGGCTGAGTCCTGGGGCCCCTTGAGAATGCTTAGTGGGGAAGTGGTACTGTATTTTTGAGGACAGAGGTTACAAGCACCACTTCACTGGCTTCTGGAAAGCTAATGTTGTTTTGTATTCAGGCTGTTTTTCCTCTTTTCTTCATAAGCCCCATCTCTGCAGCCCACCCCCCACCCCCTACCAGAGGGAAAGCCCAGTGTTCCACTCCCCAGGGAAATCAGAAAATGATTGTAATAAAGTCATAACATTTCCCATGACTCTTTAAGGTTGTGAGCTTACAGGCAGTAGGAGCTAGTGTTCTGATGTGATTTATTCTTCAGCATCTCTGCGATTCTGCTGACCGGGGAAAGAAAGTATTAATAACCTGTCATGCAAAAAAATTGGCACTGCTATAAAAATACTTCTTCACTATGTGTTTTTATCTTCATGGGCCTCCCACTGCCAAAGTAAATGAGTAATGTTTTAATGTATCCATTCTTTAACATCAAAATATTAGCCTTAACTTGATTTTTCTGTCTTCCTTTTGTTTTCATGTGAGGAGAATAAATCTAGCAAAGAATAACAGTGATAATTCTCCACATAACAGTTCCCCAGAAGGTGCTCAGAAATGTGCCCATCCTGTGATGGCTGGATTGGCCCTTGGCACTCGGGTGCTAGGGAGGAAGTGAGGGTCCCAGCACTGACATAGGAAGCACCTTTCCATTGTGTTTCACTTACTCTAAGGGTATACTACTTGCTTCTCCTCTGCTTACATGGTCACTTTACTATTTTGTGTCAAGCTCTGTTATTGTATTCTTTTATTGCAAAGCGTAGGACACGACTTAGCAACAGCATATGGGTAGAAGGCTCTGCTGTCGAATTTAGGATGCGTTCCTCTGCAAGAAATAAAAAACCCAAACTGGCTTTAGCAGTAAAGGGAATTTAATTGGCTTATGTTGCTGAAAGTCTAAAGGCAGACGACTTCAGGCTAGGGTTGATCCAGCCCCTCCACAGGGTTACCACAGACCTGTTTTCTTTCCTTTGACCGGTTGTGCCTCTGCTTTAGATCAGGAGTGGCCCCAAGATGACTGGCAGCAGCTCTGGGAGGGAGGAGGGTCAAAGTGTCTTAACAAAAATCTTTGTCTTCACATTCTCCAAAAAAAAGAATATAGTGCACAAATTGGATTAGTCTAGGTCACAAGAACCATATCTATGGTTGGGGGTGGACCTTGGCTTCCCAGAACCAAAAACCCTGGAGGTAGATATTTTGGGAAAAGAAGAGGAGAGAGGTGATACTGAAGAAGCATCCAACAAATGTCTAAGTGCATATGACTTATCAGTCCCTGAAGTATGAACAAAACATATAGAGGCAGACTTGGACATTGCAGGTTCAGTTCCAGACCATGTCAATAAAGCAAAGATTGCAATAAAGTGAGTCAAAAATAACTACATAAAAAAGTCGCACACTGTACTGTAGTCTCGTAGGTGTGCAATAGCGGTAAACCTTTAAAAAAAAAAGAAAACAAGATAGATACCTTAATTAGAAAATATTTCATTGCAAAAAATTGCTCACTATCATCTGAGCCTTCAGCAAGTTGTAATCTTTTCTCAGGGATAACATCAAAGATCACTGATCTCAAACTACTGTAACAAATATAATAATCATGAAAAAGTGTGAAATACTGCAAACAGAGACATGTGAGCAAATGCTATTGGAAAAATGGAGCAAATAGGTGTGCTCAATACTAGATTGCTGCTGCTGCTGCTAAGTCGCTTCAGTTGTGTCCGACTCTGTGCGACCCCATAGATGGCAGCCCACCAGGCTCCCCCATCCCTGGGATTCTCTAGATTGCTACAGACCTTCAAATTGTAAAAACTATCTGTGAAGCGCATAAAGTAAAGCCCAATAAAATGAGGTATTACTTGTGTTTTTGTTGTTGTTGATGTGTTTCAATTAATAAGTATTTGTGCTTCCCTAGCGGCTCAGACGGTAAAGCATCAGCCTGCAATGCAGGCTGGGTCAGTCCCTGGGTCAGGAAGATCCCCTGGAGAAGGAAATGGCAACCCACTCCAGTATTCTTGCCTGGAGGATCCCATGGACAGAGGAGCCTGGCAGGCTACAGTCCATAGGGTCACACAGAGTTGGACGTGACTGAAGCGACTTAGTACGTGCTAGAAATACATCATTGAAGGCAGGACCCTGTATATTTCTGCCATTTCCTTGATCCAAACCCCTTGCTTTCCTAGAATACAGGACAAGAACAAGGAAGTGAGGCCCAATGGGAGGGAACTCCTTCCTGTGGCCCCTGAATCTGAAATGGGGGAGAAGGAGGAGAACAGAGAAATGGAGGTGTTATTATCCATTTAATAAAATGTGATTCAAGAAAGGAAATTATATTCTTTGCAGCATTGTTCATAAAGAAAGAGGCTTAAATTAATGGAGCCAAATTATAAGAAGAAATTTCTCTATTGAATTTATTAATTTCCCACAATTTGGACTTCCTTATTTACAATCCTATTGTTCCCCCCACCCACCGCCGTGGGACCACATTCTTGCCCAAACCTGGGTTTTAGTGAACAATAAAGAACATATATCCCCTGGAGGAGGGCATGACGACCCACTCCAGTATTCTTGCCTGTAGAATCCCATGGACAGAGGAGACTGGCGGGCTACAGTCCGTGGGGTTGCAGACAGTGGGACATGACTGAGGGACTAAGCGCAGCACACAAAGAACATGTGAATGACCTGGGACCTCTTCCTTCTCTCTGCAGTGGGCAGTTTGCTGTCGTGAAGAAATGCCGTGAGAAAAGCACCGGTCTACAGTATGCCGCCAAATTCATCAAGAAAAGGAGGACCAAATCCAGCCGACGGGGCGTGAGCCGCGAGGACATCGAGCGGGAGGTCAGCATCCTGAAGGAGATCCAGCACCCCAACGTCATCACCCTGCACGAGGTTTACGAGAACAAGACGGACGTCATCCTGATCCTGGAACTGTGAGTGCTGTGCTGGGGCGGGGGAGGGGCACTGCCGGCTCCCAGCGGCCAGACAGCACAACCACCAGCCTGGACCCTCCTCGGGGACCACTCGGCCTTGCTGAGTTGGAGAACTGGGGTGTGCGGCCTGCCCTGAGGCCCAGCTGCAGTTGTCTGGAGTAGGTCTGCAGTAGCTTCCACCCATGTGGTCGCACTTGGTTTGCCAGTGGGTCCCGGGTCTTGAGTTCTTCCTTGTTTGTCATGAGATCGTCTGTGTTTTAAGTTTCATGCTAAGCTTTAGGCTTAAGAGCATATGCTCTTCTCCTCTCACACTGTTCCTCTGCCTTCCCTCTGTTTTCCTACTTCTGTTTTTCTCTTCTTTTTTTTTTTTTTTAATACTTTTAATTTATTTTTTTGGCTGTGCCACACAGCATGCAGGATCTTAGTTCCCCGACCAGGAACCCATGCCCTCCTGCAGTGGAAGCATGGAGTCTTCACTACTGGACAGCCAGGGAAATCTGTCTCTTATCTTTCTTTCTCTCTTCTCTTTCCCTCTGTCTTATACGCACCTCATTTTTAACTGTTGAAACTGTCGACACCCATTATATGAAAGGGTGAGATTGAAGCAGAATCACTCAGGGGTGACTGCAGGACTTGTTGTTAAAGCGTTCTGCTGATTTTCTCAGGCACACCCTGTCTGTCGGATGTTACTGTGGGAAACTGACTATAGTTCGTTGTTCTATGATGTGTCCCAGTCCCTGGCCCCCTGCCTGAGGGCCCTGCTCCCTGTGATGAATTCAGCAACCAACATGGGCTGGTGGGAGAGGAGAGGAAGTCATCCAAGAACATGCAGCTGGGAGTGTCTCTGGACAGTTTGGGTGGAGGACACACATCATCACCCTGGGGGCTGAGGGAGGGATGGATGGCGCAATCCTGGGTGGTTCTTAGTGATGACAGGCCCCACCTGTTTCCTGGAGCCTCTGAAATTCAGATGTACCCTTTTGCCAGCCCAGCAGCTCCCCCTTATTTGCAGATCTCTCAGGGCTAAGAGGTGATTTTTGAGACCAGAGAAGGTGGAAGTGAGGGGAGGTGTACAGAGGGCTTGGCACCTCACTGTGGGGACCTGTGCTTTGCAGTCAGAAGGGCCTGGGATGCCCACTGCTTCTTGTCTCAACACTGGGCTCTGAGCACGTTCTTTTATGCATCTGAACAGGAACCTTCTTAACTATAAATTGGGATCAATTAATACCTCAGAAGGGTTTTGAGGAGATATGTGAGATGAGAATATAAACATAGCTAGCAAAGTGTCTGGCTCATTTGTTGTCGTTCAGTCGCTCAGTCATGTCCGACTCTTTGCAACCCCATGGACTGCAGCACGCCAGGCCTCCCCATCTTTCACCACTTCTCGGAGTTTGCTCAAACTCATGTCCATTGAGTCAGTGATGCCATCCAACCATTTCGTCCTGTATTGCACCCTTCTCCGGCCCTCAATCTTGCCCAGCATCAGGGTTTTTCCAGTGAGTCAGCTCTTAGCATCAGGTGGCCAAAGTATTGGAGCTTCAGCTTCAGCATCAGTCCTTCCAATGGATATTCAGGGTTGATTTCCTTTAGGACTGACTGGTTTGATCTCCTTGCTGTCTCAAGAGTCTTCTCCATGGATGTGTTTCTGGGAAGTTCTCAGCCTCGGCACTGGTGACATATTGGGCTGCATAATCATTCAGGGGACTGTCCTGTGCATTGTGGGATGTTTATCAACATCTCTGGCTTCTACCCACCAGAGAGCATCCTCTCCTCTAGCTGTCACAATTAAAAAATGCCTCCAGATGTTACCACATGTCCCCTGGGTACAGACTCTTCCCCTCTCCCCCATTGAGAACTACAGCATTAAAGGAAGAGCAGGACTCTAAGAGCACAGAGGATTAGAGGGCTGCTCAGGGTTCAGCAGAAAAAAGAGAGGAATCAGAGTGTAATCTTTGCTGTGACTTTGTATGGTGATGTGAAAACTAGACAGACCCGAGATCAAAATCCAGAGCAAATCCTTTCCTATCTATGTGCTATGCTGTGCTTAGTCACTCAGTTGTGTCCAACTCTTTGCAACCCCATGGACTGTAGCTCCTCCTTCTATAGGGATTCTCCAGGCCAGAATACTGGAGTGGGTTGCCATGCCCTCCTCCAGGGAATCTTCCCAACCCAGGGATTGAACCCAGGTCTCCTGTGTTGCAGACAGATTCTTTACCATCTGAGCCACCGGGTAAGCTCAAGAAAACTGGAGTGGGTAGCCTATCCCTTCTTCAGGAGAACTTCCCAACCCAGGAATTGAACCAAGTTCTCCTGCATTGCATGGAGATTCTTTACCAGCTGAGCAACCCAGGAAACCCTTACCATATATCTCTAAACCTAAATTTTCTCCCTTAAGGCTGTTGTCAGAGATCATAAATGCAAAGTTCCTGGGAAAGAAATTATATAGATCACAACTGTTCTGCCGTTTCAGAGAATTATTAGGTAATGCCTGGTAACTCAGCCTGCCCAGGTGGCTCAGTGGTAAAGACTCTGCTTGCCAATGCAGGAGCCACAGAAGACGTGGGTTTAATCCTTGGGCCAAGAAGATCCCTTGGAGAAGGAAATGGCAACCCACTCCAATATTCTTGCCTGGGAGATCCCATGGACAGAGAAGCCTAGCAGGCTGTAGTCCATGGGGTGGCAAAAGAGTCAGACATGACTGAGCAACTGGGCATGCCTGCATGCCTAGTAAGTCAAGAATGTCATTTGCTCCCTTTGTATATCAGAATGTACAAATGATGGTGAGGTGTTACTGTTACCTGTGTGTGTGTATATTCTGAGTTCAACTTCTGTTGACTGACTCCCAGTTCATAGAAATTTTCCATTAGATGCATTTATCCTCTGCATAAAGTGAATGACATGCAATTTCTTTAGCCACTTGTTTTAAAATTATTATACAGTAAATTTGATGTTGGAGGAGAGTTGTATAGTTCTATTAAAGGTAACATGTGTGTAGATTTGTATAACCACCTCCCAAACCAGGATTCAGAATAGTCCATTTGCCCCCAAAATGCCCTTGTACTCACCCCTTAGAGTCACACCCACCTTCCACTCCATACCCTCTGGTGGTCGCTGAGCCATTCTCTATCACTATAGTTTTGTGTTTTCAAAAATTATTTAAGTAGACCTATATTCAATCTTTTGAGACCAGTTTCTTTCACTCAACATAATGCTTTTGAGATTCAAGTATGAGTCAGTTTCTCATTTTTAATCCTGAATAGTATTCCATTGTATGCTGTTTTTTAATTTGTTCACCCATTAAAGGACATTTGGGTTGTTTCTAGTATGTGGTGATCATGAATAAAGCTACTGTAAATATTCACATACAGATGTGTGTGTGGATGTAAGTTTTCATTTATTTGGGGTAAATACAATGGAGTGGGATTTCTGGGTCACGTAATGAGTACATTTAACTCTATAAGAAATTGCCAAACTTTTTTCTAATGTGGCTGCACCAGTTTACAGCCTTTCCAGAAATGGGTTGGAGTTCTAGTTCCATCAGCCCTTTTTATTGTCAATATCTGTTTCTAATTGTAGCCATTCAGTCAGGTGCATAGTGCCACACAGCTCTACATAGTTCATTGTGCAGTGATCTTGAATATTGCATAGAAGCCTGGAATGTTAGGTCCATGAATCAAGGCAAATTGGAAGCGGTCAAACAGGAGATGGCAAGAGTGAACGTCAACATTTTAGGAATCAGCAAACTAAAATAGACTGGAATGGGTGAATATAACTCAGATTACCATTATAACTACAACTGTGGGCAAGAATCCCTAGAAGAAATGAAGTAGCCATCATAGTCAACAAAAGAGTAAGAAATGCAGTACTTGGATGCAATCTCAAAAATGACAGAATCTTCATTTCCAAAGCAAACCATTCAATATCAAGGTAGTCAAAGTCTATACCCCACCCAGTAATTCTGAAGAAGCTGAAGTTGAAGGGTTACTTTGCCAACAAAGGTCTGGCTAGTCAAGGCTATGGTTTTTCCTGTGGTCATGTATGGATGTGAGAGTTGGACTGTGAAGAAGGCTGAGCGCCGAAGAATTGATGCTTTTGAACTGTGGTGTTGGAGAAGACTCTTGAGAGTCCTTTGGACTGCAAGGAGATCCAACCAATCCATTCTGAAGGAGATCAGCCCTGGGATTTCTTTGGAAGGAATGATGCTAAAGCTGAAACTCCAGTACTTTGGCCACCTCATGTGAAGAGTTGACTCATTGGAAAAGACTCTGATGCTGGGAGGGATTGGGTGCAGGAGGAGAAGGGGATGACAGAGGATGAGATGGCTGGATGGCATCACTGACTCGATGGACATGAGTCTGAGTGAACTCCGGGAGTTGGTGATGGATAGGGAGGCCTGGCATGCTGCGATTCATGGGGTCACAAAGAGTCGGACACGACTGAGCGACTTATCTGATCTGATCTGATCTGATGAAGACCTACAAGGCTTTCTAGAATTAACACCCAAAAAAGATGTCCTTTTCATTATAGGGGACTGGAATGCAAAAGTAGAAACTCAACAAACACCTGGAGTAACAGACAAGTTTGGCCTTGGAGTACAGAATGAAGCAGGGCAAAGGCTAGTAGAGTTTTGCCAAGAGAACACACTGGTCAGAGCAAGCACTTTTCCAACAACACAAGAGAAGACGCTACACATGGACATCACCAGATGGTAAACACTGAAATCAGATTGATATATTCTTTGCAGCCAAAGGTTGAGAAACTCTATACAGTCAGGAAAAACAAGACCGGGACCTGACTGTGGCTCAGATCACGAACTCTTTATTGCCAAATTCAGACTTAAATTGAAGAAAGTAGGGAAAACCACTAGACCATTCAGGTATGACCTAAATCAATACAATGGAAGTGAGAAATAGATTTAAGGGACTAGATCTGATAGACAGATTACCTGATGGACTATGGACAGGGATCAAGACCATCCCCAAGAAATAGAAATGCAAAAAAGCAAAATGGCTGTCTGAGGAGGGCTTACAAATAGCTGTAAAAAGAAGAGAAGTGAAAAGCAAAGGAGAAAAGGAAAGATATACCCATTTGAATGCAGAGTTCCAAAGAATAGCAAGGAAAGATAAGAAAGCCTTCCTCAGTGATCAGTGCAAAGAAATAGAGGAAAACAGTAGAATGGGAAACACTAAGAGATCTCTTCAGGAAAATTAGAGATACCAAGGGAACATTTCATGCAATGATGGGCATAATAAAGGACAGAAGTGGTATGGACCTAACCAAAGCAGAAGAGATTAAGAAGAGGTGTCAAGAATACTCAGAAGAACTATACAGAAGAGATCTTCACCACCCAGATAATCATGATGGTATGATCACTCACCTAGAGCCAGACATCCTGGAATGTGAAGTCAAGTGGACCTTAGAAAGCATCACTATGAACAAAGCTAGTGGAGGTGATGGAATTCCAGTTGAGCTATTCCAAATCCTGAAAGATGATGCCGTGAAAGTGCTGCACTCAATATGCCAGCAAATTTGAAAGAAGCAGCAGTGGCCACAGGTCTGGAAAAGGTCAGTTTTCATTCCAATCCCAAAGAAAGGCAATGCCAAAGAATGCTCAAACTACTGAACAATTGCACTCATCTCACACACTAGTAAAGTAATGCTCAAAATTCTCCAAGCCAGGCTTCAACAATACGTGAACCATGAACTTCCAGATATTCAAGCTGGTTTTAGAAAAGGCAGAGGAATCAGAGATCGAATTGCCAACATCTGCTGGATCATGGAAAAAGCAAGGGAGTTCTATTTCTGCTTTATTGACTATGCCAAATCCTTTGACTGTATGGATCACAACAAACTGTGGAAAATTCTTCAAGAGATGGGAATACCAGACCACCTGACCTGCCTCCTGAGAAATCTGTATTCAGGTCAGGAAGTAACAGTTAGAACTGGACATGAAACAACAGACTGGTTCCAAATAGGAAAAAGAGTATGTCGAGGCTGTATATTGTCACCCTGTTTATTTAACTTATATGCAGAGTACATCATGAGAAATGCTGGGCTGGATGAAACACAAGCTGGGATCAAGATTTCTGGGAGAAATATCAATAACCTCAGATGTGCCAGTGACACCACACTTATGGCGTAAATCGAAGAAGAACTAAAAAGCCTCTTGATGAAAGTGAAAGAGGAGAGTGAAAAAGTTGGCTTAAATTCAACATTCAGAAAACTAAGATCATGGCATCTGGTCCCATCACTTCATGGGAAATAGATGGGGAAACAGTGGAAACAGTGGCAGACTTCATTTTGTGGGGACTCCAAAATCACTGCAGACAGTGATTGCAGCCATGAAATTAAAAGACACTTGCTCCTTGGAAGAAAAGTTGTGACTAACCTAGATAGCATATTAAAAACCAAAGACATTACTTTGCCAACAAAGGTCCGTCTAGTCAAAGCTATAGTTTTTCCAGTAGTTATGTATGGATGTGAGAGTTGGACGGTAAAGAAAGCTGAGCATCAAAGAATTGATGCTTTTGAACAGTGGTGTTGGAGAAGACTCTTGAGAGTCCCTTGAACAGCAAGGAGATCCAACCTGTCCATCCTAAAGGAAATCAGTCCTGAATATTCATTGGAAGGACTGATGCTGAAACTGAAACTCCAATTCTTTGGCCACTTGATGCAAAGACCTGAATCCTTTGAAAAGACCCTGATGCTGGGAAAGATTGATGGCAGGAGGAAAAGGGGACGGCAGAGGATGAGATGATTGAATGGCATCACCAACTCAATGACATGAGTTTGAAAAAACTCCAGGAGTTGGTGATGTACAGGGAAGCATGGCGTGCTGCAGTCCATGGGGTTGCAAAGAATTGAACACGACTGAGCGACTGAAATGAATTGAACTGATCTTGAATAAAAGTTGAGTGAGCTTACAAAGAGCAGCTATTAGGTGGAAGGGGCAGGAGGGGCCTCAGGAGATGGCTTCTTCACCACGGTGTCAGACAAATGTTTGTCTTCCCTGGGTATTTGCTCCTCACAGATTCGAAAATCCCTGTGAGGTGATTGTCTTTGCTTTTTCACCCATTGGGCATGTGGGGAGCCATGATGATTACATGTATGTGTCAACTGACTGAGCCACAGCGTATCCCAGGATTTGGTTAAACATTATTCTGGATTGTGTCTTGAGGGTGTTTCTGGATGAGGTTAACATTTGAATTGTAGACTGAGTAAAGTGGATTGTGCTCCCCATTGAGGGTGGGCCTCATCTAATCAGTTGAGGATTTGCATGGAGCAAAAAGGCTGACTTTACTCTGAATAATAGGGAGTCCTCTTACCTTACAGCCCTTTAGCAGATACATTGCTTTTTCCTGCCTTTACACTGAAACTAACACATTGACTCTCCTGGGTCACCAGCTACGTCCAGCCAACTCACCTTGCAGGTCTCGGGACTCGTCAGCTCGTGATGGCATGAGCCAGTTCCTTACAATACATCTCTTCCTCCCTTTACATATGTGCATCCTATTGGTTCTGTGTTTCTGGAGAACCCTGACTAATACAGTGATACCAAGGACTAAGGAGAGAAAGTGCACTCTTGTTTTCACACTACAAGTCTGTCCCATTTTGTCCCAAAATAAATACCTAAATATAGGTATTTATTTTGCCATAAAGAAATGTTGTAACTTTTAGTACACTATTCAAAATATTAGGTCTTTCTGAGAGAGTCATCTTTGCCTTTGAGAAAATCATGCTTGTTGTAAATTCTAACAGTTTTGAAGAACATTTAGTCATCAGTGACATATTCCATCTTCTCTTTCCTTTCTTGAGGGTGTAGGGATGCAGTGGTAGTTAAGGAGAGAATAAAATGTAAGAATTTGTCAGAAAGTAGCCCTGCAACTCATAGTGTTGTCTTGTCTGTATCCTCTGGTTCAATTATCTTTGAGTGTATAATTATTATTTTTAATATATATTTAAATATATATTTTAAATATATTTTAAATATTTATAAAATATATAAAATAATATATTAAAATTTTAAGAAATATATTATACATATTTAATATATTTTTTTAAAATATATATTTGGGATGAACTCCATGGCAAGTAGAGCTTCCTTCAGGCTTCACAATGAAGTGTGTTCCCTTGTTGAAACTTCTGTTATTGAAGCCTGCCTCCACGTGGATGTGTGAGTTCCCACCACCACTCTCTGGACTTGTCCTTACCACTAAGACAGAGACCCCAAACTCCCACTCCCCTCAGTATTTCATGAGCTGCTCCCAGGGATCTGGGCAAAATGCAAAAATGGTACCTTCTGTGTCCTTTGTACAGAAACTACTTGGTGTTAAAGGCAAATTTGTTCAAATTCCACTCCAGGATTTGGCTTAAAATTTCTGTAAGTATTTTTGAAGAGTGACTTTTTCTCCACATGCTTCTCTGGAAACAAGGCTGATATGCTGTTGCAACTCAGCAGAGCACATACTTGAATGAGGCAAATCTGATGTCTCAAAAATCTCAACTTCATGTCCTCCACATCCCTTTGTTCCTTAATGAAAATCTCGTGTTGCCATATTGTAGCTCATTCATGCATTGTCACGTGGGCAAGTCACTACAAGACTTTGACCTTCGGTGTTTGTGTCATTTTATAACTTGCTCCATTACCTGGTGGAAAGTGAAGCCAAACAAAGTCAGTGCTAATCAGAGACACTGGCTTCTAGAATTCTGCTCTACACTTGCTGCTCAGAAACAGCTACATATTTCAGGCAGCAGATAATTTAGTTTCCCTCTGCCCAGACGTGTGTGCATGCATGCTAAGTTGCTTCAGTTGTGTCCCACTCCTTGTGACCCTGTAGCCCACCAGGCTCCTCTGTCCATGAGATTCTCCAGGCAGGAATACTGGAGTGGATTGCCATGCCCTCCTCCAGGGGATCTTTCCAACCCAGGGACTGACCCGGCATGTCTATGTCGCCTGCATTGGCCGGCGGGTTCTTTACCACTAGTGCCACCTGGGAAGCCCCTGCCCAGACATTAATCAAATCCAAATGCCCTTAGGGGGCTGGACAGGTGACGTAAATGAGTGGGATTGTTCTGCTCGGAGTCTCAGTGTTGGGGATGTATGAGGGAATGGTAAGGACTGTGGCTGGTTGAAACTCTCAGCCACTCAATAGTGGGTTGTTGCCATGTGGGTTATTGGATCCAGTGTTGCCAGATCTTGCAGTTTTTTCCAAGGAAAGTCTGGTCTCTAGGCTTTTAATTTTGGCAGTTAATTCATAATACTTACAAGCAGATGGAATAAAACTTTCCTGGAAGGTCACATGTGGCCTTCATAGAACTTCAGATTCTTACATCTTTTGTGTAAGGAATAAGTATTAGCATTAGGTGATGAATACAGTCAGAGATAGCCCCAAGGCTAGCAACTCTGTTGGAAGGGCAAGTTACACACTTAGCATTACAAAATGATTTTTTTTTAATGTACACTATGGTCTATCAGCTATTTGTAAGCCCTCCCCAGACAGCCATTTTGCTTTCTTGCATTTCTTTTCTATGGGAATGGTCTTGATCCCTGTCTCCTGTACAATGTCACAAACCTCATTCCATAGTTCATCAGGCACTCTATCAGATCTAGGCCCTTAAATCTATTTCTCACTTCCACTGTGTAATCATAAGGGATTTGATTTAGATCATACCTGAATGGTCTAGTGGTTTTTCCTACTTTCTTCAATTTAAGTCTGAATTTGGCAATAAGGAGTTCATGGTCTGAGCCACAGTCAGCTCCCGGTCTTCTTTTTGCTGACTGTATAGAGCTTCTCCATCTTTGGCTGCAAA
This sequence comes from Bubalus bubalis, assembly GCF_019923935.1. Taxonomy (NCBI): domain Eukaryota; kingdom Metazoa; phylum Chordata; class Mammalia; order Artiodactyla; family Bovidae; genus Bubalus; species Bubalus bubalis. The sequence goes on from NC_059159.1 coordinate 142,446,074, forward strand.
GAATATAATCAATCTGATTTCGGTGTTGACCATCTGGTGATGTCCATGTATAGAGTCTTCTCTTGTGTTGTTGGAAGAGGGTGTTTGTTATGACCAGTGCATTTTTTTGGCAAAACTCTATTAGTCTTTGCCTTGCTTCATTCCGTATTCCAAGGCCAAATTTGCCTGTTACTCCAGGTGTTTCTTGACTTCCTACTTTTGCATTCCAGTTCCCTATAATGAAAAGGACATCTTTTTTGGGTGTTAGTTCTAAAAGGTCTTGTATGAAAGACTAGGGATCTCTTCAAGAAAATCAGAGATACCAAAGGAACATTTCATGCAAAGATGAGCTTGATAAAGGACAGAAATGGTATGGACCTAACAGAAGCAGAAGATATTAAGAAGAGATGGCAAGAATACACAGAAGAACTGTACGAAAGAGATCTTCATGACCCAGATAATCACGATGGTGTGATAATTCACACAGAGCCAGACATCCTGGAATGTGAAGTCAAGTGGGCCTTAGAAAGCATCACTACAAACAAAGCTAGTGGAGGTGATGGAATTCCAGTTGAGCTATTCCAAATCCTGAAAGATGATGCTGTGAAAATGCTGCACTCAATATGCCAGCAAATTTGAAAAACTCAGCAGAGGCCACAGGACTGGAAAAGGTCAGTTTTCATTCCAATCCCAAAGAAAGGCAATGCCAAAGAATGCTCAAACTACCGCACAATTGCACTCATCTCACACACTAGTAAAGTAATGCTCAAAATTCTCCAAGCCAGGCTTCAGCAATATGTGAACCGTGAACTTCCAGATGTTCAAGCTGGTTTTAGAAAAGGCAGAGGAACCAGAGGTCAATTGCCAACATCCGCTGGATCATAGAAAAAGCAAGAGAGTTCCAGAAAAACATCTATTTCTGCTTTATTGACTATGCCAAAGCCTTTGACTGTGTGGATCACAATAAACTGTGGAAAATTCTTCAAGAGATGGGAATACCAGACCACCTGATCTGCCTCTTGAGAAATTTGTATGCAGGTCAGGAAGCAACAGTTAGAACTGGACATGGAACAACAGACTGGTTCCAAATAGGAAAAACAGTATGTCAAGGCTGTATATTGTCACCCTGTTTATTTAACTTATATGCAGAGTACATCATGAGAAACGCTGGACTGGAAGAAACACAAGCTGGAATCAAGATTGCTGGGAGAAATATCAATTACCTCAGATATGCAGATGACACCACCCTTATGGCAGAAAGAAGAGGAACTCAAAAGCCTCTTGATGAAAGTGAAAGTGGAGAGTGAAAAAGTTGGCTTAAATTCAACATTCAGAAAACTAAGATCATGGCATCTGGTCCCATCACTTCATGGGAAATAGATGGGGAAACAGTGGAAACAGTGGCAGACTTTATTTTTCTGGGCTCCAAAATCACTGCAGATGGTGACTGCAGCCATGAAACTAAAAGACGCTTACTTCTTGGAAGGAAAGTTATGACCAACCTAGATAGTATATTCAAAAGCAGAGACATTACTTTGCCAACAAAGGTTCGTCTAGTCAAGGCTATGGTTTTTCCTGTGGTCACATATGGATGTGAGAGTTGGACTGTGAAGAAGGCTGAGCGCCGAAGAATTGATGCTTTTGAACTGTGGTGTTGGAGAAGACTCTTGAGAGTCCTTTGGACTGCAAGGCGATCCAACCAGTCCATTCTGAAGGAGATCAGCCCTGGGATTTCTTTGGAAGGAATGATGCTAAAGCTGAAACTCCAGTACTTTGGCCACCTCATGCAAAGAGCTGCTCATTGGAAAAGACTCTGATGCTGGGAGGGATTGGGGGCAGGAGAAGAAGGGGACGACAGAGGATGAGATGGCTGACTTGATGGACGTGAGTCGCAGTGAACTTCGGGAGTTGGTGATGGACAGGGAGGCCTGGCGTGCTGCGATTCATGGGGTTGCAAAGAGCCGGATATGACTGAGCGACTGATCTGATCTGATCTGATCTGATGGTTTATTAGTGGGTCTCAAACTCTAGCATGCCTCAGAATTTCCTGAAGGCTTGTTAAAATATACATTATTGTAAAATATACCATCTTGGCTGCATTTCCAAGATTTGAGTCAGTATGTCTACGGTAATGTCCAGGAATTTACGTTGCAAACAAATTCCCAGGTGATGCCCATGCTGCTGGTCTTAGAGTTCATCTTTTGAAAAACTTGTATTTTTATATGTTATTGTGTGTGTGCTTGGTCACTCAGTCATGTCTCACCTTTTCACACCAGACTTCTCTGTCCATGGAATTTCCCAGGCAAGGAGCAGGGTGCCATTTCCTCCTCCAAGGGATCTCCCCAACCCAGGGATTGAACCCACCTCTCTTGCATCTCCTGCATTGGCAGGTGGTTTCTTCACCACTGTGCTACCTGGGAATCCCTAGGGTTCATCTTTGGAGAAGCTGTTGTAGGTTGAATTGTGTCCCCTGCCCCCAGATGATATGTTGAAGTCCTAATCCCTTTTACCACAAAATGTCCCCTTATTTGGGACTAGGGTCCTTGCAGGTGTCATTAGTTAGGATGAGGTCATCCTGGAGTAGAGCAGGCTCCTTATCCCATGTGACTGGCATCCTTATAAGAGGAAGACCATGTGGAGATGGAGGGTTGGAGTGATGGAGCAGTAGCATCCACACACTACTAGGGGAGAGGCCTGGAACAAATTCCCCTCTGAAACTCTCAGAAGGAACCAAGACCACGACCCACACCTTGCTTTCTGACATCTGGCCTCCAGAATTGTGAGACAATCAGTCTCTATTTTTTAAGCCACCCACTGTATGGAGCTTTGTTGTTGCTGCTGCTGCTAAGTCACTTCCGTCGTGTCCGACTCTGTGCGACCCCATAGACGGCAGCCCACCAGGCTCCCGCATCCCTGGGATTCTCCAGGCAAGAACACTGGAGTGGGTTGCCATCTCCTTCTCCAATGCGTGAAAGTGAAAAGTCAAAGTGAAGTCGCTCAGTCGTGTCTGACCCTCAGTGACCCCATGGACTGGAGCCTACCAGGCTCCTCCATTCATGGGATTTTCCAGGCAAGAGTACTGGAGTGGGGTGCCATTGCCTTCTCCAACAGAAGCACTAGTTGAACAGAAAACTTCTAGGCTCCTATTTGGACTCGGAGCCCGCTCACATGTTAATCTAAAACTCTGTAAGCCAGTTAATAACAAAATTAAATACCTAATTGTGGTAGTTCCATTGGGCAACCGAAAAACAATGGGATGTATGAATCTTCCTCCCAACTGGAGGCCTGAGCTGAGGAGGACTGGAGTGGGGTAGGTGATTCTAGGTCTACCTACAGCAGGAGAGGACCTCACCCATCACAGCCTGCTTCAGGAGGGACACCTGAACTTTGGGTGACCTATCTGATAGGTCACCCTGTTAAGATTTTTTAAAGTAAAAATCTTGGAATTGCCATGTCATATTGTCACAGTGGACTATTCCAAAGAAATCAAACCAATTTGGGATCTCCAACCTTAAATTTTCTCCTTTTTGTTCTGATTGGAATTTAAAGCTGGTCTTTATATTGGAGGAGGGCTTCCCTGATATCTCAGTTGGTAAAGAATCTGCCTGCAATGCAGGACACCCCAGTTCAAATCCTGGGTCAGGAAGATCCGCTGGAAAAGGGATAGGCTACTCCTCCAGTATTCTTGGGCTTCCCTTGTGGCTCAGCTGGTAAAGAATCCATCTGCAATGCCAGAGACCTGGATTCGATCCCTGGGTTGGGACGATCTCCTGGAGAAGGGAAAGGCTACCCACTCCAGTATTCTGGTGTGGAGAATTCCATGGACTATGTAATCCATGGGGTCACAAAGAGCTGGACACGACTGAGCAACTTTCACTTCACTTTATATCCGAGTAACCTTTTTCTCTCTCTTTCTCTCTGATTTTCTCTTTTTCACAGGAAACTCCATTTAATTAGTGCAGTATGCAGTGGTTTTAGCCAAGTATGAGACATGAAATTAATGCACTCTTTTTTTGCATTTAATAAAGTAAATTTTATTAGTTTTTCAATCCAGTAGAAAACACATAACGTAAAATTGACCATCTTAACCACTTTTAAGTATACACTTCACTAGTGTTATGTATTCACCTGTGCAACAAATCTGCAGAACTTTTCCATCTCGCAGAATAGAAACTCTAAACCTATGAAACAACAATCGTCTTTTCTTAGCTCTTTTTTTTTTTTTCCACTTTGTATAAGTTAATAATTTCTGGAATTCAGTTTGTTCATTGCAAACAACTGCTGAGTTGTATTCAAACGTTTGTGCAATATTAGATCACTTTATGCGGGATCATTGTTAAGCTGGCTCAGTCTCTTGTAGCCAGATTGAGATACACACCAATAAGAATATAAATATGATTTTTCCATGTGTGTCAGCACAGTGGATGCATGTGGATTGGGTTCATGCTGCCCTGTCAGCAAATCCAGAATTGCAGGAGCCTTTCAAGAAGCAAATGCAGTGATTTAAGTGATGCTTTCAAGCTGCTGCCTAAGTGGCAAAGTTGTACTAAGTTGAAAGCATTTGTAGGGACATAAGTGATACTGGTAAATGGGGTGTGTCTGATGCCAGGGGCCTTCCAGCCCCCCATCCCTACTCTCTGCTGCTCTCCTGGTTCTCCCAAGACCTAAAAGCACACTCAAATTTCTTAATTGCTTTCCTTTCTTTCTCTCTCTCTTTTTTTTTTTTTTCCTGCAGCTACATTTGTTCTCTCTTCTCTGAGCTCCAGCCAGCTCTTTTGACTTTTTGAACTCTTGTTTTTATTCACAAAGGTAATTTCAAGAACTGTTCTGGGTTACACTTTTGGCATCTGGCTCCTCAGATATCTACTATTAGGCAAGAACAGAGAACTGAAATGCATTTGGCAACAGTCGCAACCTTTCACAACAGAATTAAATGGTGTAGAATAGGTTATTTTCCACTCAGGCAGTCTCTTGAGAAATAAAACTCTGTATGTATGATTTCCCCCATGCTCTTACTTCTTACCAGTTCACTTGAAAGTGTTTCCTTAGTGTTTATTAAATGGGCATTTTTACTCACTTAAATGGATTAATTGATTTCCAGATGGCCTTAAAAGAAGTGGGACAATGAAAGTCATAAAAGCAGACCACATATAGTATCTGTGAACTCATAGATGTGTAGTTTTTATCATATATTCATAATTTTAGTATCTGGTTCAATATACTCTGTGCTGTATACCTAAATTATAGGTAGTGAGTATTTGAAGTCTTTGCTTGTCTCCAAGAAAGGTGTATACTTTTAGTTAAAGTAAACTGGGATAACACTGCTGCCTGCCAGCCTCAGAGGCTTCCAGAGCTCCAGGGATGGGCTATTCTTAATCCCTCCTAAGGGACCACAGATTCTACTTGATGATGATCTGCTGCTGCTGCTGCTAAGTCGCTTCAGTCGTGTCCTACTCTATTCGACCCCATAGACGGCAGCCTACCAGGCTCCCCTGTCCCTGGGATTCTCCAAGCAAGAACACTGGAGTAGGTTGCCATTTCCTTCTCCAATGCATGAAAGTGAAAAGTGAAAGTGAAGTCGCTCAGTCGTGTCTGACTCCTAGCGACCCCATGGACTGAAGCCTACCAGGCTCCTCCGTCCATGGGATTTGCCAGGCAAGAGTACTGGAGTGGGGTGCCATTGCCTTCTAGGGTACTGCAAATCCCTGGGAATCATTCACACTTCCTCTTGGAAGCTCACAAAGGTAATTTATGTCACAGATCTTATTATTCTTCCTGTGTTGGTTAACCCCTCTTCTAACCATCAACCTGAAGAGGATGTAATAGAAAGTTACTCTGTGGAACTGTGGCTTTAACTGACCCCCACCCCCTACCCACCCACCCCCACCCCCCAACCCAGGCATTCTGGTTTCCCCTTGCTCTGTTCCCTCTCCTTGCTGCTCTGGCTTCTTCTGTCCATGGTGGGGCCATCCCGGACATAATCACAGCCTCCCTGCAATGCTCAGCTGCGTGCCTACCCCTAGAACCCAGGTCCCTCCTGGGTTGAGGGCTGCCAGTTTGTGGTCCAAGCTCCGCCCAAACCTTCAGCCTGCTTTCCTCCACGCTGGTCATACAGCCCTCCATGTCCAGGCACACTGAGCCCAGAATTCTGAGGCAATGGTTGGGGGTCTGCTTTGGGGACAGGAAGCTGGGGACAGGATTGAACCCACGTCACCTGCATCGGCAGGTGGATTCTTTACCACCGAGCCAGCAGGGAAGCCCTGTTCACTTGTTTTGAGGCACATCCAATAGACGTGGATCTTTACAGACTTTCATGAGAGACTGGATAGAGGACGAGAGAGGCTTCCTTGGAGAAGAAAGGGATGCGCACTTCATTGGAGTCTTCATTGGGTCAATTAGCCACGGGGGGGACCCTGCTTTATGTTTTCTCATTCAGTCCTTGGACACAAGCCCAGCAGGGTGGTGTTGTCACCAGCCTCCAGATCTGGAAAGCTATGCATGTCAGTCCACATTGAGCGGTTGGGAATTCTAATTCTCAGATAGCTTCTTGGGGAGAGAAGTGTTTCGTGTGAGTCCTGAAGTTCTGCTGAGCCCCTGTAGGACTTAGCCAACAAGGCCTATCACCCATCTTTTCTAAGCAGTCATCTTTGGGGGTTGAGGGAGGGTGACTGAAATGGAAGACCACTATGGAGCGGGGAGGACATTCCAGGCCTGCCCCCCACCCTCTTCCTTTCCAGGGCTGCAGTCAACTTGGACGTGACCCTGAGGGCAGCGTTGCTCACATTCTAGTGGCTTCTGAGCTGCACTTGGCTGCTTTCAGTTTCAAAGCAGTGACGTAGCAGCTTTTGAAAGCCAATCTGGACTTCGAAGACCTTTCGGTTTCTCTCTTTGGTGCTGTTTCTCCAGCAGTCATGTTATTCCTGCTCCTCATCTCTTAGCATTTCCATGGTGCTGGGAGAGAGCAGAAAACGCTCTCGTGTTCCCATGGGAATGATGGAGTTCAGGACGCTGTGAGGGCTCTCATGTGCACATTTGCCCCCCTCAATGTTTCTTTGAGCACAGGACCATGTCCTGCTTTGGCTTCCACAGCCCCTAAGACTATTCTTGACCTGATAAATGTGTGCAGACAGGGCCAGAAGAATGCTGTGTGATGGGAGAGTCACGTGTGGCTCAAGAGCCAGCTCACCGTATTTTTCTTTGTGAGATGCTGATCGGCTTGCTTGGGCTTCAGGAAATGTACTCTTGACTAAGGCTCTTAGAGGGTAAGGAATAACACCTTTAACATTAGGATCTGAGTCAGTCTGGATCCTACCAGGAAGCAGATGGCACACACAAACAGGGAAATTTGAAGAGCATTTAATAGCGGCTGTTAGTAAAAGTGTATCCAAGGGTTAAGGAAAATAAATGATAAGGAAGCACCCTAGGACTAATGATAGCATGGCGCTCTCGCCACCCTTAGGTCGGGGAGTGAGGAGGGGTTAGGAGAGGGAGTGGTTTGGGCACACTGGAAAGGATAACTTCCTGGAGAGAAAGCCCACCTGACCTGAGCTGAGCACTCAGCAGAGGGACTCAGCCCTCCCTTGGCACTCTGGCAGGGGAAGTGGAGTCGCCTCACTCTCCCTCTCTCCTGGTGCTGCTTGTTGCCAAACCAAACTAGAAGCCAATTGACAAGGGAACCTTTTCATTCTGTCTTAGTGAGCAGCCTCCTTATACCCAAACGTGGACGGACAAGAATATAACACAGGTCTGGAGAGGTAATCTTGGTCTGGGTTTAGAAGGATTTTTTTTTCTTGGTTCTCTAATCTTTTGACACTAAATAGTTACAGTTCAAACTTCCTGGCACCACCACCCCTCCATGAAATTTGTTCAGGCCTGGATGGTTTGTCCCTGGATGGTTAGGACCCAGTTGATCTCACGCCCTTCTTTCTCAATGGCTGTGTGCCCATCACAGATTCTTAAAAAGGAAGTGCTTTTTTTGAAGCATAACTCCCTTTTGTTTTCCCTGTTTTTTACTTTGTTGAAAACTCTATTGGAGTGAGGAGGTGGAGACATGGAAGGCAAGGCTCAAAGTCCTGGCTCTTTGACAGGCAGTAGTTCTCTGTTGCCAGGGCAACCTGCCCAGCAGGAGAGCTGTATTCACCTTACCTCTTTTACCCCTTGAGTGCCACATCTTTCTCTGAAGGAACAGGAGTTGTCTTGATGCGCCTCGACACACAGGTATCTAACAGATGCACTGGGAAGGATTTCCATGGAGATGGGAAGCACTTTTTATCTGTCCCCTTCTTATTTCATGACTTGCATTCCCTTTTCAGATCTCTTTAGTCTACTTTCCATTTCTCTACTTGCCACTGAAAGGACTCCTGCAGAAGCTTCGTAATTCACAAAATTCCTTAATATGTATGCTACTACATATTACTCAATGTATTTGAGCATATTACGCATGCTACTCAACCATCAGCTACCAATATATTGATGTCCCTACAGCTTTATCTTTCAGTCTCTCTGCAGCTCCATGATTGCTTCTCCAGCTACCTATCCAGCATCTCCGTCCACATGGATCTTTCCAGGTACCTCAAACCTAGCATGTCCTCTCTGAACTCATAATCTCGCCTTCCCCAATCTACTCCTGCCCTCTCCTTCCCTGGCTCAGTTCATGGTATCACCATCTTCCTGGTTGCCCAGCCTGGAGGGCTTAGCACCACCCTTGCTACTTCCTTCTCCCCTCACTCCCCACTGTGCTACTCAGTCAATCTTTCATTAAGTCCTGTGGATTCTGGGGTTGGTTTTTTTTTTTTTTGGATTCTGGTTTTGAAAGAGCTCTGAGTCCCTCTCTTTATACCATGCTCATACTTTCCCCTGACCCAGGGCCTCATTAACTCTCCCCTGAGTTGTTAGAACAGCCTCTAGTTTCCCTCCCATCCAACTCACCCCCAAATTTATTATAAAACATCTACATCTCTTACTTAAAAATCTTTGATTAATAAGCATATGAAAAGATGCTCAACATCATTCATCATTAGGTATCTCTACAAATCAAAACCACAGTGAGACCATTTTATATCCAGTAGGATAACTGTGGAGCTTCCCTGGTGGCTCAGACAGTAACGAATCTGCCTGCAGTGTAGGAGACCTGGATTTGATCCCTAGATCAGAAAGATCCCCTGGAGAAGGAACTGGCAACTCACTTCAGTATTCTTGCTGGGAGAATCCTACAGACAAAGGAGCGTGGAGCGCTATAGTCCATGGGGTTGCAAAGAATCAGACAGGACTGAGTGACTAACACACATACACAGGATGACCATAATAAAACAAAGACAATATCAAATGTTGGTGGAGGTTTTGGAGAAATTGAAACATTTTCCAAAACCTTACATTGTAAACATAGTGTTATGTAGCATAGTTACATTGCCAGTAAGAATATAAAATGGTTCCACTTCTTTGGAAAACAGTTCAGCCATTCCTCAAATGGAGAAGGAAATGGCAATCCACTCCAGTATTCTTGCCTGGAAGATCCCATGGATGGAGGAGCCTGGCAGGCTACTATCCATAGGGTAGCAAAAAGTCGGACACGACTGAACCACTTCACTTTTTTTCTTTCTCTTTCTTTCATTCCTCAAAATGTTCGACACAGAGTTACCATTTCCACTCCTCAGATTATATCCAAGAAAAATGGAAACATATGTCCACGTAACTTACTCATGAAATATATAGCAGCATTATTCACAGTAGCCAAAAAGATTGAAACAACCCAAATATCCATCATCTGATGAATGAACAAACAAGAAATGTGGTATATCTATACAATGAACTGATATTTGGCAATTAAAAAAATCCAGAGGCACTAATACTTGCTACTGTGAATGAACCTTTGAAACATTATCCTAAGTGACAGCAGCCAGACTCAAAAGACCGCATATCATATGATCTGATGAATATGAAATGTCCAGAAGAGGCAAATCGGTAGAGACAGAAAGCAGATTAGCAGTTGCCTCCCAGTATCAGAGAATGAGGCGTGGCTACCAGTGGGCACAAAGTGCCTTTTGGAACCATGATAATGTTCTGAAATTAGATTATGGTAGTAGTTTCACACTCTGTGAATATACTAAAAACCAGTGGATTGTAGACTTTGAAAGAGTCAATCGTGTGGTATATGAGTCATATCTCAAGAAAGCTTTAGAAAATATCTCTGATGGCTGCCTCCTGGCCACAGAATAAAGCCCATGATCTATAGAATGGTGTAGGATTTTGAACCCATGTCCAGCCCCCTCCATATAGCCAGCCACTTCCCCTGCACCCCTTTGCCTCTGCTCCTCTTGCCTGGCACCCCTCACCTGAGTTTATGCTGTTACCCTCTATCTGACACACCATACCTTGTCCACCTGGAGAATTTCAACCCATCTCTCAAAGCTGCCTCACACATCACTCTCTACGTTTGACTTTCCTACTTGCCCTGGCTAGATTTCATTGCTTTCTGTTGTGTGTCTTTATCACCTTTGAGAAGTGTGTTGATTATAGCACATGTAGTACTATATCTTAAATGTTTGTATGGTCTCCCTGTAATGGATTGTGAGCTTTCTAGGAGCTATGCCAGTGTATTCCTTACTTATCTTTTTCATCTCAAGCCCCTAGAAGAGGATATGAAACTAGCGCACAATCAGTGCCTAGTAAAAGTTGCTGAAGCTGAATTCAGTCAAGGAGACTAGTGGGGAAATCCTCATGAACAGCAACGAGGGGCTTTTCTAGTTAGGACAGTGGGAATGAGAAGAATTAACAAAACCGAAAGCTCTGCATCATTTGTGACCTGTGAAGGCTGCCCTCTCTCCTGAGAACAGAGCCATCTGTCACCTTAGCTAGTTTCTATCCTGGGCCTGAATAGGACTGTGTTTAAGTTGAGGGATAAGGAAAGAGTAGGTAAAGAGGGATGGTTGGTGGGATTCTGAGGGACAGAACTGAGAACCTCCGATGTGCTTGACATTGTGAGGCTCGATGCCAATGACAATCAGAGGTAGTTGGCTAAAATTAAAGCTGCTGATTGTCATTGGCATCTGGTATAATAATGCCCTTCACAAGGCAGGTTCTCAATAAATATTTATGCGAATGAAAAAAGAAAGCTTTTCAGACAGTCAAAAGTCACCTTTGCCCATTATAGCATTCTGCATAGAGCCTGCCCCAGGCTGACCATACTGTTAGAAAGGAGGTCTACATCCCTTCTCCATCTTTCTTTGATGCCTCCAGTGAGGGTGACTGTCCACTCTCGGCCCCCTCTTCCGGGGAGAGCCAGTTTCAGGCTTCCCTTCTCCTGCCTTCTCTCCTTGTACTGACCGAGGTGGCCAGTAGGAGGCGCTCAGCTTCCCGCCCCTCCTCTGCCTGTGACTCCTGGTCTTCTGCCAGTGGTGGCCAGGTTCTTTGGAGCTCTAAGCAGGGAAGCCAAGGTAGAATGTGACCTGAGAGCCTCCAGCTTGCTGAGTGACTATCAACTCCCTTACCTTTTCCACCTCTTCCTCTTCCAGCTCTTCTTCCTCTTCCTGAAATCCATGCTCACATTCAAGGGAAGGACCACTCTACTCTGCGCCCATTTAAAATCACAGCTTTCCACGCTGGGGGCAGCCTGGCCCACTCTGTGCTTCAGATTGGCCTGTGTCCCCTATGTGACAGGCCAGTGGCTTTCCATCCTGGGATTTCCAGGGCATTAACAACTACAAGCAGCTTTCACCTGAGCCCTTTGGGCTAGATTGTCAGAGACAATAAACCTGGTCAAGGGGTGGGAGGGGTGGATCCCTGGGCTTCCCCAGATGATAGCTCTGCCTTGTTTGCAGCTAGACGAGACAGACAGAGTGTTTTTGGAGTGAGCCTCCATCTCTGGCTGTCCCAGTGTGGTTTTCTTCCTGCTGGCCTTTTGTTCTCACACCAGTTACAATGGCCCAGGCTGGGGAGGTATCCAGCTGCCCGGCTTCTCCATTTGCCCCACTTTTGATTGACCTGATTATTTCTGTGCGTCTCCAAAGCTTAGGCTGGATCCATTAAAATAGAAAGAGGCTTGTCGGATGCTGTGCTTAGTCTTGCTGATGAGTTTCTCCTGTCCCTTTACATGAATACATTTTTTAGTTGAAGAAATCTGCATGGACATACTGGAAAGAGGGACCAGTCTGTCTTTCAGCACCTTGTCTACCAGCCCCCAGCCCCCAGCAGTGCCACTCTTCCTTGCCACCTTACACTGGTGTGGGAAGCCCTGGTGTAAACAGATGAGGCTGTTCGTTGCTGGAAGTGACCACCCTTTACGTCCAGGCAGGCACCTCTGGGCCCCATCCACAGACACCTGAAGTCTGGGGCCCGGGCACCTCTGCACACCCATCTCTTACCTGTGGTAACCCAGTTGGCAGGCTCTGCCACTGAGCCCTGAACACTATGCCCAGGAGGCCACATGTGGCCTTTCTAGTGAGTTTCTTGCCTGAACCACCTCAGCCAGGATTCTTGCATTCCTGTGTCTTGTCTTCCCCCAGCTCCTGGCCTCCCTAAGCTCCTCAGGCATGCGCAGCCTTACGTGCATCACCCCCATTGTTGGCCTGGCATTTCCTGAGTATCCTCCAGACTCCGCCTCTTGCTTGAAATGTAGGACCGGGACAGTGTGCTGTCCTCGGATTGTTGACTGATGAAGGGATGAAAAGAATTAACCAATTTATTAATTAAAAAAATTTTTTTAATCTTTTGGCCGTGCCGCATGGTATGTGGGACTTTAGTTCCCTGACCAGGCCCCGAACCTGCGCCCTCTGCATTGGCAGCATGGAGCCTTAATCACTGGACCTCCAGGGAAGTCCCCTGTGCTCAGGTTCTGAATCCACCTGCATTCCCAGCACAAGCGGCTGAGGGTCTCTTCTGACCCTGTTTCCCTTCCTTGCATGCGAGCGTCTGCTTTTTCTCATTTGAGTTTGTTTATAATCTCACCTGGAGTGGGCACTTTTGACACTCCCTCTCTACCCTCCCTTTCTTCTTCCCCTCCACCCCTGTTAGAACAGAGGCCTGGGCGCCTCCAGATCTGAGGCTCCTCGTCACTCTAACTCAGAAACTCAAGGTTCTCCCGAAGTCATGCTGGGCTCCCAACACAGCCCTTTCTTGCACACTGTTCCCTCTGACCAAGGGCATTCTTTGGTCTAGTGGAATTCTTTGGAAAGCCCATTGAGTCTTTGTTCTACAGAGGTTTTTGTTCTGTATTATATACCTTTTTCCTATTTTCTTCCCTAAACTGATATACTCCCTCGTTTTTCGTTTCTGGTGGGTTTCAGGTTTAAACTGATTTTTTTTTTGGGGGGGGGGCATATTTTTATGTTCCCTCCTCCATCCATTTCTCTTTCCCATGTCCCCTTGCTCCCTATCCAGTATGGGGGGTGGGGAATGCAAGTGGGAGATCAGAAAATGAGCAAGTGCTCAGAATTGGCTTACATTAGTCTGCTGTAGCTATGATGACCACCTACGTGAGACATCCTGCAGTGTGTCATGTCACCCGCTGCCTGAGCAGCAGGCCTTGACACCCCAAAACACAGCCATCAAGGTTTTCTTCTCCAGAGACCTGGTTTAACAAACCTCATCTCTGAGCCAATAGTATATTTTCAAGAGTTTTAATGATTTTGATCTGGTCAATGACAGAGAACAAGTAGATTTTGATTCCTGAGAGAGGAAGAAACAAAATTGGTTTTGGTTTGTTGGCTTGTTTTATAAATGCCTCATTATATTCCACATAGAGCTTCTTCAATTAAGAAAATTAGGGATTTTTTTTTTTTAGTACCATCTAGCTGAAAACTGCAGCCTCCTGTTTGAAAGCCTGCCTCAGCAAACTGTGGCTTTCTGCTTTGACCTTGAACATGTAGTCATGTAAGTGAGGGGTTGGATAATCGCATCCGGAACCACTCAGACTTCAGCACAATCACTCATTATGTATTGTCCACAGCTACTGCTACCTTATCAGCTGAGGATGCAGCCTGCTCCCGTGCGTCGTGCCTGCTGTATTGATAAATCATGACGCATTTTCTGTTTACCAATCCAGCATCCTGTTTCCATCTTGGATACTGAAAGAGAAGTCATGATTCTGCTTTTTCATTCATGAAGGAAAGTGATTGCTTTAAAATCATTTTTTTTTTTTCCACAGAAGCCATACTTTAATCCAGCGTCACAAATTAGTCCTTCCTAACAATAGAAGGCTCAGAGAAGGCAATGGCACCCCACTCCAGTACTCTTGCCTGGAAAATCCCATGGATGGAGGAGCCTGGTAGGCTGCAGTCCATGGGGTCGCTAAGAGTCGGGCACGACTGAACGACTTCACTTTCACTTTTCACTTTCATGCATTGGAGAAGGAAATGGCAACCCACTCCAGTGTTCTTGCCTGGAGAATCCCAGGGACAGGGCAGCCTGGTGGGCTGCCGTCTACAGGATTGCACAGAGTCAGACACGACTGAAGCGACTTAGCAGCAGCAACAATAGAAGGCTAGATTTTTGAACAGGGGACCTTTGTGGGACCCCAGCTTATTTCCAAATGTGTCTTTTGTACAAGACTGCAATCTTCCTCTTCTTGCCATAGCTAGCAGAGCTAACAAGTGTGGTACCTCTTACACAAAGCGTAGGTCCCTAAAAGCACATAGACCAGCTCACCATTTATTCAGTACCATTTCAGGTTTTCTTGCCAGTTACATCAGTCAGTCATTCTCAAATCACTGGAGGTGCCATGTCCACCAGGAGGCAGAGAAACTGAAATGAAATTATTAATTCTTGAGGAGTTTGAGGATCAGGTAGAGCTACTCAGGTGGAATGGTCACATGGTAGACTGGAGATGTGAGATGAGCTAGAGCTTGTGTGAACGTTTCTGAGCATCCAAGCAGGATATTTTGGTGTTTTCTGAGCAACGACTTTATGCCATACTCTGCCAAATGCTTTTTGTTTTATCTCATTTAATGAGGAAGTCACAAGAAACATCAGCCTCTTTAGAAAGCTGAGTGTTAAGAGCAGACCTCCTAAGATAAGGAAGTGAAACATTTCCCCTATTCCTGGAAGGGAACTCAAGTAGCTATATTTTTTTCTAAAAAGTAATTGCAGATTACTGAGGATTTTTTATGTGCCAGGCATTGAGCTAAGCACATTATATACATCATGTCATTTAATCGTCACAAAAGCCCAAGGAGGTAGTGTTCTGGACCCCACTCTGGGTGTCTTTTGCTGCATAACAAACAACCCCAAAGCTTAATGACCTAAAATGGAAACAGCCATTTGTTTTAATCACATATCTATGACGTGAGCAGGGATCAGCCATGCATGCTTTCTCTATTCCTTGTGGCGACTGCTTGGGGCTGGAGGACCCCCTTCTAGACAGCTTCCTCACATGATGGGCAGCTGTCAGCCACGAGTTCAGCGGGGGTGTTGGCTTCACTCCATGTGTGCCTGCCTCTCCACAAAGCCACCCAGGCTCCCCCACAACATGGAACTGGGTTTCCAGAGCAAGAATTCCAAGCAGGATGGAGAAGCTGCCAGTGTCTTAAGATGGACACAGCATCACTTCTTTCGTCTTCTGTTGGTCAAGCAGACACAGAGCCTGCTCAGGTTCAAGGCGAGGAGACCAAGGTCATAGCTCTCAGTGGGTAGTACCAAAGCATTGGCAGTTGTCTTTATCCTACCGGGAGCCCAGAAAGGTTAAGTGCTTTGCCGTGGACCACACAGCCAACATATAGACGGCTCCCCTGTGCTCTGCTTCTTCTAGATCCTGTGACACTCCCAAGTTGGCCAGAGAACCTGACTAACCTCAGTCCAGAATTCTGTTCCTTTTCCTACCATTAACCCAGCCTATAGTATTGATGCCCAGTGAAGCAGATTCTAGAAACATTCCTAAATCACTGCTCCTGTATTTGGGGTTGACTTCAAGAACATCCCTGAAAGAATCCTAGGCTTGAGAAGAAAAGACCCAGAGCTACGTAAGAAGCATTTTTGGATACGGGAACGACGGCTGTGTCTGTCATAGCGTAGCTTGTGTTCTTCACCTTGTGTTGTTCATGAGTAGAAGTTGTCAGACTCCAACCAGTGAACCAAAGCCTGCCACCTGTTTATGTGTAGCCCTTGAGGAAAACAAAATGGTTCAACATTTTTAAATGGTTGAAGAAAAAAGCAAGAAGAAAATGTAACAGTCAAATAGTTGCAGCAGAGACTGTGTAGCACACAAAGCCTCTTACAGAAATAGTTAACCTCTGTTCTAGAAGACAGAATCAGGACTGGGTGAGCGGAGCTAGATTTCATGTCTGCATAAGGAGAAATTTCTGTCTAGAGTTGTCTGTATGCACGAACAGTAGCCCTCAGCTGAAGGCCGTGCAGGCAGAGGGCTGTGTGCCTAGGATGCTGCTGTCAGGGGTGTGCTGGTAAATGCATAAAAACTGGCTCTCCAGGCAAGATAAACCCTGACATGTAATGTTTGTCTATTTCTTTGGTACAGATCTCGCTATGGTCAATTTCTAGTTCTGACATGATAGCCCTAAGGATGGAATTGGGAAGAGATGCACATAATTGGCTCTTGGAGTTCTAGTTCAGGGAACTGGGAATCGATACTATGTAATGCTGCCCTCCGGTAGCTTCCAGCCCAGAAGGCTTCAGGGGTGCAAGGAAGATCAGCAGTGCAGGAAAAGCCTCTGCCATTCCCTCTGCCTCTCTGGGCTCACAGGCAGCCGCTGTTAGTATCTGCAAGCACAGGAAGATGAAGTTCCATGCCCTGAATTACACAGCTGCTACAAACTCCACTTGCCATTTCACTGCCTCACATTTGGTTTAGAAAATCTTGATTTCTACAAAGACTGAAAAGTTGGACTGCATCCAAATTGAGAACTTCTGTTTAAGAAAACATCACTTTAAACAAAGTTAGAAGGTAGATGACAGATTGGAAGAAGATATTTGAAAATCTTAAGAGATCCATATCTCGTGTCAAAAAGATATAAGGAATGCCTATCAATCATTTAAAATTAAAGCCAAAGACAGTCCAAGAGAAAAATGGGCAAAGGGTGTGGACAGACAGTGTATTTCCACTCAAATATGAAAGGCTGATAGCATATGAAAGATGACTAATCTTTCAGTACGTAAGAGTACCAATCTCACTACTAAGCAGGGAGATGTGGGATAATAATGGGATTTCATTTCATCCATCAAATTGGCCCGAAGTCATGACACCAGCAAGTGAGGCTGTGATCCACAGCACATTCATCCACTGCAGCTGGAAGAACGTAAAACATCCATATTCAAAACTGAGGTTCCTTCTACTTCCTCTTGTCCCGAACCCTGGCCTCCTCCCTCCCTCCCTCCCTCCCCAAAAGTAAAGATGGTCCCAATTCAACTTCATGATTTTTCAGTTTTATGATGGTATGGGAACAACAAGCATTCAGTAGAAACCATCCTTCGAAGTCTGAATTTTAATCTTTTCCCGGGTCTAGTGATCTCCCGTGATGCTGGGCAGCTGCCAGTCAGCCACACAAGGGGAACCGACAGACACTCTTATTGCATATTGTGTTTTATGTTTCAAATCGCATCATGGCTACAAAATAACCTCTGACCCAGAAATTCCAAATCAGGCTATGTGTCCTATGGCCTAGAAAAGCCCTCACATTTTCAGAAGAGGCCAGGGACACAAAAATATTGTTGCCTTGTAGTTTGTAATAGTAAACAATTGGAAACAACATAAAGCCTCTCAGTTGGGGGAGTGGCTGAGTGCATGCTGATGTAAACATTCCAGTGAGCGCCAGGCAGCAGGGGAAAGGAGGACCCCGGAGCCCTGTGCCGATGGGCATAGCTGAGCTGAGATTAACAGTGTCGAACAGCTCGTGCTGTCTGATACCATTTATGTTCTTAGAGTGTTGATGAGAGAATGCTGTGTAGTCCATAGGACATATATAGAAAGTTTCAGGGGGCTAAGAGTCGGACACGACTGAGCAACTTCACTTTCACTTTTCACTTTCCTGCATTGAAGGAAATGGCAACCCACTCCAGTGTTCTTGCCTGGAGAATCCCAGGGATGGGGGAGCCTGTTCGGCTGCCATCTATGGGGTCTCACAGGGTTGGACACGACTGAGGCAACTTAGCAGTAAGCCCACTGTAAGTTGAAAATGCATTTAATACACCTAACCTTCGGAGCACTGTAGCTTAGCCTGGTCTCCCCTAAACATGCACAGAACACTTGCATCAGCCTGCAGTTGAGCAGTTATCTTGAGCTAAAACTAATTATTTTACCTTCCTCTTCTCACCAGAAGCGGGAGAAACAGTTGAGCATTTTGTAGACATGATGGAATTTGGAACATAAAACGCAATATGCAATAAAGACTGGTAACATGTTACGTTATTGCGTACTGGCTGTTGCCGCTGGGCACAGCTGCCCTGCCCAGCATCATGGGCGAAGATTGTACCTTTTATCAGTAGCCCCGGGAAAAGACTAGATTTCAAAATTCGATGTAGAGTTTCTATTGAATGCTTATGGCTTTTGCACCATCATGAAGCTGGAAGATCATAAATTGAATCAGTGTGATCTGTACTTTTGGGGAAGGGGAGGGACAGAGAAGACCAGGACTGAGGAGAAGGGGAGAGAGATAGAAGGAACTTTAGTGTTATACATGGATGTTTTAATTTTCCTTAAGGCAAATATATTCATGTATTTCTTGTATAATATTTTCAAGAGACCAAGTTAAAGTTCAGTCCTCCCTGCATGGAAGGGTTTCTGTGCCATCTACCTGGCTAAGCCCACATCTACCAGGTTGGCCAACAGGGGCATACTTGGGAAGGGGCATGTGAGAATGGTGATCACTTTGGCCCATGAGCCTGAACTTCCCTTGAGGACTCTTTTACCTCCACCAAGGTCTCAGTGTTCCTTAACACTTTTGCCTAACCAAGAAAAGGCTGTTGTCCTTAACTTCCTGTTGCTCAACTGAGACTGGCCAGGAACGAGGGCACTGGAGTCACACTGGATGGATGGTGTTGGACTGGGATTGGCTTCTGCCCACCCTGCCCATCTTCCCCCTCAAGGCTCTCATCCCAGTGCCCCAGGCAGCTCTCAGGCCAGACTAGATCCCTCTGTGTCCAGACCCAAGGAAAATGAGCCAAGGCTCCCTTCCACCTTACCTATTTCATGTCTGAGAACCCACCTCTTCCCCAGATTATGGGCCCTAGGAATGTCCCCCCATTTCAGGAAAACTCTTACGTTTAACCACAGGTGAGTGTGTGGCGTCATTCTACTGTTAGCATGAGAGCTGCATGGGAAGTCCACGCCTTATGATGCCATTTTGACAAGAGATACACAGAGAGTAGCTTCGAGGGTTTCCTCACCCAGATGCCTGTGGCCTAGAGTATCGAAGGCCCAGGACAGCTGCATGGAACACCGACACACTGGCCAACATGCTTACCCTACGTCATTATCCCCATGCATCCCCAGAGGTAATAATAGGTGTTATTCCTATTCTGTAAAGAGATGAACTGCGCCTCAGAAAGTAACTTGCCCCATCTGAGGTCACAGAGTCCAGACTGAAACCCTGCCTCCAGTGCTTTTTTTAACTTGAGCCATATTCTTTCTTCCTTCAGGGATTTCATTCTAGAAACATTCAGAAGTCTTCCTGTTTTTGGCACAACCACCCTGGGTGACATGAAAGAGCACTTCCTCCATGAGTTTTGAGTGCCAGGCATTCTTTTCCATGAGAATCCCCAGAACTCCTTTTAAGTTCTACTTGAGTTGAAGTAAAAACAGAGAACTTATTTGCAGATACGGCTTGCATTTTTGGATGCAGGAGGCAGGACTAATTCAAGAGGAGGCGTGGAGGTTGGGAACTCCTTTGATATTATTTATGTGATTTGAGGCAACAGTCTATAATCAAAGAATGGTGTTGTCAAACCCCTAATCTCCCTTGACATTAAATTCACAGCTGTTTCACAGATGCAAAAAGGAAGATATTGTACCACATCTTTGCTTTGGGTTCTCCAGCTTCAGTTTTGCATTCCCCAAAGACCTCAGTTACCCAGGGAATTTAAATTAGTGAGAGGTGAGAATGTGAAAACCCTTCAGGACTTCCCCTAGATTAACAAGAAAGAGCATTCAACACTTGGTAATGACCATGGAGCACTGCTTTTTAATTTGAGGTTTATTTCGAGGCAGAGCTGAGAAACGGTTGGGTACTTCCCCTCACACCTTTGCACAGAGTCCACCAGGAGAGCTGGTTTTCCAAAAAAGAAGCATCTCAAAGTCTTGGGGAAATTACTTCAGGATGGGATCAGATATGCATTTTTCTCCAACATTTTCTGACTTGAATTTAAAAGTTTTTTATAATAGTGCATGAATGAACCCCTCCTTCATAAGAGAATCTGAAAGCAAGACTAACAAAAAATATCAGCGGATTCTAATTATCCTTCCTTTCTGTTGCATCCTCTCCTTTCCCTGAGTTGCTTTAGCCATCCCATAGTATTTTGTTGCAGCCCTGTGAGCAGTTACTACCTGTTTTGGTTTGAATTATGCCCCCTGCAAAGAAAAAAAAAGAAGAAGATATGGTGACGCTCTAATCCCTAGTACCTCAGAATGTGACCTTATTTGAAAATAGGGCCTTAGCAGATGTAACCAGGTTAAAATGAGGCTACTGTGGTGGGCTCTAATCCATCTGACCTGTGTCCTTATATAAAGGGGAAATTTTAGGCATAAACACAGACTTGCAGAGAGGGAAGATGATGTGAAGACACAGAGAGAAAGAAAGGCCATGTGCAAGCATAAGGTTTGAGTGATGTATCCACAGCCAAGGAAAGCCCAGGGTTTCCTTTTAGGCAGACCTCTGAAAACTAGGAAGAAGCAAGGAAGATTCCCTTACAGGCTTCAGTGGGAGCAAGGCACTGCTGACACCTTGATTTCCAGCTTCCAGAACTGTGAGACCATAAATTTCTGTTGTTTGGAGCCATCCAGTTTGTTTATGTAGCCCTAGTAAACTAATACAGCTGCCTATACCTAGCCCTTATCAAATATCCATGTAGGATAAGTAAGAGTGAGGATTTCTATTCGTCTCTCTCATAGTTAATGTGACATTATATTTTCCAAGGATGGCTGCAACTTCCTCCCCTGTCCTCCATGTCCATCTGGACACTTGAAATTCCCCCATCAAGAGATGAATCCTAAATCTCCTCCCCTTGAATCTGGTCGGGCTGTGACTCCCTTTTGATGCTCTGTGACTTCTGAGGCAGCTTCCACCCTGTTTCTAGAGCACTTGCCCTGGAGCCCTAAACTGCCATGCAAATAGTTCACTTGTCTTGAGTCCGCCATCCCATGAGGAAGCCCAAACTACCCCAAATGGAGAGACCACACAGAGACACAAGACTATGCAAGACTATGTGGTGAGACATGCCCAGACAGTCCCAGATGTTCTGGCACCCCTGTAATTTCAGTTTCAGCCACTGATTGCACCCCCATGTCAGACCCTGAGTCAGAGCTACTGCCCAGCTCAGCCCTTCCTAGATTTCTGATCCATAGAAACCTTAAGAGATAATAATAGCTGTGTTTAAAGCCACTAAGTTCAGGGAGATTTGTAACACAGCAGTAGGTGACCAGAACAGTTAATGTACTCTGTGCTTTGCTTTGGTTGCTTTCCTTTAATTAAAAAAAAAAAATTTTTTTTAATTGGAGGATAATTGCTTTATAATTACCCTGGTTTCTGCCATACATCAACATGAACCAGCCACAGGTATACATACGTCCCTTCCCTCTTGAACCCCCTTCCCATCTGCTGCCCCATCCTACTCCTCTAGGTTGTCACAGAGCACTGGGTTGAGCTCCCTGTGTCACACAGCAGAGTCCCCCTGGCTATCTGTGTTACATGTGGTAACGTGTATGTTTCTATACTGTATCAATTCGCCCCACCCTCTCCTTCCCACACTGTGTCCGCAAGTCTGTCTCTATGTCTGCATCTCCATTGCTGCCCTGCAAATAGGTTCATCAGTACCATCTTTCGAATTTAATTTAAAAAATGGATTGCATTTTTACTCCTGACTGAAGTGATTTGTATTTAGAGCAAACAGACTACAACCACAGCATCTCAATGACTTAACCTAATAGTACTTATTTCTCACTCACTCAAAGTCCAGTGTGGAGGCTACAGGTTGAGTGGCTCTCCTACAAGCATTAACTCAGGGATCCATATACTTTCTAACCAATGTCTCTGTTGTTTCTAGTCCTCCTTGGGGTCCTCTGCTGGGTCGTCTGTGTTCAGGTAGCCAAAGAGAAAGGGGAAAGAAAGTGGAGGATTGCGTGAGATATTTCAGGGGCCAGGCCGGAATGTGGTGCACTTCATTCTAGTTCATGTTGCACTGGCTAGTCTTCAGCTCAAGGGAGCTGGAAAGTGCAGATTAGCTGTGCAGCCAGGAGGAGAAGGTGAGCGTGATGGAAGCAAAGCTCTGCTCCATTCACACATAGATTCATAGAATCTTATGTTATCAGAGCTGCAAGGGACGGGAGATAGGCTTCTCCAGGTGTGGTCCACCAGCATCAGGACCCCTGAGGGACTTGTTAAAATGCAGGTTCTGGGCCCCCACCTGCTGAGCCAGAACCTCAGGGAGTGGTTCTAGGAAACTGCATTTTTCCAAACCTCCCAATTCTTGTTATGTACAGTAGGCTAGAGAGTCGCTTACCAGTTCAACCCTCTCATTGTACAGACACCCAAATTGAGGTCCAGAGAAGTGATGTGACCTCCATACTTTCTTTCTGTCCACCCACAGCCTGAGGCCAAAGCAGGAGTGGGGGCCTCTGTGCTGAGGCCCATCCAGTCCGCTTGCCAGGCCACCTCCCAGGGCTCTGTGTCATAGCCGGCCAGGCCCCTGATGGTGTGCCCTGGCAGAGCATACTCAGTTCCTGAATAGTCCCCAGTTCAACAACCACTCAGACTTGCTCTAAGCCACCAACATAGAAATCCAGTCCAACACTGTAGAATCACGGCATGTGCCTTGAAAAGCCTTATCAACTTATAGCCAGGAGTCCCCTGAAGTTTAGATTATGACCAAATCTGGTCCAAAATCAAGTCTTGTTATATCTTGGACAATTCCTAATAAGAGTCAGGGACCCTGAAGTGTGTTTTACTTTAGAAACTGAAATCCTATAGTAATTTCTCTTAGGTCACTCTGAAGGCCCACCTCATCATTAAAGCTGGAACATGTCCTGATGACATTCAGATACAGTAGCTTCAGGGAAGGCGTTGGTGTTTGATGAAAGTCATGAGGAGGAAAGTGAACCTTCGTATTTTCCAGAGCTCTTGATGAAAACAGCCGATGCTTATTAACATGCATTCCACACAATTTCTATTATGATGCTATAATTTAAAACACTGACTCAAAGCCCTAACGAAGAAGGTGAAACTCACTTTCTATATTTACTGTACAGATTGCTCTTCCCCTCTCTCCATCAATCTTCCTCCTCTTAAGCAAAATGTACAATTTGGAACAAAGAGTGAAAATACTAGGGTTTTGCCTGATCTTGTTAACAGTATTCTGCTGTGCAGCATTGGCATTGTAAGCTTTTGAGTTCTGGCTCAAAGCATGCATGTGAAAGTTTATGTGAAAAGATCAGGTCACTTTCCATCTTCTGAGTTGAGGGGAACAAGCAGGGGGTAAATTAACAAGGGATGATTTTCATTCTCCCCACCCTTTGCTGGAATCACTTAGTTTCAATTATTTTGATTATTGATTAAAGAGTTTGTAAGTGGAGGCCCTTGGCTAAAACATCAGCCTTCCCATACTGGCATGAAGGAGAATGAGGATATAGGGGAGACCTTCAGGGCATCAGGAAGTCAGTGATGGGTCCAGGTGCAGTGAGATGGGGACTGTCCTAACCCTCCTGATGTCTAGCCGAAAGATTTGGCTCCCAGCACAACTGATGATGTGGACCTCATTGTGAACAACACAGAATTTGAAAAGGGCCTGAGAGTAGATGGAGAGGCTGAGAGTAGATGGAGAAAATCAAAGATGACCCCTGCTTCCTTTCTCACAGCATTGCCACTTTTCTGTCTGCTCCCTCACTCCAGGGTTGTTCCCAGTTCTCACTTCTGTGGTCAGGAAGCACTGTTAGATTTAAGTTACTTAGGACATGAAGACTGAATAGGGCATGAGGTGGCCAGCCTTTGGAAAGGTAAACCTGATGTCCATTGGCTGCTCAGAGTAAACAGACCCAGTCAAGATGGTGAGTGTTGCAGACAGCTATTGCTGTGTAACAAACTACCTTCAAATTTAGCAGGGTGCAAGGTGTGTTCCCTGGGAAGCAGACTCTGGGCTGGAGTAGAATGTACAAGATGTTCCTGAAGAACTGCTCTTAGAATTAATTCTTCCAAGGGAGAGGAAGGAACTGTCTTGCAGCTCAGCCCTGGCTGGCCCAACAGAGTTCTGGAGCCAGAATGACCCTTGAGAGTTGCCCCAAATTGGGCAGGGACTACCTGGCTTTTATATCAGGGGTGCACAAACTAGCATGTTTTCCAAATACAGGTAGCTACCTGTTTTGTTGTTCAGTCGATAAGTCATTTCTTGACTCTTTGCGACCCCATGGACTGCAGCACACCAGGCTCCTCTGTCCTTCACTATCTCCTGGAGTTTGCTTAAACTCATGTCCATTGAGTCAGTGATGCCATCCAACCATCTCATCCTCTGGCACCCCCTTCTCCTACCTTCAATCTTTCCCAGCATCAGGGTCTTTTCCAATGAGTCTGCTCTTCATATCAGGTGGCCAAAGTACTGGAACTTCAGCTTCAGTATCAGTCCTTACAGTGAATATTCATGGTTAATTTCCTTTAATTTTTTGATATCCTTGCTGTCCAAGGGATTCTCAGGAGTCTTCTCCAGCACTACAATTCAAAAGCATCAATTCTTCAGCGCTCAGCTTTCTTGATAGTCCAACTCTCAAGTCCATACACGACTACTAGAAAAACCATGGCTTTGACTATATGGACCTTTGTTGAAAAAGTGATATTTTTGCTTTTTAATATGCTTTCTAGGTTTGTCATAGCTTTTCATCCAAGGAGCAAGCACCTTTTAATTTTGTGCCTGCAGGTATGGTCCGCAGTGATTTTGGAGCCCAAGACAAGCCCACTGTTTCCACTTTCTCCCCATCTATTTGCTGTGAAGTAATGGGACTGGATGCCATGATCTTAATTTTTTGAATGTTGAGTTTTAAGCCAGCTTTTTTCTCTTTTTCTTCAACTCTCCTCTTTCACCTTCATCAAGAGGCTTTTTAGTTCCTCTTGGCTTTCTACCATTAGAATGGTATCATCTGCATATCAGAGGTTGTTGATATTTCTCCCAGAAATCTTAATTCCAGCTTGTGAGTCATCCAGCCCAACATTTCACATTATGTACTCTGCATAGAAGTTAAATAATAGGGTGACAATATACAGCTTTGACATACTCCTTCCCCAATTTTGAACCAATCTGTTGTTCCATGTTCAGTTCTAACTGTTGTTTCTTCACCTGCATACAGGTTTCTCAAGAGACAAGTAAGAGTTTATGTAAATAAAATTTTATTGGAACACAGTTCCACTCTTCATTTCCATATGATCTAAGGCTGCTTTCAGGGTGCTTGGGTAGAGTTGAGCAGTTGTGACAGAGTCTGTATTACCCATAAAGCCTAAAACATTTAGTATCTCACTATTTCTAGAAGTGAGTCGACCTCAGGTTTATGTTCCCACAGTAGCCATTGGCTGTGGGCTTCCAAGGAAAGAACAAGACCTTGGACAGCAGTTCTGCAGCAGAGATGAGCCCAGCTGGATGAGGGCTTGGGGCTATGCTGCTTCCACCCCCAGTATTGGGGACAGTAGGTCTTTGCTCAAGGGAAATGTGGGCTGAGCTCATATGATGGTGTCCATCATAGAGGATTAAAATGACCATTGCATTCAATGGATCAGGAATTCTGGAAGGACTCAGATGGACAGTCTAACTTCCAAGATTCCTTCCTTGCTCAATGCTTCTTTGCCTCTTTCCCTCTTTATGAGTCATCTCATCTTCCAAGGTTTCTCCATGCTACAGGGTGATTTTAGGATCATCACACTTACAGGAGGAATTCAAGAGGCGGGATATGGAAGCCCTGGGCCTGTGAAAAAGCACACCAAAGCTGACGCAGCATCACTTTGCTGTGTCTAATTGGCCAAAGCTGTGATGGACCTGCCCAGATTCAAGGAGGGTAGAACCAGATGCAAGATCACAGCTCAGAGAAGGAGGTGGGAGATGCTGTTACACCATCTCCGGAATGCCTCCCTGGACCAGATCTTAGAGCTGTTTGAACACGTCCCTTCCCTTTGAGCACATCAGATTTCCTCTTCCAGGGGAAATGGCAACCCATTCCAGTATTCTTGACTGGAAAATCCTATGGACAGAGGAGCCTGATGGCCTACAGTCCATGGGATCACAGAGAGTCAGACACAACTGAGCATGTAGGGAGTGGATTTGAAGGGGGAGAGGGGAACAGGCAGGAAGGGGATTTCATGTTGGAGCACAGGTGCATGGATCCTTCCTTTATAATGGTACCAGGCTACTTCCTGCGCCTCAGCCTCATGCCAGACCTGCCTGCCATGGGCTTTATGTATATTTATTATCATAAAACTTCAAAACCCTCAAAGTAGTAAGTCCTGTTATTCCCATTTGATGAAAAAAATGAGGCTCAGCACAAAGGAATAACCTTTTGGCCACAGAATTAAGATTTGAGTGTGACAGGCTGACTCTGGCCCATATCTCCATCCTGCAACCTGCGGTGTCTACCTAAGGGGTGGCCGTGCAGGCCGGAGAGCAAAGAAGCAAAAGGACCGTAGAGTGACTTTCTCAGCATTAGGTGGTTCACAGTTTCCCATTTTTTCCTCCTTTTTGTTCCCTATAGTTGAAGGAGTCCCTCTCTCTGTTTTGTTGGTTTTAAGAGGAATAAAACAAAAAAGTGAGAAGCAAAGGGCTCCATAAAGTTGAGCAGGGAGCCAGTGTGAGGCCCCATGGCCCAGGGGAGCAAGACTGGGAGGGTGCAGACAGTGGTGTTATCAAGGGCCACACCAGGCCCCTGCCCCCCAAGCAGGGCTCAGGCTCTGTGGCTTGCGGCAGAAATGCCCTCTGGCCCCAGGGGTGGAGGAGTCACTTTGCCCTCCCCTCCAGATAAACATCCTCAGGTATAAGCCTTGAAACAGGAGGACGTCATTAACACTTGGAAAAATAGTCCTCAGTTTTTAGTGTGCTAAGAATCACACTTGAGCCTTCCCAGGTGGTGCTAGTGGTAAAGAACCTGCCTGCCAATGCAGAAGATGCAAGAGACGCAGGTTCAATCCCTGGATCCGGAAGATCCCCTGGAAGAGGGCATGGCAATACTCCAGTGTTCTTGCCTGGAGAATCCCATGGACAGAGGAGCCTGGAACACTAGGGTTGCACAGTCAGACACAACTGAAGCGACTTAGCACACATGCAAGAATCACCTGAGGTGCTTGTTTAAAATGCTGCACTCCTGGTCCCCCACTCTTGGAAACTCATGCAGCAGGTTGGAAGTGACGCCCCAAATCTGCATATTTAAAACACCCCAAGCCATTCTGCTGCCAGTGGCTTCTGAGCCAGGCTACGAAAAACATGGACTTGGAGGGTGAAGGGGCAAAATCTCAAACTTCTTTTGTGAAAGCAGCTTGTTTGTCATTATAGTTTAATCTCACGAGCACCAGTTTTCTTATTTTGGATGTAGATGTGGTAGGTATGTTTATGGAGCTGTCTTGCTGAAAGAAAGATAATGCACACGCAGTTATGTGCATAATTGCAGTTAATTATTGTGTTGTGAATGTATGGTTAAACTCTATAAAGATCAACTTATAAAAACTCTTATTACAAGTTCTCTGTTATTTGCCATTAATCACTACTGTGGCTTTTTTTAGGGGAGTTTCTTCATTCATCTACTTAATTAAAAAGTTTTGTGTTCTTGCTGTGTGCTTGGCCCTGTGGGAGGAGTGGGGAGCACACACACAGTGGGCCCACAGCCGGGGGCGGACCACTGCCCTCCAGGGATTTACAGTCTGGCCAAGGAGACAGATTCGATAAATCCTCAGCAACCACAGGCATTTCGATTCTGTGTATGTTTGTGATTTTTATAAATGTGAAAGTATTTTCATAGATACAAATACAGAGTATACAAACAAACACTGCTTGTCAGGCCATAGGTTGTAATGTGAGTGTTTTGTTTTGTTTTTTTTTAATTGACTAACATACAGATTTTGAAGTTTCCAGGTAGTCTCTGACTGGGCTAGGAAGATATATCCTATAAATTCTACAAGAAGTTGGATTGTAGGGTTTTTTTCCCAATCAGTGAGTTAAGACTTCACATATGAATATGTTGAATAAGATGTCTGAAAGATGCATTGATTTTTTTTTTCCATCACATTTCTGCTCCTCCCCCATTTGTGAACCTAGCATATTAGGAGAGCAATACCCAGCTGCTTTCAAGCACAAGCATACCTGAATGCAGAGTTGTCATCCAACAATGAGAAGCACAGAGAATTCTGATTCCTTGCTTAGCAGTTTCAGCATGTCCTCGACGCTATTTTCTTGCCAGAAGTTTGAGTGTGCAAATCGTCTTTGAGAAAACAAATCAATAGGAGACAGAAGCTGTCATCAGTAACCTCTGCTTCCTGGTTTTCAGCGTTGCAGGTGGTGAGCTGTTTGACTTCTTAGCTGAAAAGGAATCTTTGACTGAAGAGGAAGCAACTGAATTTCTCAAACAAATTCTTAATGGTGTTTACTATCTGCACTCCCTTCAGATTGCCCACTTTGATCTTAAGGTACGTTGCGTGGTGTAAACCAGATGAAAGCATATGCATATCACAGCACTTGTTTGTTTGCTGGGAAAAATGGAGGCACCCAAAAGAGATACATGTATTTTTTTTCCTAGAGGGGTTTAACACATAACAGTTATCAGTATAAATCAGCAAGTGTATAATGCATGCTTACTACAGCAGTTCCTAACGATTGTGTGGAATAGAGGCTTAGGATTAATCATCACATTCTAGAATTTTCTTAGGGAAGAATTGAGGGCTCTTGCCAGCCAAGTCTTTAAGCAAGGGGGCTGCTGTTAGTTATGGGGTATTTTCAGCCTGGAGTAGCCACTGGCTGCTTCATTTCTCTCCGCCTCTGGCTGTCATCATATAAGATGGAAGGTATTTTAATCTCTACTCTCTTTCTTGATGCAAAGGCTTCTGGGCTGACTCTGTCTCGCAATCAATTAAGCCAGACTCAGACTGTCTGCTTGGGGTCTTTGTTGACTAGGGGCAAGGCATTATCAGCAATAAAAAAAATGGGGGAGAGGGGCAGGTCATACTCCCACCCATCACAGAGGTTATGGTCTCTTTGGGAGGGGAAGACATCCATATGAGCAACAGAAGTGACAATGTAAGACTCAGGGTACAGTCCAAAACAGTGAGAAGATTATCACCAAGCAGTGTGTGGTTGATTGCCAAGTGAATGACTCCTGTCATTGGAGCTAGGATAAGATGTAAGAGAAGGGAAGATCTTCTCCACACTTACTGTAGCAGAGCTGTGAAGACCACGTCTGGATCCCCCAGTACTCACTGGCACACACCCCAGAGACTGCTGCTGGGAGCTGGAAATGCCAAAGCATAAATGCCCACTGAAGCAGCTCTTAGCAGTGGACCTGGGGAGATAGTGGATAAATACCCCAGCTTCCTTGTGCTTCAATTGGAAAATTCTGAGTGCTACCATTTCTCCCCAAGTCCTCCAAAGAGACTGTGCTCCAGTCACCCCCACCTTGATAAGACACTTTATGTCAGCTTCCTTCCTTCCGTCTCCTGTCTTCCCATTCGCTGCCCAATATTCCCTGGGGTCCCCTCCCACTTAAGCCAAGTCCCTTTCCGGATCTGTTTCTGGGAGAACCTAAACCAAGGCATTTATTTTTCCAGATGTCCTCTTGCAACCTCTTTTATCCCTACTTTTTGTTGTTTTTTCAGGACAGAGGAAAAACTACACTGCCATCTTGTCCCCAGCATAACATATGATAGTATTTTTATTTTTTGATTGTGTAAAGATAAACACAGTATAATATTTGCCATTTTAACCACTTTAAAGTATGCAGTTAAGTGGCATTAAGTCTATTCACATAGTTGTGTAGCCATCACCACCTTCTATTTCTGGAATTTACTGTTCTTCCAAACTGAAACTATGTATCCGTTAAACACTAAGTCCTCAGCCCTCCTACCCCAGCTGCTGGCATCCATCATCATTCTGTGATTGTGCCTATTCTAGATACTTCATATAAGTGGAATTATACAACATTCTTCTTTTGTGATTGACATTTCAATGTCTTTAGGGGTCATCCATATTGACACACATGTCAGAAGTTTACTTTCTTTCTCAGGCTAAATAATATTCCATTGTATGGATAGACCCTGTTTTGTGGACATCATGTTATTTCCATCTTTGGGTTACTGTGAATAACACTGCTATGAACATTGCTGTACTATTTTTCTCTTTTTAAAGCCCGAAAACATAATGCTTTTGGATAGAAATGTTCCCAAGCCTCGGATCAAGATCATTGACTTTGGGTTGGCCCATAAAATTGACTTTGGAAATGAATTCAAAAATATATTTGGGACACCAGAATTTGTTGGTAAGTTTTCTTCCTTCCTATGGCCATTCTATTTGTTTTTCATAAACATTATGCTGGCAGATTTCCCCCTGCTGCAGCATCATTTCCCTGGTACATGTTTCTGATTTATACATGAAGATTAGACTCTGTTGGTTCACTTCCTTCCAAAACTAAATGTGCATTCATTTCCCCATAGCTCCTGAGATAGTCAACTATGAACCTCTTGGTCTTGAGGCAGATATGTGGTAAGGAACATGTCATTAATGTTGTCATTTTTCTGATTTATTTTACTATTTGTCTGATATTGTTTTTCTTCTTGTTTCATGTCTAGGAGTATTGGGGTAATAACCTATATTCTGTAAGTACCCAAATTCACTATTTGTGTTCTTCCCCTTTTTCTTTGAAACTATGTGCCGTGTTGATCACTTCAGGTTACGCATGCTTTTTATATACACGTAGTCATTTTACACCTCCAGACACATTTAGTTTATACTAATTACACATTTTCTCTTAATTTGAAATGAGTCATCAGAAATTGCAACATAATCACCAAAAGAAAGCTTGACGGCCCATCACTGCTGAGAAAATAGGAAAGGTTTTTCTTTTATAAACTACTAAATGCTATTCTAAATTAACTTTTTAAATGTGTCCTTTGCATAAGCTGAAGCTTTTGTGCATGACAATTAAACGCCCCGTAAAATGTAATTGAATTTTGAAGTGACTGCTCAAGCACCAGATTAGACTGTTATTCCTCATTCTCCTAATCAGATATTAGAGGAGCAGCATGATAACAGTAGGAAGACTTACTCATGTTCTATGCCCCGCTTTATTAAACAGCCTCAGTGGGGCCTCCCCGTTTCTCGGAGACACTAAGCAAGAAACATTAGCGAACGTATCTGCTGTCAACTATGAATTTGAGGAAGAGTACTTCAGTAATACGAGTGCCCTAGCCAAAGATTTCATAAGAAGACTCCTCGTCAAGGATCCAAAGTGAGTGTCCCTTATTCCTGAAAGTTCCCTAGCCGTGGCCTCAGCTAGACGAGTGTTAGCACCTGTCCTGTGCACACAGCCGTGTTTATTCCTCGCTGGTTGTTTCCACCCGGCAAAGAGAAGCATGCCACATGAAACGCTTCAGCAAATGCAGGCAGGGCCCCTTGTACCTTTCAGTCCCGGTGGGCACAGTGAAATAATCACACAAAGACTGACGTTGTTTTCGGCTTGCTTTCATGAAGCAGGCCCTGAACTGCGTTTTCCAGAGCATCTGCTTGGTAGGTCCAGCCGGCATGGAACCAACCTTAATGTTTGCTTCTATGGTCACTGCATTTTTTTTCTTCCCCCTCCCCTCCACAAAGGAAGAGAATGACAATTCAAGATAGTTTGCAGCATCCCTGGATCAAGGTGAGTTGCATATTGCAATTGGTTTGGGGATCACAGGGTGTCCTGGAATTCATTTGCCCTGGGCTTTCTGGGTAGCTCAACTGGTAAAGAATCCACCTGCAATGCAGGAGACCCTGGTTCGATTCCTGGGTTGGAAAGTTTCCCCTGGAGAAGGGATAAGCTACCCACTCCAGTATTCTTGGGTTTCTCTGGTGGCTCAAATGATAAAGAGTGATGTGGGAGACCTGGGTTCAATCCCTAGGTTAAGAAGATCTCCTGGAGGAGGGCATGGCACCCCACTACAGTATTCTTGCCTGGAGAATCCCCATGGACAGAGGAGCCTGGTAGACCACAGTCCATGGGGTCACAAACAGTCCATGGGGTCGGACACAACTGAGCGACTAAGCACAGCACAGGGTATCACGTGGCACTGTGGGTTCTAACCACGGCCACGTCTGGAGGATTGTGTTTGCTGTTGGTGCTGTATTTTAAGGCAGCTGAGAGAATCCTCATGATAACAGAGGTAGAGAGGAGTGAACCACCACAGGGCAGGATGGTGATGAGAAGCTGAAGGGCAGAGCCACTCAACCACTTTGCATTTGATTATGGGATATTAACCCAAACACTATTTTTGTTAAGTTTTTGAATTAAATTAAGCATTTAAATATGATATCAAATCTAGATTCCCAGCTTCTCTTAAAAAATCTGAAGTTCTGCCAACACTGAGACCTCATTCCACAAGTCTTCCAGAAACTCTTACCCTGCTGCTTTTGTGCCAGGCCAGGGTCACCTCCACCATACATATACCTACCTGCCTGGCGCCTGTTGGCATTTGGATTAAAGAATCAAAGCTGCTTCAGATAGAGCAGAAAGGACTAAGGGTGGGGAAGCATGGCAGTTGCAGACTAAAATCATGGAACCAATAAACGGATTGCAATGCAGAAGTAGGTTTGGGGCAGCTGGCAAACTCCACCTGTGCCAGCTCCCAGCAATTACCTTGGCTTCCCTGGAAGGCAATGATATCTGCTTCTCTTGGAGGTAGAGCTTCATGGCCTTCTGAAAAAGATGCAGTGGAGGAGGGATTTTAATGCTGTGAGACAGAGTGAGTTTGCTAACCTCTGAGGTCTCAAACAGCTCTAAATTACTTGACGATGTTAAGTTTATAACATAATAGCGTCTCATAACATGGCCTCACCATGAATCATCCCATTCCCAGACTCTTTTATGGAGAGTTATTTATTCAGCTTGGTCCAAGCTCAACTTTTCAACTTTCCCCCAAGACCCAGTCTTTATGGATTTTTCTCAAATCTTTAGGCACAAAAGTTAGCCTTCGGAGACTAGGTTCCTAGATCTGCTGTATTATCCCAAATGGTTTTGTTACCTTAGCAAGGTGAATAAGTAAGCATCCCAAATAGTAAGAGGTATCCAGAAGTTGTCATGTAACACATTTCTGTCAATTTGAGAGCTCTAAATTGTCTTGGATTTTCATTTTAGCCTAAAGATACCCAACAAGCACTTAGTAGAAAAGCATCGGCAGTAAACATGGAGAAATTCAAGAAGTTCGCAGCCCGGAAAAAATGGAAGGTAAGATAGTTTGATTTGAAGGAATTAACTAATTCAATTTCCTATATGGTTCTCTCTGCTGAGGGTGCGTGTCTTCTGATATCAGCAATGCAAAAGTGCATCCTTTTTTCAAGTTCACATCTGTACCATTACTCTATTTTCAAAGACAAGCAAAAATACTATTTCAGTCCTATTTAACTCTTCTTTTTACATGTAATCTTACATTTATTTTTTAAATCAAAGCCATTCCCAAGGCATATTTTTAAATCAGTACAATAAAATTATAGTGCAGTTTTTTCTAAATGCAACAAACCACATTTTAAATAGATTTGTTCCTTGTGGTAAGCAGCATGGCATTATGATTATCCCAGAGTTTGTGTAAATGGTTCTCTAAATCCAGTTTTGGTCTGTGAGTGGTTGAGATGAGGGTAGGGTGGGCCAGGAGCATTTCCTACAATCTCTTCTCAGTGTTAATGGTTTCTGCAGGGGCTGAGAAAGATGTGGCTCTAAAGAACATTCCATCCAACTTGAACAAATACAAATTCAGGGTTCAGAGGGGGACAGGATGGCTTCCTGTGCACAGGGTCATGTCAAGCCCAGAGGAAGCAGGTACTTGCCATGTCTCCTCATCAATGGCCCAGAGGTATACCTCATTGTCATGCCCATCAGGTTGGGATGCCTTGATAGAGATGAGGACCACAGCAATAGATTACTCAAGACCTGACTCTTAGTTCTCAAAGAACCCCTGAAAATATGGCTTAAAATGTAGTGTGAACCACCATAACTTTCTTTCTCTCATTCTCTTTCTCACATATACACACACACAGTCTTTACATGTTGCTTCTGCCTTTGAGAGTAAATGCAGAGGTGTTTGTCCCATTGGCAAAAAAGTCCCCCACCTGCTCATTTCCAACAACTGTAAGAGTTTTGAGTGTCACACTGCCTGCCATTACCAGCTTGCCTGGGCACCACGGGCACAGGGCCCTTGCCTACCATGCTTCTCCAAGGGGGGACGTCCATAGGCTTTGTTAGGGTAAGATCACATTCCTCAAAGAGTAGAGAGTGAAATATGGAGAGAGAACAGACATGCCCACTTCTATGGTTTGATAATGAAATGTAGAAGGAGAATCTCTCCTTTGTTGTCTTGATTTATAAGACCTTTAGAAGTTTCTTTAAGCAAGTATAATCTAACCTGCTTCTGGGATTGCCCACCCCTAAAGAGTATGTGCTGTCAGCAGTGAATGCCATCTCAAAAGACTTTGTCATCTGCACTAATTTGAGTATTGTTACATAAGCTCTCTCTCCTCCTTTCTCCCTGCCTTTTATTCACTCTCTCTCTCTCTTTTTTTTTTTTTTTAATAAAGCAATCTGTTCGCTTGATATCACTGTGCCAAAGATTATCCAGGTCATTCTTGTCCAGAAGTAACATGAGTGTTGCCAGAAGCGATGATACTCTGGTAAGCAATCCTTTTCCCTGGATAGATTCATTCTTAGTGCTGTGTATTTACAATGTTTAAGTTATTTGACTTGTTCAGCAACCCAGAAAACCTGAAATCTTGGAAATGTCAGGCCTGTTTTTCCTCTTCTCGAAGAGGGAGTTGGGATGGCTGATTTGATGTACTCTATACTTTTTGGTCCTTTTTCCTCTTTATTTTGATTGGCTATACCCACTACCTCCAACCTCCACCTTCTCACCCTCCTCTGCCCCTCCAACACAGTTTGATAAAAGAGAGGCTGGCCAGTAAAGGGGAAAGAGCATCTAATTTTCATGAACTAAAACGAGAGCCCTCTGTTTCCACTGACCTTGGAGAATCTTGAACTGTAATAGTACAAAAGGGACAGACAGCCCTGCTTCCAAACATACACACACACACACACACACACACACACACACAAACACACACAGCAGAAAATCAGGGCAAATGCAGTGGGGCTTGATGATATAGTTCATGGTAGATCAGAAGGCTAAACCCACTCTCTTTGTTGACATTGTATCGACTTCCAAAGGTCCTTGAGAACAACTGCACAATTTTTTTCCCTAATCCAAACTGAAACCTAATCATAGATTAACTGTTGAGATATAGTGGACACATCAAAATTCAACAAGACTTTACCTGACAGTCAGACAACGGGACTTTGTGAACCCCGGAGGAAAAGGAGACTCCAGAAAAGGCAGGAAGGGTGGTTCTGTGGGAACCTGCGGGCTCATGTAACTGAGTAGTCAGGGCTTCCTGAGTGGAATCTGGGGACTCCAAGGGCAAGGTCACACATCAGCAGACACCAGCTCTTTTTTTTAATTCCCTGAAGCTAACAGTTTTACTCAAGTTCCAGGTCTAGCCTTATAGAATGAAAAGAGTTAGGAAATACTAAAAAGAAAAAAAAAAAGAAGTTGGAGAGATGCAAGAGAGGGGAAGAAGAGGAAGAAATCTGGATTGGGAAATTGTCTGAGGGTGACAATGGAACCAAGACAAGATATAAACTATTAATCTAAGTCAGGTGATGAGAATGATTAAATCTTATAAATTAAAATCACAGAACAGTCAGTTGGGGGAAAATACATTGCGATGAAAAGTTTAGGGGAGGAGAGGGCCTGGGCTTGTGAAGGAGCTCCAGGTGGAAAGACCCCCCTGCAGCCCTCAGGTTCTCTCTCATCTCATTTCAGTGTCCTGTTGACCATGCGGTGTTACAGCAACCTGCCTGGTCCTCCGTTCTCCCCTTTCTCGTCATTCTCGCTTTCAGGCAAATGTTTCTTAGTCTTCAACTTGAAAAGGAAAACCAATGGTAATCTTAAACATGTATTCTCTACAAATAATATTACAGCCCTTGTGAAGCTTGTTTGAATTCAGATTTATAAAGAGAAAGCAGAGTTCAGAGAAATGCTTTCTCCATCCCACCCCCACAGGCAGAGGTTCAGCCTCTGTAGCTATGCTTTTCCAGATCTGAAATTGTAGTAGCTGTACCTCTATAAGTCCAAAACTTTTGTGTGGAATTTTTCTAGCTTATTTTTTTGGTTTTAATTTACCATATTTTACAAATATCTTATTATATATATTTAAGAAAGTATTTTGACAAAGTAGCAAAAATTTAGTAAATTTATTGTTCTATAGTATCTAGTTATTTTCTCTTTATAAATAGAAATGCATCCATTTTACTTTGTTTTATCTGGCCTTTATTTTTACATTTCTCCCCTTTTATGACCTTTTTAAAAAAAAATTGTGACCAACTTTCAGAGAATTTTATTATGTTATAGAATGCAGGAATTTCTAGTAATCAAAAAATGACAATCTGTAATTGCAAAAATCTCAAAGTAAGTCTTTCTTATTCAAAGACATCATTTCCTTGGTTCAATAGTTTTAGAGTCTGAGTTACACCTGAAATTTTATACAGTGGTTTCTGGAACTATATGTTTTGAAAGATTCCTAAGATAAACACAAAGAGTAGTTTGTCATCAATCATTGTCCTAAATCTGAATCTTCAGAGATGTTTGCTGTCTGGGTTATAAATCAGGTGACATAAAGTCACAGGTAAATAGTAGGTGGTATTAGTTCCCAACGTGGGAGGGGCAAAAGGTGACCTCCTGCTTCCCTTCATGACCACGTAGATTTGGGGATTAGATGGCTTACTTGCCGCCTGAAGGCTCCTTTTAACAAATGAGCCTTAGTCTCTCTGATGTTGGTAAAAGGAGCAGCATAGCCAGCTGTGTAAACCTTTTTCCCTCTTCCGTGTCTCTCTCAAGGATGAGGAAGACTCCTTTGTGATGAAAGCTATCATCCATGCCATCAACGATGACAATGTCCCAGGCCTGCAGCACCTCCTGGGCTCCTTGTCCAACTACGACGTTAACCAGCCCAACAAGGTCTGATGCTGTCCTGCCAGGGGGAGTAGGGGTCAGGGGTCATAGTGACTGTGCTCCTCCAAGTCCAAGGTGGAGAGAACCCATCTGCTTCTCCATTCGTCTTTCCTGTGTAAAGTCCATACTGTGGGGAAAATCACTTCTGCTTGGAAAGAGAATTGAATTAGAAATAAGGTCTTTGTGCGTTGAGGGCCTTTCTTCACACAAGGCCTTTCTATATGCAGCTAGCATGCCCCTCTAACCATGAAATTTTATATGTACTCATCTTGCAAATGAAAATGTCACTTTTGGTTGTGAATCCAAAAGAGGGCAGGCTACCATTTTCTCCTGTTTCTACTCTTGTCAGGCAGGGCAGGTGTGTATCTGTGGAGACACAGGAAGGTGTCTGGGGCAGTGGTGGTAGTTTAGGCTTTTCCTTTCCTATCAAACCTGAAAAACTGTAATTTTTTTTTTTTCTTGCCTTTTCCAGCATGGGACTCCTCCATTACTTATTGCTGCTGGCTGTGGGAATATTCAAATACTACAGTTGCTCATTAAGAGAGGCTCAAGAATTGACATCCAGGATAAGGTCATAATTCTGTTTTATTGCAAAAGGAATTATTTTTTAAGTATTTCCAAATGTCTCTAATCATAGAGGTAACAGAGAAAAATACCACATATGCCCTACTTCATTTCTCAGTTTCCTGTAAAGGGAGATGAACTGATGAAGTAGTCTGGTCCTGTCTAACAGGTTATAAGGGAAAAGGCAAACATTCATCTTCCTCATGGCTCTGTTACTCAGCATCTGCCTTTCTTTGCGCCCTGCCCAGATTGACTCCTTACTGATCACATTGACTCAGCGGTGTTAATTGATGTTATGTTTGGAGAAGTTTTCATTATCCAGTTAATCTCATCAGAAATGTATTTTCCCACATGTTTATTAGGGTAACAGAATAAGGAGGATATGCTTTGAGGTGTATACCTCACTGGGAGTGTAGACGCGAGTGATGACCAGCTAATTGTCGTTACAATAGATCTGTCATCAGCTTCCATAGACTTTCAACAGCGCTGTTAATAGCCTAGAACTGGCCCTTGACAATATAGGGAATTCTAACTGGAAGTTGAAATGAAGGTTTTAGGGGGAAAAAAAAAAACTTTTTATTTTGAGATAATTCTAGATTAAAAAAAAAGTCTAGAGAGATAATATAGAAAGCTCACTTATCCCTTTCACCCAGCTTTCTGGAATGTTCATGTCTTACATAACCTTGGTCCCTTTGTCAAACCAAAAACTGAAGTGGGGTTTTATTCCTCTTGGGAGTTGCTCCTTTGGTGTTTGCCATCACATAGGAAAAGAAATATAGCAACTGAGTGATGTGTGTGTTCAGATCCATCCGGGAGCGTGACTCTGCCTTGGTTTTTGTACAGGGTGGATCCAATGCCATCTACTGGGCCTCTCGGCATGGCCACGTAGATACCTTGAAATTTCTCAATGAGAACAAATGCCCTCTGGACGTTAAAGACAAGGTAAGGCCACTTCTTTTCTTATGGAAAGTGATAAAAGACTGCATTTGAGTGTTGGCATGCCATCTGCATCATGACCCCAAAAATAAGGATTCGGAACCAAAATCTTCCTACAGAAAATTTAATTTAGAAGTTTCTTTTTGCTGGTGACTTGGTCTAACATTAAAACCTGATTTTAGCTGAAATATGCCAAGTGGTCTTCATATTATGCGAGCCGTGAACTATCTTCCCTGTAACATGAAAACTCAAAAGTTCTGCTAGAAGGACAACCAGAAAGTGACCTGAGTCCTGGTCCTCCTCTCACCTCCTCTTCCTCTTTGACATGACTGACTCTGCTGACCTTGACCACTGGTACTAGAAGGGGTAATGAGACAGTGCAGGTAAAGTTAAGGCTTTGGGGATTAAAATGTTATAAAAATTATTAATTTAGGAAGATACCCTACTTTCACATACCATGTTTCATCCAGTCCACACAGTACTCCTGTGAGTTAATTGCAGGGCTGGGGCTTGCACCTAGGGTTCCTACTTTCTCATCTATATGTATTCCACTATGTATGTAACCCTTCTCTGCTTCTAATACTAGTAGACTGATTTGTTATGTTCAGTCAGGGCTGTCACATACGGTTGTATGGATTGTGCACTGTACCATACCTAAGGGAGAAGGGATGACATTCACATTCCATGTTCAGTTGCTCAGTCATGTTCAACTCTTTGCAACCCCATTGATTGTAGCCCATCAGGCTCCTCTGTCCATGGAATTTTCCAGGCAAGTATACTGGAATGGGTTGTCATTTAAAGACATACTTTTATTATAGCAGTTTTATGTCAGGTGGCAACAAATATCTCATTGTTTTAGATCAGTTTATTCTGACAGTTTTATGGCAGATATAAGTAAAATATCTTAAGAAGTTGCATCTATTACAAATTCACAGAATATGTTATTGTAGGGGCTAATGGTAATATTTATAAAAATCTCTGAGGATGTAAGAAATTATATTCTAAACATAGTGAAATCAGAAACTTGCTAGTAAATAAAACCTTGTGTTCAAGTAACTTAATATTAAACAAGGAAGTTTGTGTTTTTTAAAAAAATCACATAGCTGGAAGCATCAGTATATGAAGATTAGGAACATCCATCACAGAAAAGGGAAGACTCTCACCTGGTGGGGTGGGTAGGGTGGGTGGTATTACACACAAGAGAGGCCAGGTGTGTGAGTTTAATACTAGCGACATGGTGGACACCCCACCGCAGGGTCCCTGGCCCAGCCACCAAAGGGGCATCTGGCCTGAGAGGGACAGGCACCATCTCAGGGGGGACGTGGAGCCAGGCATGTGTGGGAGTGGGCCTCCAGTCCTGTGTGTTCTAGTCCCTGGAGACGATTCTCAGGGGCCTCTGAATCTTTGGTTGTGTCTTTTGCAGTCTGGAGAGACAGCCCTTCATGTGGCAGCTCGCTACGGCCACGCTGATGTGGTTCAGTTACTGTGCAGCTTCGGCTCGAATCCCAACTTCCAGGACAAGGTGGGTCACGGTAGCTGATGTCCTCACTTCTTCCTACTCTTTGCATGGATGCGCACACGGCCAAATGATAGGCTTGAGTATTTTGGAGGTGCATCCAAGTTAGGTTTTCTGCTTAAATTACAGAGGGCAGGGACTCAAACAAAAGCACTGCCATTCATTCATTCATGAATCCTCTGAACAACCCTTCAATACTCATTTTACAGATGAGGAAACTGAGGCAGAGAGAGGTTTGGGAACTTGCCTAAGATAGCACAGCTTGGTAGTGGTGGAGCTGGTGCTCAAACCCACACAGATTGGTTCCAGAGTCTGTGTTCATAACCACTACAGTGTTACAGCCTCTTGTAGACAAATATCTATGTGTCTGATGATGTTGGTCATGAATATGTAGACCTGATGACCAGTCCTTTTTGTTGAAGCATGGTTATCTTGGCCCTTTCTCTGCCAGAGCAATAATCCATTTATGTGACTCATTTTTATGCTATGTTCATGACAGGAATCTTGAGACAGGTTTGTTAGAGGAGTTCTTGCTCAAAGAAATGCTCTCCCTCTGTTAGTAATCACAAATGAAGTAAACTATTGCACTTTCACAGGAAAGATGCTATATATCCACACACGTAGGGGCTCCATTGTTCAGAGGAGCAGAGCCCGTGGTGCCAGTGGGCTCTGCAAAGTCAATTGTCAGTAAAATGCTGGAGAAAGCTGGATTTGAATTAAGGAAAGGCATCAGACCCAGCCCATTATTTCATGTTAACATTTTGCTCCGATAACTACAAGCCCTTTCTCTCCACTGCCTTGAGTTTGCTGCCAAATTTGGTTAGGACTCTCACCATGCCTGTACTTTCTCTCATCTTATTGCATTCTCCTCTTCTCTGTGCTTCTCTCCTTGGCCAGGAAGAAGAAACCCCCCTGCACTGTGCTGCCTGGCACGGCTATTACTCTGTGGCCAAAGCCCTTTGTGAAGCCGGCTGCAATGTGAACATTAAGAACAGAGAAGGCGAGACCCCCCTCCTGACAGCCTCCGCCAGGGGCTACCAAGACATCGTGGAGTGTCTGGCCGAGCACGGAGCCGACCTTAATGCATCCGACAAGGTGCTTTGTGGGTGAAAGTATCCCACTTGCTGAAAAGTCATCTAGTGGGGGCTACAGGGACCACAAGACTTCTCAATTCGTTTTCCTAAAATAACTTAGATGCCACAGGTTATAATTATCCTTTCTCTTCTCCAATCTAAACATTCTATGATTCTCAATTCTGTTTCATAATTAATGTTCATTTGTGGGATGCAGCAAAATTTATGAGATGGTCAAATAATTCAAGTCTCTATTTTATTTTTAGCTTTTTTAGCTTTGGAGCAGGTACAGTGATGATCATGGAACCCAAGACAAATCCTCATTTAGTACTGAAATTGGCAACGCACTATTGATTTGTAGATAGACAAAGAAATAGGTGGTTTATTTACTTCCATCACCTGCTATTTTGTAGAAAGACAATAAACTATTCTTATTTGTTTGCTAACAATTCTAGACAAGGTTTCCCTTCTTTAATTAAGCAAATTCAGCATAATCTTTTCTTATTGTGAACTGCAGTGAAACTGATGCTACCATCCATGGTGGTTTTGGCACACTGCAGTTCATTTAGTCACTGCCCTCTGTGGAGTATTCTCTTGGTACAGAGCAGCGGTTCTCAAGTGGGCAGTGACCTTGCCCCCAGGTGACATTAGGTAGTGGCTGGAGACGTATTTTTGGGTCGTCACAGCGAGGATAGGGTGTCTAGAAGATAAAGACCAGCGGCTCTGTTGAACAGCCTGCAATTCCTAGGACAGGCCCCAAATTTTAACAGGACTGAGGTTGAACAACCCTAGAGTTGATGAGTTACAGAAATGCTTCTAAGCTCCCCCTACCCAGCTCCTAAAACTCAGCACTTATCTTCACCAGGGGCTCTACAACAGGAAGAATGAACTCCCAGGCTGGTGCTGTGTGGGTGCAGAGGTTAAATATGTTTTATTTGCTTCTTAGGGCTTCCCTGGTGGCTCAGTGGTAAAGAACCTTCCTTCCAGTGCAGGTGACATGGGTTCAATCCCTGGGTTGGGAAGATTCCCTGGAGAAGGAAATGGCAACCCACTCCAGTACTCT
This sequence comes from Bubalus bubalis, assembly GCF_019923935.1. Lineage (NCBI taxonomy): Eukaryota > Metazoa > Chordata > Mammalia > Artiodactyla > Bovidae > Bubalus > Bubalus bubalis. The sequence continues at coordinate 142,488,605 of NC_059159.1, forward strand.
TGCCTGGGAAATCCCATGGACAGAGGAGCCTGGTGGGCTACAGTCCATGGGGTCACAAAAGAGTCAGACACAACTTAGTGACTAAGCAACAACAGTTTGCTTCTCATCTATGTGATAGCACATCACCTGCTCTCAGTTTCTCAGAGTGAAAAATAAAATAATAAACTCTCTACTTAGGAAGTTAGTAAAGATCACTGAGCAAATGTTTTCCAAATACTTGATAAAACAGGCCACTGGAGAACCAACAATAATGTAAGTCCTATGAATTCAGACACAAGAAGGAGTGTGGTGTCTTCCTACCTGAATGTACTGGCCAAACCTAGATTAATCAAACTGATGGTCAGCTCAGCCCGTGATTATTCAGAGTGAGACATGTGGGGCCTCACCTCAACCCCACCAGGAGTAAAGTTTGTGGTTTTTAATCCTCCTTCAGGCTTTGCAGTAACGGTCCCGTTACCAGTTAAACCTGACCCAGTGAGGCTAGAAAGGCAACCAGCCAGTCCCACATGCCCAGTCAAAACTGCTCACAGCCGGTGTTTGTTACAGGATGGACACATTGCTCTACATCTTGCCGTGAGACGATGTCAGATGGAGGTCATCCAGACTCTCATCAGCCAGGGCAGTTCTGTCGATTTCCAAGACAGGCATGGCAACACCCCCCTCCATGTGGCCTGCAAAGATGGCAATGTGCCCATTGTGGTGGCCCTCTGTGAAGCCAACTGCAATTTGGATCTCTCCAACAAGGTAAAGCTGGAGGGAAGATCTCTGCACAGTCTCTGTGTCTACCTGCTTCTGGGTTTGGGCAAGTTTCTCTCTTCA